>NW_024039550.1:0-600000 GCF_016077235.1 Cyprinodon tularosa
TCTACAATATTTCGTCTAGGCGTGGTGACGATGTAAAAAAGTGTATAATTGTCAAAATCCTGATTTTGGGGTTCGGACAGATTTGTTACCCCCGAACAAACCTTTTTCCTAGCTAAACGATAAAAGATATCGACACACTTCCTTCAATGTGAGTGCTAGGAAGGTCTGAGGAACAACTTCCACAAGGCTCGTGTTGCTACGTCGAACGGTTCCCGAATGGGAGCGATACGAAAAAGTCTGTTTTTTTGAATTTTCAGTTCGGATTTTCAGAGAGCTCTCATTGGATTTCTATTGGAGAAGTTTGGACTTCTTCGTGGTCTGGGCCAAACTGTCGGAAAACCGTAAATGTCACACGAATGAGGGTTACATTTCCTGAATCCTGACAAAAATCCCTACGTTTTGATGTAAAATTTATCTAGATAGAGTAGAAAATGAGCGAGTGAGTTGAAGCTGTTCGGCATGAGTGAAATGTTTGAAAACGCTAGAGTGGCACACTCTAGCAGCTGAACATTCCGTCCATAGACTTCCATTATAAATTTGAAAATCTGTAAAAATTGTTTAAAAGTTTGAAGCTTCACTGAAGCAAAACTGTAAAAGTTAGCTGAAAGCCGAGTTAAACAGTAATAGCAGAAAGATACGGAAACATTTTAAAAGTTGAATGGTGTTTCTAGCTGAAAGTATGCTGAAGTAGTTAAAGCTCAAAGTAGTTGAAGATTTGCTGAAATTTTGTGGAAATTTTCTGATTTTACATTCATTCCTATGGGAGCAAAAAAGGCATAAAAAGTTAAATATTTTAAAAAGTATAAAAGTTTAAAAAGTAAAAAGATATAGCAGAATTCTACTAATTAAGTTGAATAGTTTAAAAGTTGAATGGTTGAAATAGCACAAAGTATGAAGGACTAGTTAAATGACAAAGAAAAACGGAGCAACCAGAATAAGAATAATAATAATAATATATAAAAAGAGGATCTCAATAGTGTGAATGCCTACAGCATTCACACAATAAATAAAGAGAAACAGGATCTCAATAGTGTGAATGCCTACAGCATTCACACAATAAATAAAGAGAAACAGGATCTCAATAGTGTGAATGCCTACAGCATTCACACAATAAAGAATAAAGAGAAACAGGATCTCAATAGTGTGAATGCCTACAGCATTCACACAATAATAATAATAAAGAATAAAGAGAAACAGGATCTCAATTATGTGAATGCTTTACAGCATTCACACAATAAAGAATAAAGAGAAACAGGATCTCAATAGTGTGAATGCCTACAGCATTCACACAATGAATGAAAACACATATGGTTTCAAGTTACTATTTTTTTTTTTTAAGTTTGACATACAAGTGTATTCAGCAATGAATTCTGCTTCTGAATACAACCCAAGTGCCTTGACAAGCCACCGGATGAATGGGATCCAATATGGTGGTGGCAATATAATTTTGGAGGGGGATGCTTCATACAAGACACTCTTAAAAAAAAACCTGTTGAGGTTTTATTAAAATGAGTTAAGGAGTTTCATGAGACTGAAGGATTGTTTGTCTATTAATATTTTTCTGCCTGCGTAATTTGAATCTGCCTTTCCCATTTCAAAAATAAAGTAATCAGTAAACAAGAGAACTAATAACTTTGCCAAAAACGTTTTTCTTATGTACTTGAAATATTTGTAAAGGGTACATTCAGGGTAAATTCAATTAAATTCTGTTTATTTGTGTAGCAGCAATTCAAAACACACGTCATCTCAAGGTTTTATGAAGACAATTCAATCAGATCATACACTCAGATTGGTTTAGTTTGCAGGTTAATTAAAGTTTAAGGAAAACAAGCTGAATGAATCCAGTCATTGACAGCAACGCCTCAACCCAAACATGCATACAGCAACAGTGGAGAGGAAAACTCCCTTTTAACAGGAAGTAACCTCCAGCAGAACCAGGCTCGGTGTAAGTTAAGCAGATGAGATCTGAGCTAATTTCATGTCAAAGGGAAGAAAGGGAGCATATACAGTGAGTCACAGTAAAAACTGGGCCCATAGCTATCTGTAGAAGAGAAAGAGGGCTATGAAAAATTGGCCAAACTCTATCATTTATAATCAATATATCAATGGTGTTGATGGCAGCAGATCATCTGATATTTCTCTACAGGATGGTGTTACAGACAAACAGGAAAAGACCAAATTGAGCTAATATGATGAGAAAAATGCAGAGGTTGAACTAACAAATGATGCAGAATAGGAGAATAGAGATAGGATGAAAGAAAAAAAAGAAAAGTGGTCCCTATGTCCTCTGGCAGCACAAGCCTAAAGCAGCATAAATATAGAAATAGCTGAGGATAAATTGAGACACGTTAACAATAAACTTTATCGAAAATAAAAGATTAGCCTGTAGAGAGGGTGTTTGCCTCACAGACTAAAACGGGCAGTTGGTTCAACAGGAGAGGCGTGTGATAACTAAGAGATCTGCCTCCCATTCTACTTTTAGAAATTCTTGGAAAAACAAGTAAACTAGAAAACTAATGCTATATTTTCAAGAATTTTGTTTGGAAGAAATAACAAAACATTTATTTGCTTTTCTTCCAATCAACCATCAGGCACTTCCTTGAGTTGCTCTATTGTATAAAAAACCCAATTAAGATAAATTCAAGACTATTTATTACATAAAGTGTGAGAAGGTTTGAGCACTTTAAATTCCTTTAATTAAGAGAGTTAATGACATCTTATCAAACCAATGTAACACTTAAGAAAACTGTAATGACAGTTGATTTTAGATGGGGTGTGAATACCTTTTCAAGGCGGATAAAGAGGTATTTTTTTTTTCTAAGCATATATTCATCATATGGTTTTGATTTGAAGTAGATTCAACGGTAAATGCACTTTTTAGCACTATTGATCATCATAATATTGATCAAATCTTGATTCCTGGATTGCTGTACAGGCTGATGTACAGGCTCTGGGACTTCTCTGCAGAGACCCCTCACCCACCCACCCACCCACACTCACACACACACACACACCCACACACACACACCCAGCTGCAAAGGGATCAAAGCAGCAGCATCTAATTTCCTGCTATGGTACTTGTCTTGTTTTATGAGTGAGGAGAAGAAGGGAAGAAAGAAAAAGAGACAAGCAGACGAAGCAATGAACCAATGCAACATGACTGCGCTGGGTTGAAGGAGTGAGGGATGCCACAGAATAATCCATTTGGTTTTCTCTCTGAGGCACTGAAATGTATCAGGAGTTTTAGCATATTTTGTCTTCAACTCATCTTTTTATTGAGTATTGAAATAGCACTGCAGTGTTTCCACAGTACAGTGCTCAGCATTCATGTATGTGTATGGGTGTGTGTGTGTGTGTGTGTGTATGCACACCAACGAGCTGACTGACCTCCCAGTAGACAGTAAAAGAGTGCAGCCTCAGCACTTCTCAAAGGTCTTGTTGCAAACTAATCAAACCAAGACACACTCGCACTGATATCAATTCTCCAACACACCAAACACACACATCCACAAAATCCCCCGTTCACTTCAATCTCCGGCACAACATTCAGCTCTGCATTTTTTTTTTCACTTCCCACATTTCACATTTTCTCTGACCTCTGTCTCTCACCTGCCGCGACAGTCTGGCTATAAAGCAGCCGTTGGTGAACTCAGAGGGCTGAAGCCTGAAGAACTTGGAATCTGTTTTGTCTCCCGATGTGGCGTCATCAGGGAAAATCGGGCCGTTCTCCCTAAGGGAAATGTTGGGTAACATTTTACAATTTCAGCCAAAATCAGTTTACAGAGTTATGCATCACTGACTTATAAGTGTCAGTGTGCTCAGGTCTTGGTCTATGGAGCAACAAGCTTGAATGTCTTTTGCAACCATTCTTTGCTGTTAATTCAATTCAATTCAGTTCATTTATATAGCTCCAATTCACAACACAAGTCATCTCAAGGCACTTTACAGTTCACCAGATCATACAGTCAAATTGATTTAGAGTTTTCTATATAAGGAAAACCAGTTGATTGCATCGACTCATTGACTCAAATACAATTCCTCACACTAAGCATGCTTATAGTGACAGTGGAGAGGAAAAACTCCTTTTTAACAGGAAGAAACCTCCAGTAGAACCAGGCTCAGTGTGAGCGGGCTTCTGCCGAGGCTGACTGGGGTTTAAGCAGACAGAAGCAGAGATACAAAAAGCAGCTGTAAAAGGTGGCCCAGTTCAGGAAACACAGCCAGGCAGACAAGCTCTGAGCAAACTCCCATGTCAGAGGATGAAGAGAGCACATCCAGCCAGTCACAGTCAGAGAAACAGGACTACACTGGAAAACAGGCCGATCTTCAACATCTATAAATAAGGGTGTTGAAAAATGTACTTTGCATGTGTTTGCCGAAGCGAAATGTGATGAAGCTAGAAACTGTGAGGATCTGGCAAAGAATAAAAGAAACCAAGGGGTGAAGTCAAGGTGTTCAGCATAAGATTCTAAAGTGGTGTTACTTCAAAAAGCAACTCACTCAATTTCTCTGCTTGTAGCAGAATCTGTTTTCAAAGAACTTGATTTCTGCCAAATGCATTTAACCTATTCCAATTTTAACTCAAAGGAAATGCTTTGTTTGCATAGACCAACAGATTTGTAAGTAAACTGTTAAGAAACTGTATTAAGATCTTTTATGGTAGAAGCTTTAATGTTTTTACCTAAAGGGCAGCAGTTTTGGATGAGTATGCGCTTGCTCCAACACTCTTCTAACCAGCTGTTCGTTTTCCTCGGGAAACACTGAGCGGGTGCAGTAGACCACTGTCTGGACCTTTGGAACTAACACAAAGCAGAAATCCAAAGTTACTTACTCACACCGCTTTTATGATATTGATGAATGTACTGAAGAACACTAAAAATCCCTCTGCTTGTTTAAATCTACAATATGTTAATGCCACAGTGTTTGTGCTTGTGTTTTGTATCACCGTTTATACTCACAGGTCAAAGAATGTGCCAGCAGTCTGGACTGCTGGGTGGTCAGAGAGAAGATTTTGCTTTTGGAGACAGAGCCGTGGGATAAATCCGGAAGTACATTCCAGTCTGTCAACAAAGTCATTTGACAACTGCAGTTTATATGGACTCATAGTTTATAAAAGCCATAAATATTTTGAAATGTAACTATGTTGTAGACTCTTCATCCGCAGCTACGGTATATTCTAAACTGTCATCTCCCTATGTCATCAAATAGCGTTTCCATGACAACTTAAGACAATGAGCCATATTTTACTATTTGTGTGGTCAGGAGAATTTTTTTTTTTAGAGAAAATAATATTGAAAATAGTCTGAGAGTTTTCTGGCTTAGAGATCACCAACAAACGGACACTTTGTTGTGAACCCAGTCTGCCAGTAATTTCCAACAGTCAGTTCTGTGCTATATTTGTGAGGATTTAATGAAGCTGTACAAATTAGGACACTATTTGCAATTCAGGCAATCTGAGAGAATTTGTTTTCTCAGTAGAACTAACTGTACTAGCTAATTCTATTGGCACCCTGAGTGACATGGTTATTACGAGTAAACAATCTTCTCTGAATTATTTATGTAAATACCCTGTAGTATACTAGAATGTCCCTATGACTTAGGCTATGCTGCGACTTATATCCAGAAAGATATGGTAGTTGTATTATAATGGAATAAAAGATACTGTTATAAATAAGAAGATTAAGAATATTAATGGCAGTTCATAATATAAAATAATACAATATGATGCGATAAGATACTGTTATTATTTTTTTACAGTAATTGACAACACTTTTACAGTACTTTATTGGCCACTTCTTGTCTGTTATTTACTGTAATTCTACTGAAAATGTGTTACATTGTTTTCTAACATAGAAACTATTTATGGTTCAGTGCCTCTATGTTTTTTGTGTGTCTGCTTGTGTCTCCCTGTTGCCTCAGTGGAAAGAGGCGGCTCACACTAGTGGTGTTTCTATCCAACTGAAATAGCTGTAATTAACAGGAAGTATAGGCTGCAATCTAGCATAAAGCACAGATAAGAAATGGAGCAAAGTTTTAATAAATGTGTTGCCATTGGGCAAGTTCTTAATACATTAACATATCAGCTTGTAATGGCAATGTTGCTTCCAGCAATGTCTATGCTCATAAAAGTAAACATCCATGACGATGGCGACAGGGGAAACAGTTGATTTGTCATGTGAGACAAAGTTTGCTACGTCAGAGTTGATTTCCATCTCTCGTTTTGCGCATTAACCCTTTTTCACAAAAGCCAAAACCACCTCAAGTAAGAATGAAAAACTTCTTTGCGAATTTGGGGAGTTTTTTCTAAAGCTGATGTTTCCATCAAGCTTTTCTGTTGTGATACTTCAAAATACGAATAAAAAAAAATGCTGATGTAAAACGCACCTATTTAGCCTGATTCTGCTGGAGGTTTCTTTCCAATTAAAATATGTTTTTTCCTCTCCACCATTCTTGCATATATGCAAGGTGTAAAGGATTGCTGGAGTCAACCACACAATGCAAGTGTATGTCTAATGAGGCTACTATTTACTGCTCAGTCTATGTTCCTGCGCTCACCTATGGTCATAAAAATCTGGATAATGACCGAAAGAAGGAGATACCAGATACAAGCGGCTGAAATTAGCTTTTTCCACAGGGTGGGTTGACACCAGATGGAGCTAGGTCTTCTGGGAGAGGCTCAGAGAAGAGCCGCATCTGCTCCATATCAAAAGGAGTCAACTGAGGTAAATGCTTTTTGGCCTGTTTTTCAGTGTAGTCCTGTTTCTCTGACTGTGACTGGCTGGATGTGCTCTCATTCATCCTCTGACATGGGAGCTGGCTCAGAGCTCGTCTGCCTGGCTGCGTGTTTCCTGGACGGGGCCGCCTTTTACTGTTACTTTTTGTATCTCTGCTTCTGTCTCCTTGAACCCCAGTCGGCCTCGTCAGATGGCCGCTCACACTGAGCCTGGTTCTGCTGGAGGTTTCTTCCTGTTAAAAGACAGTTTTTCCTCTCCACTGTCACTACAAGCATTCTTAGTGTGAGGCATTGCCTTCGAGTCAATGAGTCGATGCGATCAATTGGTTTTCCTTATATTGGAAACTTTGAATTAATTTGACTGTATGATCTGGTGAACTGTAAAGTGCCTTGAGATGACATGTGTTGTGAATTGGCGCTATAGAAATAAACAGAATAGAATTCAATTAAAGTGACAGCTTAGTGGACTAGCTGTTGACTCTGAGCTTTTGGCCATATCCGTAACACTCCCTTAGTTTTTATATTCTCACTCTAAACTAAGCCAATATTTGCCTGTTAAGATCAGAGCGGATGTTTAAAAGGCATACCTCCATGTTCACTGTACATTGTGGCAACTGGGTCATTGAGAGCTGAAGAAGAACACTGAGGCAACACTATGATGACCTTTAGTCTCTCTACAGTGGCATTTGACTCATTCAAACTGCAAAAAGCTTCTGGCAGGACTTTGACATCTGTAATAAAGAAAAAGAAAAATGTGGTTTACAATGTTCAGTAAATATATTGTTAATTCATCTCTGTGGCTAAAGGCTAAATTCTTTAATAACATATTATTATAGTATATTTATAAAACTCAGGTCAACAATAGTGCAGAGTTTAGCAACTTGATATGTAGGTTTCAAATGCAAGTTAATCTTCGGCTTCACTATCCCTTCATCACATTAAGCTGCTGGTTATACCCATGAGTCCACAGCTTTATGACTGATGTTCTCCCACAGAGTTGTTGACCCCTGTCAGAGGAGATCATGTTCTTCAACACAACCTCTTCCTTTGTTGGTCTTTTTAGCTAAAGTTCAATTTTATTTGTAAAACAGTGTGAAACCCTGAAGATCAAGATTAATGCAAATTACTTTATAGAAAAAGGGACCAAAATTAAAGAGGTCTTCATCAAGATTCTGCCTGTTTTACTTTGCTGAAGCTGGACTTCGTGGATTACATGTTCAGTCCTAACCATCTTCAGGTTTTATATGTTTATTAAGACATGAGCATGATGTTCATGTCTTAATAAGGGATGGAGACAGGTCTAAATCATTTTTCTTTTTTTTTAACTTTGTCTCACTGGTTTTGTCTCTGTTGTATTTTTAATTACTGTGTATATTCAGTTATCTTTGACTGAAATTGACCTTTTCTTGATGATTATTTGAGTGAAACCACAAGCAAAACAGGGGATATTCTTTAATAAACCTGAGCGTCTCCATAATACCGCACAGATCTGTTTGTAAAGTACTATTGGATGAGATTTGTTATGAAATGCCTCTATTTATATTAATGGAACTGACTGAATAGTTTCTCACTTTTGATGTCCATCTTTGAGAGCAGCGCCTTCATCTCTTCATTCTGCAAAGACGTGTGGTCAGCGCCGCACACCAACACTTGGCCGGAGCGAGCAGCGGCTGCTACGGCTATGTGAGCCAGGGTGAGAGCTGAGAAGGAGCCTGCCACCAAGACATCGCCTTTCTCAAAAAGGAGAGGCTGTAAAACGCTCACTGCCACACACACACTCCTGTCCTACAAAGATAAAACATTACATTATTACATGTTTGGCAATTAAAAAGGAAATCACACAATTTTCAACTTTCAATTTAACTGAGGATTTAACCTTAGTTGATCATTTGGTTTATTTTTCTGTAAAACTGAGAGCCAGCTTGTTTTTTTTTTCTAAGATTTTTTTTTCTCTCAGTGATTTAGTAGGTAAAAAAAAAACATGTTTGTTTATGCATGCTGAAAACCAATGATTTCAACGCTTAAATAAAATCCCCCTCTGAAGTATTCAATAAGTTTTTCAGCAACAGACTGCAAAGATCTTTGATCGAATCAAACCCCTGGTGATTTTGAGCCTGAATTTTACCCTTAATAAACATGAGGGTAATATGTTATATACAAAAAAATATTGGTATAAAAAAATACTGTGTATTTTGCACAAGAAAATAGTTTTAATCTGTAAAAGTTTGTTTCTTTATGTGCTTTTAAAAACAGACCTTCACATCATACATAGCCTACCTGTATGTTCAGAACATGTGTGCTTGTGAGGCTGCTGCTTTGGAGAGGTACACACAGGTTTTGGGAGAAAATTAGCGTATCTGGACAGAGGGGGTCCTTGGAAAATGTTGAATCGGTGAGGTCAACCACTTGCTTTACTTCACTCATGTTGGCACCATGTAGCAGCTCACACACCTCATCAAGGCTGCAGAGAACAGGGCTTATAAAATGCTTGCTTTAACACAGTGGGTACCCAATTAACAGACTGTAAAACAGGTAAAGCAATCTTCTCTGGTTAACGGCTTAACTGTGGCAGAAAATCACCTGTTTGCTCCTTAAAGTTTACTGACTAATAACCTGACACTGCAACTTTTCCATCCCCTTGATTTCAATTCAATTCAAAAGTAATTTATTATTCCAAAGGGAAATTAAATGCTGCAATAACTCATAGTGTTTTTTTTTCTCCATCGAGTTGTTGTAGGCGTTGATAGCTGTAGGTAGGAAGTATCTTCTGTATCGGTCTGTCTTTCGATAATCAGATTGCCCATCATCCATTATGGAAGGAGATGGCTTTAATTTCTTTTTAATCTCTCATCTGCTTTCTCTTGCTCTGCATTCCCGGCGCCTCCTTTTCAATTCAGCTGGTGCTTGCAGAAATAGTTGATGTTTTAATTCAGCCCCGCTAAAGACCTGTAAAACTCCTTAAATACAGCATCTTTAATTTCAGCAACATCTATCAATAAAGCATTTAGAAAAAAATCTTTATTAAAACAAGAAAACTAATCCAACATTAAAGGTATATAGGAGGATCTAAGCAAATTTTTGAAAAGACTCGTCCTCTCTACTTTAAAAACAGTGCACATACACAACCCTTTACCTGCTCCCGAGAGGGATCACCTATTAAATGCATGCAAGAGCATGTAAAAGCCCATTATTAGTTTCAAGAAAAGTTCCTTTAGACTTTTTGTAACAGAATTTTTTTGTTTAAAATTTGGGTTTTTCTTCTTTAAGTGCCCTCTAGTTTTATACAGAACTTAACACACAGATCTATTTCTAATAATTTTTTTTTCACCAGGTTTTGAGGAAGACATACGGCATAAATTTTGCCATCATCTCAACTCAGAGGCCATTACAACTTTGAAATAAAGAATACTTGGAGCTTCTATATCTATGAGAACCAGAAGCAATGCAGTACCTGGTGTGTAAAGTGTTGACCCATGCATAAAGTGGTAGGGATTTAGCCCTGTGCTCTTTAACTCTGATGGAATCGGACAGAACACAGGAGGCACTCCGCAGATTGTGTTTAATTCTGAAGCAAGCCAGGGAGGCTGCCAGCTTGGTCTTCCACCTGGAAGAAATGCAATACACAAAAACAATGTCAACTTCACTGTTTTAAATTGTGATTTTAAACGCGAATGTGCAGCATCTATAAACACCTTTGCAGGCTTTTCTCCAGGTCTCTGACCTCAGGGACAGCTTCCTGCTCTCCTTCAGCTGGACACTGACGCAGCCGAAACTTCCTCTGCTGGAAGTCAAACAGCATCACCATTGCCAACGGTAACAAGTCACCGTACTGAAAAAGAGATTACTGTTCATTAGTGGCAATGAAATTACATCTTTAAGATTGACTTTTGAGATTGTTTGATTGTATTTCTGTGCTCCTCCGCTGCCCATCCTGTATCCCAGTATCAATGCATTGCAAACACAGTAGGCTTTCTAATGTACTTTAATGATACAGATCTGTAAGAAATAAATTCAGTTAATTTATTTAGGACCAACTCACAGCACATTTTAATTTAATATCAATGCACTTAACATCGAATATGTTTTAACTAAACATGATTCAGTTATATTGACTTAATAAAGATAATCCAGCTAATTGCATCAAGTCATTGTTGAATTCACTGCGCCTGGATTATATTGCATGCTTTGTATCATTTGCTTGAAGCAACCCTTTATAGTGAGCATGTAGGCAAGGCAATTCAAGTTTATTTGGGCAGCACAATTCCTACAAAGACAATCAAAGTGCTTTACATGAATTAAACAGTAAAATGGATGAGTGAGAGCGATCAGGAATGCTAGAAGGGTGCAGAGCCATGAAGAAGTGTCTTAAAGCTCTGGTTTTTATTGGCTGTACATCTGCCCCCCTCTACTCCCTAAAGCTTTAGCTATGTCCTCCCGCAGCCTGAGCACATAACTGCAGATAGAGCTCTACACTACTCTAATTATGGTGTAAAAAGTTTTAGACCGATCGTAAAAGCAGTCAGCATCAACGACTAAAACTAGTGGTTGGTTCCACAAGAGAGGAACCTGATAACTAAAAAATCTGCATCCTATCCTACTCATAGAAATTCTAGGAAGCACTATTGAGCCAATTCAGTTTATTTATAAGAGATTAATAGACGCAATTCAATCAGATCATATAGTCATATTGGTTAAAATATTTCTAAATGAGGCAAACCAGCTGATTGCATGAACTAGTTTGGACTAGTTTTTTACTGCCACTCGATGACAAGGTATTTCTAATTTTTGCAAAAGCACTAAGATGAAAGAAGGAAATTCTAGAAATCATCTTGATATGTGACTTACAAGACAAGATCTGATAAAAAATGACACCAAAGTTGTTTTTACCTATTTAATGGAAGCCAATTTGAAGAAATAACTGACTAAGCAGCTTCTTTCTCAAAGACTTAGATCCAAAGTCAATAACTTCTGCCTGGTTTGAATATATATTCACGACATAATCATGACATCCCTGTATCTGTCTTAGGGGTAGATTCACAAACATGTTTGACAAATAGATAGTGAGGTATCATCACATAAACGGTGTGAAACTTAACGACCCATTTAAGCAACAGCATCAACAATCGAATATGATCCTGAGCCAGTATGGTTTTTGGTTATGTAACACTATCGATATGACACAGTGTTGGTGAAGGTCTGGCGCCATACTGTGGAAGGAACAGCTAGAGTGAGTATAAATACTTTTCTTTTACTCATATTGGGTAATTTATTTCCACAGGACTGACAAAACATATGGCTCATTTTAAAGGAAGGTATCTAAAATGCTTTGTTTTAATCCAGGAATGCCAAAAGACAAAAAAGAAAGGGTATCAGGGCCATAGTGTGTTTAATTTCCACTGTAAACCCTAAAAGGTCCATAAAAAGCAACATGTTAAAACTACTCAAAATAAGAAACGAAAAGCATGTTTTTTTGCTGGTTTGTTAAGAAAGATTCCCTCACAATTAGGGCAGGACAGCATGTCCTAAAGATTTTCTTATCTGCATCAAATTAAATCAAGTATATTTCCCCCCTGTTATTAGGGCAGTAGATGAAGTGGCAATGGGAGGCTTTTATTTTGAAATTTGCTGTGGGGTGTGTTTTGAAAAGGTCCCTAGAGTCTAATAGAAAAAAAGTGGTTGAGTTTGGGTCATAGCTACGAGCCATACGGCACAATGAATGAGTGTATGTAAGAAAGAGGCTTTTATTTTGTAGAGTCCCTTTAGTCTTATTTTGAAAGTCTATCATGGATGTGTGTCAAGGGAAGGGTCATGCCCAGCAGTGATATAGAATCCATTTCTAAATATGAAATCACTTGTTTTCCATGTTATTGGGTGAATAGATGCTCTGTTAGAGCGTAAATGGGAGACTTTTATTGTGAAATTCACTCTGGGGTATGTTTTGAAAAGGTCCCTAGAGTCTAATAGAAACAAGCTGGTAGAGTTTGGGTCATAATGCTGAGCCATTTGCATCAATTAATACACAAGTATAATATAGAGGCTTTTATTTTGTAGGGTCACTGGAGTCTTATTTTGAAAGTCTAGCATGGTTGTGTGTTGAGGAAAAGGGTCAGACCCAGCAGTGATACTTGATGACTTTCCAATCATTAAATCACTCTTTCCCCTGTTATTAGGGCAGTAGATGAAGTGGCAATGGGAGGCTTTTATTTTGAAATTTGCTGTGGGGTGTGTTTTGAAAACCCCCCTAGAGTCTAATTTTAAAAAAGTGGTTGAGTTCGGATCATAATGTTGACCCATATGCTGGGAAAAAAATATGAGTTTAATGTAGGGGCTTTTATTTTGAAGGGTCCCCGGAGTCTTATTTTGAAAGTCTATCAGGGTTGCGTGTGAAGGGAAGGGTCATGGCCAGTAGTCATATTGTATCCACTTCCTAATGTTAAATCAGTGTTGTCTCCCTCCATTAGATTAAAATGTGCTGTTTAAAGTGGTGGAGGTAAAATCTGTTTGAAGCTCGGTTACCTTGACAACGTTAACGAGCCTGTCAGTGACAGAGAGAAACGCGCATCACTTTCGTTCCTTAGTTCTCAGGCTTTTTTGAATGGGATTATCAGCTCCGAACAAACAAGTGCTGAAGACAAACCGTAAATGGTATCTAAAAAATTCTTTCAGTCTAAGCGAGAGCTATCCTTTGTCTCCGATTGGGGTAACTTTCATGGCTGTAGCTCATTCACAACCTTAATGGGAAGGAGGAATAAAAAGGTTTGAGAAATCCTGCTGGTCTCATTGAATAACATGCAGCTTAATGGTAGAGCAGAACTCTCAAAAGCAAAACTTTTCCTCCGAACAAACGAGCGGTGAGCCAAAACCGTATTAGGTATTCAAAAAATTCTTTCACCGTGAGCGTCAGCCATCTTTGGACTACAACTGGGGTGACTTTCATATTTCTACAATATTTCGTCTAGGCGTGGTGACGATGTAAAAAAGTGTATAATTGTCAAAATCCTGATTTTGGGGTTCGGACAGATTTGTTACCCCCGAACAAACCTTTTTCCTAGCTAAACGATAAAAGATATCGACACACTTCCTTCAATGTGAGTGCTAGGAAGGTCTGAGGAACAACTTCCACAAGGCTCGTGTTGCTACGTCGAACGGTTCCCGAATGGGAGCGATACGAAAAAGTCTGTTTTTTTGAATTTTCAGTTCGGATTTTCAGAGAGCTCTCATTGGATTTCTATTGGAGAAGTGTGGACTTCTTCGTGGTCTGGGCCAAACTGTCGGAAAACCGTAAATGTCACACGAATGAGGGTTACATTTCCTGAATCCTGACAAAAATCCCTACGTTTTGATGTAAAATTTATCTAGATAGAGTAAAAAATGAGCGAGTGAGTTGAAGCTGTTCGGCATGAGTGAAATGTTTGAAAACGCTAGAGTGGCACACTCTAGCAGCTGAACATTCCGTCCATAGACTTCCATTATAAATTTGAAAATCTGTAAAAATTGTTTAAAAGTTTGAAGCTTCACTGAAGCAAAACTGTAAAAGTTAGCTGAAAGCCGAGTTAAACAGTAATAGCAGAAAGATACGGAAACATTTTAAAAGTTGAATGGTGTTTCTAGCTGAAAGTATGCTGAAGTAGTTAAAGCTCAAAGTAGTTGAAGATTTGCTGAAATTTTGTGGAATTTTTCTGATTTTACATTCATTCCTATGGGAGCAAAAAAGGCATAAAAAGTTAAATATTTTAAAAAGTATAAAAGTTTAAAAAGTAAAAAGATATAGCAGAATTCTACTAATTAAGTTGAATAGTTTAAAAGTTGAATGGTTGAAATAGCACAAAGTATGAAGGACTAGTTAAATGACAAAGAAAAACGGAGCAACCAGAATAAGAACTAGAAAAAGCTGTTTCGGAGAAACATCAAAGTGGGAATGCTTTTGCTGAATGAAAAAAGCTGAAATTACCTGCATAACATATGAAAATGTGATAGGAAGTCATCAGAAACTTCAAACTGCAGAAAACAATTGAATCATCTGAAGATTTTGTAGGGTAGAATCATTTGGCAGTAAAATGGCAGAAACAAACTCATCTTAAAAGCTGCACAGCCAAACCATACATGATATCAAAAAATGTCTTGAATATGGGCACTAGAAGGGTCTTAATATAATGTCTCCCAAGTTTCTAGAAAAATGTATAAAGAAATTTTGAAGGGGGGTTTACCTACTTTCCAGAAACATGTCAGGCGTGTTATGAATTAGCAGCAAACAGAAAAGCTTAATTCCTGTCCAGAAACAGAGCAGAATGAAGCCAAAGTTCACAATATAGGCTGAAAAGTATGAAATTAGCTGAAGTAGAAAAGAAATTACAAAGAAAAACTTTAATCTTATCTGGTTGAAGAAAAAATTAGTAGCTTAAGGATGGGAAGTAAAATGTTGAGGACGATGGTATTGAATAAGTATTAACATTTTAAAATCATATGTGGAAATGTCAAGACTTGGCAAAACAATTGGAAAATTATTTAAAATGTGTCGGTTGATCAGCATAAAGAAAACAGTGTCATCCTTAGAGGATTGAAAATCTACAAACCAATGTGCAAGACTGACCATGAGAAGCAGAGGAAGGACAGAGAGAGAAACCTATAGAAAGAGAGCTAATACCACTTAAGGAGCTGAATTTATAAAAAAAATTGAACCTGCATGTTATGAGCCGCTGTGGTAATGAAAGCACCGTTGGCAGGCTTAGGCTGCATGTTACAAGGTTAGCAGATGCTTTATTACAGTGTAAATCTTAGAACCTGATTAAGAAATATGCACTGAGGTGTGTGGTCAACAGGCCTTGGTAGTGTAATTTGAAGAAATTGGTTGACTTTGGGTAATAGCTACAAGCCATACGACACAATGAATGAGTGTGCGTAAGGAAGAGGCTTTTATTTTGTAGGTTCCCTTTAGTCTTATTTTGAAAGTCTATCATGGATGTGTGTCAAGGGAAGGGTCATGCCCAGCAGTGATATAGAATCCATTTCTAAATATGAAATCACTGGTTTTCCATGTTATTGGGTGAATAGGTGCTGCATTAGAGCGTAAATGGGAGACTTTTATTGTGAAATTTGCTCTGGGGTATGTTTTGAAAAGGTCCCTAGAGTCTAATAGAAACAAGCTGGTAGAGTTTGGGTCATAATGCTGAGCCATTTGCATCAATTAATACACAAGTATAATATAGAGGCTTTTATTTTGTAGGGTCACTGGAGTCTTATTTTGAAAGTCTAGCATGGTTGTGTGTTGAGTAAAGTGGTCAGACCCAGCAGTGATATTTGATGACTTTCAAATCCTTAAATCACTCTTTTCCCCTGTTATTAGGGCAGTAGATGAAGCAGCAATGGGAGGCTTTTATTTTGAAATTTGCTGTGGGGTGTGTTTTGAAAACCCCCCTAGAGTCTAATTTTAAAAAAGTGGTTGAGTTCGGATCATAGCTACGAGCCATACGGCACAATGAATGAGTGTATGTAAGGAAGAGGCTTTTATTTTGTAGAGTCCCTTTAGTCTTATTTCGAAAGTCTATCATGGATATGTGTCAAGGGAAGGGTCATGCCCAGCAGTGATATAGAATCCATTTCTAAATATGAAATCACTGGTTTTCCATGTTATTGGGTGAATAGATGCTGTATTAGAGCGTAAATGGGAGACTTTTATTGTGAAATTTGCTCTGGGGTATGTTTTGAAAAGGTCCCTAGAGTCTAATAGAAACAAGCTGGTAGAGTTTGGGTCATAATGCTGATCCATTTGCATCAATTAATACGCGTGTATAATATAGAGGCTTTTATTTTGTAGGGTCACTGGAGTCTTATTTTGAAAGTCTAGTAGTAGTGTGTTGAGAAAAGGGTCAGACCCAGCAGTGATACTTGATGACTTTCCAATCATTAAATCACTCTTTCCCCTGTTATTAGGGCAGTAGATGAAGTGGCAATGGGAGGCTTTTATTTTGAAATTTGCTGTGGGTTGTGTTTTGAAAAACCCCTAGAATCTCATTTTTAAAAAAGTGGTTGAGTTTGGGTCATAATGTTGAGCCATATGCTGGGAAAAAAATATGAGTTTAATGTAGGGGCTTTTATTTTGAAGGGTCCCCGGAATCTTATTTTGAAAGTCTATCAGGGTTGCGTCTGAAGGGAAGGGTCATGGCCAGTAGTCATATTGTATCCATTTCCAAATGTTAAATCAGTGTTGTCTCCCTCCATTAGATTAAAATGTGCTGTTTAAAGTGGTGGAGGTAAAATCCCTTTGAAGCTCAGTTACCTTGACAACGCTTAACGAGCCTGTCAGTGAAAGCCTGTCATTCCTTTCCTCTCAGGCTTTTTTGAATGGGAATATCAGCTCCGAACAAACGAGTGCTGAAGACAAACCGTAAATGGGATCCAAAAAATTCTTTCAGTCTAAGCGACAGCTATCCTTTGTCTCCAATTGGGGTAACTTTCATGGATGTAGCTCATTCACAGCCTTAATGGGAAGGAGAAGCATAAAGGTTTATAAATCCTGCTGGTCTCATTAAATAACATGCAGCTCAATGGTAGAGCAGAAGTCTCAAAAGCAAAACTTTCCCTCCGAACAAACGAGCGGTAAGCCAAAACCGTAAAAGGTATTCAAAAAATTCTTTCACCGTGAGCGTCAGCCATCTTTGGACTACAACTGGTGTAACTTTCATATTTCTACAATATTTCGTCTAGGCGTGGTGACGATGTAAAAAAGTGTATAATTGTCAAAATCTTGATTTTGGGGTTCGGACAGATTTGTTACCCCCGAACAAACCTTGTTCCTAGCTAAACGATAAAAGATATCGACACACTTCCTTCAATGTGAGTGCTAGGAAGGTCTGAGGAACAATTTCACCAAGGCTCATGTTGCTATGTCGAATGGTTCCCGAATGGGAGCGATACCAAAAAGTCTGTTTTTTTTTTATTTTCAGTTCGGATTTTCAGAGAGCTCTCATTGGCTTTCTATTGGGGAAGTGTGGACTTCTTCGTGGTCTGGGCCAAACTGCAGGAAAACCGTAAATCCGACAAAAATGAGGCTTACATTTCCTGAATCCTGACAAAAATGCCTACGTTTTGATGTAAAATTTATTTCAATAGAGTGAAAAATGAGGGAGTGAGAAGAATTTGTTCGGAAAAACCAGAACAGCTCAAAAGCTAGAGCACGCACTCTGGCAGTTGAAGAATTCCGTCCATAGACTTCCATTATAAATCTGAAAATCGTTAAAATTTCTTTTCAAGTTTGAAGCTTCACTGAAGTAAAACTGTAAAAGTTAGCAAAAAGCTGAGTTAAACAGTAATAGCAGAAAGATACAGAAACATTTTAAAAGTTGAATGGTGTTTCTAGGTGAAAGTATGCTGAAGTAGTTAAAGGTCAAAGATGTTAAAGTTTTAGCTGAATTTTGCTTAAATCTGAGAATTCTACATGCATTTCAATGGGGCCAAAAATCGCAGAAAAAGCTGAATATCGCGAAAACTACAAGAAATATCTTTACCAAAAGATATAGCAGAGGTCTCCTGAACGAGCTGAACGTTTTGATACCAAATTTGTTTAAGTCGGCTGAAAACTGTTGAAGTAGTTTAACGACCAAAAACGTACGGAAAAATAATAATAATAATAATAAAGAAAAACAGAAAAACAATAAGTGGGAATGCTTAAGCATTCCCACTTGATAACTAGAAAAAGCTGTTTCGGAGAAACATCAAAGTGGGAATGCTTTTGCTGAATGAAAAAAGCTGAAATTACCTGCAGAACATATGAAAATGTGATAGGAAGTCATCAGAAACTTCAAACTGCAGAAAACAATTGAATCATCTGAAGATTTTGTAGGGTAGAATCATTTGGCAGTAAAATGGCAGAAACAAACTCATCTTAAAAGCTGCACAGCCAAACCATACATGATATCAAAAAATGTCTTGAATGTGGGCACTAGAAGGGTCTTAATATAATGTCTCCCAAGTTTCTAGAAAAATGTATAAAGAAATTTTGAAGGGGGGTTTACCTACTTTCCAGAAACATGTCAGGCGTGTTATGAATTAGCAGCAAACAGAAAAGCTTAATTCCTGTCCAGAAACAGAGCAGAATGAAGCCAAAGTTCACAACATAGGCTGAAAAGTATGAAATTAGCTGAAGTAGAAAAGAAATTACAAAGAAAAACTTTAATCTTATCTGGTTGAAGAAAAAATTAGTAGCTTAAGGATGGGAAGTAAAATGTTGAGGACGATGGTATTGAATAAGTATTAACATTTTGAAATCATATGTGGAAATGTCAAGACTTGGCAAAACAATTGGAAAATTATTTAAAATGTGTCGGTTGATCAGCATAAAGAAAACAGTGTCATCCTTAGAGGATTGAAAATCTACAAACCTATGTGCAAGACTGACCATGAGAAGCAGAGGAAGGACAGAGAGAGAAGCTTATAGAAAGAGAGCTAATACCACTTAAGGAGCTGAATTTATAAAAAAAATTGAACCTGCATGTTACGAGCCGCTGTGGTAATGAAAGCACCGTTGGCAGGCTTAGGCTGCATGTTACAAGGTTAGCAGATGCTTTATTACAGTGTAAATCTTAGAACCTGATTAAGAAATATGCACTGAGGTGTGTGGTCAACAGGCCTTGGTAGTGTAATTTGAAGAAATTGGTTGACTTTGGGTCATAGCTACAAGCCATACGGCACAATGAATGAGTGTGCGTAAGGAAGAGGCTTTTATTTTGTAGGTTCCCTTTAGTCTTATTTTGAAAGTCTATCATGGATGTGTGTCAAGGGAAGGGTCATGCCCAGCAGTGATATAGAATCCATTTCTAAATATGAAATCACTGGTTTTCCATGTTATTGGGTGAATAGATGCTGTATTAGAGCGTAAATGGGAGACTTTTATTGTGAAATTTGCTCTGGGGTATGTTTTGAAAAGGTCCCTAGAGTCTAATAGAAACAAGCTGGTAGAGTTTGGGTCATAATGCTGAGCCATTTGCATCAATTAATACACGAGTATAATATAGAGGCTTTTATTTTGTAGGGTCACTGGAGTCTTATTTTGAAAGTCTAGCAGGGTTGTGTGTTGAGAAAAGGGTCAGACCCAGCAGTGATACTTGATGACTTTCCAATCGTTAAATCACTCTTTTCCCCTGTTATTAGGGCAGTAGATAAAGTGGCAATGGGAGGCTTTTATTTTGAAATTTTCTGTGGGGTGTGTTTTGAAAACCCCCTAGAGTCTCATTTTTAAAAAAGTGGTTGAGTTTGGGTCATAATGTTGAGCCATATGCTGGGAAAAAAATATGAGTTTAATGTAGGAGCTTTTATTTTGAAGGGTCCCCGGAGTCTTATTTTGAAAGTCTATCAGGGTTGCGTGTGAAGGGAAGGGTCATGGCCAGTAGTCATATTGTATCCACTTCCTAATGTTAAATCAGTGTTGTCTCCCTCCATTAGATTAAAATGTGCTGTTTAAAGTGGTGGAGGTAAAATCTCTTTGAAGCACGGTTACCTTGACAACGTTAACGAGCCTGTCAGTGACAGAGAGACATGCGCATCACTTTCGTTCCTTTCCTCTCAGGCTTTTTTGAATGGGAATATCAGCTCCGAACAAACGAGTGCTGAAGACAAACCGTAAATGGTATCCAAAAAATTCTTTCAGTCTAAGCGAGAGCTATCCTTTGTCTCCGATTGGGGTAACTTTCATGGATGTAGCTCATTCACAACCTTAATGGGAAGGAGGAATATAAAGGTTTGAGAAATCCTGCTGGTCTCATTGAATAACATGCAGCACAATGGTAGAGCAGAACTCTCAAAAGCAAAACTTTCCCTCCGAACAAACGAGCGGTGAGCCAAAACCGTATTAGGTATTCAAAAAATTCTTTCACCGTGAGCGTCAGCCATCTTTGGACTACAACTGGTGTAACTTTCATATTTCTACAATATTTCGTCTAGGCGTGGTGACGATGTAAAAAAGTGTATAATTGTCAAAATCTTGATTTTGGGGTTCGGACAGATTTGTTACCCCCGAACAAACCTTTTTCCTAGCTAAACGATAAAAGATATCGACACACTTCCTTCAATGTGAGTGCTAGGAAGGTCTGAGGAACAACTTCACCAAGGCTCATGTTGCTACGTCGAACGGTTCCCGAATGGGAGCGATACGAAAAAGTCTGTTTTTTTGAATTTTCAGTTCGGATTTTCAGAGAGCTCTCATTGGATTTCTATTGGGGAAGTGTGGACTTCTTCGTGGTCTGGGCCAAACTGTCGGAAAACCGTAAATGCCACACAAATGAGGGTTACATTTCCTGAATCCTGACAAAAATCCCTACGTTTTGATGTAAAATTTATCTAGATAGAGTAAAAAATGAGCGAGTGAGTTGAAGCTGTTCGGCATGAGTGAAATGTTTGAAAACGCTAGAGTGGCACACTCTAGCAGCTGAACATTCCGTCCATAGACTTCCATTATAAATTTGAAAATCTGTAAAAATTGTTTAAAAGTTTGAAGCTTCACTGAAGCAAAACTGTAAAAGTTAGCTGAAAGCCGAGTTAAACAGTAATAGCAGAAAGATACGGAAACATTTTAAAAGTTGAATGGTGTTTCTAGCTGAAAGTATGCTGAAGTAGTTAAAGGGCAAAGTAGCTGAAGATTTAGTGGAATTTTTGAAGTTTTACATGCATTTCAATGGGACAAAAAAAGTCATAAAAAGCTAAATATTTAAAAAAGTATAATAGCTGAAGTTACCAAAAGATACAGCAGGATGGACCAGAAGAAGCTGAACGTTTTGATACCAAATTTGTTGAAATCGGATGAAGTATGGAGAACGAGTTAGAGACGGAAAAACGTACGGAAAGTATAATAATAATAATAATAAAGAGAAACAGAAAAACAATAAGTGGGAATGCATAAGCATTCCCACTTGATAATAATGAGAAACAGAAATGCATAAGCATTCCCACTTGATAAAAAAAAAAACGAGTTTCAAAAGGGCATTTTCTTTGATAGAGGGCAAACTTCCTAGTGCTTTAGCACCACCTAGTGTCTATGTGTGCACGCCCCTGCTAATGGCTTCCTGGCAGCTTCACACTTGATTCTTCTCAATTCATGGGGAGTTATTTTGGCGTCTACTTTTTTCAACTCGCTTCTTGCGCCTCTGTTGACTATTTGCCATGAACCGCTTGATTGTGTGATGATCCCGCTTCAAAAGCTTGTTCTGTAAAAGTATAAAAAACAATCCACTGGACTTAGTTTCCAAAGGTTGAAGACGTTTCACTTCCCCTCCAGGAAGCTTTCTCAATTCAAAATGTCTTGGCAATTTCCAAACTGCTGCACCCCTCTGAAAGACATCTGACAATTTATGACTTTTCACAGTCTGTCAACTCTCTTATGACTCATTTTGCCAAAGGAAAGTAAGTTGCCAAATAATTAAGCACACCTTATATAGGATGTTGTCATTAGGCCACACCCCTTCTAATTACAGAGATCCACTTTAAGCCCATACAGCTTGTAGTAGGACAACATGTATGAAAAGGATGATGTTAAAAAAACCAATTTGCCTAATAATTCTGCACACGGTGTATATACCATGTTGCCGAATATTGGGTCCCCCTGCCTCTGAGTTCAGCTGTCCCTATCACTTTAAGGGATAGAGTTAAATTACCAGTGCAGCCACCAGGGGAATGATGGGTCATTCACAGTAAACTAGTGGGATATTTTGATACAATGCTCAGGATTTTTTCCCCCTATGAAACCTTAAAATCCTTCACTTTGTGAGTTTGAAACATATTTTCAAGGACCTGGAAACTTTTTTTTTAAACAGCATTGAAAAGCAGAGGTGTCAAATACAACATTAAATCCAAAGATTGTGTCCGAGGTACGGCTGATTTATTTTTTGTAGTTTCTTGTTATTCACACATAACAATAAACAGTGATGCCGACGTGAGTTTGGAAACTTCAAAGCTTTGTCTTAAAGGAATAGTACACCCAAAACATGATTAGCCTTCATTTTCACCCCCATGCTGAACAACACTCTGGAGTACTTTTTTGATATCTGAAATGCATCTGGAGATCTGGGAGGCTTCTTGCTGTTCGCTGACATTCAAATAATGGAGGTCTATGGTGCCCGAGGCAGAAAGGTCCATAAAAGTCCTCAAAAAACGTGTCCATATTCCTCCATACTGCTCGTCCAATGTATTCCAAGTGTCCTGAGTGGGTAGCGTCCATAATTTACTCGAAACGAAGTCATTTAGAACGTTTTTAGAGCATAAACAGTAGTGTATAGGATTTCCTAAAAGCGCGTTCACGAGTCTACGGAAACCGCGACAGACCAAACCAGACGAAAGTGCGCATTCAGCTCGGCAAAGAACTCATGCTCTCCTTCAACACTGAAGTCCTCAGACATTTTTCTTTCGTTGTTTCTTTCTTTGCACAGGTAAACAGCACATTTCTTCTTCTACGCTTGCATTATCGGCAGAGCAGACGCTGAATGCGCACTTTCGTCTGGTTTGGTCTGCCGCAGTTTCCGTAGACTCGTGAACGCGCTTTTAGGAAATCCTATACTCAACAGCTGAAAGCCATGTCTTGCATACATCTTTGCATGAAGGTTCTTGAAGAATGATGATTTATTTCACACTCCTCTTCAGGGTGCAGCTATCCCTACTGGTTTTACACCTTTTCTACAACCGTTTGGCCTTCCCTTCACCTCTATTAAGGTGTTTTAATACAGAACCCTGTGAGCAGCTACCTAGAAAACGGGTCTGAGAAGACCCTGATCTTCCCTACACCTGCTCAGATGTAACGTTGTTGTGTGTTGCTCTCAGGTGTAATTAAAACTTGGAGTACCAAAAGGGGGTGTCTGGCACAGTCCAACCCCCATCTGGAAGACAGGCGGTACACCCCCATCAATTGACAACCCAGAACCCTCAATGTCTGAATGCGAGAGGGGGTGGGGGGAGCCAACTGTGCCCCACCTGAGACAGACCCTGGGGTAAGACCCGCCAGGCACCCCACTCCGAGCGCCTCTCCAGAGCCCCCAAGGACCCCCGAACCAGCCCCCGCGCCCTGTAGGATGCGCCCCACAGCTCCTCACTAAGTAAGTAAAGGGAGCCCAGAGAGATCTGTCTGATGGGAATGCAGATGCTGTCTCAAGAATAATATGATCCAAAAAAAGTTTTTCCTTACTTTTCCAATTCATGAGGATAGTTTTCTTTGCGATTTCCAAAATCTTAAAAGCTGATAAAATATTCCTCAACTTTACAGGAATGCAGGGAAACTTTTTTTTTTTTTTTAGCTTTGATGTATAGTAACCATAATATTGTACACATCAGGTTTACAGGGGGATAAACCTGAAGGAGCTTAGGAAACTAAAAAGCTTAAAATGTTGTTCCACCTTAAATCAAAGGCTTTTAGAGAATACATCCATTAAGAAGCAGCATTACACCTTAAGTTTGTTGGAGCAATTCAAACTTTTTACCTAAAAACAATGTAATTAGTCAAGTGATAAGTCAAACTGAAAAACTAGTTACGAAAAAGTTATATGTACATGCAGGACAACCAAATAGCACAGCTCAGTCTAGGTAACCACTGATTGTTCTCTGTGTTTTGCTTTATAGTCACAGATGATAAAAAGGTGTTCTTTTAATTGTTTTGTTTTTGTTTCTTTGTTTTTTTGGTTGTTGTTTGTCGTAGTAAGTGGGTGCTGCAAAAGAAGAACTGAGCTGCATAGAATCCGGGGAATTCTATCCAGCACTTCCTAAATGTTTTCGTGATTTAAAAAAACACATGATAAAAGGGGCTTTGCAAAGTGTTTGGATGGATGGATATCTAAATAAAGTTAAAACTAGGATTAATAAAATATATTAAATTGGGAATTTCCTTCCTGCTATCAAGAATATGTCATCTGCATTTGAAGTAGCTTAACTTCTACAAAACTTTTGAAATGATATGAATAAAACAAAATAAAAAACATTTCACTTACCTGTTTTAGAATTGGGACGATTCTGTCAAACATTCAAGACATTTCTAACATGTCCTCCGATCTTGTCCTGCCATACAGATAAGAATGAGTAGATGTCTGAGTAACATCATCTGGGAGCTCAGTTTATGTTTTAAATGGACCAGGGGGGTTACCATTAGGCAACACTGGGCAGTTCCCCAAGTTCCTGGGCCCCCATAAAACTCTGTTTATATGTAAGGTTAATTAATACAACTATTCCTTATTTGTGCACCTTAATTATGTTTTTGATAAAAATCCTTTCGTTAAAATGCAATCAGAATGCTTATAATATTAGATATATCTCACCCCCCCCCTTTCAGTGTCCACCACATTGGATCTGTCCATTTGCTGCACATGTTCAGAAAAGTCCAAACAGACAGCAGCAAACCATTTGAAAACAAATGATGCGAAGAGCAGTGTTGCAACCTTAGCGCTTTTTTCGCTATATTTAGCTCTCTACCCTCTAGCACTTTTATTTCAAAAAAGCGCCTAGCACCAAATCCCCGCTTTTTTCTGCTGGAGACTTTGAATGATGGAGACTTTAGCAACAACATATAAAAGCACCAATCTCTGCTCTCCAGAGCAAGGAGATTGGCAGGGCTCGATGCTAACCATTGCCCGATCGCCTGGGGGCAAGTAGTTTTTATTGTTGGGAGAGTACAAATTGCATTTGCCCGCAGGGCAAGTGCAATGATCACAAAAAAAAATTATTTATCACTCAAAATTACTTTAAAATCACCGACATTCGCTGAAAACGACCCACAAGGGTTGCCGGCGACATTTTTGTTGTTTTGTACACATTCTCACGTGTTTCGAAAAAGCCGCGTGATTTTCCGCTAGATGGTGTGATTCAGCTCTTGGGGAGAGAATTCTGCAGAGCAGCAGCTGGATGATGAATTTAATCTATACTATAATACACGCTAGATTAAAAATGATCAGTCAGGGATTAGGAAAATAATAATAATTGTAGCGCACAGTGTAAATATTTCTATCATATGGCAGTATTCTGTACAGTGATGCAGGTCATACATTAAAAAATTTTCATAAAATTTTTTTCTCTTGGACATTGGAGTGGTGTATTTAAATGTTATAGAGCTAAACATGTTAAGTTTTTTTTTTTTTTTCCAAGCACACAACAGTTTAAAGCAAAGTTTAGTTTGAAAAGAATGTGCAGAAAGGATTGAGAAGCATGTTAACACGGTAATGTAGGCTTGAGTTCATTATCTGACGCATGCATATACACACCAGGAACCTGTAAACTTACTGAATTACAAAAACATTTTCTAAAAACAAACGTGTTTCATTTATATATATATACAAAAAAATTAATATAAGGAACTATATTTATCAAACATTATACTGGGCAAGTAAAAAGTGTTTCTGGGCAAATGAAATGTGAAATCCACTTTGCCCGAATCCTTAACGTCAACCCCTGATTGGTAACCCCACCTCCTGCTCTCCTCTATCTTGTCTGCTGTCATGATTCATGCAGCTATTATTTCATCCAAATGAAAAATGGAGAACAGATAAGCAGATCATGGCGTGTCTACAGTGAAAAGAAGGACTGGGTTATTTACTTTTGCCGTCGCCTTTTTGGAAACACAGGAAGGAGCAATCAGCTAAGTGAGTTTAGTGCTTGGAAAAAAATATTTAATTCCTTTTGAGACAGCATAAAAAGTCAGAGTAGAAAAAAAGAGTACAAAACATAGAGAGGAAAACAAGAAGAAAGGGACAAGAAGAGAGGGACAAAACGTAGATAAATAATATATTCATCTACGTCAAATTTAATTCTATTATGATTTCTTTATCTGTATAATTGGTCTGTTTTATGTGTTGTCTTCTCAATTCATAGGGCCCCCCTGCCTGTCTTTGCCTAGAGCTCTAAATTTCCTAAATCCGCCCCTGAAATCTACATATAGCAATGGGCTACTATAAGCCAATAAACCGTTTCTACTCGAGACACGCCTCCGGACTTCTCATTGGCTGCGGCGTTCCCCCGATCTCCTCCTCTTGGTACTTTAAACAGCCCCTTTCGTAATTTGATGAATCGAGTCGCTGTCAGATGCGCTGAAGGGAGCAGCCTGTTGAAGACAGACAGCTGTAACAGAGGAGAAAGCACCGGGATGGTTCCTCCACGCATCTACTTCTAGTCGGCAGAGCCGATTGCCGAGGAGAAGCTGTACCCTGGCAGCAGTGCTGTCCTGCATTTAACGCCGCCGTCTTGTGCTTTTATATATATATTTATTGACACATAAATTTTTATTTTATTTTTTTACCTTTTAAACCTTTTTTAATGGATGCAGTGGATTTGGTATTTAAGAGCGCCGTACCTTTGACTGTACCAAGAGCTCTCTGAATACTTTTCTTTGTAAAGTTGTGACCGAAGGAGGAAACGCTTTGTCCTAATAAGGTAACGCGTCTCTTTCTTGCTTTCAGTCCTCGCGCGCATTCCAGCGTGCAGCCTTATGGCAACAGCCTTTTCTGTGAGCTCGCGCTCCATTTAGCTTCAACATTTCTGTACATTTTTCCTACATTTCATAGCTACAAATAGGTATCATAAAATGAGAATACAAACAATCCATTGTTCTGTATCTTTTCTTTGCATAGCATCCTTTCCCATTTAATATAACACCAAGTACCCAAAGCTGTACCAGTATGTAAAGTTTAGGTGAACTTGTCACAAGTGGGATGCCAGTCTTATGGAACATGGTAATGTTAAAGCTTTAATAATGTAATGTTAATGCCTTAATACTAGCTGTCAGTTGAAGAAATTCCCCAAATCAAAACATGTTTGAACTCTTGCCTCTCCTTCCAGGAGCCTGGGGGCCCCCGTCAGGATGGTGAGCAACCAAGCATCCGGTGTACCACCAGCACCCGGGTCCTGTGCTGGATGTGGGGGGAAGATCGCTGACCGCTTTCTGCTCTTCTCTATGGAGCGCTACTGGCACACACGCTGCCTCAAATGTTCCTGCTGCCAGGCCCAGCTGGGGGACATCGGCACCACCTGCTACAGCAAAGGGGGCATGATTCTGTGTCGCAGTGACTACATCAAGTGAGGAGGTGTAGAAGGCGGCAGAGGAACCGATGCTGCCTATTATGGTTGATTAATCAGTGGTATAGGCTGAGCAAAGCATTGCTTGTTTTTCTGTCTTCAGGCTCTTTGGGGCATGCAGCGCATGTGGCCAACCAATCCCAGCAAACGAGATGGTGATGAGGGCACAGGGGAATGTCTACCACATTAAGGTATAACCCAATCAGTACTATGTAGCAGACATATTTAGTATGAACACAAAAGGAGCTCCTTTTCCCCCAGAAAGTCTAAGTTTTAGGCAGTCTTTCTTAAAATGTTTTATTGACCATCTATTGATGTCTGACTTGGGTGTTCTCGCTATCTATGTGAAACTTAGCCAGTTGGTTTTAATTAAAGTAAAAACCTAATGAAGGTTAGTTTATAGACCATGCTGCTGATATTTTTAGTCATTCATGGGCTTTGTTTTATTCTACTCCCCTGCAGTGTTTCAGCTGTGCCACCTGTAGAAACAGACTAATTCCCGGGGATCGCTTCCATTACATCAATGGTACAATCTTCTGCGAACATGACAGGCCCGCCACTGCTTTGCACAACAGCCACCTGGCTCCACTTCAGAGCAGCTCCGTGCTGACAGACCAGAAGGTAAATAAAAGGGTTGTTGAGATCATTTTCCAGAACCATGCATCAAGAGAAAAGGAAAAGAAACAAATTAATTGTTAGCAAAAAATAGTCAGTCAACTGCAAGTTTTTACAATTAACCGGGAATAAAAAATAAATAATAAATAACTTTGCAAAATAAAACCAGAAAAGCTAGAAAAAAATGACACTTTACTGCTATGCATTCTTCAAATCATATATTTCAAGACAAACAAGACAAAAGTAAACACTGTTACAATCTGACATAATGTTGCTGTTTAGCTAAAAAGAAAGCCTTTATTTGTAAATATGGTTTGCTGGTCATATGTCCCTTTTGGCATTTTGATCTACAGTATTTAGTGTTTTTATTGCACTTCATTTTTCTTGTCTGAAAGCTGGTACATCACACATGTTCCTATGCTAATCTTTGGTTTAATCATGGTTCATTTAAGTCAGAGGGCCTGAAAAATAATCTAAAACGTTCCAAACATTAGGTGCTTAGAAAATGGTTTCTTTAAAGTAACAAATCATGGAAAATATGGATAAAATAGATGCAGAGGGTACACAATTGGGAATGTGATGAAGTGAATATTAAAGTTAGAAATCAGAATACTTGGTTACTAAAGTTTCTTGGAAACTGCTTTAAAGGCAATGTGTGTACATAGTCATGCCTTGAGCTTCAGATTTACTTTTAAATTAGTTTTCTCAAATTTAGTTTGCCTTTTTCTTTTAGGATTCAGCTGTGGTTTTTTTTCGTTATATTTATTGACTTTCCAATCAAAGAGCTATAAAGATTTAAAGTACTGCATGTGTTGTAGCACTGATCCTTTTTCTAAATCTAGCTCCTTCTTTTTCCTCTCTCATCTACAGGTATGTTAAGTGGGAAGAGTCCTGAGTTTCCCAGCTTCACCTCCACTCTGTATTATTCCTCGACTGCTATTTTTGCTGTTGTTATAGTTGTTGTATTGAAGCCTTATTACTGCCCTTCAATTTCACTTTTCTCAGCGAGGCTCCAGTTTATTCTAAGGATACTCTTCCCTTGCTATTTCAGAGGTTTTCTATACCAGGATACCCACTCTGTTCGCACTCAATGTAAGCAGCAGCCTGTGCAAAGGCTTCAGACTGTATGTGAACTGCAATGGCAAAAAACTTCCCTTACAAGACTGAGCAAACTTGGAGGACAATGGTGACTCAAAAAAAAAAAAAAGCAGTATGAACTGAAGACACCACTGCTGAAATTTAATAGACTGATTTGAACTGAATTTTGTTTTGTTTTTCTCATTTGTTTCTTTTAAAAACCTTTCTTACTAATCATGAGATCCAGACACTGATAATAGCATCTAAGATGTCAATACCTGAAAATGATTAGTTACAGAGAGCCATTCAATTATCTAATAATGCAGGGCTGTGTTCATGTTTAACAGCTCATCATCCACGCTTGAACTCGATGGTTTGATTGTTTTTTTTTTTTCTAATATACAGTTTCTTGATCAGATGCCTGAGTTATGTAATTATGAGTGATGGGGTAGAGTGTGTGGGTATCAAAACTAAATCCTATTAAAACAACGTTTCTGTAAAATGTCACAAAGCAACTCGAGGTCATTGCAGCATTAGTGACGCATAGTGTTGCATGGTACCTGGCATGTTTTTTTTTCTCGCTGTCTTCTCTCTCTCTCCTTCTTTAGCCCTGTATGGTGAAAACATGCCTGATTACCCCGAGGAATGGATTTAGGGGGCTTGGGCTCTGACCATTTACAGAAACAATTAAGCATGAGCCCTGTATCTGTGCTACTTTAGCTCCTTGGAGCCTAAACGTGGGGCATATGCTTTGTGGCTGACTGGCTGGCTCACTCTAATAAAGCTTAATCGGAAAGAGTACTAATTAAAGGGGAGTGCCCCCCCTTAACATCACGGGCATTTAAAACAATCTAATGTATTTACTTTTTAATCTTGTTTCAATTAGAGCTGCCATACAGGCTGGCTTGTTTCCTAGCATAGTGCCTTTGGTCTGTGCCACACTGCATGACTTCTGGAAACCCCATTTTTTTGAGCTGCATCAATTTAATTTGACCTCTGGTGCTTTTTAAAAGTTGGGTTCAGATGTTAAACCCTCAGCATCCCATTTAAGGTTGTTAGCTAATTTTTTTATGTGATAGCAGCAGCAGTCAAGAACGCTGTGAGCAGGAAACAAGTGATAGCATCTGCTCTACTTTCACACCTTGCCTGGGTGCCATCAAGCTACCTCTAATGCGCTTAGCTATTTCAAACCGTCCCACTTGCTATGGTCTAAGCTGATGCTGCATCAATTATTTATTCCACGTCTGATCAAGAAGCGTCAAGCAAATTCATTAACGTATGCAAATGATCACAATTACAATTATCTTTGTATCGTGATGGTTAAGGAATAAAACCTCGACACACTCCTGAGTCTCAGCACACCACAAGTTACACTTTGCATTCAAACTAATCAAGCATCATCTGCCTTCTCCTAATTAGTCAGACCGTTTTCACATGCCAATTAGCAGGTCTCATGAAAAAGCACTTTGCCATGAGGCGTTGTCTTTTATCAGAGCTTCAGCAGGTGTGTGGCTCTCAATGTAGCCTGTGTCATAGGAAAGTGTTTATTCATGCTAATTAAGCATATTAACACATGCATGAGTGTAATTGCCGAAGCTCCTTCACCTCACACCGCTTGAAGACTCAGGAAGGTGCCGTAATATTTTTATGTGCTTATGATAAGCCTTACCTTTTTTCCTAGTCATCCCTGTGATGCAGAACTGTGATGTTTGCCTGTAAGTGGAAAGGTCCAAGCTATGGTGTTTAGAAAAAAACTGCCCTGCCCGACTTTCACTTCTTCCTTTTTGTGATTAAAAAGAGTTTTCACACTAGATGTCAAACAAATAAAACAGCCTGTTTTGTTAATGAATGTACAAAGCAATGTGTTTATTATAAAATCACTGAACATATAGTCTGTTAGATTAATCTCTGTTGTTTTTTTATTTCATTAAAACTACTGAATGACAGGTTAATATGTCAGCTTGTATAAAAGCTTAGCTAATAGCACCTGAAGTCATACTAAGCTCATTAAATCTACATTTAATCATGAAGTAAGACCCAAAGATCACAGTTTCAAGGTTTAGCTCTGTAAACTAATCTTTGTCCCTACAGAGGTTACTCCAAACAACTTTTCAGCATCCTTTCATATTTGTTTTATTATTATTGGTTTATATTTTGGTACACAGTTGGAAAATTCAGAGGTAAGGAATAAGTATCATGTTTTACATTAGTTAGTAAAACTATATATATATATATATATATATATATATATATAGGAGAATAAACCAGGTGTTCTCCACCAACCCATCCAAAGTGTACTCACAGTGGCAGGGTAATTCAAGATCACATCCACCCAGGGCTGAGACTGAACAGTACTGGAGAAACATATGGGAGAAGATGGCATCCCACAACACCAATGCTCAGTGGCTGGAAGATCTAAGAACAGATCACAGCAATCTCCCAGAACAAGAACCAGTAACCATTACAACGGCAGATGTCCGAGAAAGAGCGGCAGTTATGAAGAGCTGGACAGCACCAGGCCCTGACATGATCCACACCTACTGGCTGAAAAAACTAACCGCACTTCATGCACGCCTCGCAGCACAAATGAACCAACTGCTGATGGATGGGACCCACCCAGAATGGCTAACCCAAGGACGGACAATCCTGATCATGAAGGATCCGCAGAAGGGAACAACCCCATCCAACTACCGGCCAATAACTTGCCTATGTACAACATGGAAGCTCCTGTCAGGCATCATAGCGGCTAAGATGAATAGGCACATGGCTCAATACATGCACCCTGCCCAGAAGGGAATAGGAAGCAACACCAGAGGAGCCAAGCACCAGCTACTAGTGGATAGAGCAGTCACCCGAGACTGTAAGACCAGGCAGACAAATCTGTGCACTGCCTGGATTGACTATAAGAAAGCCTATGACTCAATGCCACATACATGGATACTGGAATGCCTGGAAATGTACAAGATCAACAGGACTCTAATAGCCTTCATCAAGAACTCAATGAAGCTGTGGAAAACAAGTCTGGAAGCCAATGCAAAGCCAATAGCACAAGTCACCATCAAGTGCAGCATATACCAAGGCGATGCACTATCCCCGCTGCTGTTCTGCATAGGCCTTAACCCCCTCAGCCAGATCATCACAAAGACTGGCTACGGATACCAATTCCGAAGCGGAACAATCATCAGTCACCTCCTCTACATGGATGACATCAGGCTGTATGCCAGGAGTGAGCGAGACATCGACTCACTGATCCACACTACCAGGATCTACAGCAACGACATTGGGATGTCATTCGGACTGGACAAGTGCGGTCGCATGGTCTCAAAGAGAGGGAAGATGATCAGAACCGAGGGGGTTGAACTACCAGAAGGCCTCATAACAGATGTTCAGGACAGCTACAAATACCTTGGGGTGCCACAGGCTAACGGAAACCACGAGGAGATGGCAAGAAAGACTGCCACAGCTAAATACCTACAAAGAGTAAGGCAGGTCCTGAAAAGTCAGCTGAATGGGAAAAACAAGATCCAAGCCATCAACACATATGCCCTACCAGTCATCAGATACCCCGCTGGCATAATAAACTGGCCAAAGGAGGAGATAGAGGCTACTGACATCAAGACGAGAAAGCTCCTCACAATGCATGGAGGGTTCCACCCCAAATCCAGCACTCTGAGACTGTACACCAAGCGTAGCGAGGGAGGCCGAGGGCTAGTGAGTGTCAAGACCACTGTCCAGGATGAAACAACTAAGATCCAGGAGTACATCAGAAAGATGGCCCCCAAAGACAAATGGCTTGGTGAGTACCTCAGGCAGGAGAAAACCGAAAGTGAGGACAAGAAAGAGGAAGGAGAACCATCATGGAGGGACAAGCCGCTGCACGGCGTATACCACAGACAAATAGAAGAAGTGGCTGACATCAAAAAATCCTACCAGTGGCTGGAAAAGGCTGGACTGAAGGACAGCACAGAGGCACTAATCATGGCAGCACAAGAACAGGCACTCAGTACAAGATCAATAGAGGCCAGGGTCTACCACTCCAGGCAGGACCCCCGATGCAGACTGTGCAAAGATGCCCCTGAAACAATACAGCACATAACAGCGGGGTGTAAAATGCAGGCAGGAAGTGCATACATGGAACGCCACAACCAGGTAGCTGTCATAGTGTACAGGAACATCTGCCATGAGTATGGGCTGGAAGTCCCAAGGTCAAAATGGAAGACACCTCCTAAGGTAGTTGAGAATGACCGAGCTAAGATCCTATGGGACTTCAAGATCCAGACTGACAAACAGGTGATGGCTAACCAACCAGACATCGTGTTGATCGACAAACAGCAGAAGAAGGCAGTAGTGATAGATGTGGCAATCCCAAGCGACAGCAACATCAAGAAGAAAGAACACGAGAAGCTTGAGAAATACCAAGGACTGAAGGAGGAGCTAGAAAAGATGTGGAAAGTAAGAGCAGCAGTGGTGCCAGTGGTAATTGGAGCACTAGGGGCTGTGACCCCCAAACTGGGAGAGTGGCTACAGCAGATTCCAGGTAAAACATCAGAGGTCTCTGTCCAGAAGAGCGCAGTCCTAGGAACAGCTAAGATACTGCGCAGAACCCTCAAACTCCCAGGCCTCTGGTAGAGGACCCGAGCTTGAGGAATACACATACCACCCCACGAGGGGTGAGAAAACAGTTTTTTTTTTTTTTTATATATATATATATATATATATATATATATATATATATATATATATATATATATATATATATATATATATATATAATATATATATATATATATATATATATATATATATATATTATTAAACCAGCTATCTCTCAATGATGTAAACTATTTTAATGTCTTTCAGCTTAGCTTTAGCACTGTATTTGGTTCATTTCAGCTTCATGATTCGAGCAAAACTGATAATGTAAGTCATTTTCTTGTTGCTTAAAGTTTATACAAATAATTAAATGATAAATACTTGAGTAATCATACTATAGCAAGTCGGACACCATACCACAACAGCTGCTCATGAACAACAGAAAAATGTAGGGATCGTGACTTATGCCAAATTATAACTCAAAGTATCTGCAGTTTCTTCTAGCATGATGTTCTTCAGTGTTGGCCAATGGCAAAGAAAAAAAAAACTGTCTACCAGTGCATAACTGTGCATTTGAAGCAATTTAGGTGTCAAAATTGAGAAATGTATTTGACATGCGGAAAATAAATGATAAATAGGTAAAGGGAGACAGTGATGTAGTTACTCCTAGAACCAGAATGTTGTTGGTTTGAGCCCCGGCTCAGTCCATCTCAGTTTATGTTCTTGGACTGGACGCTTTGCCCGCATTGACTTATAATTGTGATCAGAGGGCCTAGTGGAACCTGTGTACTGCAGTCTTTCTTCTGCCCCATAGCAGCTGTGGCTGTTTTTTTTTATCACCATCAAGGTGCAAATAACTGAATATAGAGAAATGTTTTGGAGTTCCTTAGCCTGGAAAGTCACAATACAAGTTCAGGCAGTTTAAAGGCCTGAGGCCTTTAACCTGAGAGTAGTGGGGTTTCCAGTGGGACACTTGGCTTAAGAGGAGAAAAATGCAACTGAGCGGAGACCAAATGATGCAACTAAAAAACACCTGACAGGGGATTGTTTTTTCCCATGCCGAATGCTGACAGAAAGGGCTCATCCAAAGCTTGCCCCATTCTTTGAAACCTCCATCCAGCTCGTATTATACTACTGAAAGAACCTGTTTTCAGCTCTTGAAAAAACTTATCAAGCTGTTCCAGCTATTTGTTAGCTTAAAAGTCTAAATCACCAGATGATTGCAAAACAGCTACCATAGTGTGTTAAATGTTCAGAGTTATCTTTGAAGAGACCCAGAACCCAAAAGCTGTGTTACTTACCGGTTTTTGTGTGGTAGTGAAACATGAAACAGTTTTAGAACATAAAGGAACTGAGCTATTGCAGCAATAATTTACAGCAGAGGAACAGGATGAGAGAGAAAGCGACTTTTTAACGCTGAGCCTCATTCAGGAATGTCATGGAGGGAGAGGGAGAAAAGTTCTCCTGGCCAATCAGAACACTTTGAATAATTAAAGTGATCGGCTTAATTAGCTCAATTACGTTAATTTGACCACGGAACATAGCCATATGGTGAAAGGAAACAAAAGAGGGGGGAACTAATTAAAAGTAAAATAATGAGGATTTTAATTAACTGGCTCCCCAGACAGCAGAGCGCAGGGATCAGGAGCCTGCTACCATAATTAAAGTGCTGTAACGCTGGCAACATCTCTCCTCTCTTTCTCATATCAGTGAGGGCTCTATCCATCTAATTAAATCTGTAAATAAATTAGCAACATTGAGGGTTCCTGCTTGACTTAACACCGCCTGCTACCCACCTCCCCGCCCTCCCAATAACACACTCACCTTACTCTGAGCACACAATGCCACTTATATGGAGTCAAAACCAAGGCTAACGTTTGCCATTAACAAAGATGTGCATGGATGTGTGCGTGGGTGTGTGTGCTTTGTCTGTGCGAGTGGTTGCTTATATTTGTTGCCTTTGCAGGATATTTTGGAAACCCTGTAGGTGCAGGAGACAATGGTTACCAAAGCAGATGTGATTTCTCTCATCTTTCTGTTTTTCACCCAAGCAAACATGCCTCATGTCTGATTCTTCTTCTCTGGTTTTCGACCCAGCATACATTGCCATGTTGAGCCTTCTAGCTGTCACATACAATTCTCTCTCCCATTGTTAGTCACAGGGGCGGATTTAGGAAATTTGGGGCTGTAGGCAAAGACAGCCATGGGGCCCTCTGAATTGAATAGAGAAGTGATAATACAGACCCATTATAGTGATACAGAAATTCAATAGAATAGACAAACATTAATTACTAAATTTTAACTGCCCTTAATAATGGTTTTTTAAGATATCTGAAAGGATATGTCTAGGGGAAAATAACATTTCAAGATATCTTTAATCATACTGTGGAGAGTCAAAATGCATTTTGAGATATGTCAAATTACATCATTTGATTTGTCATTTAAAGTCTCACACATCCGGAAATATAATCAAGATATTTTAGGTAATTTGGACTAGTTAAAACTATATTTTTTTATTATCTGAGCCCCCTAGTGCTGTAACTGAGCTGTCCTTACAGTTGCCTGCAGAATTCTGTGTTTCTGCGATGGTGCTGGTTCTTCTTGACAAAGTTGTGTCAAAATGCCACAATATAGAAAGAACTCAGCAATATGGGATGTGCGGAGAACAAAAACTTTGTGAACTCTAAGACTGCTTCAGAAATCTGTCATGAATTGCTGCGGGGAAGTTGGCTAGAAGCTGGATATTCAAGCTCCGCTGAGTTAGTGTCACCTATCTTACAGTCGATCCGATTCAGGAGCTCAGACTTCGGCCAGCCGTTCTCTATTACTCCGTTTTCTTACTGGCGGTGGTTCTTTTAGGGAACACCAACAAATTTCTTAAATAAGCTCTCTTAAGAAATAAGAGTAAATCCCTTGTCTCCTGACCAGCTGAAACAAAGGGTAAATCCTGCTCCTTGATTACATAAATGAGAAACACCCATTTCAATTTAATTACAAGTTTCATTCAAGTTCATATTTTTCCTTTTTTTTGTGGTCAAAATTAAGAATTTTTTTTCAATAGCTTCTCTTCTCTGCTTCTCTCATCTCTTTGCCAGTGTTGCCAACTCCCCAGCAGTAAGACCACTAATGGCTGCCCTAAAAGGCGCTATAAGGCGCCAGATGACATCATCACCCAATTTGCATATTTCATATCATCCAGTTGTAGGAGATTCAGAATCCCTGCAATTTTTCTTTCTTTTGATCTATCAAAGCGGTGCAGAAAGAGGCAAGTAAATAAAATACATATAATTCAGCCATTTAGTTCCATACTCCATGCCAGTTATTGTCCGTAATTCACAATTAGTTGTTTGCCAATCAACGAAAAAAAAACAAAAAAACTTAGGAAGAAGAAAACAGTGATGAAGAGACAGGAGGAGAATGGGTCAGAAAGAATGGTCAGAAAATGGAGGGATGGTTTTATACATGAGTTTGTAACCTTGAGCGAGATTATTTCCTTGACCTATAACCTTGAGTGAATTTCATTTACAATCTGGATTCGAAGTTTAAAGGTCCTCTCTCTTTCTCTCGCCCAGTGCAGTGTGCAGGCAGCCTGCCCTGCATGAATCATGACAACAGACAAAATAGAGTAGACCAGGAGGCGAGGTTACAAATCTATTCGGTCTGGAGAGCAGAGTTTGACACTTTTATATATTGTCGCCAAAGTCTCCAGTAACATAAAAAAAGCTGCTAGATTTGGCTCTTTTTTGAAATAAAAGCGCTAGAGGGGTCTGAAAAATTGCTAAAATAGCCCCCCCCCCCCCAAAAGCGTTAAGTTGGCAACACAGCTCTACGCACCATTTCTTTTCAAATGGTTTGTTGCTGTCTGTTTGTTTGTCACTTTCTGCACTTTTGTATGCAGGAAATGGACTAATCCAATGTGGTGGAAACTGAAGACCCTGAGACACACCTAATATAAGCATTCTGATTGCATTTAACGAGAGGATTATTATCAACAAACCTAATTTATGTGCACAAACTCGTAAAAGCTGTATTAACCATGCATGAAAACGGAATTTTATGGGGCCCCCAGGAACTTGGCAAATCTGCCCCTGCTTTTAGTCACAAGGCTCATGGCTTTTTTTGTCTCCACACTCCAGAAAAGTAATCTACCTTGTTTCAATTTCTGTCTCTTTTACAAATCAGGCTTAAAAAATTGGAAGGCAACCGGATGTTTGCTCTTTTTTAAAAAAAAATGCTTCAACACCTATCCATGAGTTTTTTCTCATGCTGATATCTATACTTAGGGTGGACTGCTGATGTATTTAAGCAGCATGGAGGTCCATCCTTCTGAACACATTCCAAGTCAGATGCCAATTATGATGGGAATGCTTATGTAATTTTTTTTGGCATGAGTTTCATGACTGAATTGTAAATGCGTTGAAGATGAAACTGCAATCCTCCCCTTCTGTTCAGTGATGGCTTTTCTCTTTTCACAAAAATGGCTTTCTTCACCCCTCTTTCAAACCATTTGTCCTCGGTCCAAACATCTGAACATTTTGATCTTTAAAGATGTGCCCATTTTTCTTGAGGTGCAAGAGTACGCCTGTATCTTGCTCAGAATTACTTACCCTGTGTAATTTCCCAATACCGGAGCATAACTCAAATGGGTATTTGGACCTGGTCTGAGACAGTACTCAACCCAACTGAACACTTTGGTTGAATAAAAGCAGAGATGCAGAGCTGGTGTTCTGTCAGATGACCATACCCGGTCAGACCATCAAATCCATAGTCAATACCCGTTTATCCCTTTAGTTTTGTATGAAAAATAGACTTTACACTACCTCAATGGGCGTTATCCCTTTATTCATGCACAAAAAAAAATATTTAATTACTTAAATTTAGGTGTTGAAGCGTATGGCTTCAAATAAAACAAAAAAAAAGTTTTTTTTTTGTACATGACTAAAAGATTACACACCTGTTGAGTTAATTTAAAGTCTATTTTTTATACAAAACTAATGGAATAAATGCAAATCTGATGTCTTGTGCATGTGTATTGACTATGGGTATGCTGGTCTGACGGGGTATGCATATCTGACAGAATACCGGCCATCTTTGTTATCATCAGTCAACACCCTCACAATTGCACTTGTTGATGAAGAGTAAAAGAATGCAATAAACACATTTCTTTTTGCTTGGCCAGCCTTTCCGGAAGACCTGAAGCTTTTGTAGATGCACTTGAAAAACACTTGACAATATCATATTGAACCCAATAATTAAGAAAGGGATGTCACTTAAGTTCATATGCAAGTCAAGGCAGGTGAGTGAATACTTTGGTTACCCCCTTAGCTCCCAACGCCCAGCCCAGGTGATTCTAAACTCCACAATCACCAATGACTAATAATTTGTCATCAAATGAAAATTGATAATTTTCACTTTTTATCTTGTTTTTGTCTAATGGCATTTCAAAACACGTTCTATCCTGGCATAAATGGCCTCATTCTGTTCGTAGCGCTCCACAAAAAAGTAATATCAGGTTGTATTTTCCATAAATTAAAATCACATGTAATAATCGACCAAACCTAATTTTTCCCCATGAAGAAGTACAAATAAAGAAAAACCTTTTTTTTCTGTTTTTAAGTAGAAATGTCTAACATTTTAGATTATCTATCTTAAGTGGGCTTATTCAGCAATTTGTTTGCTCCGCAAACCAAGCATAAGTTCCTTTCTCAGAATCCAGAATACATCAGAAATGTCCAGCATGTGAAATGCGTCATTGTAAATGGAAATCCCCAAATCAGTGACATATTTTGTTAGCCAATGAGATACATTTTTTAAAGAAGTGTTGAAAGTGTAGGAGTGGGCTGAAAAGATTGTGCTTATTGATGTGCGTAAAGAGGGAGAGGACAGAAAGCATAGTCAAAATACTGAAAGCTGATGTAAAATATCACAAAATAACATGCTTGAATGAATATTAATGAATAGCTTGATGTAGAAAAGTGTGTTTATTGTTAAATTTAGACATAAAAAAATCAAATAATCCAGTTTTGCACTTTTGGTCCTAATTAAGATCAATTGTTGGACCTTGTGCTTACAAAAGGGTCACAGTTTCACGATGCTTATGACTATAGAAACAAGTGTACTCAGTTGAAGAGGTCAACTATGAATTATACCCAAGATACAGAATATTAAAAATAGCATACTTTTATGCAAGAGAAAAAAAATAAATAATTTTGGAAATGTTTAAAGTTATCATACTGGGAGCTCAAATTATGTAAAATGTACAGAGTACCAAAACTATAAGACAAGGGTGTAACTTTATGATAAAAGTTGGTGGGGACGCTCTAAGGGTGGATGCTGATGGATCTACAACTACTCAACCCGAACACTTTTAATAGGGTTTATATTTTCCAAAAAATGAGCTCAAACATATATTTATTGAATGCTTTATTATTGTTCAGAACACAAGAGAACCACAATACATTTGTGGTATTTACAGTTATAGACAGATGCCTGCCTTTAGTGCATTATTTCATAAAGGGCTCAAAAACATGAATGTATAGAAAATGACAAATAACAGCCGATACCGATGCCAACATTAATATATCCTGCATCCCTAGAATGGAAACAACTTCACTTCCATCAATCAATCCATGCATGGCTTCCCTTTAAGCTGCATCAGTGATTCTCCTCCTTCACAAGCAGCAAAATGAAATTTAGATATTTGACCCAATTGTCATTGACAGCCAAAGTTTATTTATTGAACCTTATATTTCAAAAATAATTTATACACTGATTTGTATTATTTGTGCTTTAATTCTTTTAATTTTAAGTCTATGTCCTGTGAGTCTGGCTGTCTCTGGGTTGCTGGCGCAGCTATTTCTGAGTCTCGTTGAGCTACAAAAGACAAAATTATATGTTGAATTTTATTATAGCATTGCACATTTGTCTTGTAAACTTGGAGATATATTTTATTGCATGTTGCATATCTCAGTAAATCTGTTTCACCTTTAAACCTGCAGCTGTCCCTAAATGTGTCTCTGCTCTGCTTAAAAACAGATTTATGAACCTGTCTACCAATATAATGATGCCAGAGAGAATCATTTTTAGGATCTCTAGGAGCTCTGCAGCCTGATTCTCTGTTCAATAATAAAACAACAGATATTTGTCAATTTTAATCTGTAACTCTGAGTATGGCCCTGAGAAGCCCATCTTTTTTTAACTTATATAAATGTATAATCTGTTGCCATTTTTAGCTGAAAAAGGACTGTATGTGTAACTAACTGATTATTCTGTGGCATTTCTGATTTTTTAACCAACCCGTCTCCTAACTTTTATTTAAACATATATCGGAGTAGCTGCGAATTTATGTTAAAATGATTTGCCATAAGGGTTCTGACGAAACTGACTGTATGTTAAAACGACTTGCCATATTCGATATCTCTTCTCATCCTCGTAGCTACTCTGCAGTGTCCCAAAGCTACAGATCCGATGATGTTTCACAGAGAGGTGGGACTCGAGAGCAGCGGCAGAGCAAGGAAAAAACACGGACAGAAAACGCTCTAACACAGACAGCTGCAGCTGAGCCCAGTTACTGTTGGCTGAAGTAAATCAGCGGAAATTATTGGTAGGGACTGTCCCCTCCATGCCCAAAGTTGGTGGGGACATGTCCCAGACATGGGCAATATGGAGTCAACAAGTCATCTCCATGTCATGTATTGGTTCTACCCAGCCGCTGAAGCAGGTGAGTCTAATCTTCACCGTGAATTAACCTGTGCAGATTGGACTCACCTGGCTAATTGGCTGGGTAGAACCAATACATGATATGGAGATGACTTGTTGACTCCACATTGCCCATGTCTGACATGTCCACACCAGTCCTTCAGAAAGTTAAGCCAGTGTTGTAAGATCTTAGCTTTCCCTAGCATGTGGGATACATTTGGGTATGCAATTCATTTATGCAGAGGGTATAAAAGGTGGGAGCTAAGGGATAATATAGTGTAGTTATTTCCCTAAACTAATCCGAGTGCAAGAGCACTTGAAATGTCAGTTTGTTGTTCATATATTCATATAGTGTGTGTGTTTTGGGATTGGGGGCTGTGACGCTTGGCATTTCAGATAGAGATATCATAGCAGAGCAGGGTTTGGGAGAGCAGCACCATTACAGAGGCAGGTTGGGTGTTCAGTCTTACCATGTGAGTGATAAACTACTTGCTCTTTTGAATTGTATTTAACCCTGCTTTCAGACGTTTGCAGGGAAGTCATTCAGATGCACACTAGAACTTTAAATCGCTCGAACTCTGCTGACTCTGCTTTGTGACTGGTTTTCCGCTACTACATTGATAAGCTCTGTTGCCTTTGCCCTCTTCAGTGAAACGTTCCCAGCTTGGAAATGCCAGTATAGAGGTGAGGTCAGAGCTGAGTGGAACACTGCCGTACCTCCATGAACCACAGGGCAGCTCTTTTTCTTATCTCTACCCAAACACCTGCACAGCTGATGCAACAGGATGTGTGTTCTTTATATGTGAGGTGTGTGTTCACGTACACTTCTGGGGGGTTGGCAGAAGGGCAGGCCTGGTAGACGATATCTGCTTTTGTGATACTGCTTCATTTCAAGGATGTTTTTAATAAAGGCTACCAAACAGATACAACTCCTAAAGCTAGAACTTTGATCAGATCAGAATATCAAACATATATATATATATATATATATATATATATATATATATATATATATATATATATATATATACATATATATATATATATATATATATATATATGGGATGGAACGGTTCATGCGCTGCTCCTTTTTCTCATAGGCGAAGCGTGTACACTCCAGAGCAGAAGGTGGCGGTACTGTGACCAAAGCCAACCACCAGTAGTAAACAAGAAGAAGCAAAGCAGCGTAGCCGGGTGTAGCAGAAAAAAATCAGTTGTTGTGGAGAATTGTGTGGGTATGGCAAGTGGGAAAGACCAGGAGTTGGAAGAAGCGTAAGCAGCACTTTATAGGTCTGCTGTATGGGACCACTTTGCATTTAGAGTGACCTACGATGACGGCGGAAAGAAAGTTGTGGATAAAAGTGCAACAGTGTGCAAGCATTGTGCAACACGTTTTGTTCATGCTAACATCAACATGACCAACATGTCATGCTAACCCCGAAATCCCACATACTCCGTCAGCGCTCCAGACCGCCTACACAAAGCAAAGCCTACAGCCTCCGCTCCGCTCTGAGTTACTTGAAGATCGTAGACGGCATGCACGAGATGATTAAATTCAAAGCAGCAAAACATGCGGAAATGATCCAGGATTTCCACGGATCATTAAAAATAATTACAATTTATTAATTTTTTTTTTGTTTTTTTTCATTCATTTCATAAAATTTTATGGGATTTCGGTGTAACAATCAACATTTACCGAACCGAAAACCGTGACCACGAAACCGTGAACCGAACCGTGGATTTTGTGAACCGTTCCACCCCTAATATATATATATATATATAGATATATATAATCCAGCTTGCAGCAATCTGTGGTTTCATGTTTTGCTCTGCCTGTTTAACCTGCTGGCTCTGACCTCAGAGAAGAGAGGAGCAGCAAGAGAACCCTGTTTGCCAGCAGCAGTTGTTGCTTTTTTTTTTGTCTGGCAGGCCTCTGTGACCTGTGCTTTAATGCTGTAGGAAACCACTTTGCTGCCTCAAGAAGGTTCAGTTGATCTATTTTGGACTTAAGAGGGGTCCCTAATACCTCCTTGCACCTATGTGTATGCGAGCGCACAAACTTGGCAGTGGGTGTGTGTGGCTAAACAGGTTTGTGTGTCTTCTATAATTGTGTAAGCCAATGAGGAAATGATAAGCCTTGTGGAGCCAGACAGAAGACTCTTAAAGATGACGACATTGATAATGAAGGGAGGGTTCAGTATAGGCAGCCTCTCCTCCTCCAAAGGCACACGTACACTGAGAGAAGAATTCACTAAGGAGTGCAATCTCCTCCTGTTTTTGGCAGCTGTCTTGAACCAACCCTTTTTTACTCTGCTTTAGATTAAGAAAAATACAAATAAAAAATAAGAAACATGCTTATCAAGTCAAACAGATGGAAATAGTTTATATCCTTTGCATCAGGTCACAGGTGTGCTTTTCTTTTTCTTTGTTGCTATGTTTGATATTTCAAACCGATGACAAAGTCCTCAAAACCAAGGGGAATAAATTTGGAGACATAAGTAGAACCTTCTGGAAATTACATATCTGATCACTTGTAACAGTTTCTTAAAGAAGTTAAACTAACACAGCCTATGAGAAATCAAACATTTAAACAGTGAAATATAGGGGTAGCAGGGTGATAATCTAGGGTTTCTTTCCTGCTTTAGAACCAAACAGATGTTATTTAAGCTCAGAAGCCATTTAGCACAATTAAAACCATTTCTACAAAGAAGGGTGGCCTACACTCCTCCACAGCGACATAAAATTGTAAGTCCATGCAAATAATGAACTGCAGTTACTTCCACCAAAGGTAACCCAATCAGCTATAAGGTTTGGGGGACACTACATTTTTGGCCAGTTGGGTTTTAGTAGGTTGTTTTATTTGAAAACAGTATTTAGTTTTTATTAGGATGAATGTGTCTAATGTTAAAAGGAGGATGTTGTGGTTTTATTTTCACTGCCCAACCAGGTTGGATGCCAAATTAATGTTGTGGATTTATTCTATTCCCAGCCAGCTGGTTTTTTATATTTCTGATATCTTAAGATGTTTATTGCCCTCCCCTGCAGGGTGGTAAATATCTTATTTAATCAGATATTATTTCGGCTGTTATATATTGTTTATGAACACACGCCCTACTAGCCTACGAGCTCTAATCATGGTCAAAGAGTTAATTCTACACATACATGGAATAAATACACAACTTCAAAGTATAAGAGTTTATTAACAAAAATCATTCAGCTCCAAGTCAAACATATTTCAGTTTAAAACTCTTAACTAAAACTAGGAAAACTCAACTACACTAAACTACTATGTACAAAGACGAAGGGGAACATGGTTGAAAACCATATTACAGTTTAAGATGGATTTTGAGTTTGAAAACCAAAGTTTATCTGGAAGAATTTGGGATATGATCAAATTAGCTTTTCACTAATTTAGAGAAATTGGAATGTTTTCAGACCAATTCACAATGCAAATCCATGAGGTGAATAAAACATTATTTGGCCAAATAATGTTTTATTAAATTATTTGCTTAATCAAGAACCAATAACCTATAGTCAAATTATTCTTTACCCTCTTTGAAATAGCTAGCAGAGAACAGACATCAGGATTCCATTAAATGACTCTTGGTCATACTTGGTAATGGAAATGTAATGACTATATGAAGAACACATGAACACTAATCTTATATCATTGTTTAAACCCTTAGTTAAATAAAGCTTGTCCAAGCTTCAACAACAGCTCAAAACATGTTACTATAGCATAGCATGCAGTTCATCCTGTTAGCTTGTCTTTACTCATCAGTAAACAAATGAAATGATCAGTATCATCAAAATATATACTGTTTGTCCTGTCCCTAATAATGCCAGTCCTGCAAACCTTTTTGTACATGTCCATTTGGCAAGCTTGAGTTTCATCCAGCAACAGCTCAGGCCAACAACCAGGGGTGTCTTTGTCATCCAGTCTGGCTCTATAAGTTCTGAAATTCAAGAGGAATGTGTTGCAAAAGGTCTGTTTTGCAGCAGTTTTCTTCTGTAAGGTTCTGACTTATCCTTAATGATTCTGGAGATCTGGGTCTTTTGAGCCCCGGATATTAATGTGAACTAGAAAATTTCTAAAGAAATTTTGAGGGGGGCCACCTACTGCCCGTCTGGGTAACTGGGCCAATACGGCCCTGGCAAGTGACGTTGGGGCTGCTTACGCCTTTGAGGGCTGCTGAGGGAAGCAAAGAGGGCTAGGTCATGGGCAAAGAGAGCTGTGTGCCACTTGTACTGAAATCTGGGAAATAGACGTGCACAGCATATGATGCACAAGGGTAATATGGGTTGTCCATATTGAACCGCAGTGGGTAAAGCGCAGTTGGCGGGCTCTGCCCGCCTGCTAGGAGCCCTTGCAGCGATGAAAAGAATCACCAATGGCGGGCTCCGCCCGCCTGCTAAGAGCCATTGCAGTGATGAAATCACCATTGGCGGGCTTCGCCCGCCTTCTAAGAGCCATTGCAGTGATGAAATCACCAATGGCGGGCTCCGCCCGCATGCTCAGAGCCATTGCAGTGATGAAATTACAAATGGCTATGAGCAATATGCCAGAATGTATGAGTGTGTATAAGGAAGAGGCTTTTATTCTGTAGAGTCCCTGTAGTCTTATTTTGAAAGTCTATCATGGATGTGCATCAAAAGAGGGGTCATGCCCAGCAGTGATATAGAATCCATTTCCAAATGTTAAATCACTGGTTTTCCATGTTATTAGGTGAATAGCTGCTGTATTACAGAGTAAATGGGAGACTTTTATTGTGAAATTTGCTCTGGGGTGTGTTTTGAAAAGGTCACTAGAGTCTAATAAAAACAACCTGGAAGAGTTTGGGTCATAATGTTGAGCCATTTGCATCAATTATTGCATTAGTATAATCTAGAGGCTTTTATTTTGTAGGGTCCCTGGAGTCTTATTTTGAAAGTCCAACAGAGTTGTGTTTAGAGAAAATGTTCAGACCCAGCAATCATAGTTGATGACTTTCCAATCGTTAAATCACTCTTTTTCCATGTTATTAGGGCAGTAGATGAAGCGGAAATGGGAGGCTTTTATTTTGAAATTTGCCATAGGGTGTGTTTTAAACAGTCTCCTAGAGTCTATTCTCTAAAATGGGGTTGAGTTTGGGTCATAATGTTGAGCCATATAGGGCAATAAATATATGTAAAAAATATAGAGGCTTTTATTTTGTAGGGTCCCTGGAGTCTTATTTTGAAAGTCTATCAGTGTTGAGTGGCAAGGGAAGTGTCATGGACAGCAGTCATATAGTATCCATTTCCCAATGTTAAATCAGTGCTTTCACCCTCCATTGGATTAATATGTGCTGTTTAAAACAGCAGAGGTAAAATCTCTTTGAAGCACGGTTACCTTGACAACGCTTAACGAGCCTGTCAGTGACAGAGAGAAAAGCGCAGCACTATCGTTCCTTAGCTCTCAGGCTTTTTTGAATGGGAGGAACAGCTGCTGAACAAACGACTGCTGAGCAAAAACCGTAATAGGTATTAGAAAAATTCTTTCAGTGAAAGCAACATCTATCCTTTGTCTCAGACTGGGGTAACCTTCATGTCTGTAGGTCTTTCACAACCCAAAACGAAGCACAAACAAAATGGCTGATCCCACCTGCTCCTCCCTTTGTTTAAACTGCAGCACCACACTCTGTCATCTTTAAGCTGCTATAGCACCCCTCCGAACAAACGACTGCTGAGTAAAAACCGTAAAAGGTATCTGAAAAATTATTTTTATCTAAGCTACAGCTATATCTTTACTTCAATTAGAGTAACCTTCATGTCTGTAGGTCTTTCACAACCCAAAACGAAGCACAAACAAAATGGCTGATCCCACCAGCTCCTCCCTTTGTTTAAACTGCAGCACCACACTCTGTCACCTTTAAGCTGCTATAGCACCCCTCCGAACAAACGACTGCTGAGCAAAAACCGTAAAAGGTATTAGAAAAATTCTTTCAGTGAAAGAAACATCTATCCTTTGTCTCAGACTGGGGTAACCTTCATGTCTGTAGGTCTTTCACAACCCAAAACGAAGCACAAACAAAATGGCTGATCCCACCTGCTCCTCCCTTTGTTTAAACTGCAGCACCACACTCTGTCATCTTTAAGCTGCTATAGCACCCCTCCGAACAAACGACTGCTGAGTAAAAACCGTAAAAGGTATCTGAAAAATTATTTTTATCTAAGCTAAAGCTATATCTTGTCTTCAATTGGAGTAACTTTCATGGCTGTAGGTCATCTACAACCTGAATGGGAAGAGAAAGAATAAGAAAAACGGGTCCTCAGTCCTTAGCTTCTAACTGAGCTAGCTGCAGCAACACACTTTCACTCACCTTTAAGCTGCTAAAGCCCCCCTCCGAACAAATGACTGCTGAGTAAAAACCATAAATGATATCTGAAAAATTATTTTTATCTAAGCTACAGCTATATCTTTACTTCAATTAGAGTAACTTTCATGGCTGTAGGTCATCTACAACCTGAATGGGAAGAGAAAGAAAAAAAAAACGTTTCCTCACACCTGAGCTTCTAATTGAGCTAGCTGCAGCAGGACACTGTCACCCAGCTTTCTGGTGCTTAAAATGTCCTCCGAACAAACGACTGCTGAGCAAAAACCGTATGAGTTATTCAAAAAATTCTTTCACCGTGAGCGTCAGCCATCCTTCGACTCCAACTATGCCAACTTTGGTGTATGTGTGTCTTTCAGAACAATATTTATGACGAGTTTAAAACACATAATGTCATTCGTTTTTCTCCCCTCTGCTGTTCCAAAACCAATGAAAAACGGCTCTGATTTTCATCGACTTGAGGTCGGTCTGGAGGGTTTTTAAGGAAAAGTATTAATCCTACCGTAATTCCGAAGACATTGTGTGGGTCCAGAGATTTCAGTCTACAAACTGACCAAAAATGGTGACTCTAGCTATAAATATGTGGCCGTGAGGGCGAGTTTAAAATGTTTTTGGGTCTTAAAAAAACGGCTGCCTCACACTCTAGCTTTTCAGTCTCTCCACTCTAGAAGGCTGGATTTTGCCAAAACTTTGTGGCGCTTGAGGTCTGATTATACAAAAACCGTAGCAGTTATCAACATGCCGTCTTCAGTTTTATGCAGACGAAGGATTTATCTACAAACTGAGCTTTAAACTGTTTTTCTACGTGAATGTATGCCAACACAGTGAAGCGCTGTTTTTTATGCTGTTTTTTTCCTCTCCCCATTCATTTCCTATGGGAATTTTTTGCGACGTTTTCGCTAATAATTCGCAAACCTTCGGACTAATGAGAAAGTTTTATACAAGCACGCATCGCCCCATTGGTCTCTACGCGTGTGCCAACTTTGGGCCCGATCCGACGAATGGTGCGTGACTAGTTACGCGCCGAAGTTTTTGGTGGCGAGGAGAACTATAAGCTATAACTAGAAAATTTCTAAAGAAATTTTGAGGGGGGCCACCTACTGCCCGTCTGGGTAACTGGGCCAATACGGCCCTGGCAAGTGACATTGGGGCTCCCCAGACCAACTGCTTACGCCTTTGAGGGCTGCTGAGGGAAGGAAAAAGGGCGAGGTCATGGGCAAAGAGAGCTGTGTGCGACTTGTGCTGAAATCTGGGAAATAGACGTGCACAGCATATGATGCACAAGGGTAATATGGGTTGTCCATATTGAACCGCAGTGGGTAAAGCGCCAATGGCGGGCTCCGCCCGCCTGCTAGGAGCCCTTGCAGCGATGAAAAAAATCACCAATGGCGGGCTCTGCCCGCCTGCTAAGAGCCATTGCAGTGATGAAATCACCTTTGGCGGGCTCCGCCCGCATGCTAAGAGCCATTGCAGTGATGAAATTACAAATGGCTATGAGCAATATGCCAGAATGTATGAGTGTGTATAAAGAAGAGGCTTTTATTCTGTAGAGTCCCTGTAGTGTTATTTTGAAAGTCTATCATGGATGTGCATCAAAAGATGGGTCATGCCCAGCAGTGATATAGAATCCATTTTCAAATGTTAAATCACTGGTTTTCCATGTTATTAGGTGAATAGCTGCTGTATTACAGAGTAAATGGGAGACTTTTATTGTGAAATTTGCTCTGGGGTGTGTTTTGAAAAGGTCACTAGAGTCTAATAAAAACAACCTGGAAGAGTTTGGGTCATAATGTTGAGCCATTTGCATCAATTATTGCATTAGTATAATCTAGAGGCTTTTATTTTGTAGGGTTCCTGGAGTCTTATTTTGAAAGTCCAACACAGTTGTGTTTAGAGAAAATGTTAAGACCCAGCAATGATAGTTGATGACTTTCCAGTCGTTAAATCACTCTTTTTCTATGTTATTAGGGCAGTAGATGAAGCGGAAAGGGAGGCTTTTATTTTGAAATCTGCCATAGGGTGTGTTTAAAACAGTATTCTAGAGTCTATTCTCTAAAATGGGGTTGAGTTTGGGTCATAATGTTGAGCCATATAGGGCAATAAATATATGTAAAAAATATAGAGGCTTTTATTTTGTAGGGTCCCTGGAGTCTTATTTTGAAAGTCTATCAGTGTTGAGTGGCAAGGGAAGTGTCATGGACAGCAGTCATATAGTATCCATTTCCCAATGTTAAATCAGTGCTTTCACCCTCCATTAGATTAATATGTGCTGTTTAAAACAGCAGAGGTAAAATCTGTTTGAAGCACGGTTACCTTGACAACGCTTAACGAGCCTGTCTGTGACAGAGAGAAAAGCGCAGCACTATGGTTCCTTCGCTCTCAGGCTTTTTTGAATGGGAGGAACAGCTCCGAACAAACGACTGCTTAGCAAAAACCGTATGAGTTATTCAAAAAATTTCTTCACCGTGAGCATCAGCAATCCTTCGACTCCAACTATGCCAACTTTGGTGTATGTGTGTCATTCAGAACAATATTTATGACGAGTTAAATACACATAATGTCATTCGTTTTTCTCCCCACTGCTGCTCCAAAACCAATGGAAAAATGCTCTGATTGTCATCGACTTTAGGTCGGTCTGGAGGGTTTTTAAGGAAAAGTATTAATCCTACCGTAATTCCGAAGACATTGTGTGAGTCCAGAGGTTTCAGCCTACAAACTGACCAAAAATGGTGACTGTAGCTCCAAATATGTGGCCGTGAGGCAAGAACAAAATGTTTTATCTTAAAAAAACGACAGCCTGCTTCACTGCAGCAGGCTGCTGCAGAAGCTAACTGTCAGCTAGCTTCCAGGTGCTTAGCCTCCGAACAAACGACTGCTGAGCAAAAACCGTAAAAGGTATTTGAAAAATTCTTTCAGTGAAAGAAACATCTATCCTTTGTCTCAGACTGGGGTAACTTTCATGTCTGTAGGTCTTTCACAACCCAAAACGAAGCACAAACAAAATGGCTGACCCCACCTGCTCCTCCCTTTGTTTTAACTGCAGCATCACACTCACTCACCTTTAAGCTGCTAAAGCACCCCTCCGAACAAACGACTGCTGAGTAAAAACCGTAAAAGGTATCTGAAAAATTATTTTTATCTAAGCGACAGCTATATCTTGTCTTCAATTGGAGTAACTTTCATGGCTGTAGGTCATCTACAACCTGAATGGGAAGAGAAAGAAAAAGAAAAAACGTTTCATCACACCTGAGCTTCTAATTGAGCTAGCTGCAGCAGGACAGTCTCACCCAGCTTTCTGGTGCTTAAAATGTCCTCCGAACAAACGACTGCTGAGCAAAAACCGTATGAGTTATTCAAAAAATTTCTTCACCGTGAGCGTCAGCCATCCTTCGACTCCGACTATGCCAACTTTGGTGTATGTGTGTCATTCAGAACAATATTTATGACGAGTTTAAAACACATACTGTCAATCGTTTTTCTCCCCACTGCTGCTCCAAAACCAATGAAAAACGGCTCTGATTTTCATCGACTTTAGGTCGGTCTGGAGGGTTTTTAAGGAAAAGTATTAATCCTACCGTAATTCCGAAGACATTGTGTGGGTCCAGAGATTTCAGTCTACAAACTGACCAAAAATGGTGACTCTAGCTATAAATATGTGGCCGTGAGGGCGAGTTTAAAATGTTTTTTGGTCTTAAAAAAACGGCTGCCTCACACTCTAAATTTTCCGTTGCTCCACTCTAGAAGGCTGGATTTTGCTAAAACTTTGTGGCGCTTGAGGTCTGATTATACAAAAACCGTAGCAGTTATCAACATACCGTCTTCAGTTTTAAATAGACGAAGGATTTATCTACAAACTGAGCTTTAAACTGTTTTTCTACATGAATGTATGCCGACACAGTGAAGTGCTGTTTTTTATGCTTTTTTTTCCTCTCCCCATTCATTTCCTATGGGATTTTTGTTGCGACGTTTTCGCTAATAATTCGCGAACCTTCGGACTAATGAGAAAGTTTTATACAAGCACACATCACCCCATTGGTCCCGACGCGTGTGCCAACTTTGGACCCGATCCGACGAATGGTGCGTGACTAGTTACGCGCCGAAGTTTTTGGTGGCGAGGAGAACTATAAGCTATAATAAAAATAATACGCGGAATAAATATGTGAGATAGTAGTAGGTGGGCCATGCCTTCGGCATGTGGCCCCCCTAATAATAAAAATAATACGCGGAATAAATATGTGAGATAGTAGTAGGTGGGCCATGCCTTCGGCATGTGGCCCCCCTAATTAATGTGCACTTGAGTGGAACAAACCACAATTAAACAGGTAGAAAAAATACAAACAAAGTCTCAATAGAGAAACAAGAATTAAATTATAAATCTAGATGTTGGAGATCGGCCTGTTTTCCAGTGTAGTCCTGTTATTCTGACCGTGACTGGCTGGATGTGCTCTCTTCATCCTCTGACATGGGAGCTGGCTCGGTGCTCGTCGGCCTGGCTGTGTGTTTCCTGGACAGTGCCGCCTTTTACAGCTGAATTGAATTGAATCTAATTTACAAACTCATCTACCTAATGAAAGATTCTGCAAAATAAACAATGTGATACAAGATAACTCCAAAAGTTGCTTTAAAGAAAGACAAGCAAAGCAATACTCCAAAGGAAACCCTCTAAATGGTAGAACCCAGCAAGGTAATCAATGACCTCATCTGGCCAATTTAGCAGGAAATAATTGGACAAATAATGGTGAGTAAAAAAGAAAACAAAAACCATGAATATACTTTGAAACAAAATACACAATTTTAACCAATAAATTGTGTATAATTGTGTACCAGAATTAATAGCTTTAACATAAACATGTAAATAGATGGAAACTGCAACATAAGGCTTGCACAAACAAACCTGGTAAGTGAAGCAAAGTTGCAAACTAATGTTTAAATTTTAGCATTACAAATCAGAAAAAAAGAATAAGGGACAAGTGGTGAACACAAACTGAACTACCTGTCACAAAGTAATTAAACCTGAGTAGAATCAGTGCTGAGACAGCAAATCAGTTAAAACCAGGTACTTTGATGTTATCAGGGCATCATCTGTTGCTACAAGTAGTCCTCAACATTGTCTGTACATTCTTATACAGACTACCGTCTGCAGAGGAAATGAAACTCCTCTGTCATATTTAGTTTTAATCTGCTATAGAGCAGATGTTAAACACAGAGTTTTGCCAAGGTTAGTTTACAGCTCTGTTCTAAGTGTTAGTTAAAATAAATCCTCCATAGCTGTGTTCTCTATTTCTACTGCTTTTAAAAAAACACGATCCAAAAAGAAGGATGGACTCTCATTTGTTTTAAGGCTATCAGAGTGCAAGAATTCCAGCTCTCCTTGTGCAGCATATCTGCACACAAAAACATTAGTAGTGAGTGTCTGCCGAGTCCCTTGGCCCCATCCCTCCTGTCTGTTTTTGAACTTGGCGATGAAGCCATCTGTACTGGTCTCTTGAGACACTAGGCTCCCCTGCCTCCCCTTCATTTTCTATTTCCCCCTGTAATGAGAAAATTGCTCTCTCTTTCTGCTCAAGTTGGGACTGGCCGTTTTGATAAGCATTGCGGGGACAATTAGAGGCAGGGATTGTGGATGAGAGACTTTTGAATACTGTTAAATGAATCCTTGGCGGCTGGTTCCCTTTGGAGTGGAGAAGTGAGCTGAAATGATTCGCTCTGCAGTGGGAAACAAATAGAAGAAGCTTGCACTGCTTGGGTGCAGCACCTAACTCTTTTTTCATAGTTGTAATTGCATCGTTCTAAACAGTATTCTACATCTCCTACCCACATATTTGACTTGTGCAGAAGCTTCTCCTTCTCCATGATTTTTTAAATCCTAAACTAATATGACTGTTAGGTTAATTGGCTTCTCAAAATCCCCCTTAGGTGTGAGTGTGTGTGTCAATGGTTGTTTGTCCTGTTTGTCTCTGTGTTGCCCTGCGATGGACTGGCGACCTGTCCAGGGTGTACCCTGCCTCTTGCCTGTAGACTGCTGGAGATGGACACCAGCACCCCACGTGACCCCAGCAGGGATAAAGCAGTTCAGAAAAGAGATGGATGGATGGATGGATGGATGGATGGATGGATGGATGGATGGATGGATGGATGGATGGATGGATAGATAGTTCTCCTGTTTTTCTGTTTGCATCAATGATTTATATCCCCACCCAGCCTGTGCTTTGTTTTTAAAATTGTTGATCAGTCTGGCATTATCTCAATATGTCATAAAGGGTGTACTCTGACCTTTTCCATCACTCATTGATGGAGAGAAATGTATGCCAATAAATACTGTTAAAGGTTTTGGTATAACATGGCCATACATTGGGATTAAAAAGTATTTAGTCAGCCACTGGGTATGCAGGTTCTCCTAATAAGAAAGATAAGACAGGTCTGTAATTCATCATAGGTACATTTTTTTAATTGTAGGATTTCTACTTGATTTAATAGTAAATTAAATGTAATAAGTCACCCCCAAACAAATAAGATAAATAACTGGTTAATAACATGTTTATCATTTACAATACAACGTTGCTGCTGCATTTGCTATCCTGCAGCTTTGCTGCCTGGCAGCTGCTGCTCCGTCTGACTGTCTACCCTATTTCCTGTTCCTCTAAATCAGCAGTGCAAAGGACTGTGCTTGTTTAACTCCAAACTGAGAGTGAATGTTTAGTTAAAATTAAATACAGTGAATACAGCATTTACAGTTTGTATTTTGTTAGTTTTATGCTTTACTATCTGTTATCTATTTTTCAGATGCATTATTTAAGAAGTGTGTTTGTAATGTTAAGATAAATAACATGAATTGGGGTACACAGAGTACCTACAGCCCAGTTGTAAATTTTTTTGAAATATTGAATTTAACGCTTAGTGTCAGTGTCACATTTATATTTCCAATGGATATTTGCTTGCAGTTGCTTGAATGTATATTCCTTCACTGTGTTTTAAAATACACAGAGTATGTTGGATAAAAAAAGAAGGGGGGGGGTTACCTCTCTACCTCTCTTCTATATCTTCAAAAGAAATTTATAAATGTAGCAAGAAATGCAAATTTTCTCTTTAGACAAAACCAAGCACGCCATGACCCTCAAATAAATAATCAGAAAATCGGAGCAATTATATGGCCGGCGATTTTGACATTTATTAGCTGCATTTGTATTTGAATCAACATTTCAGACATGGAAAAAGACATTCCTCCTAAATCCAAACATTTCAGATATCTTGAATATAATTTTCACTGGTTCAAATGACTTCACTTACCCAATTTGTGTGTATTTGGCTTTTCCTTCTTGATATCTAGAATTACATAATTTCCAACCAAAAATAAACATCACTGATAGCTAAAACTGAATCTTGATGAGAATAAAATCTAATGTCAGATCTACATAGTCCAGTTAATTCTATTCATGACCATGACCATTTCAGATATAAAAAAATAAAGTATTCCAGATATCCAATTCTTGACATCAAGAATATATTTTACTAGTAGAAATATCATTACAAATATCAACTATGGCGAGTTAAATTGGAATTTCAGTTATCTGAAATATTAATATGCCTAATCAGAATGCAATTACGTGTAAGCAAATCTATTATGACTAACTTTTAACAAAATAATGAGGCTTTACTTTAATATAAAATAGGCAACCTGACTAGTCACATTTTAATTTAAGAGGCATTCTACCTATTTAAAATTAAAATATTCTTAGTCAGAAATGTAACGCAGATATCACTAGTTACCTTTCTGCAAGTAGAAAAAAAGAGAATTTACCTTGAAATAATCTAGAATCAGGCCTACCATATATGTGTATTTTGAAGGATCATTCACATCAGATCAATGATGCTTAGAGCCAATGGTGTCCCTATCATAATTGAAATCAAACCTACGCCCTTGCCAGTAATTTATTGTATAAGAAGCTCCTCTGTCCTCCACGTATTACCTGTATTCATGGCACCTGTTTGAACTTATCTTTTTAAAGATAACTTTCCACAGCCTCAAACAGTCAGACTTCAAACTCTTGCATGTCGAAGACCAAAGAACTGTCAGAGAACACCAGGAGAGAAGACTGCAACAGGCTGGCAAGAGGAAATCTATGACAGGCATGAAGCTCGGTGTAAACAAATCATCTGCTGGAGCAAATGAAGAAAATGGAACCAATTTACTGCACGTCATCTCAAGGTGTTTTACAGAGACAATTTAGTTTAATCATAAAGTCAGATTGGTGTAAGGAAAATCAGTTGATTGTATCGAGTCATTGATTTTGGATTGTTTTGTTGACTCTACAGCAATCCATCACACTGGCCATGCAGGCAGCAAAAGATAAAGAGCAAAAATTCCTTCCAACAGAACAAGACTCAGTGTGAGCAGACTCCTGCTGAAGCTCACTGGAGGTACGAGGAGACAGCAGCAGACATACAATTGGAATATAGAACCATTGATCCATATGTATTTTTTTTAACGTCAGACAATGTATAAAAGATACCTGTTAATTGCCCTGATAATCTCCCACAAACTGGTGCCCAAGGGAAGATCTCATCCCTTGAGGTCAAACGATCATGAGAATGGTGAGCAAAAATAGCAGAAATGCATGAAGGGACCTGATGAATGACCTGCAGAGCACTGAGTGCAAAGTGACAAAGGAAAACAAGGCATACAATCAGTGGAATTGTACAGTAAGAAGGGCACCAATCCTGTAGTGGCGCGAGTATGTGGTCAGGTGAAACCAAAATAGAACTCCCTGCTTAATTCTGGTATGAACAAAAATCATCATGTTTATAGGAATAAAAACGACGAGTTGCATCCCAAGAAGACCTTTTGTGCAGCATAGGGGTGGAAACATCATGTTTTGGGTCTGTTTTTCTGCAGACAAGACAGCATGACTGATCTGTATTAATAGAAGAATAAATGAAGCCATGTATCATGAATTTTAAGATAAAATGTCAATGAAAACATTAAGATAGAACGTGGCGGGATGTACCACGCTGACCACGATCCCAAACATACTGCTCGGAAACAAAGTAGTGGCTCTGTAAAAAGTATTCAAAGGTCCTGGAGTGGCCTAGCCAGTCTCTAGAACTCAATCCCATAAGAAAATTATGGAGGAAATTGTAAGTCTGTGTTTCCCAGCAACAGTCTCATGGAGGAAGGGGCTAAAATCTCAGCTACAGTGTGTGCAAAGCTGGTAAAGACTGACAGGGAATGTTTGACCTCTGTCATTGTAAACAAAATTTATGCTTGGGAACGGGCAGGTCAGTCCGTGGCTTCAATGCCTTCGTCTTGCAGAAACTGCTGACACACTACAGCCACATTAGGTCTAGCATCGTCCTGCATTGAGAGGAACCCAGGGCTAACCACACCAGCATATGGTCTCATGAGGGGTGTGAGGATCTAATCTCTGTACCTAATGGCAGTCGTGCTACCTCTGGCAAGCACAGGGAGGTCTGTGCAGCCCTCCAAAGAAATGCCACCCAACACCATTACTGACCCCCTGCTAAACCGGTCATGCTGAAGGATGTTGCAGACAGCAGGTTGCTCTACACTGTGTCTCCAGACTCTGTCACGTTTGCCAAATGTGCTCAATGTGAGCCTGTTTTCATCTATGAAGAGCACAAGTCACCAGTGGTGAACTGGCCAATCCTGGTGTTCACTGGTAAATGCCAAGCATCCTGCATGGTGTTGGCACATACCCCATATATGGACGTCAGGCCATCATACCATCCTCATGGAGTTGATTTTTAACCTGTTGTGCAGACACATGCACAGCCTGCTAAAGGTCATTTTACAGGGCTCTGGGAGTTCTTCTCCTGTTCTTCCTTGCACAAAGGCGGAGGTAGCAGTCCTACTGTTGTGTTGGTGCCTACCTATGCCTTCATCCAAGTCTCCTGGTGTACTGGCGCGTCTTCTGGTAGCCCCACCAGCCTCTGGACACAATGCTGACAGACACATTAAACCTTCTTGCCACAACTTGCATTGATTTACAATCATTGATGAGCTGCACTATCTGAGCCACTTGTGTGGAATGTAGAGTCCATCTCATACTACCACGAGTGTGAAAGTACCAGCTAAATTCAAAAGTGACAAAAAATATCATCCAGAAAGCATAGTTACTGAGAAGCGGTCTGTGGTCCCGACATGCAGAACCACTACTTTACTGAATGTCTTGCTAATTGCAAATAATTTCCACCTGTTGTCTATTCCATTTGCACAACAGCATGTGGAAAGGATTGTCAATCAGTGTTGCTTCCTAGATGGCAGTTTTAATTCACTGAAGTTTGATTTGATTGAAGTAATATTGTGTTGTTTACATGTTTTCTTTATTTTTTGAAGAAGTGTTGTTTTTAATGGCATTGCAGGTCAACAGTTAGACATTGGAGCTGATATTCAGGTGAGAAATATGAAGGTGTGCAAGGGCATTGTTTGTGAGCAAAGTGAAGTGGACCATCACAGAGGGAGTCAAGGAAGCAATTTAAAGAATGATTTGATGAGAGCAAGTTGAAAGCAAGTAAAGGTGGGAGGGCAAAATCAACATTCCTGTAAAGGACTCAATCCTTCTTTTGTGTTACAGGGCACACTTGCCTCTGCATGTTGCCTTAATCTGCTACTAGTGACAAAACATCATTACTGTCTTAAGATTTTTTTCTCAGGAATCGGTGGTAAAACAAATGTTAAAAAGCGAAACTTAATGAGCGTCAGTTCTGTGTTCAGCCCAGATAAAACTGTAATAATCATAGTGCTAGGTGTGTAAGTGCTGGTCCATTTACATTGCACTGAAACTTCTCCATAACTGAACCCATGTGGTAGATTGGATGCTAAATGAGGCAGTTGGAAAGCAGCTCACTGACAGCATAGTTCTCTTACAGCACTCAGCTCAGCCTCAAGGCACTGCTAAACACAGAGACCACCAAAGCTGAACTTATATGAGCAACTTGCTCTATTTCTGTCTACAGCTGTACATAAAAACTCTTTATCCATCCAGAAAATGCTTTACTAAAGTAAACTCTGACTGAAATCATCAGTTCCAGAGAGTAGATTAGATATTTCTGATATAGGAAAGAATGAATCCCTGGAATTAAAAGCAACACAGACATAAAGACAGAAATGTTTTATTTTACAACACTATTAAGCATAATAGACACTGTGGAGGGTCAGAAAAGAACTTGTTACTTTTTCAAGTTCTGATTTCTGATGTTTCAAAGAAAACTGAGTATAGTGTGAATTTCAAACTGGGTTTGGGTTTCATTTGCTGTTGGACGAATGGTGCCTCATAAAAAACACTACTTAAACTCAAACATTGTCAGAGACCTCCACATAGGGAGCAGCACCATCTCTGTTGCACACAGTTTTTGCTAAATATCTTACAAAGAATCTGGCTCCACGGGTTGGAAGCACTCCACATGAAATAAAAAACTGCTACATTTAATTTCTGGTCATTCTGGCAATTTCTGGCACAAAGTCTGGCACTTCACACTGCAACCACCTGAAACTATTGTTTTATTCTACGTAACCTCTCTCCTCACCTGCACTCTGACATCAGAAGCAGCACACTATTAAGACTATGAATCCCTAACAACAAGGACAACGTTCACATCTTACCAGATTTGTTACCTGTTGGACCTCTGCCCGTCCATCACAGAGGTGGACACCAGAGCACTAAGGACATACAGGAAAACACCTCCAAGTCTCTAGTTCAGTTATGTGGATCACGCTTGAGTCAAAATCCAAACCCAAGATGTTAAGGCATTCATTGACCACAACATCTCAGTGGACAGACACATTAAGGTCATTAGGAGAGGATAGCAAGAATAACATGTTGCTCTTTCTGAATTGTGCTATGCACAATGAGGATGAAACAATTCTCCAAATGGAGGTTTACAGAAAATCTACACATGAAGAACATATCTGCATTTTGATTGACATCATCCACTGGAACACAAACAGTCTGTTGTCAAAACTTTGCCTTACCTGATTGATAACATTCCCTCAGTTGCAGAAGAGAAATTAAAAGGACACAAACATGTGAAAAATCACTCCAAGCATGGGGTTATACAAACTGGGTGATTGTTAAGTTGGCCAATAAAAAAAAAAAAAAAAAGGAAGAACAACCCTACATGATACGGTTAAATAATAATAACCCCATCTTAGAAGTGAGACCAACACAACACACAAGTTACTTTTCTGCAGAAAAGGAGAGATAATACAAACGGAGAATTCCGACTCCCTGAAATGTGTGTGGTCAACTCTGCCAGAATCTCTATTTTCTGCTGCTTTTATTATCAGATTTCAAAGGAATAACAGGAGTGGTCAGAAGTTACTAGGAGGGCTTAAAAGTCGTCAGGATGTTTCAGAGGTTTAGACATAATAGAGCATGACAGTTCCTTGTGTAGTTTTGTTGCAGGTGATGAACAGTCAGCTGCAAACACACAGGCTGGAGAGAGCGTGAGTTTTCCTATTCTGGGAGAACCACTTGTTCAACAGAATTAATTCCTTTATTTTATTTATTTTTATTTTTTTGCCCCACAAAACAACAGAATTCATTCCTAGCAGACCAAATGCTTGTAACTTAAATAAAATGATAACATACATTTTTCTAAAACTGCATCTACTACAAAGAAAAAAGAACAAGAAACTCTAAAACATTGTAATTCCATATGCATCAACAGTGTTTGAGAAAATTAGAAGGATATTCTCTTAACATAACATACAAGTCCACATACACACATACACATTCAGACCAAAACTGCTTCATCCCCAAAACAGTACATGTTATTTATGTGGTCCAGTACAGTGGGGACAGCAAGGCCTGCTACATAGGAGAAACCAAACAACATAAATCATCATCTTATTTTGAAATGCACTGGGATTTTTCTTTTTAAATATAAAGGAGTATGAAGAGTCTAACTTTCCGAATGGACCAATAATGTTTGCAGCATCCAATCATTTTGCTTGTTTGAAGAGAGCAGCTTCTTGGCTTTATGTTAGAAGTGGCCCAGTGCACCCTAAACTCATTTATGGGAATGGGACAGCTGTACCCACTGGGAATGGGAATCACAAATATTGTTGGTGTTATGTGCTATAATCCATCCATCCATCCATCCATCCATCCATCCATCCATCCATCCATCCATCCATCCATCCATCCATCCATCCATCCATCCATCCATCCATCCATCCATCCATCTACGGTGAGCAAAAAGTATTTCAACACTCTGTTATTTTGCAAGTTTTCACACCTAGAAATCATGGACGGGTCTGAAATTGTCACAGTAGCCTCATGTCCACCGTGAGAGACATTATGAAACAAAACATCCAGAAATAATAATATATGATTTTTGATCTATCTATCACTTATTGCGATTTATTTAATTTATTAATGCCAGTATTTTGAAACTTCTGCATGTGTATGTCTGTGTAGTACAGTTTTCACCTAAATTGTTCTCATATTAATAGGTTTGAATGCTGAGGCAGTAGTATAGTAGTATAGTACACAATAAGTACACATATATATATATATATATATATATATATATATATATATATATATATATATATATATATATATATACAATCATAATCATTCATATATATATATATATATATATATATATATATATATATATATATATATATATATATATATATATATATATATATATATATATATATATATATATATATATATATATCCCAAGTGACAGCAACATCAAGAAGAAAGAACACGAGAAGCTTGAGAAATACCAAGGGCTGAAAGAGGAGCTAGAAAAGATGTGGAAAGTAAGAGCAGCAGTGGTGCCGGTGGTAATTGGAGCACTGTTTCAAACAAAATATTCAGAGAGCTTCACTTACACTGCCTTTTGTAATCAGTAAATGTCCCTTTTTCACAAAAACAAAAAAACAATAACATAACTATCACATGGCCGAAAACTGTTAATCTTTGCTTAGCTTAAAGGCAAATATTGGTAAATTTGGTTAGTTCCACTCTGTGGAGTCCAGACCTGTTGGCACCACTTACTCACCTTTAGCCTCAGATCAATCCCAGCACAACCTGCCGACTCTGTTTGCACAGCTTGACACCCAATGCTCGTACTAATATTGTACATTACCCTGAAGCAGAGCAAACGATTGCAATGTGCTGTAAAGTGAGGTGAAGGCAGCAGGATCTTTAAAGAGGTCAACCTGCTGGATTTGTGATGCTCATAAATATACCTGATGAAATCAGGTGAATACTTGTTCTTATCACAATATGTATGATTTCTATATAATTATTTTGTTATTCTTTTTTTTAAACCCTTTTAAGTTTCCTGCAGTGTCTACAGCTGTCTTCTAGAAATATGCATAGCGTATAGAGTATATATAAAATAGCGTAATTAATTATTTTGTTAAAAAAATGTGCATTTTCTGGGTTTGTGTCAAAACTGGGAATTTTGTGTTATTTTCAAAAGGATGTTATCTGCACTACCAGAGGAGTAAAATACATTCTTACTATATTCTTACATGGACTTAGGTAAAGCACAGTTACATTGTACCTAGGTATAATAGTAAAAATACATTTTTGCCTTAAATAATAATATAAAGGATACTAAAATGAATAAAAAAAAACCTTTTCATTTAGTTCTATGTAAAGAACTGTTAATTTTGCTCATTGTTTTGATAGAGAGACCATAAAACATACTGAATCGGTCTAATTTTGTACTAATTTAAAATTTCAGATAATATCCATTGAACTTTCAAAAAAGAAAATAAAAATAAAAATCCACTGGACTGGGGGTCATTTCGCTTCTTTTGTCAGACTGCAATACACCATAGCCATCTAAGTGTCTGAAAGGTTGGTCATTACACTCTCCTTGGTCATCCTCCACTCTCCTGTACCTGTTTTTTCTTTCTTAACATAGATGGCTTCCTTCATGCCCCTCTCAAACCACCTATTTTCTTTATCCAAAATGTGAACATTCTGGTCCTCAAAATAATGTCCTTTGTCTATAAGGTTTAGATGTACCGCAGTGTCTTGTCCAGAGGAGGTAGCTCTTCTGTGTTGGGCCATGCGTCCTTAGGGTGCACTAGACTCTGTCTAAGGGTCTTGTTTGGTTTGAAATGTACTGGGATTTTGTGTTAGGAGAAAATTCTCTTGAGTTTTTCAGAGACTCAAGCAACATATGGGATGGCGATGTTTTTACGTTTGATCTTCTCACCGTTATGTTCTGCTGCGTGTCTTTTGGATCTCCTTGATTACAAAACCCTAAAACCAAATATGAGCGGAGTGGTGTATGCAGTTCAGTGCAGTGAGGAATGCTCTGGCCTTTATAATGGAGAAACCTAACAACCTCTCCACGGAAGCATGGGGGAATGGGGTATTGCAGTCTAACAAAAGAAGCCAAACGCCCCCCATTACAAATGGGTGGACCCCTTCGTCTGTTCCAATTTGCATGTTTTCAAAACAAAAACAAGTCTTTGTTTGACTACTGTATAACACATCAAACTCAACGCTATTCCTGACATTTTGAAATGAAAAAGCTTCATAGATGGGAAGCGAAACGTCTTTAATCTTCAAAACAAAGTCTAGTGGATTGTTTTAAATTTTCTTTTTTTGGAATGACTATGACCGGGATGACTGAGAATCTTCACCACGATATCCATTGAACTAAACAGAAGTCCGACATACTCAGCTGAGTACTTTTTCAGCTCTTGCATACACAGCAATAAAGTTGCAAATAGCATTCAAAAATCAAACAGACTTTAAAACATAATCAACATATAAATATAAAATCTAATAAAGGGGGTCTGAAGAATCTGATCCATCTCTCACAATGTTTCCAGGCCCCTTGTCTTTGTCACTATCAGTGTTTTTCTAAAAACAAACCGTGCTCCAACTGGACAGATTTTCTTAACGTTATTTATTTTGCTTGTGTTTTGTTGCAGCAGTTACATTAACAAGTTTGTTTTTAGTAAACAGGGAGTAAAAAGTAAAGATATTCAAATATTGTGAATAAAAATGTCCTCAGAAAAATAAATTCCCAGGTAAATTACAGATACTGAAAAAGCTTCTTAAGCACAATAAAAAACTATTTACACCATGTAACAAAGTATTTATTGCTCTATGTAGCATTAAATTACACTAGGTAACTTTTATTTTACTCAGCTAAGAGCTTTTTCTTTATACAAAGTACTATTGTTCAAAAAATATTATACAATTCTCAAATGTCTTTGGTTTCTTTGGGGACGATGAACATACTAGAAAGGACCAATCAATGTCAACAACCCTCTCGTCAAACAAGGAACCTCTCGACCTTCTCAGGAAAACCTTCTGATACTGACTGCTATGCTTGTGATGCCTGATATATTTCGTTAATTAATTTACCTGAGATGCAAACTAATATTTATTTTGCTTGTGTTCTGTTGCAGCAGTTACATTAACAAGTTTGTTTTTAGTAAACTACTGACTACTTTCTGGTCCAGACACCATCCCCCAGCCTCAGTGCAGATGGATCCTCAGTAAATCCTGTGGCAATATCATCACCTGTAACAACTGCATCGGCCTGCTCATAAGCTTTGCCAATGGCTATTCCTGAGAGAAATCCATGCAAGTTTTGTAGACAACAAACTTTACCAGCAGAAATTTACTGGAAAACTTATGATTCTCCCCATGTCCATGAGGTGAAAGGGGAGCCATTGAGCATACTCCACATTGCAAAGAAAGGGATTAGAGCAGGAAGTTCTTGACAACAGCGGGGTTTTCATTAAACCGAAATTTGAAATAGACTAAAAGGGACATGTGAATATGCTGTGTTTGCATTTGGTTTGAACCGAGTTTTCCTATGTTAACGTCCACATTATGTTGTTGAGCATGGCTGTAGTAAACAGGAAGCAGTGGCTGCAATCTAGCATGGACCACAGATCAGTAATGTAGGCAAGATTTAATGAAGTTGTTGCGAACATGGAAGTTGTTCTTGCAATAACGTTTCAATTAGTAATGGCGATGTAGCTTCCAGCCATGTTTATGAGGATAATAGGAACATCTGGAAAGACGTCAACATCAGAAACAGCGGATCAGTCATGTGAGTGAAAGTTTGCTACGCCAGATCTGAATCTCAGTGCAAATGACACAATTGATCATAATATTCTTTTTGTAGGAATTAAAGGTAAAGTAGGAGATTTTCTGACGCATTTTTTTACCATGTGGCTTGAAAATCTCCCCACATTCACGTAGCAGGCAGCAAAACAGAAGGTCTTGAAGTGAAACTAAAACAAATGGTCCCCACTACAGTGTGAAATAAAAGAGTAATGTCCACCAAAGACGGTCCTATTGATTTCTGACACGTCAATCAAGGTTGTCTGCTTGTCCATTCCCCCTGAGTGCGTACCCTGACACGTGAACGAATTGATCCCCCAATGCTCGTGCAGGATGCTATGGCTGGAAGCTAGCCACTGTTATGCTATGTTCACACCTGGAGCAGCTAGAGCAGCAGAAAAAGCGCGTGCTGCTTCATTTTTGATGCTTGTACAAGATTAGTTCTGGTGCGCGCCTGAAGCATCTCTGCTGCTCTAGCTTTGCGGTGGAAAAAGTGGGTCTGATGCATGTTGAGGAACCTAACCTATCCTGTCTTTGCCTGTAACAATGGCAGCTATATTTGCTGTGATTAGTGGGTAAAAAGTAGTTTGCATCCATCCAGGGGCGGATTTAGAGAAATTTGGGACCCTAGACAAAGAAAGGCAGGGGGCCCTCTGAATTGAGAAGAAAACACATAAAACAGACCCATTACACAGATAGAGAAATTTCAATAGAAAATTGTTTCAGGTTTTGTCCCTCTCTTCTTGTCCCTTTTTTTGTTGTTTTCCTCTCTATGTTTTGTGCTCAGATGACTTTTCATGTTGTCTCTACAGGAATGAAAGATCATTTCCAAGCACTACGCTCATTTAGCTGATTGCTCCTTCCTGTGTTTCCAAAAAGGCAACGGCAATAGTAAAAAAAAGTCCTTCAATAGTAAAAAAAAGTCCTTCTTTTCACTGCAGACAAGCCATGATCTGCTTATCTGTTCTCCAGTTTTCATTTAAATGAAATAATAGCTGCATGAATTATGACAGCAGACAAGATAGAGAGAGCAGGAGGCGGGGTTACCAATCTACTTGCTCTGGAGAGCAGGGTTTGCTGCTTTTATAGATGTAGTCGCCAAAGTCTCCAGCAGTAGAAAAAAGTTGCTAGATTTGGCGCTAGGTGCTTTTTTTTTTTAAATAAAAGTGCTAGAGGGGTCTGAAAGGTCACTAAATATAGCAATAAAAGCGCTCAGTTCTAAGCACTGCTCTATGCATTGTTTTTTTTTGGTTTGGTTTGGTAATGGATGGCATTTTAGTGAAAAGATTTTTAACAAAAACATAATTAATGTGCAAATAAGAAGTAGTTGTATTGGCCATACATGTAAACAGAGTTTTATGGGGCCCCCTGGAACTTGGGGCCCTAGGCAACTGCCTAGTATTGCCTAATGGTAAATCCACCCCTGCATCTATCTATGCGCTGTCACTAGGAATCCCATTGAACAGCAGCCTATGGACCGGTGGCCTCCTCGTGGTTTGATGCGGAGGCTAGAAGGCGTTTTTCATGTACGTAATCCAAATATGTTTTGCTGGCAGATTTTGGCATTTTAAATTCATTTAGGTATTAATAAACTGTTTCAGAGGAGTGATCATAGCGCTCTGCATCAGCAGTGCTGTCTGTCTCCCTGCCAGCTTCCAGATCAGCGATGCACTGCTCCTGCTGCTCTAGACGCGCTGCAGACAGCATGCATGTTCATGTGTTTTGAAGGTGTGGTTTCGAGAGGTGGTCCAAAGGGGGAGGGATGGTTGTGTAGGTTCAAAAATATAGCTTGCTAGAACTGTTTTTTCCAAGATCTCCTACAGCACCTTTAAAGGAACAGTGCAAAACTGGTTTAAATAGTATTTATCTTACCTATTTCAGTTTGTTCACTCTAATGATAAATCTTCCTCAAGCTCCAGGCTTACCTATGGAGTACCACACAGATCAGTGCTAGAACCAATTCTCTTTACCATATGTATATATATATATATATATATATATATATATATATATATATATATATATATATATATATATATATATATATATATATATATATATATATATATATATATATATATTTACTTTTAATGTGTAGAATTATTAGACAACATGGGATTAATTTCCACTGTTATGCTGATGATGCTCAGCTATATCCAGTAGTCGAGTTGTAAAGAAAAAAGAAGGGGGATGGTGGATTTTTTACATAGCCTAATTAAAGCTACAGTGTGTAATAATTACAGGGATATACAGTCAGAAATGTAATATATTATACATAACTATGTTATTTATCATCATCTACGAGCTCAGCCTCTTAACCTTAATATTTGCGTTGCCTTAGAATTCGTTATTTATAATTACATAGGAGCGGGTCTCGCAGCCATGGAGGCAGACATCTTTGCGCTACGGCAGCTCAGAGCCAACAAACTAGCGATTGCGAGATCGCCCATTACGCTCGAAAGTAACTACGGCAAGTTGTTTAAGTCTACATGAAATCTATACCCTACACAGACTAATGAAATACTATCTGTAAAAATTATCTATGTAAACAAACCTCATCACTTGAGAAGGTAGGTGATGCGGACATCGTGGAAGACATTTTGTCCCGTAACGCTCGCCGTACTGTTGGGGGGGGAGAAGCGGTGGGGGGGGGATGTTCATGTTGCTGCGGTCTGCAGTCTGGACGTTAGATGTCGCTGAAAATTACACACTGTAGGTCGCATGAACTTCACAAGAAGGGAAAAAAAGGTTATTAATTAATTTCAGTTCAGTTTAATTATATAGCGCCTTTTTATAACACATGTCATCTCAAGGCACTTTACAGAGACAAGTCAATCAGACCATAAAATCACATACTGACCACATACATAAAGTTTTGGGAGGTACTCTCCCACTTAAAAACATCTTTAGAGGAGTTTTTTTTTTCAGGAAATACGCATAGTGTAGAACGGATGTAGAATTGACCAATCAGATGCCTCCTGACTGCAGAACTGTCTGCGGTCACCTACAATTTTGGAAAAATGAACCACAGTGTTTCTGCAGCAGGGGCGGAGGCACATTTGCATTCTGTGCGACACATGCAGACGACCTGGTTTCTGAGTATAAATCAGCCTGTAGCCTCTCTTCCTATAAGCTTCATAAATAAGGACAACTTAATAAAGCCTAGTATTAAAAGTAGACAGGGTGTCTGCCTCACAGACTAAACCTGGTAGTTGGTTTCATAGGAGTGGTGTATCTGTTAAACTCCCTCACTAACAGTGATTCTGTGGAATAATTCTAATGTGTTACATAGCACATGGTAGGTTTTTAATTTTTATGTATTTATTTATTCATGAAATAATTTCCAAAACTGATCTGCAGGAAGAGAATGTAACATTCCAAACATCCGTGTTTGAGAGACAGTAGGAGAGACAGATGCACCCTAACTTTCTCCATCCTTGGGGCACGCTGAGTTAAGGGGTTTGTTGTATAAACAAGTACTGTGGAAGTTGAACATAAAAGGGGGAGAGGAGGCATCATGAATTTTGAAAACGATACGTTCCAGTGGGTGAATGCATTGGGTCAAAAGGGTGCTGATGAAGAGCAGGTAAACTGCATGGAGCGCCTGCACTTTGGAATCTTCAGCTCGCCTCCTCTACTCACCACTGAACAAAAGCATCTCTAACTTCTATTTTTGTTCTTTTCAATTGCATTACACCACTCCTCATCGCTCTACATTTGAAAAGCCTGCTAAAGTGGGAATTAGAGGGATCTTTATTTTCCTGTTTTCCGTGTTTGCTGATAAGTGCCAACTACTCTGTTTTTTTTTCTCCACACTCTCCCCTGAGATCAGTGACTGAGTCTTGTACCAAGGAGTCTTTTTCCATGTGTTTTGAAGTTTCTCTTTCTCCCAATTGCTTGATTCTATGCCTTCAGGTATATGGATACTGTTTCCTCACATCACTTAGAAATGCAGGCATAGCAGGTATATAACCTTGGTATGAGTAGAATGAGAGACATTTAAGTCGTTATGACAAGATGGAAATAAAATAATAAGCTCATCTCATTATAGTCTAGGCTGTAAACAGATGAAGTTGATGTCATCAGGTTAGGAAATATAAATAAAGGAACATTATACATCATTAGAAACTGATGCCAAGAAGCTAATAAATGTTCCATATTGTTATAAAGAAGGCTTAATGGTCTCTCTCTCTCTCTCTCTCTCTCTCTCTCTCTCTCTCTCTCTCTCTCTCTCTCTCTCTCTCTCTCTCTATATATACACTATATTGCCAAAAGTATTTGCTCACCTGCCTTGACTCACATATGAGCTTAAGTGACATCCCGTTCCTAATCCATAGGGTTCAATATGACGTCGGTCCACCCTTTGCAGCTAGAACAGCTTCAACTCTTCTGGGAAGGCTGTCCACAAGGTTTAGGAGTGTGTTTATGGGAATTTTTGACCATTCTTCCAGAAGCGCATTTGTGAGGTCGCACACTGATGTTGGACGAGAAGGCCTGGCTCTCAGTCTCCGCTCTAATTCATCCCAAAGGTGTTCTATCGGGTTGAGGTCAGGACTCTGTGCAGGCCAGTCAAGTTCATCCACACCAGACTCTGTCATCCATGTCTTTATGGACCTTGCTTTGTGCACTGGTGCACAGTCATGTTGGAAGAGGAAGGGGCCAGCTCCAAACTGTTCCCACAAAGTTGGGAGCATGGAATTGTCCAAAATGTCTTGGTATGCTGAAGCATTCAGAGTTCCTTTCACTGGAACTAAGGGGCCAAGCCCAGCTCCTGAAAAACAACCCCACACCATAATCCCCCCTCCACCAAACTTTACACTTGGCACAATGCAGTCAGACAAGTACCGTTCTCCTGGCAACCGCCAAACCCAGACCCGTCCATCAGATTGCCAGATGGAGAAGCGCGATTCGTCACTCCAGAGAACGCGTCTCCACTGCTCTAGAGTCCAGTGGCGGCGTGCTTTACACCACCGCATCCGACGCTTTGCATTGCACTTGGTGATGTATGGCTTGGATGCAGCTGCTCGACCATGGAAACCCATTCCATGAAGCTCTCTGCGCACTGTTCTTGAGCTAATCTGAAGGCCACATGAAGTTTGGAGGTCTGTAGTGATTGACTCTGCAGAAAGTTGGCGACCTCTTCGCACTATGCGCGTCAGCATCCGCTGACCCCGCTCCGTCAGTTTACGTGGCCTACCACTTCGTGGCTGAGTTGCTGTCGTTCCCAAACACTTCCATTTTCTTATAATACAGCTGACAGTTGACTGTGGAATATTTAGGAGCGAGGAAATTTCACGACTGGATTTGTTGCACAGGTGGCATCCTATCACAGTTCCACGCTGGAATTCACTGAGCTCCTGAGAGCGACCCATTCTTTCACAAATGTTTGTAAAAACAGTCTGCATGCCTAGGTGCTTGAATTTATACACCTGTGGCCATGGAAGTGATTGGAACACCTGATTCCAATAATTTGGATGGGTGAGCAAATACTTTTGGCAATATAGTGTATATATATATATATATATATATATATATATATATATATATATATATATATATATATATATAAATATATATATATATATATATCTCATATGTGTGCCCAGATTTAAAAGATATAGGCAACCGATGTCTCACACTATCCTTTATAAACACCAAGTTGAATGTTATCATCTGTTGAAATCTATAGTCATGTGAAAAAGTATTTCCATTTTTAGAAATTCCTTGTATTTTATCCTAATTCAATTCAATTCAGTTTATTTATATAGAGCCAATTCACAACACATGTCATCACAAGGCACTTTACAGTTCACCAGATCAGATTACTAGCCTGACGTAGTCCTACTCAATTCTAGTCAGAATATGAGTCTGATACTGCTCCATAGAGCTGTGATTATGGGGCGTGTTTCGAACGAACCAGGAAAAAAAATGCCTCTGCACGCAATTGGATAGACCTACAACCAATAAGAGCAACGGAGTGGGTGACGTATGTTAAGCGACCAAGGGAGCCAGCTGATAAATTAAACTTTTGCCGAATCCCGTAGGAAGGACGCCAAAAACATCTTTCTTTTCAACAAATGCCTTGAACGCGTTTCTCTGTTCCTCTTTTAAAATTAATTTACTGTCGATATCTTCTAGAACAGACCTAATAGCAGAATCTACACACCTCAACGCTCCAGCGGCCGCCATTGTTGTTGTCACCCAAGCGCGCATTGGTCACGTGGTTGATTACGTTACTGTTGATCATCTGTCCATCATCGTATTAAGCCCGCCCTGACAATTTGATTGGCCCGCCAGATATTGTGCCAGCTACTATTGAGCAATGCCAGACCGAACTTCCCGACCTCAAACCTTGTGGGCGGGACTAAGTTCGGAATGGCACCCAGGCTATCAGATCACAGTCAAATTGATTCAAAGTTTTCTTGATTGCGTCGACTCATTGACTCGAATGCAATCCCTTGCACTAAGCATGCTTGTAGTGACAGTAGAGAGGAAAAACTTACTTTTAACAGGAATAAACCTCCTGTAGAACCAGGCTCAGTGTGAGCAGCCATCTGCTGAGGCCGACTGGGGTTCAAGGAGACAGAGGTGAGACACAAAAGGCAACTGTAAAAAGTGGCCCCGTCCAGGAAAAGATCAGCCTCCCATTCTACTTTTAAAAATTCTAGGAACCACTAGTAAACCGACAGATTAAGAGCAAAGTGCTCTGTTAGGGACATAAGGAACATTTAAATCGTTGATATAAGATGGAGCTTGGCCAATTAAGGCTTTATATTTGAGAAGGAGGATTTTAAATTCTATGCTGGATTTAACAGAAAGACAATGAAGAGAAGCCAGGATAGGAGAGATATGATCTCTCTTTTTAATCTCGTCAGAACTCTGGCTGCAGCATTTTGGATCAGCTGGAGGCTTTTAACTACAATTTGTGGACTTCCTGATGGTAAAGAATTACAATAGTCCAGGCTTGAAGTAACAAATGCATAGACTAGTTTCTCAGCATCACCCCTGGACAGGATATTTCTAATTTTTGCAGTATTGCTCAGATGAAAGAAGGGAATCCTAGAAAACTCTTTGATATGGGATTTAAATGACAGGTCCTGATCAAAAATAACACTAAGATTTTTACTTTATTATATGAAGTCAGTTTAATCCCATCCAAATGAAGTGACTTACTATTCAGCTTCTTTTTCAAAGACTCTGGTCCAAAGACTGTAACTTCTGTTTAGTCTGCATTGAGAAGAAGAAAGTTAAGGGTCATCCATGTTTTTATGTCTTCAAGTGATGCCTGTAATCTATATAATAATGGGTTAGCTTCATCTGGATTTATTGACAGATATAGCTCATTATCGTCAGCATAACTGGAATTAATCCCATGCTGTCTAAAAATTATACCGATTGAGAGCATATGTATAGTAAAGAGAATTGGTCCTAGCACTGATCCCTGTGGTACTCCACAGGTAACCTTTGAGCATGAGGAAGCTTGTTCATTAACGTGAACAAACTGAAATCGATCAGATAAATAAGATTTAAACCAGTCTAGTGCTGTTAATTTAATTCCTACAAAATATTCAAGTCTTTCTAAAAGAATATTATGATCAACTGTATCAAATGCAGAACTGAGATCTAACAGGACAAGTATAGATACAAGTGTGTCACCTGAGGCCATGAGAGTATCATTAACAAACTTCACCAGAGCTGTTCCAGTGCTGATGTGCTCTAAAGCCAGACTAAAACTCTTAAAAATGTTCATTATGGTGTAAGTGATCGCATACTTGTTAGGGAACTATTTTCTCCACAATTTTAGATAAGCAAGGAAGATTGGATATAGGTCTATAATTGACCAAGTCATCTGGGTAAGAGACAGTTTCTTAAGTAAAAGTTTAAATACAGCAACCTCAAAAGCCTTTGGTACATATCCCTGTAACAGAGATAGATTAATCACATCTAAAATGGAGGACGAGATCAAAGGGAATACTTCTTATATAACCTCGTTGGAACTGGATCTAACATATGAAAATCTCAAATTCATCATATCAGAAAATTAGAATATTGTGAAAAGGTTCAAAATTGATGGCCCCTGGTGCCACACTCTAATCAGCTAATTAACTCAAACCACCTGCAAAAGCCTTTAAATGGTCTTTCAGTCTAGTTCTATAGGCTACACAATCATGGGGAAGACTGCTGACTTGACAGTTGTCCAAAAGACGACCATCGACACCTTGCACAAGGAGGGCAAGACACAAAAGGTCATCGCTAAAGAGGCTGGCTGTTCACAGAGCTCAGTGTCCAAGCACATTAATAGAGAGGCGAAGGGAAGGAAAAGATGTGGTCGAAAAAAGTGTACAAGCAAGAGAGATAACCGCACCCTGGAGAGGATTGTGAAACAAAACCCATTCAAAAATGTGGGGGAGATTCACAAAGAGTGGACTGCAGCTGGAGTGAGTGCTTCAAGAACCACCACACACAGACGTATGAAAGACATGGGTTTCTGCTGTCGCATTCCTTGTGTCAAGCCACTCTTGAACCACAGACAGCGTCAGAAGCGTCTTGCCTGGGCTAAAGAGAAACAGGACTGGACTGCTGGTGAGTGGTCCAAAGTCATGTTCTCTGATGAAAGTAAATTTTGCATTTCCTTTGGAAATCAAGGTCCCAGAGTCTGGAGGAAAAGAAGAGAGGCACTTCATCCACGTTGCTTGAAGTCCAGTGTAAAGTTTCCACAGTCAGTGATGGTTTGGGGTGCCATGTCATCTGCTGGTGTTGGTCCATTGTGTTTTCTGAGGTCCAGGGTCAACGCAGCCACATACCAGGAAGTTTTAGAGCACTTCATGCTTCCTGCAGCTGACCAACTTTTTGGAGATGCAGATTTCATTTTCCAACAGGACTTGGCACCTGCACACAGTGCCAAAGCTACCAGTACCTGGTTGAAGGACCATGGTATCCCTGTTCTTAATTGGCCAGCAAACTCTCCTGACCTTAACCCCATAGATTTTCTATGGGGTATTGTGAAGAAGAAGATGCAATACACCAGACCCAACAATTCAGAAGAGCTAAAAGCCACTATTAGAGCAACCTGGGCTATCATAACACCTGAGCAGTGCCACAGACTGATCGACTCCATGCCACGCCGCATTGCTGCAGTAATACAGGCCAAAGGAGGCCCAACTAAATACTGAGTGCTGTACATGCTCATACTTTTCATGTTCATACTTTTCAGTTGGCCAACATTTCTATAAATCCTTTGTTTTTATTGGTCTTCAGTAATATTCTAATTTTCTGATATGATGAATTTGAGATTTTCATTTGTTGTCATTTGTAATCATCAAAATTAAACAAAATAAACATCTGAAATATATGAGTTTGTATGTAATGTATGAATATAATATACAAGTTTCACTTTTTAAATGGAATTACTGAAATCAATCTACTTTTTCATGATATTCTAATTTTATGACCAGCACCTGTAGTTATGCTGCTATTAGCTTTGACTGCTCGAAGACATATGTCCCTTTTAATCCTTCTGCTTCAATTTTTATCTGCTCTCCAATTTTAATACTTTTTCAAAGCACTACACATTTTTCACTTTTTACATACATCATTAGAATTTGCACAAATATAACTTCAGAAACTGTTGATAGTGAACAGAAGGTGCATGCAATGAAAATGTCAGAACCAGGACTGCTTTTGGTAGCTGATGGTTGATGTTTAAATATCTAAGGGTTTGACTGAGATAATCACGTCAGATATTTACTTTTCATTCAAAGAAAAGAGAGGTCCAATTAATTAGAAATTTGGAATTTCTAATTCTGCAAAAGCTTTAATTCAAGATGTAGTGTTGATTAGTAAAATACAAGCTCACATGCAATAATACACAATAATACTGTTTAACAAAAGGCACTTCTTCAGTTTAGCTACTATCCAAAGAGCTTGCACTGCATAGCGTTCAGTAAATAGAAGATAGAGAGTCTGGTGTGAATCGATAAAAGCCATCAAACACCTGAGGGGTCCCCCAATTTTCCCACAAACCACTCCACCCCCTGGGTAGGGGGGGACAATAGTAGGGCATCAATACCTGCAATTGGGGAAAGAAGGGCAAAAAACAGTAGGCAAAGCACACAAGTGGGTAACCTCTCCTTCAGACAGCAAATGGACACACAATTGTTTGCATCAATTCAGTCCAATAGCAGATGGAGGACAGGAGGGGTATGGGGTGCCATTATGAGAGTATTAGTGTAGAAGGTGGGCACCAGAGACATAGAAGGGTTGTGAAGGCTTTTAAAGCAGATAAAGATGGAAACACAGGGGGGATATAGGTGTTTTCAATTACCTCCAAATTCAGAGCAATTTCCTCCTCTTTCTGACCTCACCCCCCACCGCGAGACTGATGAAAGCTCTGAACAAAGAGGTGTGGAGACTGTGATTGTTTGACTGCAGGTTGGTGGCGAGAAGCAGGAGGAGGTCGGTTTTCATCAGGCTGCTTTGTTCAACCTTCCTCTGTCACCTTGCATCTTTAACAGAGGGGCCTTTTCTCTTTCTCTATTCATTTTGCAAAGGACAGAGACTTCAGAGGGCAAATTAACTTAATTGTATATTGATAACCTTCATCCTGAGAGAAACTTACTTATGTTGAGTCTAAAGATAACATGCAAACTTCCACAAACATAAGAAATGCTTTGCCTGTTCAGTAGAACATTGGGCCTCACTTATTTAGGGTTCAAATTTGTTTTGAAGAGCAGCATAAAACATGTGATCTCGCTGATCTAGAATGCTCTAAGAGAGATAAGAGAACTTTACTGAACTCATGACAGAGAAGTCCACATTAGCTCTAATAAATGGGAGGTGCAAAAGACGGAAAGGTACAAAGAAGTGAGTGTATAAAGTCGGCATTTTGTCTAAAAATATGTTGGATTCTTTGATATATATCTGAGGGTACTAAGCTCACATGGCAATTTTAATGGCACGTAAGAAAAACAGAATTCCTCTGAAGGTTAGTTCAAACATTGTGTGGAGGCAACCCAACAATTTTCAGCGTGAGTTTGTACATACAGGTGCTGGTCATAAAATTAGAATATCATGAACAAGTAGATTGATTTCAGTAATTCCATTTAAAAAGTGAAACTTGTATATTATATTCATACATTACATACAAACTCATATATTTCAGATGTTTATTTTGTTTAATTTTGATGATTACAAATGACAACAAATGAAAATCTCAAATTCATCATATCAGAAAATTAGAATATTACTGAAGACCAATAAAAACAAAGGATTTATAGAAATGTTGGCCAACTGAAAAGTATGAACATGAAAAGTATGAGCATGTACAGCACTCAGTATTTAGTTGGGCCTCCTTTGGCCTGTATTACTGCAGCAATGCGGCGTGGCATGGAGTCGATCAGTCTGTGGCACTGCTCAGGTGTTATGATAGCCCAGGTTGCTCTAATAGTGGCTTTTAGCTCTTCTGAATTGTTGGGTCTGGTGTATTGCATCTTCTTCTTCACAATACCCCATAGAAAATCTATGGGGTTAAGGTCAGGAGAGTTTGCTGGCCAATTAAGAACAGGGATACCATGGTCCTTCAACCAGGTACTGGTAGCTTTGGCACTGTGTGCAGGTGCCAAGTCCTGTTGGAAAATGAAATCTGCATCTCCAAAAAGTTGGTCAGCTGCAGGAAGCATGAAGTGCTCTAAAACTTCCTGGTATGTGGCTGCGTTGACCCTGGACCTCAGAAAACACAATGGACCAACACCAGCAGATGACATGGCACCCCAAACCATCACTGACTGTGGAAACTTTACACTGGACTTCAAGCAACGTGGATGAAGTGCCTCTCTTCTTTTCCTCCAGACTCTGGGACCTTGATTTCCAAAGGAAATGCAAAATTTACTTTCATCAGAGAACATGACTTTGGACCACTCACCAGCAGTCCAGTCCTGTTTCTCTTTAGCCCAGGCAAGACGCTTCTGACGCTGTCTGTGGTTCAAGAGTGGCTTGACACAAGGAATGCGACAGCAGAAACCCATGTCTTTCATACGTCTGTGTGTGGTGGTTCTTGAAGCACTCACTCCAGCTGCAGTCCACTCTTTGTGAATCTCCCCCACATTTTTGAATGGGTTTTGTTTCACAATCCTCTCCAGGGTGCGGTTATCTCTCTTGCTTGTACACTTTTTTCGACCACATCTTTTCCTTCCCTTCGCCTCTCTATTAATGTGCTTGGACACTGAGCTCTGTGAACAGCCAGCCTCTTTAGCGATGACCTTTTGTGTCTTGCCCTCCTTGTGCAAGGTGTCGATGGTCGTCTTTTGGACAACTGTCAAGTCAGCAGTCTTCCCCATGATTGTGTAGCCTATAGAACTAGACTGAAAGACCATTTAAAGGCTTTTGCAGGTGGTTTGAGTTAATTAGCTGATTAGAGTGTGGCACCAGGGGCCATCAATTTTGAACCTTCCTAGTCTGGAAAAATGGTTTACTGCTGTATAAGAGGACCCTTTGTAAAGCAAGAGCAGCATACTTCTCCTCATTAATAGAGGAGAATAAGAATAATCCTAGATTTCTTTTTAATACAGTTGCCAAACTCACCCAGAGCCATAGCTCTGTTGAACCGTCCATTCCACCTGCTCTTAGCAGCAATGACTTTATGGGATTCTTTATAAATAAGATTGATCTTATTAAAAATAAGATCATAAGCACTCCTCTATCCGCGATTGTACCTGAGGTAGTCATGGAATCTGAACTGGGTTTAGACTGCTTTGATCCAGTTGAACTCTCTGAATTAGCAAAATTATTGTCTTCATCTAAGCCTTCAACTTGTATGTTAGATCCAGTTCCAACCAGGTTATTTAAGGAGGTATTCCCTTTGATCTCCTCCTCCATTTTAGATGTGATTAATCTATCTCTGTTACAGGGATATGTACCTAAAGCTTTTAAGGTTGCTGTAATTAAACCTCTGCTTAAGAAACCGTCTCTTGACCCAGATGACTTGGTCAATTATAGACCTATATCCAATCTTCCTTTCTTATCCAAAATTCTTGAGAAAGTAGTTGCCAAACAAGTTTGCGATCACTTCCACCATAATGAACTTTTTGAAGAGTTTCAGTCTGGCTTTAGAGCTCATCATAGCACTGAAACAGCTCTGGTGAAAGTCACTAATGATATTCTCATGGCCTCAGATAATGGACTTGTATCTGTGCTCGTCCTGTTGGATCTTAGTGCTGCATTTGATACAGTTGACCATAATATTCTTTTAGAAAGACTTGAATATTTTGTTGGAATTAAAGGAACAGCACTAGACTGGTTTAAATCTTATCTATCTGATCGAATTCAGTTTGTTCATGTTAATGATAGATCTTCAACACGCTCAAAGGTTACCTGTGGAGTACCACAGGGATCAGTGCTAGGACCAATTCTCTTTACTTTATACATGCTCCCAATTGGTAGAATTATTAGACAGCATGGGATTAATTTCCACTGTTATGCTGATGATACCCAGCTATATCTGTCTATAAATCCAGATGAAGCTAACCCATTACATAGATTACAGGCATGTCTTGAAGACATAAAAACCTGGATGACTCTTAACTTTCTGCTTCTGAATGCAGACAAAACAGAAGTTATAGTCTTTGGACCAGAGTCTCTGAAAAAGAAACTGATTAGCCAGTCACTTCATTTGGATGGGATTAAACTGATTTCAGATAATAAAGTAAAAAATCTTGGTGTTGTTTTTGATCAGGACCTGTCATTTAGGTCCCATATCAAGGAGGTTTCTAGAATTTCCTTCTTTCATCTGAGGAACATTGCAAAAATTAGAAATATCCTGTCCAGGGGTGATGCTGAGAAACTAGTCCATGCATTTGTTACTTCAAGGCTGGACTATTGTAATTCTTTACTATCAGGAAGTCCACAAACTGTAGTTAAAAGCCTTCAGCTGATCCAAAATGCTGCAGCCAGAGTTCTAATGAAAATTAAAAAGAGAGATCATATCTCGCCTATCCTGGCTTCTCTTCATTGGCTTCCTGTTAAATCAAGAATAGAATTTAAAATCCTCCTTCTCACATATAAAGCCTTAAATGGCCAAGCTCCATCTTATATCAGAGATCTGATTGTTCCTTATGTTCCTAACAGAGCACTTCGCTCTCAATCTGCAGGTTTACTAGTGGTTCCTAGAATTTCTAAAAGTAGAATGGGAGGCAGATCTTTTAGTTATCAGGCTCCTCTCCTGTGGAACCAACTACCAGTTTTAGTCCGTGAGGCAGACACCCTGTCTACTTTTAAGGCTAGGCTTAAAACTTTCCTTTTTGATAAAGCTTATAGTTAGAGTGGCTCAGGTTATCCTGAGCTATCTCTATAGTTATGCTGCTATAGGCTTAGACTTTTGGAGGACATAGGGACCCCCATTTCATCATTCTGCTTCATTCTCTCTCTGTTCTCCTATTCTGCAGAATCTGTTAGTTCAATCTCTAACCTTCTGCTCTCTCTGCTTTTCCTCAGAGTAGCTTTGCCTCGTCTGTTCCTGTTTGGCTGTGACGTCATCCTGGAAAGAAACATCAGCTGTGCTGCTTCTATCAACACCCTTGTTTATAGATGTTGGAGATCGGCCTGTTTTCCAGTGTGGTCCTGTTTCTCTGACCGTGACTGAGTGGATGTGCTTTCTTCGTCCTCTGGCATGGGAGCTGCCTTGGAGCTCGTCTGCCTGGCTGTGTGTTTCCTGGACGGGGCCGCCTTTTACAGCTGCTTTTTGTATCTCTGCTTCTGTCTCCTTGAACCCCAGTCGGCCTCGGCAGATGGCCGCTCACACTGAGCCTGGTTCTGCTGGAGGTTTCTTCCTGTTAAAAGGGAGTTTTTCCTCTCCACTGTCGCTACAAGCATGCTTAGTGTGGGGGATTGTATTTGAGTCAATGAGTCAATGCAATCAACTGGTTTTCCTTAGATAGAAAACTTTGTATCAATTTGATCTGGTTGAACTGTAAAGTGCCTTGAGATGACATGTGTTGTGAATTTGGCGCTATATAAATAAACTGAATTGAATTGAATATTCTAATTTTCTGATATGATGAATTTGAGATTTTCATTTGTTGTCATTTGTAATCATCAAAATTAAACAAAATAAACATCTGAAATATATGAGTTTGTATGTAATGTATGAATATAATATACAAGTTTCACTTTTTAAATGGAATTACTGAAATCAATCTACTTTTTCATGATATTCTAATTTTATGACCAGCACCTGTAGATATGTCTACGTTAGCACCGCAATGGATTATAGTGACCCCTCACCTATTGACATGGGCTCATTTAGGCATACAGGAGGATCACAATATGTTAAAAGCAGGAATCAAATGATATCTCAAAAAACCAAAAGAATGTTCTTTCATTTCATTTTTTTGTCTTTTTTACGTTTTATCAAAATAATTACGCAGATGCAGCTCAGCTAAAAAGGAACCCCAGTGGATAAGTAAAAAAAAAAATCAGGTCTCAACATACCAGGACGCAGATTTCTCATCTTCAAAATATTTTATGCTGAGAGGCTTAAAATTTTAAACAAATAGTGTGCATCTCACAACTTCAAAACAAATTTATTGCAGGCATGCATGAACAGTTTGGAAGAAGAGAACAGTTTATACAAACCATGCTATGCCATCCTGTAGTTATCCATTACAAACCCCCCCCCACCAAAAAAAAAAAATGTTTGGGCTGAAACTTCACATATGCTGGATGTTGATCTAGTCATTAAATTAAGCATTCATTTCTGCAGGTCCTCAAGTTCAGAGAAGAGTGGAGCAACTGAGCAGGGAACATGAGTGGACCACTTACAGATGTATTTTGGGGACAAATGGATAAGATTTTTAAAACCAAAACCTGCAGGCAGTTTCACAAGGACAACAATGTTATGGGTTAATCCCATAAGTAGGCAGTAATATTCTTTTCCTTCATGTTCAAATATTTGAAAATGGGCTCAACTACCAGAAATGTTTGTAAGCATTTCCATCTTTATAGCAATGAATCTGTAATTTTCAAAGTGTATTGAAGTAATTTCATCTTTTCATTTATTGTATTGCTTGCCTTTTATCAAATGGGTTTAGTGCCCATACTACTCCAGACATCCCAGATTCTATTCAATACTGCCACCTAGTGGACTCTGTATGCTACAGGAGACATGTAGCACTATAAAATGGAGCCTGATGACTTTAATGTGGGATGAACAGGATACAGTAAAACAGGAAGCAAGTCAGGAGGCTGAGGAATAAGTTAAAAAAGCAACTGAACCAATAAGATAAAAATAAAACCATGTTTGTTTCTTTGTGAATGTATTTATTTAGAACACTGAAAAAGACAGGTCACAACAGAACAGAAAAACATTGACAGGAAAATTTAGGCCAGATCATCATCAACCTCCTCCTCAAACTCTCCCTCCTCCTCAGCAGTGGCATCCTGGTACTGCTGGTACTCAGACACCAGATCATTCATGTTGCTCTCTGCTTCAGTGAACTCCATCTCATCCATACCCTCACCGGTGTACCAGTGGAGGAAAGCTTTGCGCCTGAACATAGCTGTGAACTGTTCAGAAATGCGCTTGAACAGCTCCTGAATGGCTGTGCTATTGCCAATGAATGTGGCAGCCATCTTGAGCCCACGAGGAGGAATGTCACAGACTGCAGTCTTGACATTGTTTGGAATCCATTCAACAAAGTAGCTGCTGTTCTTATTCTGCACATTAAGCATCTGCTCATCCACTTCCTTCATGGACATGCGGCCACGGAAGATGGCAGCCACTGTCAGGTAGCGGCCGTGACGTGGATCACAGGCAGCCATCATGTTCTTGGCATCAAACATCTGCTGGGTCAGCTCAGGTACTGTGAGGGATCTGTACTGCTGACTACCTCTGCTGGTAAGGGGAGCAAAGCCTGGCATGAAGAAGTGCAGACGTGGGAATGGCACCATATTAACAGCCAGCTTACGCAGGTCAGCGTTGAGCTGCCCAGGGAATCTCAAGCAGGTTGTGACTCCACTCATTGTGGCAGAAACCAAATGGTTAAGGTCACCATATGAGGGGGTTGTGAGTTTGAGTGTGCGGAAACAGATGTCATAAAGAGCCTCATTGTCAATGCAATACGTCTCATCTGTGTTCTCCACAAGCTGATGGACTGATAATGTGGCATTGTAGGGCTCAACAACAGTGTCGGACACTTTGGGAGACGGAACTACACTGAAGGTGTTCATGATGCGGTCAGGGTACTCTTCACGAATCTTGCTGATCAAGAGGGTACCCATACCAGAGCCGGTACCGCCACCGAGGGAGTGCGTGAGCTGGAATCCTTGTAGACAGTCACAGCTTTCAGCCTCTTTCCTGACCACATCAAGGACAGAGTCCACCAGCTCTGCACCTTCAGTGTAGTGGCCCTTGGCCCAGTTGTTCCCAGCACCACTTTGACCTGCAAATTGATAAAAAAAAATAAAAAATTAACTTCAGAGGACTTAAATTGACACATGAAGTCAATTTCTCTGCAACATACCAAAAACAAAATTGTCAGGCCTGAAGACCTGCCCGAATGGTCCAGATCTCACAGAGTCCATGGTTCCAGGCTCCAGATCCACCAGCACTGCTCGGGGAACATACTTTCCACCTAGACAGAACAAAGAGCACACACATGAGGATTGAGTACAACACCGGTTCATATAAACAGTACTAGGCTACTTACCAGAGGCTTCATTGTAGTAGACATTGATCCTGTCCAACTGCAGGTCACTGTCTCCATGATAAGTACCAGTTGGGTCAATACCATGCTCGTCACTGATAACTTCCCAGAACTGAAAAATTAAAAATACATACATGTTGGAGTGAGTTTTAAATAATTTTTGTTTATTGCCGCCATTTCCCGCCGTTGAGCGCGCGTTCTCCCCTATTGGCTGTGCAAGTTATGAATTTCAAACTTCCCCCCCTACGTCACTAACGGTCCGCCCAGAAACTAGGCGCCATTCAAAGCGCGCTGCAAGTAGGCCTCAGTGGTTAAAAATATGAATCCGCCAAATAATTTTAAACATTCACCTTGGCTACATTTTTAATTTTCCTTTAGGAACGGCGATTAGGCGGAAAAAGATTTCGAAGTTCGCATAGTTAACCTTTTTAATGATCACTCCTTTGATCACATATAAAGAATGAATTATGACTTGAAGGGCTGATCATTTTTTCCAAAAGCAAGTGCGCTGTATAATCCTGCCGCCATTTTTCAACCGTTCTTGGTCCAGGAAAAATAAATTTAAGGAAAAAAAAAAAAAAAAAAACATAATAAGACACTATAGATCGACAAAACCTGGAGATTCTAGGGCTCGCTATCGACAAAACCCGATACAGAGCAATTTAGTTTACCTAGTCATTCAATTACTGCTCAATTCGAAAGAATAGGGGCACAGTGATATTCCCAGGGTGTGGTTACAGGGGCGCAGGAAGCACAAGGCAGAAGCTTTAACAGCTTAGAAAAGGTGTTCTTTAAATGTTAAACCTATTCGCAGTATATATAACTTGCCCTTACCTTTGCACCAATCTGGTTTCCACACTGGCCGGCCTGGAGATGCACAATTTCCCTCATTTTCTCTGATAGCTCGCTGCTCCACGTCGACAAAGCCTGCTTGGATTTCCGTTGGTAACTGCGCGCTAACTAGATCTGTTCTTCTTTTATTGAGGAATAGCCCGCCCCCGTTAAACCGCTATTGGCTATCTTCAATATCTGTAACTTACAGGCGTGGGGTTAAACCAAACACGCTTCGCACATTTATTTGCTATTGGACTAAAAAACTGTCAATCGGATTCATGTAGGCCCATGGTCCCTCCCTCCACACGCACACGTCACCCAACTTCCCCTCTCATTCCCTCCTCTCTGTAATCCAATGATGGCCGAACGGAAATGCAACGCGGCGAACAGAGTCTAGGCTTTTCATTACCGCCTTCCAGGGCACAGATTAGCGAAACATTATAGTCATTTCTTGGTATTCATATTCAGTGCGTGGCTTAATTTTAAAGCTCCAAGGTCCAGTTCAGAGACCTCGATAGCGGAAGTTGTTGCAACAAGACTGACCAAACAGGCAGTACACAACTTCCGCAATAAATCAGCTTTGTTCTCTGTTTTAGCAAATATTTTATGTGTAATCCCGTGATCTGAAAGTTATAAAGGACCAATTCTGTAATAGTTGAAATTACATAAATAAATAAATAAATAAGTCATTAATATAATCCATTGCTGAAATTATATCTTGACATTTCAATTAGTGAGCCATTAGCCTAACCCAAACTTCTTTTCTTATTTTTTATTTAAAAATGAATATCCATAGTTCTTTAATTTTTATACTGAATTTTCCCTTTACTTATTTGGCGCAAGTAAAATATTCCTTAGTCACCCTAAATCAGAAAAACATTCAAATTATAAGTAAAACAATTAATAATAACATGAAGCACCACATAAATTGGCATTACTCATCCTGGATCTGAGAAGCAGCCTCTAAATGATAAGCATCTTGGTGAGATTTATTGTAAAAAGACTGTTCTTAAAACATATTTCAGTGAATAAAGATAAAAAGAATTATTACTCCTCTGTGGTTGTTTTCACATAAATCAGGTGTTTTCTGTGTATTTTTTCAACCTTTCTTTTCCTTTGCTATTTCCATCCTCATTCTCACTCTGTTTTTTTATATCAGACCTAAGTTTCCTGGAAATTATTTGGTTTATTAAGGTTCTTCTTTAAATTGTGAGGTTGCCAGCACAGAAAGAAATATAGCTTTCTCTAATCTCTACTTTATAGATTAACTGAATTGAAATAAATTAAGTGATGGACTTTTCTGAGCCACATTACTTTCAGATATTAAAACAATGACTTATACTGGTCATGAAAGTTGGAATGATAAACATTCCATAGGCTATTTGGCTATTTGGATAAGCGTGTTAGAAATTGGATGGATGGATGGATAATTAGAGGTCATTTCATTCCCTTCCACATGGCATTATTACTACTATCTCTGCCTCGTGGCTGTCTTTATGATGCTAAAATTCAATTTAATTCAAAAATACTTTATTGATCCCAAATGTACATTTAATAATTGAGAATATAACATAATATAAATAAATTATAATTAAACCCACCCTGCCTCTCACACTCTGGTGACAGTGACTTAACACCCTTATTTACAATTTTGTAACAGTTTTGCACTTATTGTAAACTGTGCATGCAGACTTATTCAACTACCAATAAAGCCCTCTAACTGCACATAAAATTTCAGTAGAATAAGGCCTTTGTCGCCATTGCAAGGTGATCTGCAAAGGCACAGTCAGTATAAAAGCTGTCAGAGAGGATTAGTCAAAACTCAAACAAATGAGCAGCTACTTTCCCTAGCTGTACGTTGGACTGGACTATTCATTCATGTGTCTGATATATTTGATAGTGAAACATTTGGAAGGGAAGATTAACACAAAATATTGCCCATGCACTATGCAGTGGAAGCAGTATGTCTGGAAACTAGGCCAGATAATCAAGATTATAAACGCTGTGTTAAATAATAATGTTGTTTAGACTTTATATTCAATTTGAATTAAAGTTTCTAGATACAATACTACCAAGACAAGACCTATCAGATAATCTCATTTCAGTTTAATTAACTTTGAAGTCTTTCTTTAGATGAATCCTTTGTAGGGGATAGTCTTAGGATCTGGTCATCTCAGCTTATTTTGCTTGCTTGCAGTGGTTTTTCTTTGAGCAGAACCTAATCAATTATTCATTGTTTCTTCCTCTGAGGAGGATGTGTTTGTGTGTGGTGTAGGTTTACAGGGATGGTTTGAATCAGGTCAGGTCATGAGGAAATTAATAAAAGGAAAATTATGTTAGAGAGGCAAAATATCTGTTTTCAGTAATGTGAACTAATCTTCTGTTATTATATATTGTACCGTACAGTGTTGTGATGATGGATCACGGTCAGTGCAGTTAGCTTGCAATGTAAAATTGCATTCATCTACCTCTACCTTTTCTCATGATTCAGCAATTCTCAGGACACTGCAGCATTTAGCACTGCCACTCCCCCATCACATAAATATTACAAATGTGGCTTGGACAAGCAGCAGCTCCTTCTGAACATGAAGCATGGCTTTAAAAAAAAGGAGAAAATATCACTTTCAAATAAAATAGAAACTTATGGTAAGCAGACACAAGCTGACACAGTTATGGGGAATTCCACAATATTCCTTGTCGGGAGGAAGTCTGCTTTAAACTATTCTAGCAGGCTGTGGAGAGGATGGGTTAGTATGGCAATATTAGCACAAATGAAAAGTCTACTTTTCAATCAATGTCATGGCCTTAATGGGGAGAATTCTTTAAAAAATAAAATACTCTAAAACATATTTTATGTTAGATATAATAAAGGATAATGTCTTACTTTTTAAGAAAGCTAAGTTGACAAATGACTCTAACTCCTAAAGGGCTAGTCTCCAGTTATAGTTTAATTTTTAATTTCCCTTTGGGAATAATAAAATATCTTTGAATTGATTTGAATTGAACAGTAGTATTGGGCCTATCGTTTCAGATCTCTGATATTTTGACTGGTTAAACATGATCTGGATTATTCTACACAGAACAGAAAGTCTTTAAAGTGACGTTAGTGTAAGTTTAATTCTATTTATTTAAACAAACAACAAATACTGTTTGTTTTTTGTAAAGGTATTGTTGAAACACTATATTTTCTTATCTTCCATCTGTCCACCCATCCATCTTCTACTGCTTATTCTGTTGGTGCCTTGTTTTATTGTCCGCTGACCAAAATATTTTATTTTACTACTTGCCGTGTATGATCCAGAATGCGTGATATAAAAATCCAATACTTAAAAGATAATGAAATAAAATAGTTACCTCTTGAGCTATAGCAATCAGTAGTGGAAGCAGGGAAATGTTGTTTAAAACACAAAGTGTCACACTTCACATTTCAAAGGATGATTTAATGAGAAATGGGGTAGACAGAGCCTTTTTAATTTACCTTCTATGCTCACTAGTAATAATACTTATGGTCATATTCTGATAATAATTATAGTAATGGACACTAACTGAAAAAAACACCAGAATACAGAAGGAGTAGCCACAGCAAGGTTCTATTGTGTCCAGTTGATACTGTGATCATTGAGCTGTTGGAGTGAATAGGCATAGATGGCAACAGCTGGTCTTATTTCAGCAGTGAGAGGCACTGAGTAACTGCAGCAGGAACAAATCGGTCTGAATAATGCTTTCAGACCACACCTCTCTCTGACCATACATGAGGCCCCAGTTAAGACAATGTTTTTTTGTCTGACTCCAGGTTACACCCATGTTGCTTTGTAAAACACTTGGGAAACACAGACAGACAAAAAACTTTAACGAAATAACAATTCACTTCAGAGAACCCAGTAGCAGAAAGAATGCTACAGATAGAATTATTTTTAATTCAGATTATTAATTATTCAATGTCATTAAAGACAATACCTCCTCACACAGTAATTAAGCTAATAGTACAATCCTATTGTTATAATTCTGGATCACATTCACTCCAGGGTGTATTTATAATGGTGGCCAGGTGGGGGCCTTGTAACCATAAACATAGAAAGTAGTCATTGACCTCTATTGCCTATTCTCTAATGCCATGGAGCCAGCATTTAAAGTAATTCACCCCCAATAATATTTTTTCTCTGCAAACCTTATAATACAGCTATCATAGACAATATGTAGAAGTATTTAAATATTCAAGAGGTTACTTAGTATAAGTACATCTTAACTGCATTTAAGCAGCTTTTTTTTTATATCTGTACTTTATATGACAATTTATTTCTCTGTTAACTATTTTCCTTTACACAATTCTTCCTCTAAACTATTTTGAAAAGAGTATCTGTCCAGTTGGAGTACAGGTTGGTCAGATAATAATACCAATAGACATATACACTATATTGCCAAAAGTATTTGCTCACCCATCCAAATTATTGGAATCAGGTGTTCCAATCACTTCCATGGCCACAGGTGTATAAATTCAAGCACCTAGGCATGCAGACTGTTTTTACAAACATTTGTGAAAGAATGGGTCGCTCTCAGGAGCTCAGTGAATTCCAGCGTGGAACTGTGATAGGATGCCACCTGTGCAACAAATCCAGTCGTGAAATTTCCTCGCTCCTAAATATTCCACAGTCAACTGTCAGCTGTATTATAAGAAAATGGAAGTGTTTGGGAACGACAGCAACTCAGCCACGAAGTGGTAGGCCACGTAAACTGACGGAGCGGGGTCAGCGGATGCTGACGCGCATAGTGCGAAGAGGTCGCCAACTTTCTGCAGAGTCAATCACTACAGACCTCCAAACTTAATGTGGCCTTCAGATTAGCTCAAGAACAGTGCGCAGAGAGCTTCATGGAATGGGTTTCCATGGTCGAGCAGCTGCATCCAAGCCATACATCACCAAGTGCAATGCAAAGCGTCGGATGCGGTGGTGTAAAGCACGCCGCCACTGGACTCTAGAGCAGTGGAGACGCGTTCTCTGGAGTGACGAATCGCGCTTCTCCATCTGGCAATCTGATGGACGGGTCTGGGTTTGGCGGTTGCCAGGAGAACGGTACTTGTCTGACTGCATTGTGCCAAGTGTAAAGTTTGGTGGAGGGGGGATTATGGTGTGGGGTTGTTTTTCAGGAGCTGGGCTTGGCCCCTTAGTTCCAGTGAAAGGAACTCTGAATGCTTCAGCATACCAAGACATTTTGGACAATTCCATGCTCCCAACTTTGTGGGAACAGTTTGGAGCTGGCCCCTTCCTCTTCCAACATGACTGTGCACCAGTGCACAAAGCAAGGTCCATAAAGACATGGATGACAGAGTCTGGTGTGGATGAACTTGACTGGCCTGTACAGAGTCCTGACCTCAACCCGATAGAACACCTTTGGGATGAATTAGAGCGGAGACTGAGAGCCAGGCCTTCTCGTCCAACATCAGTGTGCAACCTCACAAATGCGCTTCTGGAAGAATGGTCAAAAATTCCCATAAACACACTCCTAAACCTTGTGGACAGCCTTCCCAGAAGAGTTGAAGCTGTTCTAGCTGCAAAGGGTGGACCGATGTCATATTGAACCCTATGGATTAGGAACGGGATGTCACTTAAGCTCATATGTGAGTCAAGGCAGGTGAGCAAATACTTTTGGCAATATAGTGTAGATAAAGACAGGGGCCTGGAAACTTTTTTTGAAATAATGGCTTCTGAGATGCAAGACATTGCCCATCCATCCCCTCTTTATTAGATATCAAGTTTACTTGTTTATTATATTTCAAGTTTTACTTCAATTTCAAGGCTAATACCAAAATTCTAAAAGCATTCAGCTGTTTATATTGGACTTAAGTTTATCCTGATTTTTATTTGCTGCAAAACCAGTCTGCTTATTCTATATTCCCTCTATAGGGAGCAAAAGAGAATTGTGTTTCAATTATATTTTTAGAAATTGTTGTCCGTCCGTCCGTCCGTCCATCCATCCATCCATCCATCACTGGGGAAAACTATGGTACTTATGGTGTGGAACGTGATTGCATACTTGTTTGGTAAGTTAAAATTCTCAAGATTTTAGATAAGAAATGAAGTTTGGATATAGGTCTATAATGGACCAAGTCATCTGGGTCAAAATACTTTTTCTTAAGTAAAGGTTTAATTAAAGCTACTTTAAAAGCCTGAGGTATATATCCCTATAACAGGAATAGATTAATCACATATAAAATGAAGATGAAAATCCGAGGGAATACTTCCTTAAATAGCATGGTTGGAACTGGATCTAACATACAGGTTGAAGGCTAAGATAAAGATGAAAGTTTGACTCTGAAAATTCAACGGAAGCAGTCTAAACCCCGTTTAGATTCTACCTCAGATGCTGTCTCACCTTCCAGAGATGAACCATTTATATTTAGAGGGGTTTGAATTATTTTATTTTTAAAAGAATCAATCTCATAAAGAATCCATATTAATGAGGAGAAATATACTGCTCTAGCTTTATGAAGGGTCTTTTTATACAGCAGTAAATAGTATTTCCAGACAAGGTATGATTCCTGTAGGCATGTAAAGCACCATTTTCTCTTCAACTTCCAAACATTTTCCTTTAAAGTATATCACTCTTTTTTAAACTAAGAAGCCAGCTTTCTAATTTTAAAGTTTTCTTTGTCAAAGGGCCAACATTGTCTAAGGCAGTATGCAGGGAACTAGAAACCCCATCCCAAAAACATAACTGCATTATCTGATAATGGTCTGCTAAAGTCAAACCTTCTTTTGGGGGAGAAGGACTCTGTTAAAGTAATCCTGAGAGGACAAGGTTGAGAGGAAATACTTTTATTCCTTTACATTCAGTGCCACATGTAAGCAGAGTATGAAGATGAGAGTATGAAGATGAGAATGTGTGGGGCTTTTAAAGCATTTTGAACAAATTAAATCCAGTCTAAGACAGCATTAAATGCTAAATTAAGCTATCACCTTCAGTGTTGGCAAGGATGTTAAAATCCCCCACTATAATGGCTAGTACTCGAGTTGAGAGGGAATGAGGGGAGATGGCATCCCCTTAAATTAGCCAATAGAAGCAATACTGATTTTCTGATAAACAGTCTGTTTTATATAATAAATACTCTAAATGAATATTTGAAAGGTGAGTAAAATTATTTGATTTTATATGAGCGTATTTTGTTTTCAGGCTGAATGAATTTGAATTTAAAAGCATTTTTTTCAGATTTTGAAAATGATTTCAGCTGTTTCAATTTAATTAATTGAATTTAAATAAATATTACTTGACTTGAAAGGATTCAGATATTCATTTGCAATGGTTTGTGATGTTTTGTTCCAAATCTTAATAGATTAATTAAAAGATTTAAAAAGATTTTCCAAAGTAAAATTAAAGAAGTGGCCTATGACTATGAATCTGATCCCAGTGATCCCCCCAACCTGCATTCGTAAGTATGTAGGGACTGACTGCACTTCTACTGAAATGTGCATTGGGCAAGGTCAATGACCAATGTACCTGATATGTAACAACCATACCATGCATATTGCTTTAGGATAATAGACTATATTAATTAGTCTATATATGCTTCCAAAAAGAAAAAATCGACTACTGGATATAGCTGAGTATCGTCAGCATAACAGTGGAAATTAATCCCATGCTGTCTAATAATTCTACACATTGGCGTCATATATATAGTAAAGAGAATTGGTCTGAGCACTGATCCCTGTGGTACTCCACAGGTAAGCCTGGAGCATGAGGAAGATTTATCATTAGCTTGAACATACTTGTATAATAGGTAAGATAAATACTATTTAATCAGTCTAGCACTGTCAATGATTGGCATACCTGACATGTAACAACCATACCATGCACATTGCTTTAGGATAATAGACTATATTAATTAGGCTATGTATGCTCCAAAAAAAAATAAAAAATCCTTTTTTTTCTACAACTCTATATCTAACACTAAATGTGATAAGGACTCTGAAAACTGGTGTAAAAATTCAGAGTAAGGGCTGGTAGATGATTCAAAGTTAAAAACAAGATTTTTTTTTTTTGCTTTGTGATTTGGATGAGGGAAACTAAGGGTTAAATGTTCAAAAGAATTGTTACTATGAACTGGCTTTGGATTAATAAGTAAGTCAGAGTGACAGATTGTTGCTACTCAGCGTCCTTGCCCAAAATCTCTGGGTATGCAAAGAGGCCTCATTTGTGCTCATACAATCCTCTTTCTATCAAGTTTCTGTAAGACAACATAAATCAATTTAATGATCAGAAATCAAGTCATTAACTAACATACTTTTTGAAGAGAGATCTTATGTTGAATAAACCAGGTTTAATTGTTTTCACTTTTCCCAGATCGGTGTCATTTTAGTTTTAAATTAGATTATCCATCCAAAGATGGCATCCATCCGAAGTTGGATGGATGCTATCTCTCTAATTCAGACCAGGTTTTCCCCACAAATATTATCAATGTAGCCCACATTATTTTCAGGACACCACCTTGACAACCAGTGGTTGAATGATGACGTGCGGCTAAATCTGTCATCAACAGTCAGATCAGGGTGGGGACCAGTGAAAATTGTCCGACATTGTTTTGGCAAAATTACACACTTAGGCAATACTAGTTTTAGTGACCTCAAGTTGGTGTAACCGGGCAACAGTCTTACTGTATTTAACCTTATCCTTAGCCAGCAGTTTCAGGTAGGATTTGATGTCAGCCATTCTGGCCCCCGGGAAACACTATTGCCTCGTTTATGCCTATGAGCTGCCAATGACCAGAATGGGCTTCCCAGTGAGTGCGTCACTGAGCAGTGAAAATCGGTTAGAAACATAAAAAGTGAAAGGCCAGGATAACCTAATGTGGACACACTTACACTAGTGCTTTTTATTTTTATTTTAGCCACACAATCTTTTAGATCTCGCACAATAGAATGGGATGAAAGTGAAATAAATATTAGCTACTAGGATCATTTTCTGAGATTTTTACATCTGCATTGTTTAGCTTCAGCAAATAAATACTTTCATTATATAGTGTTTCTTCTTTCGCTCCTCTCTCTTGCTCTCTCTGTCAGATTATTCCTCTGCCTCCTTTGAGGCCAGGGTGTCAGAGTTAGAATCCAGGCTTCAGGCTTTTGAACTAGCCCACCTGTTAAGCCACCAAGAGCAGGGACTCCTGCAGATAGTGGTCCTCCAAAAGTGCCAGAGCAGTCAGGTGATTGGGTAACGGTACGCAGAAAGTGTAGTCATGGATCTCTTCTCACTGCTGACCACCATCCTGTCCACGTTTCTAGCCGATTTCTCCCCCCTCTGTGTCGCACCCACTGAGAAGCCCACTCTGGTAATTGGCAGCTCCATAGTCAGAAACATGGCAATAGAGACACAAGGGACCAAAGTCAAATGTTTGCAGGGGGGCCAGAACGGGCGACATCAAGTCCTACCCTAAATTGCTTGCTAAGGATAAGGTTAAATACAGTAACATTGTTATTCACACTGGCGGTAATGGCCTCTGGTTATGCTGATCAGAGGACACTAAAATTAGTGTTGCTTTGGTGTGTAAGTTTGGCAAAACAATGTCGGACACTGGTCCCCGCTCTGATCTGACCAGTGATGACATGTTCAGTCGCATGTCGTAATTCAACCGCTGGTTGTCTAGACGGGGAACACAACATGAGATACATTAATAATTCTTTTGGGGAAAGCCTGGTCTTATTCGGAGAGATGGCATCCCTTCCACTTTGGATGGTGCAGCTCTTTCAGTAATCTGGCCGAATTTGTTATTCCTAGAAAACACTGACAACCCAGGGTGCAGACCAGGAAGCAGAGTTGTAGTTTAACAGACCTCTCTGCAGCTTCTCTACTGTTACCCACGCATTACTCAATCCAGACAGTGTCTTGCTCATGACCAAAAACAAATAATTTAAAAAAGAATCCAAGAGGCCTAAATCATGATAATCAAATAAAAATAAAAATAATTCCACTGGGGAAAAAGTTAAAATGGTTAAATCTAGTTTTTTTTAACATAAGACCTCTTTCTTCAAAAAGTCTGCTAGTAAATTGCTTGATTTGTGGAGCTAGGGCTTAACCACTGGAAGGAGGAAGGAATTTTGCCCGCAAATTCAACTGTTCAATCAGAGATTGTTTGGCGAGTATACATTGAATTTAATGGTGGTTTTGGCATAATCTGGAATTGTGAGTGGGTCAAGACAATGGCTGGTTGTAGTGGGGGGTGTTTGGAAGATGAAAATATGGATACAGGATGGTCTATGGTAGAAAATAGAAGAGAGGGAAGAGAAAAAATTAAAAAGGGATTAACTGCTGGTAAAAGATCTCTTGAGGAAGAGGAAGAACGAATTGAGACAAGAAAGAAAATAATGATGGAAGACTGTAAAGTTATATTGAAATTTAAGGCTGGCAGGATATGAGTCCTATCACTTTGTCAAATTGATTAAATAAAGTTGTTGGAGACGTGGATTTAGCTAAAGTCCTGAGGGATGGAAGCTTACTTATCATTTGTAAAAATGCAGAACAAAAGAACAAGGCCCTAAAATTACAAATGGACATACTGCAAATGTTTGCAAAGGGAAACAGAGGTGTGGTAGATGTGGAGGTGAACATCTTTATGGTGAATGTGGAAATAATCCTGTTAAATGCTGTAACTGTGGAGGAAGTCATAGTGGAGCATATCCAGGGTGTATGGTAAGGAAAGAAGCAGCTGAAATCCAAAAAGTTAAAACTGATAAGAGAATTACTTATGCTGAAGCAGTGAAAGAAGTTAGAAAGAATGATAATGATCCAAAAATAAATTATTAAATTAAATTCAGTTTATTTATATAGCGCCAAATTCAAAACACAAGTCATCTCAAGGCACTTTACAGTTCAACCAGATCATACAGTCAAATTGATTCAAAGTTTTCTATCTAAGGAAAACCAGTTGATTGCATTGACTCATTGACTCAAATACAATCCCTCACACTAAGCATTGTTGTAGTGACAGTGGAGAGGAAACACTCACTTTTAACAGGAAGAAACCTCCAGCAGAACCAGGCTCAGTGTAAGCGGCCATCTGCTGAGACAGAAGCAGAGACACAAAAAGCAGCTGCAAAAGGCGGCCCTGTCCAGGAAACACACAGCCAGGCAGACGAGCTCCGAGCCAGCTGCCATGCCAGAGGACGAAGAGAGCACATCCAGCCAGTCACGGTCAGAGAAACAGGACTACACTGGAAAACAGGCCAATCTCCAGCATCTATAAACAAGGGTGTTGATGGCAGCAGCACAGCTGATGTTTCTCTCCAGGATGGAGTCACAGCCAAACAGGAACAGACAAGGCAAAGCTACTCTGAGGAAAAGCAGAGAGAGCATAACGTTAGAGATAGAACTAAAAGATTCTGCAGAGTAGGAGAATAGAGAGAGAATGAAGCAGAATGATGAAATGGGGGTCCCTATGTCCTACAGACATCTAAACCTATAGCAGCATAACTATAAGCTTTATCAAAAAGGAAAGTTTTAAGCCTAGCCTTAAAAGTAGACAGGGTGTCTGCCTCACGGACTAAAACTGAAAGGAATTATGAAAGGAAAAGAATGGCAGACAATAATCAGTGTAATGTTACATTAGAAAAGTTGATTCCTTTTCTTGCATATATCATAAACTGTTCAGAGCAAGCAAAAACTAAATTTGAAAAAATAAAAATCATAGTTAATGCAGCTACAAAGTTTTTTAGTGTAAAAAATTTGTCTTGGGAGAAAATCCATGATGCTCAGGCACGGGGAAGGATCTTTAAAAATGAGGCTTCTCAAATCATCACATAATTCTAATATTACAATGGAGCACTCGCAGTTTATCAGCAAATGGTCAGGAATTTAAAGGCTTCATTAAAAATTTTAATAAAAAAACTGATTTAATATGCATTCAGGAAACATGGCTCAAGCCATCATTACAGTTTAGTATTCATGGTTACTCAATATCACGTAAAGATAGAACAGGTGGGAATGGAGGAGGATGTGCCATATTTATAAAGGAAAAAATTTAATTGATTCAGCTCCAAGTAATGTCAGATTTAGAATTTATTGCAGAAGAAATTTGGACAAATGAAGGGAATCTTAAAAAAGTGAATTATTACAATCCTTGTACAATGGAGAGGGAAAATAGTTTGGTGTGGGGATGTCAATGCACATAGCACTTTATGGAGAGATCAAGATGATTATTGGAGGAATTTTAGAAGAGATAATTGAAGAAAAAGAATTGGTAGTTTTAAATAATGGGGTAGGTACTCGGGTAGACTTGGTAAGAGGTATGGAATCAGCTATTGATCTGACTTTAGTTTCTCAATCTATTGCTGATAATTATAGTTGGGAAATATTTAAAGAAAACACAATGAGGAGTGATTATCCAGTTTTTACAAGGATAGGAATAGATATAGAAGAAGATCAGGTAGAAATTGAGGGGAGGTGGAAATTTGGGAAAGCAAAGTGGAATAGTTTTAAAGTGATGAGTGCGGTTAATATGAAAAATGTAGATATAAGTAAACCAATAAATTAATTAAATTTAGAAATTAGTAACTGTATTATTATCTCGGCCAAAATATGTTTTCCTAGAAGTAGTGGTAAAAAAAAAGAAAAAAGAAAATAGTTCCTTGTTGGACACCGGAATGTGCATTAGCAATTAAACAGTGGAATACGGCTTTTAAAACACTTAAGAAAACCATTTGCTTCCAAAATCTAATTAATTATAAAAGGAAACAGGCACAAGTTAGGAAAACTATAATAAATGCTAAATGTGATTATTGGAGGAAATATTGTGAGTCTTTGGGAAAAAAATACTGCTTTAGATAGAGTATGGAATACTATTAGGAAAATGAATATTTTTTCCTAGTAATTAAAGATCCATCCATCCATCCATTATCTGACACGCTTGTCCCAATTGGGGTCGCGAGGGGTGCTGGTGCCTATCTCCAGAAATATTATAATAGACAATAAAAGTAAAGCTGAATTATTAGTTAAAGGTTTTGCTAAGATACATAGTACAGAGAATGTAAATAATAAAGAAAAAAGAGGGCGTGAAATGACAGAGAAATATTACATTGGTTCATAATGAAGAAGATTGTGAGTACTCTATTAACATGAAGTTTTCCTTGTTAGAATTAAATAAAGCATTGAAGAATTCTAGTAAATCTACTCCTGGGAAAGATCAAATTAGTGAAAGCATGTTAAATAATCTTAGTGATGTGAGTAAAGAAATGTTGTTAGAATTGTATAATAATGTGTGGGACGAAGGGGTATTACCTGATATATGGAAAGAAGATCCTAATTCAGCTGAAAGTTATAGGCCAATAGCTCTAACATCATGTATAGGTAAAGGCATGGAAAAAATGGTAAATAACAGATTAATTTATTTTTTAGAATCTAAAGAAAAGATTAAGTCTTATCAATTTGGATTTAGAAAAGGCAAAAGTACAATAGATCCTGGATTATGTCTGGAACATGAAATTAGACGGGCTCAGGTAAATAAGGAGTGTGTGCTAGCAGTCTTCCTGGATGTGGAAAAGGCTTATGATATGTTATGGAAAGAAGGGCTATTGATTAAAATAAAACAAATAGGTTTAAGAGGTAAAATACAGGTGCTGGTCATAAAATTAGAATATCATGAAAAAGTAGATTGATTTCAGTAATTCCATTTAAAAAGTGAAACTTGTATATTATATTCATACATTACATACAAACTCATATATTTCAGATGTTTATTTTGTTTAATTTTGATGATTACAAATGACAACAAATGAAAATCTCAAATTCATCATATCAGAAAATTAGAATATTGTGAAAAGGTTCAAAATTGATGGCCCCTGGTGCCACACTCTAATCAGCTAATTAACTCAAACCACCTGCAAAAGCCTTTAAATGGTCTTTCAGTCTAGTTCTATAGGCTACACAATCATGGGGAAGACTGCTGACTTGACAGTTGTCCAAAAGACGACCATCGACACCTTGCACAAGGAGGGCAAGACACAAAAGGTCATCGCTAAAGAGGCTGGCTGTTCACAGAGCTCAGTGTCCAAGCACATTAATAGAGAGGCGAAGGGAAGGAAAAGATGTGGTCGAAAAAAGTGTACAAGCAAGAGAGATAACCGCACCCTGGAGAGGATTGTGAAACAAAACCCCTTCAAAAATGTGGGGGAGATTCACAAAGAGTGGACTGCAGCTGGAGTGAGTGCTTCAAGAACCACCACACACAGACGTATGAAAGACATGGGTTTCTGCTGTCGCATTCCTTGTGTCAAGCCACTCTTGAGCCACAGACAGCGTCAGAAGCGTCTTGCCTGGGCTAAAGAGAAACAGGACTGGACTGCTGGTGAGTGGTCCAAAGTCATGTTCTCTGATGAAAGTAAATTTTGCATTTCCTTTGGAAATCAAGGTCCTAGAGTCTGGAGGAAAAGAAGAGAGGCACTTCATCCACGTTGCTTGAAGTCCAGTGTAAAGTTTCCACAGTCAGTGATGGTTTGGGGTGCCATGTCATCTGCTGGTGTTGGTCCATTGTGTTTTCTGAGGTCCAGGGTCAACGCAGCCACATACCAGGAAGTTTTAGAGCACTTCATGCTTCCTGCAGCTGACCAACTTTTTGGAGATGCAGATTTCATTTTCCAACAGGACTTGGCACCTGCACACAGTGCCAAAGCTACCAGTACCTGGTTGAAGGACCATGGTATCCCTGTTCTTAATTGGCCAGCAAACTCTCCTGACCTTAACCCCATAGAAAATCTATGGGGTATTGTGAAGAAGAAGATGCAATACACCAGACCCAACAATTCAGAAGAGCTAAAAGCCACTATTAGAGCAACCTGGGCTATCATAACACCTGAGCAGTGCCACAGACTGATCGACTCCATGCCACGCCGCATTGCTGCAGTAATACAGGCCAAAGGAGGCCCAACTAAATACTGAGTGCTGTACATGCTCATACTTTTCATGTTCATACTTTTCAGTTGGCCAACATTTCTATAAATCCTTTGTTTTTATTGGTCTTCAGTAATATTCTAATTTTCTGATATGATGAATTTGAGATTTTCATTTGTTGTCATTTGTAATCATCAAAATTAAACAAAATAAACATCTGAAATATATGAGTTTGTATGTAATGTATGAATATAATATACAAGTTTCACTTTTTAAATGGAATTACTGAAATCAATCTACTTTTTCATGATATTCTAATTTTATGACCAGCACCTGTATATTGATGGATAAAAAGTTTTTTTAACTGAAAGATTTATTAGAGTAAAAATAGATGGGGAAATAAGTTCAAAATATCAAGTTGAAAATGGTACTCCCCAAGGTAGTATAATAAGTCCTATTCTATTTAGTATAATGATTAATGATATTTTTAGTAGTATAGATAAATCTTTTGGTGTCTCATTGTTTGCAGAAAATGGTATTATTTGGAAGAGGGGGAAAATATAGAGTTTGTAAATAGGAAACTACAAGAATCATCACAGAATGTAGAAGCTTGGGCTTTAGATTGGGTTTTTAGGTTCTCAACATCTAAATGTGTTGCTTTTACAAATAGGAAGTTAAACAATAATGTAAATCTCAAATTATATGGGGATGTTAAAGAAAGGATGGATCAAATTAAATATTTAGGTATCTGGTTTGATAAAAAACTTACATGGAAAATACATATAGATAAAATAGTTGAAAAAAGTAATAGTTCAAAGAATTTTAAATATGAGATGTTTGAGAGGAAAAGATTGGGGAGCAGATAGGAAAGCATTAAAGACAGTATATATTGGACTAATTAGATCAATTTTTGATTACGGTTGTATAGTATACAGTTCAGCTTCAAGTAGTTTATTAAAGAAAATAGATAGAATACAATATCAGGCATTAAGACTTTGTTGTGGAGTGATGAAAACTACCCCGGTTTCTGCTCTACAAGTGGAGATGGGTGAGATGCCACTGGAGCTCAGGAGAGAACAACTAGCCATAAATTACTGGGTAAATATTAAAGGACATAATGAAATTCATCCTCCGTATGTTACACCGCAACCATGTCAAGAAAAAGAAAAGAAAAAAGGTTTGGATGGACAATTATAAATAAAGTAAAAAAAAATGTAGGAATAGATAACTTTGTAATCAGTCCTGTGGTTGTTATTCCTGCTATTCCATCATGGATCTTTGGACAGGCTGATGTTGATTTAAACTTATTGAGAAAAGGGAGACAGTTAGAAAAACAGGAGGTGGAAAGTTATATTAAAAAAGAATAATCAGAGTATATACAAATTTATACAGATGCTTCTAAAACATTAAATGATAAAGTAGGTATAGCATTTGTAATCCCAGATTTAAATATTATGAGGAATAAAAGAATAACAGATAAATTGGCAGTGTATACAGGTGAATTAATGGCTATCTTAATGACTTTAGAATGGATTGAGGAAACAAAAGAAAGGGAGGTTTTAATTTGTTCAGATTCAAGTAGTGCATTAAAGAGTATTCTAGAATTTAATTCTGAATCAAGGCAAGATATTATATTGGATATTTTTTACTCAATTTTTAGGATTAGAAATGGTGGTTCTGTTGTTAGATTAGTCTGGATTCCTGCTCACATTGGTGTTACAGCTAATGAGTTAGCTGATAGTTTTGCTGAGAGTGCTGTAAAAAAGGATGTTGATTTTAACATTAACATAAGTGACAATGAGTTAAAGAATATTATTGAAATGTATTTCAAGAAGAAATGGCAAAAACAGTGGGATAAAGGAGGGAATGCTAGATTTTATTATAGTATTCAAAAAAAGGTTGGAGAATTAAGGAGATGTAATAGAATTAAAAAAGAAGAAGATATTATATCTAGGATAAGATTCGGACATACAGGATTAAATAGTACTCTTAAAGCTACAGTGTGTAATTTTTAGCGACATCTAACATCCAGACTGCAGACCGCAGCAACATGAACATCTCCCCCCCACCGCTTCTCCCCCCCAACACTACGGCGAGCGTTACGGGACAAAATGTCTTCCACGACGTCTGCATCACCTACCTTCTCAAGTGATGAGGTTTGTTTACATAGATAATTTTACAGATAGTATTCTCAGGCATAATACTGTCATCTATTGTTCAGTTCTGTCTCAGTTCATCTCTCTCAACTTGCCGTAGTTACTTTCGAGCGTAATGGGCGATCTCGCAATCGCTAGTTTGTTGGCTCTGCGCTGCCGTAGTGCAAAGATGTCTGCCTCCATGGCTGCGAGACCCGCTCCTATGTAATTATAAATAACGAATTCTAAGGCAACGCAAATATTAAGGTTAAGAGGCTGAGCTCGTAGATGATGATAAATAACATAGTTATGTATAATATATTAGATTTCTGACTGTATATCCCTGTAATTATTACACACTGTAGCTTTAAAATAATGAATAAAAATAATACAGGGTGTTGTATTTGTGGGAAATTAAAAACTGTCCAACATATTTTTTAGAATGTAATAAATATACTCAGGAAAGAGAGATGTTGCGTTGAGAGTTAGGAATATTAGTATTTTTAGTTTTCTAAGAAGAACGGGTATTTTAGGGAGAATATAATAGATTGTCTGATCCATACTCCATTCTGGAAGGTGGCGGTAATGCACCTATAAATTGTTTGCCAACCGCCATTAAAAAAATAGAAGAAGGCCTGATTTGTGATAATCACATTTATATTGCTTTACAGATACTTGGCTGCAGCAAAGGGATTATGTGAGCATAAATGAGGCAACTTCGATTTCCTTCTATTTATTTCTATTAGTCTGTTATTTAAATTTTCACATACCCAGAAATTCTGGGTGAGGAGGAGTAGCAACAATCTTTCAGTCTGCCTTACAAAAGCAGTTAATAATTACAACTCCTTTGAACATTTATCCCTTAGTTTCCCTCATCCAAACTGCAAATCCACAAAACCTCTTCTTTTGGTTACTTTGTATCGTCCACCAGGTACTTACTCTGATTTTCTAGATGAGTTTTTAGAGTTCCTATATGATTTGGATTTTGAATACTGACAGGGAAATCATAGTAGGGGATTTTAACATCCATGCTGACATTGAAGGCAATAGCTTAAGTGCAGTATTTAATGCTATCTTAGACGCTATTGGCTTTGTTTAAAATGTGAATTGTCCCACACATTCTCATCTTCATACTTAGAACCTTGTGCTGACATTTGGCATTGAATTTGAAAAAATAACAGTATTTCTTCAAAACCCTGTACTCTCTGACCACTTTTTAATAATTAGTGTCAGTGAGCAGTGCTACAGAGGGCAAAAGCTTAGTTTATTCCCCTTCACAGGTTGATTTTGTTGATGGGGTTGCCAGTTCTCTGTGTACTGCCTTAGACAATGCAGCCCCTTAGAAAAAGAAAAGCTTTAAAAATAGAAAGCTGGCTCTCTGGTTTAATGCAGAGCTGTGCACTCTGAAGCAAAATGCTGGGAAAGTGGAGAGAAAATTGCACTCTACATGCCTATGGAAATCCTACGTAGACTGGAGAAATAGTGCTTCTGTAAAAGGAGACCCTTTGTAAAGCAAGAGCAGCATATTTTTCCTCATTAATAGGCGATAATAATAATCATAGATATCTTTTAACACAGTTGACAAACTCACCCAGAGCCATAGTTCTGTTGAACCGTCCATCCCACCTGCTCTAAGCAGTAATGATTCTCTGGGATTTTTTATAAATAACATTTTATAAAAAATAAGATAACCAGACCTCTTCTAACTATGGTTGGTTTATGTCTTGAAGGCGAGGTAGCATATGAGAAAGCCATATAATCTGAACCAGGTCTAGACTTCTTTGATACAGTAGAACTTTCAGAGTTAGCAAAACTATTGTCTTCCTCTAAGCCTTCACATTGTATGTTAGATCCGGATCCAACCAGGTTATTTAAGGAAGTATTCCCTTTGATCTCAGTCTCTATTGTAGATGTGATTAATTTACCCCTGTTACAGGGATGTGTACTTGTAATGAAGAGGTCTTCATTACTGGGACCATTTTTATGAACATAGCTTTTTATGTAAATAGCTTGTAGCAGTTAAAGGGGCCTTTGCACTTGATTAAAAATCTGCTTGCTTAGCACTAGGACACTTTATTTAGCACTGCACTTTAAGCATAGATTTGCACCTAAAGAACAGTTTGCACATGAGGTTTTTAAAATATTTATTAAATATTTATTGTGTATTTTAATAGTTAGCATGTAGCCTTTTGTTCCAGGCTCTCCACAGCTGCTTTCCATTAGCAATTGGGGTGGTTGTCTGTGGAAAAGAGAATTGATGTTTAGAGTAAGCAAGGATTACTGTTTAGAAACTTCAGCAAATGTTAGTGTAAAGCCTGTTTGAAGTGAGTGCAAAAGAAGTGTTTTGGTGCTAGGAAAGTGACTTACGTGTCTTTTCTGTGTCCTCTCCAGGGTGTTTGGACAAATGCTTCCCCAGGGGTCCAGACACCATTTATAGGTTCTGGGAGAGGCCATGGAAAATATAAGGGGAGTTGGGGACATAGTTTGTGGGATTTCTATAGTGTTCGGGTGTAAGTTAAATCAGAAAATGTTTATAAAAAAATAACCTTAAGTGTATGTGTATGTGTGTGTGTGCTTGTGTGTGTGTGTGTAGATATTTGATTTAAATGTGTGTTTTTAGATGGAAGTGAAGAGTTAATTTTCATGTAAATGGTTTAGTCCATCAGCTGTGTCTATTTAAGCCAGAGATTGTGTGGTTGATGGAGAATGAATGCTGTGGAGCCAAATAAACCTGCTGATGCTTTTAGGTTCATGTGCCAAAACTACTGGTAAATGGTTTACTGACCACTGTGCTCAACTGGCCTGCCAAATCTCCTGACCTGAACCCCATAGATAATCTGTGGGATATTGTGAAGAGAAAGTTCAGAGACGCAAGACCCAACATTCTGGATGAGCTAAAGGGTGCTATCGAAGCATCCTGTGCTTCCATCCTCAGCAGTGCAAGAGGCTCATTGCCTCTATACCACGCCGCATTGAGGCAGTCATTTCTGCCAAAGGATTCCCGAACAACTATTGAGTGCCTAACTGTACATAATTATTTGAAGACTTTTCTTGTATTGGTGAGAATAAATACGCAAATTTTGTGTGATAGGATTTTTGGGTTTTCATGAGCTGTATGCCAAAATCATCCGTATTAAAGGGAAATGCCTTTTTGTTTATACATTGGGCCCTTCCGTTATTACATCATGTTCTACTCACCCATCTGAATTTTGTGTCATTTGGAACTGTTCTGAAGATATTCTGTGAGGTTACACTCCTGATCAAAATCTTAAGACGAGTTAAAAAACTGCAAGAATTTGCATTTTGCACTATTGGATCTTAAGAAGGTTCAAGTAGAGCTTCACAATGTTAAAGGAAAAAATCAGTGCAAGAGACAAGAACTTTTGAGCAGGGAATTTTCTGAAAACTGAATTTACACTTTACCACTATTTTTTCAGCTGATCAAAAGTTTAAGAATAGTCTTTAAAAGTCAAAAGCTGTGCAAAAATCTGGATTCCATGTCATTTTCTGTCAAGTCTTTACACTATCAAGACCTCCTGATGGCAAATCAAAAAAGCTCACTGACTTTGAACGTGGTAGGATTGTTGAGCTGCATAAGCAAGGCCTCTCACAACGTGCGATCGTTGCTGAGGTTGGACGCGGTAAGACACTCATTTTGCATTTTTTAAATGATCCTGAGGGCTATGGAACAAAAAAGTCAAGTGGTGGACCCAAATAAATTTCACCAGCTCTGAGCCGCAGGATCCGATTGGCTGTCAAGACACAGGACGATCCTCTACCCAAATTAAGGCTATTACTGGTGCTGACTGCAGCCCAATAACCATCAGATGGCATCTGCGAGAGAAGGGCTTCAGAAACAAAAAACGTCTTCAAAGGCCAGGTCTTCTTCAACGCCACAAAATTGCCCGTTTTGACTTTGCAAGGGTGCACCAAACATGGGACATTGAAAGGTGGAAGAAAGTTGTCTTCACTGATGAGAAAAAATTTAACCTTGATGGTCCTGATGGCTTCCAACGTTACTGGCATGACAAGGAGATCCCACCTGAGATGTTTTCTACACGGCACAGTGGTAGGGGCGCCATCATGATTTGGGGTGCGTTTTCCTTCAATGGAACAATGGAGCTTCAGGTTGTGCAGGGGCATCAAACAGCAGCTGGCTATGTGGAGATGTTGCAGCGGGCATCCCTCATGACTGAGGGCCCTCGTCTGTGTGGTAATGATTGGGTTTTTCAACAGGACAATGCTGCAGTTCACAATGCCCGCCTGACAAAAAAGTTCTTCCAAGAGAATAACATCACTCTTTTGGACCATCCTGCATGTTCCCCGGATCTAAACCCAATTGAGAACATTTGAGGATGGATGGCAAGGGAAGTTTCCAAAGATGGACATCAGTTCAGACAGTGAATGCCCTTCGTTAAGCCATCTTCAACACTTGGAGCAACGTTCCCACTAGCCTACTGGAAACACTGGCATCAAGCATGCCTAAACGATTGTTTGAAGCAATCAACAAGAATGGTGGAGCTACTCATTACTGAGTACTTTTTTTTGACACTTTAATTTCTGTTTTTTTTTTTTTTTTTTTTTTAGCTATGGTCTTGAACTTTTGATGAGCTGAAAAAAATGATGTTTGAGTGTAAATGCAGTTTTCAATTAATTCCTCGCTCAAAAGTTTTTGTCTCTTACGCTGATTTCTTCTTTTAACATTGTGAAGCTCTACTTAGAACCTGCTTTAGATCCAACAGTGCAAAAAGCTAATTCTTGCAATTTTTTGACTGGTCTTAAGATTTTGATCAGGAGTGTATATCCAAGTAACGTCTTCCTATGGGCAAACTACTTGAAGGCACAAACTAAACTGTTCATAATTTATCATTTATGGTATGCTAGCATTCATAACATGGGCCAATCACTGTCCCCCAGACATCCATGGTTATATTTTTTATATTTATATCTTTTAAAAACAAAGTGGCACGTGTATGATGCCAGTTTTAGTCTGTGAGGCAGACACCCAGTCTACTTTTAAGGATAGGCTTAAAACCTTCCTTTTTGATAGAGCTTATAGAGCTTATAGTGGCTTAGGTTATCAAGTTCTATCTCTATAGTTATGCTGCTATAGGCATAGAATGCTGGAGGACCCCTATTTCATCATTCTGCTTCATTCTGTCTCTATTCTCTTACTCTGCAGAATGTGATAGTTTAATCTCTAATGTTATGCTGTCTCTTCTTTTTGTCATAGTAGCATCATCTGCCCCGTTCCCCATTGGCTGTTATATCAACCTTGAGAGAAATATCAGCTCTGCTGCTCCCATCAATACCTGTGTTTATAGATGTTTTAATCTCGGCTAATTTTTCAGTGTAGTCCTGTTTCCCTCACGGTGACTGGCTGGATGTGCTCACTTCATCGTCTGATGTGGGAGCGGGCTCAGAGCTTTTCTAACTGGCTGTGTGTTTCCTGGACGGGGCTGCCTGTTGAGCTGATTGATAAGCTCCTTTGTATCTCTTCTTTCTGTATGTCTGCTTCTGTCACCTTGAACCCCAATCGGCCTCAGCAGATGGCCGCTCACACTGAGCCTGGTTCTGCTGGAGATTTATTCCTGTTAAATAGGAGTTTGTCCTCTCCACTGTCGCTATAAGCATGTTTGGTGTGAGGGATTGCCTTTGAATCAATGAGTCGATGCAATCAGCTAGTTTTCTTTAGATAGAAAGCTTTGAATTGATTTGACTGTATGATCTGTTTGAATTAACTCTGTAAATTGGTTTGAAATGACATGTGTTGTGAATTGGTGCTATATAAATAAACTGAATTGAATTGAATTTACTTGCCTCAGGCCTCAAGCTGCCAACATCTTAATTGCTGCAGTCAGTCAGCTTTACTTACTTGTCTAGAGACAGCATCCGTTGGTCAAGAGGTAGGGTACTTCCTGAACTGATTTTAAATCCATCCCAGAGTACAGACATCCCTCCCACTCATACCTAAAGACAATTTTGAGAAGAAGAATTTAAACCTATACACTAGCTTTGATAGGGAGCCAATGAACAAAAGCTGAAATTGGAAAAAATATGATCATTCTTAATTTAACATAGAGCTTTTTTTGGCCACATTTTGGATTAGCTTCAGGATTTTAACTACATTTGCTGGACCTCCTGATAGAATTAGAATATTGCAGCCTGGAAGTAAGTTCAAAGGGAGAAAAGTATATTGGGGGTAGAAATACTTCTGCAAAGGATCCCTTACTCACTATTATTTACTTACTAAACTAGTTCTGCTCCAATAATACCAATACCATTTCAAAGAGACAAGGACTGATTGTCTCAAAAAGCAGCTCTGAGATCTAACACGAATCATAAAAGGAATGTAGACATTGATGTTCATGTAGCCTTTTCCATTGCTGAAGCGACAGAACAGCCTTAAAAGTGAAAAGAATACAAAAGATAAAAAGAAAAAAAACAATAATTACCACCATAAAGAAGTTATGATGCCTTTTGATCCTAACAATCCTACTGGGAGTGTCTGCAATAAAAATAACCCACAACGTACTAGGGATCAAACCCACCTCAGGTTTGTTGTCTCAGGTTATCCTTTCCAGTTATCAAACAGAAAAGAATGGACTGGAGACAAAGCAGCAGCTAAAGCATAAATCCATTATCTTTCCACAGTGAATGGAGTTAGAACAAAAAAAGCAATATTCTGAGCCCCAGCGGCCAAAGGTGGAGGCATAGTTTCTTAGAGAGCTATTTTTTTTTATAACCAATGCATACATTTATAGTTAAAGGAGTAAGTCAAGTACCTTCTAGAAAAGCCAGGGTTTCAGGGGTTTTCAGGGTTTCAAGGTGATCTTCTCTGAACTTCACCAACCCTATCCCCAGGAAAAGATGTGGAAAGCAGAATACCCAGTAGTACTTGCAAAGGTATAGCACCAGACTCACTAGTTTCCTTATGTGAAAGGCACTAGGATCAAATCCACATAAAAGACATTGAGACATTCATCAACTACAGTATGTCTACTCCTTAACAGAAACATCATGTTTACTAAAGAGGATTAAAAGAACACTGTTCTCCCCTTTTTAGACTGTGGTGTGCTCATGGAGAATGATGGGAGACTCAGTAATAAGGTTTACCTAAAACCTACACAGGCAGATCAATTGCTTGAATTCATTTCACATCACCCACTGCAACACTAATCTGTCAGTTATCTCAGAGTTATTAGCCAGAAAACATTCCAAACCCCTACAGAGGTGAAACAAAAAGAACACAGCCATGTCAGAAAAAAGGTAAAGTGTGTCGTTGCCCAAACTGTGAGCTTTTTAAATAACCAAAACAATTAGCAGTAATGACAACATTGTGTCTAACACAGGAAAAAAAAAATAGTGACATAGATGACAAAGATTTGACCATCCTAAAGACAAAACACTAAACTCAAAGCCGAGCATCATTGTGTAATGCCGAGTGCAATGACAGCTCTGACTCCCGTGATCAAACAACCCATAAGATGCAACAGTACAACTGCAACCCAAGGGCACTTTGACAACCACAATGGTTTCCTCCGGTTGGATTGTTTGAAACGGGTGAAGAAAAAGATCTTTGTCAAAAGAGAAATGCCAATACTGAACAATTGGAGGATATTCTGGTTTTAGGAAAGACTACTGAATAGATGTCCAAATTTTTTCAGAAAATCTGATTGTCCAGTTCCCTTTATCTTAAGCCTGTATTTTGGTCACAGAACATTTATCCTTTTGTTTTTTTTTTGCTCCAACATCTTACATAGTTTGGACCTGTTTTTTATACCACAGCTTTGCCATTTAGTGGAATGTCTTAAAACCAGCAGGATGTTGTCCATTTTGGGCAAAAACATCCTTATTGAGATGTTGTCAACATTGAACTCTTAGAGATTTTGAGCTATAAACTTTAGATTTTATTAAAATGCAATTAAAGCATGGTGGGTTAAAAGTTATCATACATTATCTCACAGCATAAGCTTGAATGATGCTGAAATATTGGTGCTGTGCAACACAGGTCGCAGCTTTAATTCAGTTTTTTATTGTACTTTGACGTTCATTTTGGCAATTTCACAGATTTTGATCCCAAATCACCACTGGATTAAAATTCAACAAATCACCTAAAGGAATGTATTATATTTGCAGCTTAAGAGTTTTCTTTAAATATTGTACTATGCGCATACATGACAAAAACTCTGTAATCCAGTCTGCTGAATTTCTTATACCCTTATCTGTCCGTCAGAGCTGTCTATCTCTGAATAAAAGCACACAACCTTTCAGCTTTATTTAAGATGCAAAAAAAAAAAAAAAAAAAAAAAAATGGGACCAATGTTGAGAGAAACCATACAGTACAGTTATTTGCACTTTAACATGGTAATACTAGGATGCCACCTTGTGGTACATTTTTGAATTCTTTTCAAAAAGAGTATTTGTTGATAGAGCATAGGAAGGACTATATTTGCATCAGCTTAGAACTGTCACTGTTCAATAAGCCATTTATGTGATATTACTGCTAAAGAGAAATTATGACATCATATGGCATCAACTTTTATGTTACCAAATTACAAACTGTAGGTGTTTTGGTGATGTTGGTAGCTCAAATTCCTTAATCAGAACAACATTCAATAATTTCCTTCTCCTCAAAGAAAGTTTTAGGAGACAAAATAAAGCAATCTTGACTGGTGTAATATAGTTTCAGGTTTCAATGCAGCTTTTACAACAAGGATGAATTACACATTTACAATAAAGTTATTTTATTTCAGTTATGTAAACCCTCAAAAGGAAACTGTTGAAAATAATCATTATACTGAGAGGTACATGTTTCTGTAAATTTGCTTAATTTGGATAATGGCCAATGAATAATTTAGATCTGAGAAAAATGGATTCAAGTTAAACAATCAGAAGCAAATATGAATGCAGCAAAATAATCCAAATGATTAGTACAATTTAGCCACAAATAATTTTTGTGACTTGCAGTCTACAATTTATTGGTCTCTTGAGCAACTTTTTCTTGCAAGCTTCCTTTTAACAGAAAGAAACCTCCTGCAGAACCAGGCTCAGTGTGAGCGGCTAACTGTTGAGACCGACTGGGGTTCAATTAGACAGAAGCAGCCAGAGAAAAAGAAGCAGAGATGGATACTCTCACACACAGAGTTGAATAGAGCTCAAGAACTGTGACAGTTATAGCTCCTTTCTAAGAGTTTGGGTCTGATGATGGGTTTTCAAGCCTGGATTACAGTTTCTTCTTCTTTGTGAGGTTAAATGGCGGTTGGCAAATAACTTGCATATGCTCACCACCACCTGTGTGGAACAAAATGACAGTAGCTATTCTAGCTAATATATTTACTTGCTATACTGTTATATCCTAAATATAATAATTAAATATCCTCTATCTAATTTAAATAGTATTTATTATTAACAGTATCCTAAATGTTTTTTTTTATTCTTATTTGAATTAATAAAATTCTCTTGATGTACCTTTTATCTATCAAAATTGTTTAATTTTCTAATTCATATATTAATTAAATCACTTTCATTTGCTACAAAACATCTCACGTTAGTTTGTATTATTAACACCTGAACTAATAACTAGATGCTCCTGTTCTTCCATCCACTTCAAACCTTGTAACTGTGTTTTCCTAACTGACTTTTTTGGGTCCCAAAAACAGTTTTAGCTCCTCTCGCAATGATTCTCATTATCATCTTGCTTGCATGCTTGGCCTGGTCTGCACAGTTAAGGACATACATTATGAATAAAATGAGTTTCTCATGTGTCAGAGGGAAGTTATATTCTCTTTCTCCTTTGTTTTGCTTTTAACCTGATTCTGTGCTTGATTCATTTCTCCTGTTCTTTGTTCCTGAACTCTCTTCACCGCATCTGCATAGCTTATATATTTTTTTTGTCATTTTAATGTATTGAACTTCTTTATTTCTTCATCACTAAAATTAGTGTTGCTTCGGTGTAAGTTTGCCAAAACAATGACTCCGTAATTTTGTCTGGTCCCCTCCCTGATCTGACCAGTGACAGCAGGTTTAGCCGCATGTCGTCATTCAACCGCTGGTTGTCTAGGTGGTGTCCTGAAAACAACATGGGCTACATTAATAGAGACGGCATCCTTCCCACTTTGGATGCCACAGCTCTTCCTTCTAGGAATCTTGCCAAATGTATTTTTCCTCCAAAACACTGACAAGCCAGGGTGCAGACCAGGAAGCAGAGTCGTAGTTTAAGACACCTTTCGGCAGCTTCTACTGTTACCCACAATTACTCCAGACAGTGTGTTGCCCACAGCCAAAACAAATCAATTAGAAGAGAATCCCAAAGCAGTAAATCATGATAATCTGATAAAAGTAAAAACAAATCCAATTGGGGAAAAAGTGAAAATGATTAAATGTGGTTTATTTAAAATAAGATGTCCTTCTTGAAAAAGTCTGCTAGTTAACGTCTTGATTTGTGAAAATCCCATTGATTTATGTTGCCTTACAGAAACTTGAGGAGGATTATGTGAGCATAAATGAGGCAACTTCTTCTAGTTATTTCAATTTTCACATACCCAGAAATTATGGGCGAGTAGCAACAACCTTCCAGTCTGGCTTACTGATTACTCCAAAGGTGGTTAATAATTACAACTCTTTTGAACATTTAACCCTTAGTTTCCTCATCCAAATTTCAAAGCCACAAAACCTCTTCTTTGGTTACTTTGTATTGTCCACCAGGTCCTTACTCTGATTTTCTAGATGAGTTTTTAGAGTGAATGTTGAGAAAGCAAAGTAGATCATCGTCCACTTCTGGAAGAACCAGCCTAACCACGCTCCACTGCTAATCAACAGCTCAGCAGTAGAGGTGGTAAGCAGCACCAAATTCCTAGGGGTGCACATCAGAGACAACCTCACCTTCTACAGAAGCACCATAGAGAGCGTTCTGATCAGCCAAGATGAGAGGAGTAGTGAGAAGAGTAGTGAAGAACAGCAGAAAAGATCATCAGGGCTCCTCTTCCCTCCATAAATGACATTTCATCTCAGCACTGCATGTCCCGAGCGTGTAACATCATCAATGACCCCACACCCCCACCATTCTCCCTGCTGCCCTCTGGGAAGAGGCTTCAAAGCATCCAATGCAGGTCCAGCAATTTACTAAACAGCTTCTTCCCCACCGCCATCAATCAGCTGAACTGTTGAAAAATCATATCAGAGGTTCTGCATCCAATACACTGCATAATTGTACCATATGTATTTAATGCTCTGAACTTCCATATCAATGCATATTTTTTGCATTATGTTTTTTTCTCCCACACTGTTTAAATTTGATTTGAAATTTGCAACACTCCAAGAAATGTCCTGAGAGCTCTACAAAACGAAATTAGAGAATAAAAGTTGTCTCAGTCTAAGTCTACAAAAGTGTAGCCTTTAATCTTAGATTCTATTGCCTTTGTTTAAAACGTGAATAGCCCACTCATTCTCATCTTAATACTTTGGACCTTGTGCTGATATACAGTATGGCATTGAATGTGAAGATTTAACAGTATTTTCTCACAACCCTGTCCTGACCACTTTTTTTTTTTTTTTAGAACCTTCAGGATTACTTTACAAGGTTTCTCCTCCCCCAAAATAAGGTTTGACTTAAAGGAATAGTACACCCAAAACATGATTAGCCTTCATTTTCTACTCACCCCCATGCTGAACAAAACTCTGGAGTACGCGCCCACGATTCTACGGAAGCCGGCAGACCAAACCAGCGCATTCAGCTCGGCAAAGAACTCATGCTCTTCCTCAACACTGAAGTCCTCAGACATTTTTCTTTCGTTGTTTCTTTCTTTGCACAGGTAAACAGCACATTTCTTCTTCTACGCTTGCATTATCGGCAGAGCAGACGCTGAATGCGCACTTTCTTCCGGTTTGGTCTGCCGGCTTCCGTAGAATCGTGAGCGCGCATGGGGGCGCTATTAGGAAATCCTATACACTACTGTTTAGGCTCTAAAACGTTCTAAATGACTTTGTTTCGAGTAAATTCTGGATGCTACCCACTCAGGACACTTGGATTACATTGGACGAGCAGTATGGAGGAATATTGACACGTTTTTGTGGACTTTTATGGACCTTTCTGTCTCGGGCGCCATAGACCTCCATTATTTGAATGTCAGCAGACAGCAAGAAGCCTCCCAGATCTCCAGATGCATTTGAGATATCAAAAAAGTACTCCAGAGTTTTGTTCAGCATGGGGGTGAGTAGAAAATGAAGGCTAATCATGTTTTGGGTGTACTATTCCTTTAAGTAGATCATTATCAGATAGTGCAGTTATACATTTTAAAGAATCTGTTTCACTTTCTTTTTTTTTGTCTCTCCTCTGTGTGGCTGAGCAGTGCTGCAAAGGGACAACAGAGGTTTAGCTTATTTCCCTTCTTTTGTTGATTATTATGTTGATGGTTCTCTGTGTACTGCCTTAGACAACGCAGTCCTTTTGAAAAAGAAAAGCTTTAAAAAAAGAAATTTGGCTCACAGGTTAAATGCAGAGCTGCACACTCTGAAGCAAAATGCTAGGATACTGGAGAGAAAATGGCGTTCTACATGCCTCCGGAAATCCTACCTTGTCTGGAAATTGTTTTTACTGCTGTAAGAGTGCCCTTCGTAAAGAGCAGCAGTTTTTTCCTCATTAATAGAGAAGAATGAGAATAATCCTAGATATCTTTTTAATACAGTTGTCAAACTCACCCAGAGCCATGGCTCTGTTGAACTATCCATCCCACCCATTTTTTTTTAGGAATTTAAGGAACAGCACTAGACTGGTTTAAATCATATCTATCTGACCAATTTCAGTTTGTTCATGTTAATAAATCTTCCCCTTGTTCCAGGGTTACCAGTAAAGTACCGCTCGTACACCCTTGCTTTCCCTTACAAACTGCTGCCTGGACTACAGCTGCTGTCCATGCCTTGTAAACCTCCCCATAACCTTAGAATGGGTTAATACATTACAGTTCTACTGTTCATTCTTGTTGTTGAGCATATTTTTGTATCACACTTCTTCTTTGAACTCAACCTTTTATTTATAATTTCTTCAGCAATTTTTTCATTAAAGGTCAAATGTCCTGTGATTAGTTACATGGATTGTACAGTATGCATTTTTTCCCTTGTTTTTCTTTCAGGTATCACAATTAAGAGCTATTCAGTCATGATAATGGACATTGTAATTTAACTTATTAATAAGTAACATCATCTCAAACAACTCTAATACCTGATTTGATTTAGAAGAAAAGCAAAATAATAATAATAACAATAATAATAATAATAATAATAATAATAATAATAATAATAATAATAATAATAATAATAATAATAATAATAATAATAATAATACTAATAATAATAATAATAATAATAATAATAATAATAATATGTAATACACGGTAATTCTCTCAAAATTAAATTTCTGACATTTTTAATGCAGTTGTCTTTTATTTGAAGCTTTTGACCTTTTCCCCAGAATAGTTATTTGACAATTCAGAATAATACAGTTAAAAAGATACCCCTTCTCCCCTTGTAATTTCTGCAAAATGATGTTTCAATCAAACCATGTGTAATGAGTTAATATCTATGTAGCTATGAATTATTTCATTCTTCTTGGTGTCTGTAGAAAAAGACTCCTTGTTGCTTCTAATCAATGTTTCCCTGTTCAGTTGCTCCAGTTTGTTGTTTCTTACTGCCTACATTTTTAAGACTGTATGATGGTATCTTTGAGAGAAAATAAAAGTGGATACAAATGCAAGAACAGATTACGGGTCTACATTCCCTCTCACAAAAACATAGAACTGTAAAACTATTGATACACATTTCCTTGTCTCTGCAGTTTGAACAGTTGTACCAAATTCTCTCCTGTTTTACAGAACAGAAATTCAGAACAGAACATTACAGAACAGAAGTCACATGGGAGGTATCAGCTACTTCTTAGGCAAGACGCAGGTCTCAAAGTAATCTCGGACGTTCCCAGCAGGACGGTATTGTGCAACCACATAGACTTCTGGACCCCTAGCGGCAAAGCCCACACCAAGCTCTTTGGAGTCTTTCCACACCAACTGAGTAAAATGTCCTACAGGATAAAAAAAAAAAAAGTGAGTGAGCCAGTCCTATAAAAAGACTATCACTTGCTATTTTCATTCGGCCATTTTCAGAATCTTTTCATTAATACCAGTATTGACATTTCTCTTCTAACAGAATAGTAATTTTTTACAGAACTATTTCTTAACCAAAGAAAAATTATAAAAATCTTGAGCTCTTTCACACAATGTGACAAAATCTAAAATGCAAAGCAGCATGTCATTCACTCTCTCTCTCTCTGTCTCTCTTGGATTTGGAAAACAAAGGTATTTGGGAGGAAGGTGTTGTCCAAATCGTTATCATACATTTTTAATAGATATATGTTTATGATAGAATAGCAGTTGTTGAATGCATTTTCTTTTACCAGTTTTACTGTCGAACCCAGGTTTCTTGAAGTTATAATCTTGGATTTCACGGTACCAATTTTCTACAGCTTCTTTTCCTGAAACGGATTAGGAAAATGCAATGTAAAAAAAATCAGAACAGAACACCAGGTTTATTTGGCCTTTTATCATACATCTGTATGAATATGAGGTGTTACTTTCAAATCAAATCCAGAAAAAAACAAAAAAATATGATGCACCTGTTTGTTTACGGGGTGGATCGCTGTAGAAGTAGAATATATTTTCTCCATCATCAGTTCGACTATGTTCAGGTTTGCGTTTTTGAAGTAAGTAGTTAGCCCATTCCTGTGCCTTTTTATTCATTTCGTCGTTATATTTCAGTGGGGGAGCATTATGCATTTCCCTGTATTTGTTATGGGCTTCCAGAAACTCCTTTCGGTAGGCTTTATCTGAATAAAAGTCATAAACAATCATACTCAGAGGAAATGGGTTTCACTGGTGTTGAAAACAAGAACAGCAATGAGGTAAATCATCTTAACAATTGAAGTCATTGGAAAAGAAAGCGCTTACCTGCCATTGTTTGGCTGTCAATAGAGTCTGAAAAGGAATGTAAAGCCAAGTGTACAAGATTCAGCAACAGTCAAATAAACCTACAAATGCAATCAAAGAGATCTAAATTTGGTAGGCAAATGTTTTGTAAAAACCTCACACTCTAAATATTTGACAGAAAATATAGACAAAATGTTTCAATTAGACTACCTTTCCCTAAATCTCACCTCTTTTAATCAAAAGGTGACAAAAGGTTACCTGGTGAAGATGCAGTGTCTTCTGCTGTGTTGAAGCTACTATATATGGACACAAGTTTAACCCAATCCTTTCTCACAGCTGCAAGTAGGAGGAGATTAACATGGTGCTGCTCCTACATATTTCCCTAGGAGTTACTGTAATCACACTTTTTTTCGTACATTCCTCAGTTACTATATTGTCTGTCTGTCAGTTACGTTTTTCAAAACATAAAAGAGGTCAGGGTTTCAGCAATTCTAAATGTGTGTTGTCAAATGAAGAAAGTAAGAGAGAACTGTAATCTAGTCAACCACAGCATTTATTACATGTTTTGTACAGACATGCATGTCTCTGGGAAAACTATGATAGTTAGTTAAAACATGTCCCTCATAAAAACTCTTATCAGAGCCCCTTCAAAGCATTTTGCATTTTATTGTAGCTCTTTGATGGTTTTGATTCCACAGAACCTTACCAAATACTCCCTGTAGGATGAGGCACTTGCAGCTCATGTTTCAAATATTTATTTATTTTCCAGGTCAAGTTTGTTTTGGAAATGTTTGTATTACAGGTTCCATTTTTAACCTAGGAACACAGTATCTTAAAAGCAATTACTTGAGAAAGCAAAGGAACCATGAGCCACACCTTTTTCAAGCTGCACATTCCAAGAGAGACAAAACAAATAACAAATTCCAGAAAAAAAAAAAGGTTTTGTAATTTTTTTTTAAAACGTGATAGATTTAACGTATGATATCCTAGTTTTGTTTCAATATGCAGTTTTAACAAACTCTGAGTAAAATCATTGACTCGTTTAATCAACTCTGAATAGGTCCAAGTTAAATCAATGTATTCAAGCCCATGCTCATTAATGTCTATATCCGAGGAGCCCCGATTTCAAGAGTCACCATGACAACAGGCAGGAGATCTGCCTATAGTATGCTACCAGAACTACAGGTATTAATGCTAAACAAAATAAAAAAAAATGTGTTTAAAGCCGGGCATACACTGTGCCATTTTCGGGGCGATTTTCCAGTCGTGCGCAAATCTTTCTATCGTGCCGACTTTCAGCCTGATCGTGCATCGTGTAATGTACAGGGGGTAACGAGGGCCGATCAGCCTCTCACGGCCACCTCCCTATCAGGAATCGGTTGGGAGAAAATAAAAAATGTTGATGATTGAGGGTCTTGGGCAAATCGCTCAATGGGCATGCGCAAAAAAAGGATTCTTCTTTTTCTTCTTCCTCTCTGATGTAAACACAGAAGCGTGGCAGGGGATGCACTGATTGTAATTGAGTTTGTAGCTGCCATCATTTTGTTCCGCATGTCACGTTGTTGTCCATGGGAAAGATTGATTGACACAATTCTTTTTTGCAGCTGTTTTTCAAAAAGTTTCACCAGAAAGCTTTAAGACTGTTTTTTGTGAGAAAAGCTGTGTAAATGATCTTTATTCCTATGGAGTTTATGCGGCCAATGAGGTATGACTTTTTTTTATTTGTATTTATTTGTGTAAACCTTTATATTTGTTTGGCGCTAATTTGGGTTTCTGTTTCCCTTCTTAGTTCTGATGGCATTTATGGGCTAAGACGTGTCCACAATAAATGGCTCTTAAAACCAAAAGAACAACATTGAGCCTTGATTATCTGGAGAGGAGTAACAGAGTTCATTCTGTAATATTAACAGACCGTAGTAGCCACGTTTGGTCAGCAATGTCTTTGTCCAAATAAATTGTTGCCTTTTCTTTTTTGCACTTTCAGCACAAAATTGCACAAACTGCCAAGGCAGCACGTTTCACTATAGTGAGCTTCATATTCCCCTTCTATTTGTTTGGCTTCCGGATAGATGAGTCAAAGCAGCTCCATCTCACTGCAGAGCTGAGTCTGACGTGCTTTTTAGAGGGTACAGTGTGACAAGGTAGATCGCATGAGAGCCTCGTGCTGCACGTACATCGTGAGCTGTTAACTCACACTACAGTAGCTATGAGTAACGATTGAAAAAATCGCACAGTGTACTCCTGGCTTAAAAGAAAGAGCAACAACGCAACAGCTGCAAAGAAGAGGGACATTTATCAGCTGGACTGAATATATATTCCTAATATCTTAAATATATTTCCTCCTGGTTAAAATAATAAAAACTCCTACCAGTAACACTAGGAATATGGAGGGAATTTAAATTTAGACATCCAGAAACTTTAGGATAAGATGAATGTCATTTTAGATACCCCAAACTGAAGGCGGTATGCGGTCCGGGGCCCTCTGTTAAGGGCTGTCCGCTCTTTGTATGACCAAAGCAGGAGCTTGGTTGGCATTGCCAGCAGTAAGTCAGCTCTATTCCCTGTGCATGTTGGTCTCTGCCAGGGCTACCCTTTGTCACTGGTTCTGTTCATTACATTTATGGACAGAATTTCTAGGCGCAGCCAGGGACCGGAGGTTGTCTGATTTGGGAACCTCAGGATATCAACTCTGCTGTTTGCAGATGATGTTGTCCTGTTGGCCTCATCAAACTAGGACCTCCGACATACACTGGGGCAGTTTGCAGCCGAGTGTGAAGCGGCTGATGATCAGGATCAGATGCCTTCAAAAGTGAGGCCATGGTTCTCCACTGGAGAATGGTGGACTCCCCTCCAGTGCAGCGTTGTCAGTGATGTGGTTGCTGTATGTCATGTTGAAGAGGGAGCTGAGTCTCGGGGGCAAAGTTCTAGATCTACCAATGGATCATCCTCACATATGATCATGAGATCTGGGTAATGACCGAAAGGACAAGATCACGAATAAAAGTGGCAGAAATTTTTTTCTTTTGTAGGGTAGCTGGGTGCACCTTTCGATATCGGGAGGGGCTCGGTTACCTGGGGGAGTTCAGAGTTAGGTCGTTGCTCCTCCACGTCGAAAGGAGCCAGCTGAGGGCCTCTGTTTCTCTGGCATCTGTTTCAGATGCCTTCTGGCATGTGTTCCAGGCATGTCCCATTGGGTGGAGTCCATGTGGAAGGCCCAGGACATGCTATAAGGACTATGTCTCTGAGCTTGCCTGGTTGTTCTTCAGGGTATGGATCGGGAAGTCTGGGCATCTTTGCTTAGACTGCTGCCTCCATGACCTGGCCACAGATAAGCAGAGAAATTTGACCTTTTATCACCAAGCTGCTTGGTAATTTTCCAGTAGCCCTTTCCAGCCTTGTGGACGTGTACAATTATGTCTCGATTGTTTTAGGACAGCTCTTTGGTCTTGGTCATGTTAGTAGTTGGATTCTTACTGATTGTATGTGGTGGACAGGTGTCTTTATGCAGCTAACGACCTCAAACAGGTGGATCTAAACTAGGATAAAAAATGGAGTGGACGTGGACATTTCAAAGGCAGACTAACAGGTGTTTGAGGGTCAGAATTCTAGATGATAGACGGGTGTTCAAATACTTCTTTGGAGCTAGGGTTAGGGTTAACCTACAATGACGATTTCAGATCTTTGGCCAATGTTTCTGTCACCCTAATTCCTGCACTGCTCAAGCCACCCCTGACAACACTAGCCTACCAGCTCTGTTCTGAGTTGTCAGCCAAAAACATTGTTCAGAAAGTGTTTGATGGAAACCTTTTTTGCAGCCTTGACTGTCCAGTTGTCGACAGTTTCCTTCAAGTTCGGCCAACAAAAGTAAATGCTCAGCAAATGGTTAAATACACTCCAATCATCGAACACACTGCAGGCACATAAATAGTGCAAATTCCAAAACAGACAAGCAGAACAACAAAGTGCAACATAAACAGAAACGCTGCAAAAAAAGGGCTGCATTCACAGAAAATATAATGACACCATCTCTGAAACACACACAAAATTGTTGCAACACAGAAAATAAGGACAAAATATAATAAAAAGTAAGACTAAAAATCGAAGTGTCTTTTGTAGCGTTTCCCCTTTGTCTAATGTGATTGTTTTTGTTTTGCACTGTTTTTAAATTTATGTGTTTTGGTGTTGGCATCACTACTGGACCATTTTTGACAAAGCCATGTCCTTTGATGAGGATTTGCATCTATCAGATGGTGTAATTTACCATCAAAGACAGCATAAAGCTTAGAGTTGGTTGCTTAGGCTGTTAGTCAATTTGCACAATTCAAGTAAATCCAGTAGGCCAGACCTTTGTTTGCATAGGCTTATCTTCTTTTCCATGAAACTGAATACTCCATAACAATTACCCTCATATTCATTTTGTGTGTTACATTGAAAAGCAAAATAAAAACAAAACTAAACTAAACTGGCCCTGATTAGACAAGGAGGAAATAAAAACAGCCTGCAGTGTTGGAAACAACTCTAAAGTCAACACAAACAAGCCTTTACCAAACACAGAGGCGGGCTTTCGGTTTTTAGATTCCAGCAATAGCTCTTCTTTTTACAAGAATTCTTAAGAAAAAATCAAAGTGGTACTGTACAGTGATTATGGGCTTTTGTAAGTCCATGATTGGCAGTTAAAGATAATCATGCCAACAACAACTAGAACAAGACGTGGCATGCATGGTGGTATTTCTCGGTAACAGAGCAGTCCTACACTTTGTATCAGAGATGTTTTTGGATCAAATGCCCCATACTACTTGCTCCAAATATCATGATATAAATTCTTTGTCTAACATCAAATATAAAAATTGTGATTAATAGGAATGTTTTGAGAGAATAGACACTCTTGAGGATTTATACCACATACATTTTTTCCTCATTTTATCACTCCACAGTTTACTTCAGGCGGAAATTGTGTTGGAAATTTAAAATTACAGACCAAAACATAATAGCACACCAAAATATATGTGGGAAGAAGAATGTTACCTGTTGTCCATGTGTAGCTTTCACAAATATTTGGCCCTGCTGACTCAATTGTTTTAATGGGTTTAGTTGCGTTTTAGTCAGTTTTATGTTGCAAAAAAAAAGTTAACCTTTGCATTTTCGAATAACAATCACATTCTGTACCAGACTGACAGCTCTTGCCTAGATACTACAATTGCTGGGTATAGAAATCTTTCATGCAGTTCATCACTGGTGTTTTTGATTTATAGAACTGAAATTATCTTTTTAATGAATCAATGCCCTACTTTATACAAAAATGTGTCACAAAAGTTGTGATGTAGTTGCAGATCTAGTTTAACATATATTGGTTAATGTAGCAGACAGAGAAGCTAACAAAATGTACAATAAAGGAATGGTTTTAAACATGCAAGGTTTCCATCCCAACTTCCTGATCTACTATGAATTATGAATTACATACAGAAAAAAAAATCTTCATTGTTTCAAAAAAGCAAAGAACAAAAACATTCTTCTTTCTTCTTTGGCAATTTTGGCTTTGTTTCTGAGAGTTTACCCCTCGGTTACTGTTGCTCATGGGTCAAAGTAGATTTAAATTCATTTTGATATAAAAAAAAAATACGGAGAGAACCTACATACTTGCCTTGCAATGCCATGGAAATCCAGACCTAAATTTAATGAATATGCTAACTAAAATGTTGAAATATTTAAAGGAAACAGAGAAAATGTTTTAATGACAATACAAGGAAACATTTACATCAAATTTAAATAGATAGAAACGGGAACTATGAGAAGGAAATATTCAATGATCTATGTACCTTTTCACCATGCTCTTTATCCAAAAATAAACAGTATGCAATGAAATATTTGCTTTGGATATAATTTAGGCATTCCTCTTGAGAAATTAAATAATGTTTAGTATAACATTTTGTGAGCTGGGAGAAATAAAAACCTGCTAGTTAGACAAAGGGATTTTTTACACTTGGCAGAGGATGATCAGCCACATATAGTTTATTAGGTAGCGAGAGCAGGACGAGCCATATTGCTGATAGTGAACCATTGTTGTGGAGCATGAACATAAAGTGCAGACTGGGAGCTTAGCGAGCACAAAGACTCATATCTGCTTAAGGGCAGCTGGAAGAGCAGAGTTTGTCAGACTTCAGCGCACAGTAAGGGACGATTCCGGGATATTTTCTCCCCTGCTGCCATGATCCATCTGTGGTCATGCAGAATATGCACGCCTACACGCCAGTTGGGGGCATGACCAAACAAGAAGCAGCTGCACGGCTAATACTGCTTAGCTTGTCTAACAGATTACAGCACAATGATGCATTTTACAATAACTTATTATAAAATAAAAAAATATTTTACTTAATGAAGCAATGTTTTTAAACAGATTATTTTGTTGCATGACTGAAAGACTTCTTTCATTTTTAGTATCGTACGTAACTCCCACCAGATTCCTTGCTCTGATATGACACCAGGAAACACTTTGCTTTTGTTATCTTACATGCTGCATGGAGGTAACCCTTCAAGTCCAACAAGGCATTCTTGCCTTGTCTTGAAATACCTACGCAGTATCAGGGGAGTCAACTTTAATTATCACTAATGAGAACTGATCAAGATTGGATATTCTTAAGGGATATTTTATTTGTCAAAGGTAAACGTTTGTGACATACTGAAGCCAATGTGCAATAATAAAGCAAAATATAACACAGGGTGGGAGCCAGTGGAGTCAAGCATAATACAGACAGGCCACATTTAAGCACGAAACTCATTTTGCCGTTCCTAGTTTAGCTATGTGTAGCTCCTACACCTAGATATATGAAAAAAATGGTGAATCTTTTTTTCTTTTATTAGGGAACCATAATAAAATTCAGTTAAGATACCAAGCTCAGAATCCATGTGTAATAGACTAATGAAAATAAAAAAAGGATCCTTTGAAATCCCCCAGGTTTCACTGAGCCTGCAAACACCAAAGAGCCTCCACCGACAGCAGTATTAATTGGGGTATTAATTAGACCAATAAAGTATTTATTTGACCATTACAATCCGTGTTTTACATGCCTGTTCTTTATCTGGTCACCTTACAGTACCTTTCATCCATGCCTTTTGCTTTCTGAGTAGTGTCATAAAATTGTCTGTTTTTCCACCTCATTCCTTAAATCCTACACAAGTTAAGTAGTCCTGAAGCCATGTTAGGAACCAGATTGCTGCAAAAATAGAATGCTATGAAACATTCTTCTCGGTTTACTGAAAACGTTCAGATGTCAGAGACTAGAGGCTTTCATCTGAGGGGAAAGAGCATTAAACATCCCAACTCAAGGCCCAACATGCTAAGCTGCTGAACACTGGATAATCCTCAGCTTTCCAAATTCGAGATTAACAGTGTTTACAGGTCAAGCAAAGTTAGGGAAAGAGTTTGTCATGTTTTAAAAGATCTGAGTTGACTCTTTAGCCAGTCACATTCACAACCAGGATACAGATTTAGGCAGTGTTGGACTGACAGGGCCTTCAAAGCCTTTTCTGCTGGCCTAAAATTAATGACAAAGACTAATCTACAATCATAACCCAAATTTTAATTTTCTTCTGTACAACTTTATTCATTTATATGGGGAGTGTTTGCCTAGTGTTTAGAGCACTGCGCTTGTGCTCTGAGAAGGTTGCAAGTACTTGGTACGATCCCCCTACCCTGCACCCTGAGCAAGACCCTTAACACCACACTGCACCCATGGCACTACCCAATGGCAGCCCACTTCTCCCCAATGAGTTGGGTTAAACATGGAGGTACATTTCTCCAGTGTGAGATCAATAAAGTGAAATTATTATTATTATTATTATTATTTTTTTTTATTATTATTCCAAACAATCCATTCTCTTAACTTTGTACCGTTTCTCTTGGCTGAGCTGCTAAAATGACTTTTATGTGGTTGCTATATATTTTGTCCTATGCCAGTCAAATCTGCCCAGGGCCTTCAAAATCAGCAGTGTTGGGTGAAGTTACATTAACAATGCTAGTTGAGGAACGCTTTCTTCAACCAATCAGATTTAAGATTTGCCACACTTGGCTAGATAGCGGGGCCACCCCTCCGTCAGCATTTTCTGTTCTCTAATTGGTCAGTTAGAGCAAAATGTTTACAACCAAGTTAAACTGGTGACAATCTGCATTGTAGATTTGTTGAAAGTTTTTCTGGCCTCAATGGCTGATACTAAATGGATATCCTAAGACTATCTCAGTGAAGACAGAAGGATGAATTTTATTTATAAATAATAAGCATATCTGTTGAGTGTGATATACAAACCGGATTCCAAAAAAGTTGGGACACTAAACAAATTGTGAATAAAAACTGAATGCAATGGTGTGAAGATGGCAAATGTCTATATTTTATTCGTAATAGAACATAGATGACAGCTCAAAAGTTTAATCTGAGTAAATGTAACAATCTAAAGGAAAAATATGTTGATTCAAAATTTCACAGTGTCTACAGATCCCAAAAAAGTTGGGACAAGTAGCAATAATTGGCTGGGAAAAGGATATTGAGCATATAACGAACAGCTGGAAGACCAACTAACACTAATTAGGTCAATTGACAACAGGATTGGGTATAAAAAGATCATCTCAGAGTGTCAGTGTCTCTCTGGAGCCAAGATGGTAAGAGGATCACGTATTGTACCATTGTTGCGCAGAAAGATAGTGCAGCAATACCAGAATGGTGTTGCCCAGCGTAAAATAGCCTTTTAGACTTTTAAGTTATAGACTTTTAAGTTATCATCATCAACCGTGCATAACATCATCAAAAGATTCAGAGAATCTGGACCAATCGCTGTGCGTAAGGGTCAAGGCCTTAAAACTTTACTGGATGCTCGTGATCTCCGGGCCCTTAAACACCGCTGCACCTCAAACAGGAATGCTACTGTTAAGGAAATAAGAGAATGGGCTCAGGAATACTTCCAGAAAGCATTGTCAGTGAACACAATCCGCCGTGCCTTCTGCCGTTGCCAGCTGAAACTCTACAGTACAAAGAGGAAGCCATTTCTAAGCAAGCTCCACAAGCTCAGCCATTTGCACTGGGACAGGGATAATTTAAAATGGAGTGAGGCAAAATGGAAGACTGTTCTGTGGTCAGATGATTCACGATTTGAAGTTCTTTATGGAACACTGGGACGCCGTGTCATCCGGACCAGAGAGGACAAGGATAACCCAAGCTGTTATCAACGCTCCGTTCAGAAACCTGCATCACTGATGGTATGGGGTTGCATGAGTGCTTGTGGCATGGGCAGCTTGCATGTCTGGAAAGGCATCATAAATGCAGAGACCTATGTTCAGGTTCTAGAACAACATATGCTTCCATCTAGACGTCATCTATTTCAGGGAAGACCCTGCATTTTTCAACAAAATAATGCCAGTCCACATTCTGCAGCAATCACAACATCATGGCTAGGTAGGAGAAGGAACAGGGTACTGAAATGGCCAGTCTGCAGTCCAGATCTTTCACCTATAAAGAACATTTGGGGCATCATAAAGAGGAAGGTGCAACAAAGAAGGCCCAAGACGATTGAACAGTTAGAGGCCTGTATTAGACATGAATGGGAGAGCATTCCTATTTCTAAACTTGAGAAACTGGTCTCCTTTGTCTCCAGACATCTGTTGAGTGTTGTTAGAAGAAGGGGGGATGCCACAGAGTGGTAAAAATGGCCTTGTCCCAACTTTTTTGGAATTTGTTGACGCCATGAAATTTGGAAATAACATATTTTTATCTTAAAATGATACATTCTCTCAATTTAAAATTTTGATCTGCGATTTGTGTTCTATTCTTTTTTTTTTTAACTGTGTATCATTTATTTGCTCATCAGGAGATCATACATATATTGATGTTACATACATTGTACAAAGCTTACATGACTTCTCCAATTTTTTGTTTTCTTTTTTACACAGTTTTTTTTTCTTCCCCCCCCCCCCTTCCCTCTTCCTTCCCTCCTTCTCCTCCCCCCACATTCCCTCTTCTTTCCCTTTCCCCATAGCGAACTTAAATCCCTGTATAAACATAACAAAAACAGGACCAAATATGTATAATTACATTAAAAAAGAAAAGAAAAAAGGGGATACATTAACAACCAAAAAATGAAAATAATAATGATGGGATGGAGCAGGGGTTGGACGGCATTGAGAAGCTAAAAGGCAACAACTCTTCACTCAATTAATGTGTAAATTTAAGTCACATGACATGAAGGGTCAATAATATCTATCTATACATTATAAAGGCAGAGATTTTATGTATGTCATAAGAGGTGCCCACTTGTGAGTAAATTTTGCTGAATTACCTTTTACTGTTAATAGAATCTTTTCCATCTTTAAGCATGATCTAACAGTATTAAGCCACTGAGAAGTAGATGGAGGTATAGGAGACTTCCAGCAGAGTAAAATGCATCGGCTGGCAAGGAGAGAACAAAAAGCCAAGACCCCCCCCTGCAGGGGCGACAGATTAATTGAGGTCCCTGGAACTCCAAAAATGGCAATTAGTGGGTCGCTTCGGATCTGGATTCCAAAAACCCCTGAGAGTGTGGAAAAGACATAGTCCCAAAATTTTTGTAAACTTGGGCAAAAGAAAAACATATGACTTAAGTTGCAGGGAGAGGTCCGGCACCGGTCACACTGGTCCAAAATCGAAGGAAAAATTTTAGAAAGACGGGATTATGAAAAGTGGACTTTTATCACTTTAAACTGTACAAGGTGTAACCTGGCACATGGTGTGCTTTGGCGTATACTGAGAATAACTTTATCCCACCATGAATCGGACAGTTCAACACCCAATTCACGTTCCCAAAGAGTTATGGATTTACCCGATGAGTCGGGGTCAATTCCCATAAGTTTTCCATATATATTAGAAAGGGGAGATTTCAGATTGGGTTTCAGAACTAGTAGGTCGACCCATAGTGGGTCAACAGGAAGAGTTGGAAAATTCGGGAACAGCGAAGAAACACAATGTCTAATTTGGAAATAGAGAAACAGATGAGAAGTAGGTAGATTAAATTTTGAGGACAACTCCGTAAAACTAAGAAATAGACCATCTTTGTAGAGATCTCTCATTGTACAGATGCCTCTCTCATGCCAAACTCTGTAGCCAACATTAGTGGTCGCAGGAGAAAATATAGGATTTTTTAATAACGGCATTTTATTAGAGGGAGACGTAAATTTAAAATGGGACCTAAATTGTGACCAGATCCTCAGCGTAGAGAGCACTATAGGATTTTTAGAAACAGAGGGAAGTTTAATTGGTAATGATGAATAGATAATAGAGGCAGGTGAAAAAGATGTAGATATCGATTGAATTTCAAGTTTACACCAGAACAGATTGGGTGAATTTAGCCAATAAATCAATTTATGAATATGTGAAGACCAGTAATACATTGCAAAATTTGGTAAGGAAAGACCACCACTTGTCGTGAACTGTTGCAATAGAGAAAGCCTCAATCTGGGGGCCTTATTGTTCCATAAAAATGAAGAAACCATCTGATACAGGGACTTGAAGAACTGTTTAGGCAAGAATAAAGGGATACATTGAAATAAAAAAAGAAATCTAGGTAGAACATTCATTTTAATAACATTAATTCTGCCAATTAGTGAAAGAGGGAGAGAGTTCCATCTCCGAAAATCTGATGCGATTTGAGAGACTAGGGGGGCAAAATTCTGAGAAAACATTGAAGGCAGAGTACGAGTAATATTAATTCCCAAGTACCTAAACCCTGAAGGGCTGAGTCTAAAAGGAATGTCAGATTGCCCAAGTTCCAAAGCCAATGAATTTACTGGGTAGCATTCACTTTTAAGCAAATTTATTTTGTAGCCAGAGAAAGATCCAAACTTTTCAAGAAAATCCAAAATTGGAGGAAGACTGTGTAAGGGATCCGAAACATATAAGAGAAGGTCGTCTGCATATAAGGAGAGCTTAAGTTCAACACCAGAGCGAATAATTACATGAAAAGAAGAAAGGGATCTTAGCGCAGCAGAAAGAGGTTCAATGGCTAACGCAAACAAGAGAGGAGAAAGAGGACAACCCTGTCTAGTACCACGTCCCAACGGAAAATAATCAGATTGGACGGAGTTAGTGACAATACAAGCTTGAGGAGATGAATATAGTAGTTTGATCCAGGCCAAAAACCTCCCACCAAAACCAAACCTATCAAGAACGGCAAACAGGTACTCCCATTCCACTCGATCAAAGGCTTTCTCGGCGTCGAGAGAAATGATCACCTCCGGAGACGTGGGGGAATGAACTGAAAAAATTGCATTCAATACTGTACGAATATTAAAGAACAAATGACGACCTTTGATGAATCCATTCTGGTCATGTGAAATAATCTGAGGAAGCACCTTCTCAAGCCGAGTAGCAAGTATTTTAGCTAAAATCTTAAAATCCACATTTAAGAGCGACAGGGGCCTATAAGATTCGCAAGCAGTGGGATCTTTATCCTTCTTCAACAGGAGAGAGATTGAAGCCTGAGCCAAGGTGGGGGGCAACAGGCCATGCCCTAACGACTCATTATAGACCTCGAGAAGAAGAGGGGCCATCTTATCTTTGAATTTCTTATAAAATTCGGCAGGAAATCCGTCCGAGCTGGGGGCCTTACCACTCTGCATATTATTGATTGATGTAAAAATTTCTTCCAATGTAATGGGCGCATCAAGTTGGTCAGAAACCAATTTATTTATCCTAGGGATGTCAATATTCTGAAGAAAGGCAAATAACTCATCCGAACCGGATTGTAGTTCAGATTTATACAGATTACAATAAAATTTCTTAAAAATATCACTGATAGAAACAGGATCGGAAACGAGATTGCCTAATTGATCTTTGATTTGTGATATTGTGCGAGAGCTAGCTTTTCGTTTCAGTTGATGCGCCAGGAGCCTACTTGGTTTTTCTCCATGCTCATAAAAAGAGGCTCGAGATCGAATCAAGAGACGCTCCGCATCAGAAGTTGTTAGGAGATCAAGTTCAGTTTGAAGATCCAGTCGTTGCTTCAGTAAAGCGAGTGACGGATTAGTGGCATTTTGCTTGTCGATTTTCTGAATTTTTGATGATATTTCTGATATCTTAGCATGTCTATTTTTAGTAACATTAGCTGAAAAAGAGATAATCTGACCCGAAGATAGGCTTTTAATGTTTCCCATAATAATGAGAAAGAAACTGTGTCACTTTTGTTAAACGTAAGGAAATCATCAATTGTTGATAGGATAAATTTATTGAAAGTTTCATCTGATAACAAGAGACTATTAAATCTCCAACAAGGGCAAGAACGGGGTTTATTCATAAAGCTTATATCAAGGCTTAAAGGGGAATGATCAGAGATAATAAACGGATGGTATTCAGAAGATGTGACTCTGTGCATTAAAGAGCCATCAATAAAAAAATCATCTATACGGGAATAGGACTGGTGTACCTGAGAGAAAAAAGAATACGTCTTTGTTAATCGGTTACGTGCCCTCCATGGATCTACATATCCATTTTGAGTCATAAAATCCGAAATAGATTTAGACATATTTGACTGCGTAAAGGGTCGAGATGAAGAGCGATCTAATACTGGGTTCATTACACAGTTTAAGTCCCCAGCTAGAATCAACAACTGAGAGTCAAGAAAAGGAAATGTGCTAAATAGATTATTTATAAAATCAGGATTATCAAAGTTTGGTGCATAAATGTTCACTAATAAGACAGGGGTATGGAACAGAGTACCTGCAATTATAAGAAATCTGCCGTTCGTGTCTTGCACTACTTTTGATGCTGTGAAATGAACCCTCTTATTGAATAATATGGCTACTCCTCTAGCTTTAGAGTTGAAGCCCGAGTGGTAAATCTCCCCAACCCATGAATATTTGAGCTTGGACCAATGTCCATTCTGCAGATGTGTTTCCTGTAAAAATACTATATCAGGGTCTAGGCGCTTCAGATGAGAGTTTATTTTAGATCTCTTCACTGGACTATTAAGACCTTTGACATTCCAACTCAGGAATCTAACAGGAGCTGAAGAAGCTTTCAAATCAACGGACATGTGACCAGTTGTTTATAACAGAAGTTGAAAGATATTGCCACCCCCTCCATCCCCAAGAAGGAACAAAAAAAAACAAACAAAAAAAAACAGACATTTTCCCCCACCCCTTGCTTGCACTCTGCCCTTCCCCAAATGAAGGGACCGTGCAGACTCCAACAGGAGCCACTAGAAAACTTATCCTTACAGCCGAACAGCGCAACAACAACAAAAAAAAAACTCCCTGTGATACTAGGCGAGTCCTGCAGAATCAGCAGAATAGAAAAATTTTTTTTTTAAATATTCAATATGCACTCTTCTAGGAAATCAACAACACCTACAGAAAACATCCAATATTTGAAATACACAAGTAAACTGCAACCATTTCGAAACAGTCCGTTTTTTCTTTCTCTCTTTTTTTTTTCTTTTTTTCTGTTTTTCCTCTCCTACTTCCCATTTCTCCTTAATGTGAAAATATTACTTAACCAGACCAAACAAGGTCCCCAGAATGTGAAACAAATCTTTGTAATTATAGTTCTCATTTGGTAATAGACCCAATGTAGATATTGGCCTCCTCCAGAGAGGTGAAAACTCGCGTAGTTCCACCGTGGGTAATCCGCAGCCAGGCCGGATGAAGCAAGCTGAACCAGACCCCCTCAATGCCACGGAGCCGGTGACGGCAGTCTGTAAAGGCTGCTCGTGCTCGGGCCGTCCTGACAGTATAATCAGGGAAAACGAAGATAGTCATACCGTTCATCTTGATCCGCTGCAGCTCCCTTGCCTTCGACAGGATTTTCACACAGTCAGTGTAGTAATGTAGCTTAGCTACAATGGGGCGAGGGCGTTCACCTGCCTTGGGTTTGGGAATCGGGATACGGTGAGCACGGTCTACCAGCGGTTCCTCCGCAAAACCGAAGGCTTCCTTCAGCAACCGAGAGACCGCAGCCGTCGAGGCCGACAAAGGGTCATCCTCCGGGACTCCAATGATGCGGATGTTCTGACACCGGGACCGGGCTTCCAAGTCATCACATTTATCCTCCAACTGTGCCACAGTTTTAGTAAGGCTGTCTACTGTCTTCCGGAGGCTAACGATGTCATCAGTGCAGGTGGATAGGGATTTCTCCATCTCAGCAACCGTTACGTTTAGCCCAGTAAAACTCTCCTGCACCGCAGTGAGACCAGAGGACAGTTCCTTCTTGAAGGATAGCAGCTCGGATTTAATCGAGGAAAAACTTTCACCAAGAACAGCATGAAACTCTGCTTTAAGTATAGCGGTAAAGTCCTCCCGGAGAGCCGCAAGCAGCTCCTGTTTAAGACTGCTGGTATCACTAATTGGAGCGGGACAAGCCACTGCCCCCGGCCCGGGAGACGACTCAGCACAGGTCGAGGACTCACCACGAGGACCCGGCCGCAGGTGGGACTGAATATAATTTCCTCCTTTAACAGGCTTCGGTGGCATTTTAGTTTCCAAAAAAGAAAAATGGTGTTCAGTGTATAGGTTACGTTTCGCTTGAAGTCGAAGTCGAGAAAAAGTGCCAGGTAATAATCGAACAAAAAACAGCTAACCCCGCAGGAGCACGCCAAGACACAACCTACTCCACCGCCATTCAGCCGGAAGTTCCATTTGTGTTCTATTCTGAATGAAATATTTGTTTTTGACACCTCCACATCATTGCATTCAGTTTTAATTCACAATTTGTATAGTGTCACAATTTTTTTGGAAACCGGTTTGTATTTTATTTTCATGCTTTATGCAGTATTTTATCTAGTAATCAGATGCATATTAAATCTGAATGATGAATCTAAAAACGACAGCTCAGAAGTTTGCAATGCTATGCTGAACATGTGCTACAATTTCTCCTGGCAGCACACATTGGACACCATTATAGTCTTTAGAGGCAACATAGTAAATCTATGTCTGAAAAGGTAAACAACTCCCCTGTAAAACGGATTGGAACATGGATTATTTGTGTCAGCTACTGACTTAAGGGGAAAAAAATGCCTCAGCAGTATATTATGTTTTATTTGCACTAAATATTTGATGTTGAATAGCATGTTAAGCTCTGTAAAGGTACACCTTATGAATAAAAAAAAAAAAAAAAGAAAAAAAAAAGAAAAAAAGTTGACTTGAAAGTATTCAGATTCATTTGAGTTTTTGTGATGTTTTTTTTCCAGAGCTTAATTGATTCATTGCCAAAAGTTTCTCCAAAGTAAAATCAACAAGTGTCCTACCATGACTATGAAGCTGACCCCAGTGTAAATTAGTCCCTAACTATGTAGGGGAAGTAACAGCCATGCCAGTCCAGGGACTGACTGCAGTTCTACTGGAAGGTGCCTTGGTCAAGGTCAATGATCGGCGTACCTGACATATAACAACCATACCATGCACATTGCTTTAGGATAATAGCCTATATTTGTCAGGGTTTGGTTGTGGTTTGAGGACCCAAATGCACAGGCAGGGAGGCAGAGGTGAGTTTCTTGCATTTTTTAATTAATTAACACATGTAACAGAGGCGGGAATCCAAAAATCCGACATGAAAAATGTAAAACAAACCAGAACCATGGAGACATCAGGGGAAAAGAGCACATTGAATCAGGGAAAGGCGAGGAGTGATAAGGTAAGACGAAGTAAGACGACGTAAGACGAGGAACCAGCCCTGAGGAACTGCACAAGGAGAGTATTTATGGTAGACTGAACAAAGAGAGGACTAACTAGCAGATTGGGAGCAGGTGTGAAGAGAGCAGCCTATGAAGGAGCTAGGGAAAAGAGGACCAACACAAGAGGTCAGCAAATCAAAACCTAAGAAGTCAAACATTTCCAGTAAATACAACAAAAAAGGAATTCAAACAATTAAACTAGAAAACATGGAGCAAAGTAAAACATAACAGAACCAAGACTGTGACAATATTAATTAGGCTATGTATGCTTAAAAAAACAAAACAAAACAACTCGACTACTGATTTTAATTAATATTTATGTACTGTTCCCAATTCTAAAGAAGTTATATAAAATGTTGTGTTTATAAACAAAGCAAAATGATAATGAATTTAAATCAATCTGATGCTTAAATAACCTTAGTGTAGGATAAAAATGATATATTTGTGTTGCTGTGCTATGTTTACCTATTCCATAAAAGGACAAAAGGGTTCTGAATAGAAGAGGTTGTTTATTTTTTTGATACATGGTTTTTGTTTAAAATGCTGTTAATTTTACTTGTCATCTTCCACTTATCTGAGGCAATGTCACAGGAGCAGCAGTGTCAGCATAGACTTCCAGGCTTCACTCTCTTCAGGTTTGTTGGGGGGAGGCCCGAGGCTCTCCCAGGCCTGCCGAGAGATATCGTCCATATAGCATGTTCTGGGTCATCCTCTTTGTGATTTTCAGAATGTTTTCATTAATACCAGTATTGACATTTCTCTTCTAAAAGAAAAGTAATTTTTTACAGAACTATTTCTTAACCAAAGAAAAATTGTAAAAATCGAGCTCTTTCACAAAATGTGACGAAATTTAAAATGTAAAGTGGCATGTCATTCACTCTCTTGCTTGGATTTGGAAAACAAAGGTATTTGGGAGGAACATTTTATCATGCAAACATTTTAAATAGATAATTGTTTATGATAGAATGGCAGTTGTTGAATGTTTTCTTTTACCAGTGTTTTGCTTGAACCCAGGATCTCTGAAGTGTACCACGATTGTACAGCTTCTTTTCCTGAAATGGATTAGGAAAATGCAATGTAAAAAATCAGTAAAGGGATTTACATTTACCTTACATTTACAGTAAAGGGATTCACATATTAAAGGGCCTGGTACTCCATACTCCAGATCCACAAAACACATGTAGACTTGGGCAAACACCCATGAACATTCTAGAATCCTAAAGAGTTCCAGTGTTCCACGGCCAGGATGAAAACCACACTGCTCTTCCTGAATCCAAGATTCGACTATCCGACGGAAACCTCCTTTCCAGAATCCTGGAATAGAACTTAACGGGGAGGCTCTCAATCTGCAGGTTTACTAGGCTTAAGAGTTTGATTCCTCTGTAGTTGGAGCACACCCTCCGGTCCCCTTTTTTTAAATAGACGGACCAATACCACATTCTGCCAATCCAGGGGAACTGCTCCTGATGTACATGCAATGTTGCAGAGCCGCGTTAACCAACACAGCCCCACAACATCCAGAGCCTTAAAGTACTCAGGGTCAATCTCACCCATCCCTGACGCCTTGCCAGCGAGGAGCTTTTAAACCAGCACCAGAGATGGGAGAACCCGAGCTGGAGCTCCAAGGCTCTGCTTCCTCAGTGGAAGACATGTTGGTGGGATTAAGGAGGTCTTCAAAGTACTCCACCCACCGACATATGACGTCCCGAGTCGAGGTCAGCAGCACACCGCCCCCACTATAAATAGTGTTGGTACTGCACTGCTTCCCCCTCCTGAGACTACGGATTGTGGATTAGAATCGCTTTGAAGCCGTACGGAAGTCTTTCTCCATGGTCTCTCCAAACTCTTCCCACACCCAAGTTTTTGTCTCAGTAACCGGCCGAGCCAATTGCCGCTTTGATTGCCGGTACACATCAGCTGTTTCTGGAGTCCCACATCAATAAAGCCCGATAGGACTCCTTCTTCAGCTTGACAGCTTCCCTCACTGCTGGTGTCCACCAGCGTGTCTGAGGGTTGTGGCCGCGACATGCACCGACAACCTTGCAAACACAGCTCCGACTAGCTGCCTCAACAATAGAGGCACGGAACATGGTCCACTAAGATTCCATGTCCCCCACCTCCCTCAGGAAAATGTTCAAAGCTCTGGCAGAGATGGGAGTTAAAGTTCCTTCTCATAGGAGACTCTGCCAGACGTTCCTGGACCTACCAGGTCTGACTGCCGTCCTCCCCCACCACCAGAGCCAACTCACCACCAAGTAGTGGTCGGTGGAGAGCTCTGCCCCTCTCTTCACCCAGGGATCCAAGACATGCGGCTGCAGGTCAGATGAAACAACAACAAAGTTGATCATTGAACATTTTGCCTAGGGTGTCCTTGTGCCAAGAGCACATATAGACACCCTTATGCTTGAACATGGTGTTGGTTATGGACAATCCATGACTAGCACAGAAGTCCAACAACAGAACACCACTCGAGTTCAGGTCAGGTGGGCCATTCCTTCCAAACATGCCTCCCCAGGTGTCACGGTCATTATGTAAGCATTGAAGTCCCCAAGAAGAACAAGGGATTCCCCATGAGGGGCACACTCCAGTATCTCCCATAGAGACTCCAAAAAGGAGGGTAATATGAACTGCTATTTCGTCCATAAGCACAAACAACAGTCAGAACCAGTCCCCCCACACGTATAAAGAGGCAGGCCACCCTCTCGTTCACCGGGGTGAACCCCAACATACAGGCACCAAGATGAGGGCAACAAGTATGCCCACTCCTGCATGGCGCCTCTCACCAAGGGCAACTCCGTAGTGGATGATTGTCGACCCCCTCTCAGGGAGACTGGTTCCAGAGCCGTAGCCATGCGTCAAGGTAAATCCAACTATCTGTAGTCGGAACCTTTCAACCTTGCGCACTAACTCAGGCTCCTACCCTACCAGAGAGGTGACATTCCATGTCCCAAGAGCCAGCTTCTTCAGGCAAAGATCAGAACGCCAAGGTCCCCACCCTCAATTGCAACCCATCACACATTGCACCAGACCCCTTTGGCCCCTCCTACAGTGGGTGAGCCCATTGGAAGGGGGACACATGTTTCCACTTCGGGCTGTGCCCGGCTGGGTTCCATGGATAAAAGCCAGGCAACCAGGCACTCGCCAGCCTACCTACAGGCCTGGCTCCAGAGTGGGGCCCCGGTGATCCGCGTCACTTCACTCTCAATCTGCAGGTTTACTAGTGGTTCTTAGAATTTCTAAAGATAGAATGGGAGACAGATCTTTTAGTAATCAGGCTCCTCTCTTGTGGAACCACCTACCAGTTTTAGTCCGTGAGGCAGACACCCTGTCTACTTTTAAGGGTAGGCTTAAAATGTTCCTTTTTGATAAGCTTATTGTTAGATTGGCTCAGGTTATCCTTAGCTATCTCCATAGTTATGCTGCTATAGGCTAAGTCTTCTGGAGGACATAGGGACCCCATTTCATCATTCCGCTTCATTCTATCTCTATTCTCCCACTCTGCAGAATCTGTTTGCTCAATCTCTAACGTTATGCTCTGTTGGCTTTTTCTCACTGGAGATTGGCCTGTTTTCCAGTGTAGTCCTGTTTATCTGACCGTGACTGGCTGGATGTGCACTCATCATCCTCTGACATGGGAGTTTGCTCTGAGCTTGTCTGCCTGTCTGTGTGTTTCCTGGACGGGGCCACCTTTTACAGCTGCTTTTTGCATCTCTGCTTCTATCTCCTTGAACCCCAGTTGGCCTCGACAGATGGCCGCTCACACCAAGCCTGGTTCTGCTGGAGGTTTCTTCCTGTTAAAAGGGAGTTTTTCCTCTCCACTGTCGCTACAAGCATGCTTAGTGTGAGGGATTGCATTTGAGTCAGTGAGTCAATGCAATCAACTGGTTTTCCCTAGATAGAAAACTTTGAATCAATTTGATTGTATGATCTGCTTGAACTGTAAAGTGCCGTAAGATGACATTTGATGAGAATTGGCGCCATATAAATAAACTAAATTGAATTGAAAGAGCAATCATATCTCTGATATAAAAAGGAGCTAAACCATTTAAGGCTTATATAAAGAGGGATTTCAAATTCTATTCTGGATTTAACAGGAAACCAATGAAGAGAAGCTCGGATAGGAGAGATATGATCTTTTAATTACAGTTTGTTGACTTCCTGATTGTATAGACTTACAATAGTCTACCCTTGAACTAACAAATGCATTGATTAGTTTCTTAGCATCACCCCTGGATAGAATATTTCTAATTTTTGCAATAATCCGCAGATAAAAGAAGGAAATTCTAGAAACCTCTTTGATATGGGATTTAAAGGACAGATCCTGATCAAAAACAACACCAAGATTTTTTACTTTAATATCTGATATCAGTTTAATCCCATCCAAAAGAGGTGACTGACTAATCAGCTTCTTTTTCAAAGACTCTGGTCCAAAGACTGCATTCAGAAGCAGAAATTTATCCAGGTGTTTATGTATTCAGGACATGCCTGTAATCTATGTAATGGCTTAGCTTCATCTGGATTTAAACGCAGATAAAGCTAGGTATCATCAGCATAACAGTGGAAATTTATCCCATAGTGTCTAATAACTACCGATTGGGAGCATATATATAGTAAAGAGAATTGGTCTTAGTACTGATCCCTGTGGTACTCCACAGGTAACCTTTGAGCATGAAGAAGTTTGTCATTAACCTGAGCAAACTGAAATCGATCAGATAGATACACTTTAAACCAGTCTAGTGCTGTTCATTTAATTCCAAGAAAATATTCAAGTCTTTCTAAAAGAATATTATGATCAACTATATTAAATGCAGCACTGAGATCTAACAGGACAAGTACAGATACAAGTCTATTATCTGAGTCTATGAAAATATAATAAGCAATCTTCACCAGAGCTGTTTCAGTGCTATGATGAGCTGTAAAGCCAGACTGAAACTCTTCAAAAAGTTTATTATGGTTTAAGTGACATCTAAAATGTAGGAGGTTATCAAAGGGAATACCTCCTCAAATAACCTGGTTGGAACTGTGTCTAACATACGAGTTGAAGGCTTCACGAATATTTGAAAAGAGCTGCTCTCTCCACTTAAAAAAACAGGTTAATTTACTTGCTATTTGTAATTTGAAAGAAATGCACTCAATAGGTCTTTGACAGTGAAATGGTTTGCTTATAAAGTTGCAGGAGTTCATGTAAACCTACTGAAACATGCTGTGGAAGAGAAGCGGAAAGTGGTGTTTGTTTTGTTTATTTCTTTTTTAGACCGCTAAAATTTAATAAATAATGCATTCTCTGTATATAATCATTTACACAATCTGCAATACAAATATTTTTTTTAACGAATAAATATGTATATATAATGTATATATAAATACACTGTACATATAAAACACTGTACATACCCACTCGTCAGCCAACTCACTGTATTTATTCATCCTGTGCAATCTACTTAAGTTTATTTATTATAATCCTTTGTTCGTCTGTAAGCTTTTCAGTTTATTTATTTACCTCTGGCCTTACTAGTCCGATGTACTTGTCCTGTTTCGGTATAGCAAATTTCCCCACTGTGGGACACATAAGGTTATCTTATTTTATTACACATCTAATCTAATGGGCTCTGTTATTTAGGTGCTTTATATAGTGTTTTGAATAGATGTGTAAAACACTCAACCTTTCATCTACTTTGCAGGTCAACCCGCATATGAGATGTTGGAGACTGACCCAGGCTGGGCTCCATCCCTGCATCTGGGCCACACTGACATCAAACCAACAGACACCGACCGCTCTTTAAGACGTGGTTATCGGGAACAGCTGAAAAAGAATGCCCTGCAAGCAACTGAAACAAGGCTCCATCAGGCTGATGAAATCCTTGAGCGACAGGATGAAGTTACACATGAGGCGACAGAGAACCCTAACCAGCAACAGACTGACATGCAGAAGGCTGCTGAAAACGTTGGCCGGCCAAACACCAAGGATGACACAGAAGGTGGTCGTCAGGAAGGACAGACAGAATGTAACCTGTGTGTGCTCAGGTGTGCAGAGATGAACCGTCTTTTGGAAGAAAACAGAGAGCTGCGGCGTGAACTTGATGAGCTGCGGATCTCTGATGGCTTCTTTGGAGACAGTAATGAAAAAGTCAAGTACTATACGGGTCTACCAAACTCGGCAACCTTTATGGCTTTGTTTAATTTTCTGCTGCCTGTCATGTCTGCTCAAAATAAAATTCTCAGTCCATTTCAAATGCTCTGTTAACCTTCATGCGTCTGAGATTGGATCTGCCCTCACAACACCTTGCTTATTTCTTCCGTGTTTCACCAAAGACAGTGTACAGAACATTCAATGAAATGGTGTCATTTTTATATGCAAATCTAAAGCGTGCAATTGTGTGGCCAGATAGAGACACCTTGCACAAAATTATGGCTCATCAGTTTGTGGAGGTCTTTGGACATAGAGTCACAGTGATTATTGACTGTTTTGAAAATTTCACAGAGAAACCAGCTAATAAATGAATGCCAGATCAAGTACTGTTTCAACTTTATTCTTCTTTTTATATTCTTCTTTTCACACAAATAGAATTTGGCTTTTTTTAAAGTTACTTTTGAAAAATAATAGCAAAACAAATATAAGTTTCACCATCACTTCAAATATTAACAATGTTTCTGAAGTTGTAAAAATGTGTGTACAATAAAGAGTGGAGTTTGAAATTTGAAACAAGCGTTGTTATTATCTTTTCAATCAAGCAGAGAATTTATGAAAATGCAATACAAAATCTCAAATACATAAATAATGCAGAACAGTGCAAAGCTTCAAATGTTTTACTTTGTCTTCCTCCCTCGTATATAGCAGATTGCTCTTTAGATTAAATTAGAAGATTTTCATTTTCCCTGGACTTGTTTTCACTGTGGTCTGTGGTCTTCCGTAGAGATATTACCTAACAGGTAATATCTGTGAAGAAGACTGCAGATTCCAGTGAAAACAGGCCTGGGTAACGTGAACAGCAAATACAGTGTGCAACTTATCAATGTGCAAAAATTATGACAAGTTTTTTTGTTCAGTCTGATGAGCAGCACAAACTACTCTAATAACTGCAGCTATCTGTGCAACTGCACACAACATCTGCCTTGTCACTGTAATAATAATATATAATATCGTTCCCTAGCAGCTTTAGAAAGTTTGTCTGGGTAGGGTATCCGTTCAGTTTTCTTGTTCTTTTCCATTTAACTAATAATCCTCGCTGCTGGCTTGCAGCGCTCTCCTCTTGTTTTCTGCTGTTTTGTTTTTCTTCCGCTCACCACAAAAATGGCGCTAGAGGGCGTGTCAGTCACGTGACTGACAAAGACCGATTAAGATGAATTAACTTAATCAAATTAAGATCATACAAGAAGGCTTAAGTACACTGCCCTAGTACATGTTACATAAACAAAACAAAATACTATTAGTTATACTTACTTAATGTCCTTAAAGCATCAGTTTCCTAAAAAAAGTTAAGTAAACTCAACTTGTCAGATTTTACAGTGTGAAACTTCACCTTTGTCCAATGCTTCTGGCACAAAAGCCTAAATCCTGCACTGCTCAAGCCACCCCTGACAACACTAGCCTACCAACTCTGTTTTGTGTTTTCAGCCAAAAATATTATTCAGAATGTGTTTGATGGAAACCTTTTCTCCAACCTTGACTGTCCAGTTGTCAACAGTTTGCTTCAAGTTTGGCCAACAAAAGTAAATGCTCAGCAAATGGTTAAATGCACTCCAATCATAAACACAATGCAGGCAGATAAAAAATGCCAATTCCAAAAAAAAAAAACAAGCAGGAAAACAAACTGCAATATAAACAAAAATGCTGCAAAAAATGGCTGTATTAACAGAAAATATAATGATGCCATCTCTGAAGCACATACACAAAATTGTTGAAACACAGAAAATAAGGACAAAATATAATAGTAAGACTAAGTATAGAAGTGTCTTTTGCAGTGTTTTTCTTTTGGGATTTTTTTTGTTTTGCACTTGGTTTTTGAGTTTCTGTGTTTTGGTGTTGGCATCATTACTATGTCTGCTGATATTGGACCATTTTTGACAAAGCCATGGACTTTGCTGAGGATTTGCTTCTGTCAGACGTTGTAATTTACCATCAAAGAAAGCTTAAAGCTTAGAGTTTGTTGCTTAGGCTGTTAGTCAATTTGCACACTTCAGGAAAATTCAGTAGGCCAGAACTTTGTGTGCAAAGGCTTATCTCCTTTCCCATGAACATTACATTCATTTACCCTGTTACATTGAAAAACAAAATAGAAACAAAACAAAACTAAACTGGCCCTGATTAGACATGGAGGAGATAAACACAGCCTGCAGCGTTGAAAACAATTCCAAAGTCAAAACAAACAAGCCTGTACCAAACATGGTTTGGTACAGGCTTGTTTGTTTGGTTTTTAGATTCCAGCAATAGCTCTTCTTTTTACAAGAATGCTTTAGAAACAATCAGAGTGGTACTGCAAAGTGGAAAATGGGCATTGTCAGTTCATTGTTGGCAGTTAAAGATTATCATTTTAACAACTAGAACAAGAAGGGGAGTGGCGGCCTAGTGGTTACTATTAGAGTATATAAAATCAAAATAAAATAAAAAGTTGAGGCATGCATGGTGGTTTCGTCAGGAACAGAGTAGTCCCAGACTTTGTATCAGTGATGTTTTTGAATCAAGTGCCCCATACTGCTTGCTCTGAATTTCATGATATCAAGTCTTTGTCTAACATCAAATCTAAAAATTGTGATGAATATGAATGTTTTGAGAGTATGCGAAGGACAAAATAAGGAATTTATGACAGAAGATCCTGTTAGATACTCCTAAGGATTTATACTACATACATTTTTTCCTCATTTTATTGCTCCACATTTTCCTGCAGGCCACTATATTGCGTCAGAAATGTTAAATTACAGACCAAAACATAATAGTAAACCAAAATATATGTGGGAAGAGGAATGTTACCTTTTGTACATGTGTGGCTTCACCTATGTTTGGCCCTGCTGACCCAAGGGTTTCAATGGTTTTAGTCACGTTTTAGTCAGTATTATGTTGCAAAAGAAATTACCTTTTACAATGTTGAATACCATCCAGTTTCTGTACCAGACTGACAGCTCATGCCTAGATACTACAATTGTTAGGTATAGAAATCTTCCATGCAGTTCATCATTTGTGTTTTTGATTTATAGAATTCAAATAATCTTTTTGTTTTATGAATTTATGCCCTACTTTATAAAAACGTAGGGCATTAAGATTCTGAAAAAAGATGTAGTGCTAGTTCAACATATCATATTGGTTAATATAGCTGATGTTAGGATTCCATGTAGTGTGAGTTGTTTTTATGTTTTCTTTTGTTCTCCCTTTCCACCACTAGATGGTGCCCTCTCCTTGTTTGGGCCTCCTCGCACACCTGCTGCTCATTGGGTCATCACCAGAGGAGTATTTGAGCAGCGGGCTGTCACTACCTCGACGCCACAGTGTTTGCCAATATTGGGTATTCTGGCCAAACTGAGATTAGCTGAGTCTAATTATTGCCTTGTCTCTCTGAGTCTAAGCTTTGCCTTTGTCTTTGTTCTCTGGTAGGATGCCTTCCTGATCCACTGGATAAGCCTGGACCTTCTACCCCCCCTGGAAGGAATTATTTAACTCACATTGAGCAAGGAGAAACCTCCACCAGATCTGTTCAAGTCTGCTTCAGGAAAACCCTGTGACAGTCCGCTCCATTGCTCCTCTGGACCCAACACTAGTCTGCCTGTCCGCCCTCCAACGAGTTCATTCATCTCTGGATAAAACCCCACATACTGGATCCTAAGGAAAACCCCAATCGTGTGTCCCAATTCTGCATATTACATGTCTCAGTCATATTTCCTACGGGCCTTGAGTTGATCATTGTGATCTCCCCTTCAGAGTTTCTGGTTCCGGTTCACAAGTCCGCTGAGGTTCAACTGAGTTTTACCCTACTGTATAACCTCTCACTCTATATTTGTTAACCAAATAAACCAGTTAACTTTTACCCTTGGTTATCTGAGTGTGTTTGCATGTGGGTTAGGACCTTAAAGCCCATCATGACAGCAGACAGACAAGCTAAGAAAATGTACAATAAAGGAATGGTTTTAGATATACAAGGTTTCTATCCTAACTTCCTAATCTACTACAAATTACACACAGATCTATAAAAATTTAATTGCTCCAAAAAAGCAAAGAACAAAAACATTCTTCTTTCTTCTTTGGCAAATTTGGCTTTATTTCTGAGATTACTGCTGCTCATGGGTGAAAGTAGATTTAAATTCATGGGGTTTTGATATAAAAAAAAAAAAAAAGAGAGAACCTACATAATTGCCTTGTAATGCCATAGAAAACCAGACCTAAATTGAATGAATAGCTAATGAAAATGTTGAAATATTTAAAGGAAACAGAGAAAATGACAATACAAGGAAACATTTACATCAAATTTAAATAGAAACGAGAACAATGAGAAGGAAATATCCAAAGATCTATGTACCATTTCCCCTGGCTCTTTATCCAAAAATAAACAGTATGCAATGAAATATTTGCTTTGGATATCATTTAGGGATTCCTCTTGGTAGAAATTAAATAATGTTTAGTATAACATCTTGTACAGCCAATCTGAGCATGAAGAAATACAATCCCGATAGTTAGACAAAGGGATTTTTTATGCTTGGCAGAGGATGATCAGCCACATATAGTTAAGTAGGGAGAGCAGGACGAGCCATACTGCTGAGAGTGAACCAGTGGCGGCCGGCCCATAGGGGGTCTGGGGCACCGCCCTCCCTGATAAGAAGAGAGAAACGTAAAATATATTTTTAGAAATTAACTCATAAATGTCAGTTTTACTCTCTAGAGTGTTTAAATATAAGCAAAACAATTATATAAACTACATTTCCCTATCTACTGTCATTAATTTGTGGATTTCCACAGACAGACTCCTACCGTCTCTGTTCTGGGGGCGCTGATCAGACAGACCCACATTTGCAGAGAATCTGTCAATCATGTAGTATTGCTAGGTGAATTTAATGGCCAATCAGCGTCTCAGAACTTTATGGTCTTGGGGCGCTGAAAATATTGCACTTTAACAGGCTTCTGAACCCAAGCGCAGGTGCAGACAAATAAAGGGAAGATGGCGAATGTAACGAACGAGATGCAGCTTCCACCAAATTCGGTGAGATCCTTATTTATCTACCCGTTTGCCAGAAGAACATCCCTGTTGTAGGATATGAAAATTTCATGTCATGGTTATTGTGACTGTGACGAATCCACATCCTCTAACTTTGCGCGCCACACACACATTCCTGTTATACTGTCTTTGTGAGGACCAATCCGCTCGCGCTGAGCCAAGTAGCTCCATTAACTTAAAACACACAAGCTGTCCTGGTTACCTGCTGGCATATTGAGGGTGCACACTTAATATTTCAGTGGGGTTAGCCGTGTGTGTGTGTGTGTGGGTGTGTGTACGTGTTTATGCTATGGGGACTTGTCATCTTCAGTCTGGCTGCGTCTTTGCTGGGTTCAAACCCAGTTTGGTGTAATTGAATAAGTCAATGAATCTGTGTAAAATAATTAAGTTGTAAAAATTATTTGTTTTTGTACATCAATTGTTTGTGGAGGTAATATATGGACAAAACTGATTTATGAGAAGAAATCAGAAATAAGAGAGCCTGAGGTGAGGGGCTTTAACTATTTAATGAGAGCTGTGGGAAGAAAAGCGGCAATTTTTGTTTTCTGTTTCTTTGTTACATTGCTGGTAACTGGAGGGGGGCTGAGGCCCAGAGTATCTTGTACATGTTTAGTTTCTTTTGCACCCTGTTTTGAGTTTTTGAGCACAATAAATCACCAACACCGGTAATCCGACTGAGCCTGGATTCTTGGAGGCCAAAGAACCCCGTCACAGTGACCCAAATCATCACTGTTACTGTTATTATATAGTAAATTAAGTCATTACTGTTAAATTGTATGTATTGTCCAATTGTTTATTTGAATTCTTATTCCGGATTAGTTGGAGACATACACTAGGATATATCAGCCCCACCAAAAATATTTTTCACCAGCCGCCACTGGAGTGAACCATTGTTGTGGAGCATGAGCATAAAGCAAAGACTGGGACTTAGCGAGCACCACGACTCATATCTGCTTAGCACAGCTGGAAGAGCAGAGTTTCTTAGATTTCAGCGCACAGTACCGGACGATTCCAGGTTATTTTCTCCCCTGCCACTGCTGCCATGGTCCATCTGTGGTCATGCAGAATGTGCACACCTACACGCCAGATGGGCGGAATGACCAAATAAGAAGGAGCTGCATGGCTGCTCAGTGGCGCAGTGGGTAGCACTACTGCCTTACAGCAAGAAGGTTCTGGGTTTGATTCCTGGCCCAGGGTCTTTCTGCATGGGTGGGTTCTCTCCGGGTACTCCTGCTTCCTCCCACAGTCAAAAAAAATGACTAACAAGGTTGATTGGCTTCTCTAAATTCTGATTAGGTGTGAGTGTGTGCGTGAATGGTTGTATGTCCTGTTTGTCTCTGTGTTGCCCTGTGATGGACTGGTGCCCCTGTCCAGGGTGTACCCCGCCTCTCGCCCATTGACAGCCAGAGATAGGCACCAGCACCCCTCGTGACCCCAATTGGGACAAGCGTGTCAGATAATGGATGGATGCACGGCTAATACTGCATAGCTTGTCTAACAGATTACAGCACAATGATCCATTTTACAATAACATATCATAAAATAAAGAATATTTTACTTAATGAAGCAATGTTTTTAAACAGATTATTTTGTTGCATGACTGAAGGATTTCTTTCATTTTACTATCGTACCAAACTCCCACCACATTTCTTTGTCTAATGTGACACCAGGAAATAAGGTGTTTATTTTACAATTTCCTTTTATTATCTTACATGCTGCATGGAGGTAACCCTTCAAGTCCTACAAGGGATTCTTCTTGGTCTTAAAATACCTACACAGTATGAAGGGAGTAAACTTTTATTATCACTTATGAGCATTGTTGGGCACTTGCTTTGAAAAAATAGTTAGTTATAGTTACTAGTTACTCTCCCAAAAAAATAACTGAGTTACTGAGTGTTGTTGGAAAATTTTATTTCTGTGCTTTCCTTCTCAGTATATTAATGTATGCTATGTTCTCTCTAAAAATGATTTTTTTTCTTAGCTTAGTTTGTCTCACTTGCAAGGCCACCAAATGTCTAAGTGGGAGATGGTTATAGACAAGACATGCCTTTTTCCCATAACAAAACCACATACTTTCTCAAGGTAAGTGTTTTACCAAAGTGTCTGTGATTGTTTTGACTCTGCCTTAAAAGCAAGGGAAAAACTTTGTTTAAATTAGAATGGGCAGACCATCATGTTGTGAATGTCTTGTTCTCCGTTTACTTTGCAAAGTAAATAAAGTGCTGACTGAGTAAATCCATCGATTTCCTTTATTTAACTGGACTGAATACTTTTGGCGAACACGAACAGGATTCTCCTACGACTGATTTTTTTGAGGACAGCGATTGTCAGAAGGATTAGGCACCACCTGGAGGATATTATTAGTATAATATTAGTATACTACTAAAGAACATTCATACAAAAGACCTCGCATAGGAATGTGAGGCTCTTTCTAAGCACTGAGAGGAAGATTGTAGGTGCCACCAGAAGGTACTTAATTTTACTGAGATGTCGGTAATCTAGAGTGGGATCCCCCCCAGTTATCATGGTTGGCACCAGATGATTGGTGTGCATATTGGAAACTGGTAAATTACCTGTAGATAATGGGACAGATTTGCAGTTCTACAGCAGTAGAACAAAGGCAAGGTTCCAGGGAATTGTTAACTCCCCAAGGAGAAATTTTTGATTTTACTCAACTCAACTCAACTTTATTGTCAAATGTGCTACATGAAACATACAACACAGATGAAATTTCCATCCCCTCAACCCCACGGTGCATAATAAAATATAAAAAAAAAAAAAAAAAAAAAAAAAATATATATATATATATATATATATATATATATATATATATATATATATATATATATATATATATATATATATATATATATATATATATATATATATATATATATATATATTAAATGAGCCATAGCACGAAAATAAAAACCTAAGATATAAAATAAATATTAAAATATTAATATGTAAACAGTAGTGTGAATGGTGCAAATAGTGCATAGAGTAGCAGTCCTGGGGAGAGTAGTGGAAAGTAGTGAAGGATGGGGATATTGGGGGGTCAGGGAGGGGCGAAGGGGGGCAGGGCAGGGAGGGATTTGAGCATCCTCACTGCCTGATGGAAGAAGCTGTCTCTGAGCCTACTGGTTCTGGCCCGGAGACTCTGCAGCCTCCTCCCGGACGGCAGCAAGGTGAAGACATTGTGGGCGGGGTGGGTGGGGTCACCTGCGATCCTGGTGGCTCTGCGGGTGAGGCGGGAGTGATAAATGTCCAATAGAGAGGGGAGGGGGACACCGAGGATCTTCCCAGCTGCTTTCACGGTGCGCTGCAGTGTCTTGCGGCAGGCTGCAGTGCAGGCTCTGTACCACACGGTGATGCTGCTGGTCAAGATGCTCTCGATGGTGCCCTTGTAGAAGGAGTGCAGGATGGGGGACGGGGCTCTTGCTCTCCTCAGTTTCCGCAGGAAGTAGAGTCTCTGTTGGGCTTTCTTTTATGCAAAGAAAATATGGGTCTGAAAGCATTGTATGCATTAATGACTGGATAACGTTTGCAGATTTTCCTCAAGGAGGTTCTTTTAATGTTGCAATATTAAAAAAGGTTGAAGATAAGATAAACCAATCTGAGGAGAAGTTAGAGGCTAAAAAGAAAGTAAGGAAAGAAGATTTACAGAGTTTGAGAAAACAAAAGGCCTGTTTAAAATTTTGAATGAATGAAGCAGAGAGACGTTTGAGAAAACAGCAGAGTAAGGAGTTACCAGGGGCAGGAGGGGGACTGACCAAGAGCAAGGACACATACACCCAAACATCCTCCACCATATGACCCGACATCAAACACTAATCCTTCTGTTTCTTCTGTTCCCTTATATCCTGATTTGCGAGCCCTGGCAGCCTTGGTGGATGACCTGGACATCTGCCCCTTTGTACCCCTTGCCCAACCGCAAGCTCATCCAGGACCAGACAGCCTCAGGAGTTGCCACACTTCCCAGGGTGTTTGGAGTCTTGCTACAGGGGCCCAAACAGGAAGCTGCAGCATCGCAACCAGCCTCACCGCGCCGCACCACAGAGGCTGAGCCTAAATACCCTTTACCAAGAAAGGCTAAACATAAGATCCACTATACTGCAACCATGGTGGAAGTGGTCGGACCAAGTGAACATGAACTGGTTTTTAGACCATGGACAGCTCAGGACATAGAGAAAAATGCAAAAAGTCTACCAGATCCGACATTGTCTGGGGAAAGATTTGCCGTTGCTTTTAAGGAGTTCACTGATGAACTCCGTCCCACTGGAGCAGAAATCCGCAGGATTCTCGCACGCAAACTAACCTCCTCAGACCTGGCTAAAATTCACAGCAAACTGCCTGCAGCCGACCTGCGTCTGCAGCATGTGAACTGGGAAGATGAGAGTAATGATGCCTACAAAACTGCTATCGATGGACTGATAGGTGAGATTAAAAAAGCGTTTCCTACAAAGATCAGCATGACAAATATCTACACCTGCAACCAACTGTCTAAAGACAACTTCATCGAGAGGGTTATAGATAATGTTACAAGATACAGTGGAAATCCTAGACCTGAAGTTCTAGGTGATGAACCTGGACTGTGGGAGATGATTGTATGTGATGCTATTATTAATGGACTGTTGCCACACGTTGCACAAAAAGTTAAAGTTGTGCATGTTGGATGGGCTTAGCAAGCGTGCCTCAGTGACGTTCGCAGGCATGCTAGAAATGCTCAGCTGATTACAGAGGAAGAAATAAAAAATAAAAAAGCAAGACTGAGAAGGAATTGCATCTAGCAGCCATTAAAACATACAAGAATGTCAGACCTGCTTGGAAAAGAAGAGGTCGTGGAAGAGGAGGCCAGAACAGATACAGCCAATCTGAGCATGATGCAGACCTCTGTCATTACTGCGGCGGAATGGGACATTGGAGGTTTGATTGTCCGAAGAGATTCCAACCCCCGCACCAGCATGCGGATTGACTAGGCTGCCAGGCAATGCAACTCTAACCTTAACGCACATACCAGGTTCCTCCTACACCACATTCCATGCAAACAAAAACACATATCAGCTCTTTTTTCTTGCAAAGAAGACCTGCTTTGTGCTGAATGTTGTGATTCTGGTGTTTGTGATGACTTGACCAAGTTGACATGTGCTATTTCTGCATTAGAGCAGCAATTTGAGAAACAAAATTCAACATATGCCAGGTTTGACTCAGAGGCCTATAAAGAACTTCCAATGTTTGAAATTACTGTTTGCAATCAAACGATATCTATTATGGTGGACTCAGGTGCGACTACTTCTGTTCTTAGGGCAACTAAGTTTTCTGTTCCTCCAAAACTTAGCAGAAACTGTTTTTTCAATCTCTGCCTCTGGACAAATGACAAAGGAGCGATTTACAACACCTCTTGCATGCATCCCTTCTTAGGGGTGCTCCTTTAAGCATAGTTTTCTGCTGTCTGAGCTGTGCCCAATTAATCTTCTTGGGAGAGATTTAATGTGTATACTAGGCATAGGGTTAATTTCTTATCCTGAGGGAGTGAAAATCTCTATACAGCCTCAGACAGAGACAACGGCTGTACAATTTGATCCACAAGCGCTAAATTACACTTATGGGTGGAAAATGCAAAACTCTTTGTTAAAACGGGAGCTGCTGGAAGAGGTTAGATCAGCTATAAATCCCTCTTCTGATTTCATGCAAGCTTCTGATTTATTTTGTACAGCATAAGAAACTCATGGTCCAGATAAGGGTTTTGAATGTCATGATTTTATCTAAAGTCTGACCCCAAGATGCAGAAAGCCAAACAGAGAGACACAGAGTAAAAGTTTAACAGGTGTATTAAGAGTAAAGGTTATGCAGCCAGTGCTGCTTAGAGCACTAGGGACTGAGTCCAGTGTTGCTCTGAACACTGCTCAACAGGGACTGAAAGGTGAGGGGAAGACACTACGGTTAGCTCAGGCTCAGTGGGAAATTCTGAATCTTAGAATTGGAGGAAAAGGTTGCAGACTCCCTTCTCCAGGGATAGGTGTCCTTTATGGAATCCAGACTGAGAGGATTGTACCAGAGAGTGTCTTGCTCGGAGATGGGTGGACTGGGTTACTCAGACTGCGGTTGTTCCTTGGTGAATGGAGAAGCTGACTGCCACTCAGATTTCCTGCAGTACTTGAACGGACTGTAGTGCTGAAGAAACCTTTGCTTGGTGTGAAGCTCAAATTACCTCTTGGGGAAAGTGGATCCAAACTTCCTGTTTGGAGGTAACGGAGAAGCTGACTGCCACTCTGATTTCCTGCTGTACTTAAGCGGGCTGTAGTGCTGAAGAAACCTTTGCTTGGTGTGAAACTCAAATAATCTCTTGGGGAAAGTGGATGGTTGGACCCCCAGCTTAGTTAGAAGCTGAGTAGTTCTTGGGGAAAGTGGATCCAAACTTCCTGTTTGGAACCCCAGGTCCGTTAGAAGCTCAGTACCTCTTGGGGAAAGTGGATCCAAACCTCCTGTTTGGACCCCCAGCTTAGTTAGAAGCTCAGAACTTCTTGGGGAAAGTGGATCCAAACTTCATGTTTAGAACCCTAGCTCAGTTAGAAGCTCAGTTGAACCTTCCAGAGAGAGAAGGACTGAACAAATCCAGTTTGCAGGATGACTTCCTGCCGAGAGGCAAAGACAAAGTTAACAAAGTTAAGACTCAGGTTGACAAAAACTCAGTTTGACTAGAGAATCCAAAACTGGCAAACACAAACTCAGGTTAGATTCTGCTAAACTAAGCATGGCTAGAGTGCACAGTATTGGCAAAACAACGACTTAGGTTAGACTCTGCTAAACTAAGCATGGCTAGAGTACCCTGTATAGGCAAACACTCTGGCGTCGAGGTAGTGGCAGTCAGCAGCTTAAGAACACTCCACAGGTAATGAGGCAATGTGCAGGGAGACTCAATGAGGAGGGGGCACCACCTGGTGAAGGAGGAAAGGAAACACAAAAACAGACCAAACAAACTGGATTCCTGACATTGAAAAAGCTTGGTTTCGTGTAACTTCTGAAAAACTAACCACTTCTGTGTTATATTGGAACTCAAATACAGTTGCGCTGGCCAAAATGAAAAACCATGCATTCCTAAACTTTTCTTTCCACATTTTGCAAATTTAACACATGGCTTGGATCATTGTTCACATTCAGGCATGACTGCTGCTTTAACATCTCAATGGTTTACTAAAGGCAATAGCTCTTATGCTAAGAGATTTTGCCAGGCCTGCATGATCTGTGCTACTCTTAATTTGTTTCTGCCTGTCCCTTGTTGTTAAAAGCCAGGATCGACCAGTAAAGGCGAGGGTGCTGGTGCACCAAAAGATTTCTTCAATTTCTCCTCGTCTACTTTTGCCTGCTTCACTCCAGATAAATAAGTAGTTTTCCCTATCAGCATTACTCGACTCCCACTGTGAGCAAAATTTATTGGATTCGTCATTTGTTATACAGACAGGTATAGAGACCACACCCCTTCAAGCCCCCCTTTGAGTTTTTGCCCTTGAAGACAGAAATCTGCCTCAGATAACCCATCAGACCCGTCCCATTCAACTAACTGTTTATGGCAATCACACTGAGTTTATCTCCTTCTACGTGTTCCCTACTGCTAACTCTGCCATGATTTTAGGTTTTGAATGGCTGCAGATTCACAACCCTGTTATTAATTGGTCCAACAGACACATTGACTCTTGGTCTGTAAACCGCCACTCATGCTGTCTCCCCAGTTCTGCCTGGCGTTCAACCAGCTGAAGGATGTGAGGCTGACCCTCCTGATCTCTCTTCAGTTCCCGCTTCAAGTCTGCTTCAGGAAAACCCTGTGACAGTCCGCTCCATTGCTCCTCTGGACCCAACGCTAGTCTGCCTGTCCGCCCTCCAATGAGTTAATTCATCTCTGGATAAAACCCCACAAACTGGATCCCAAGGAAAACCAAGATCCCCCCAATCGTGAGTCCCAATTCCTGCATATTACAAGTCCCAGTCATATTTCCTCCCATTCAGAGTTTCCGGTTCACCAGTCCACTGAGGTTCAACTGAGTTTACCCTGCTGTATCACCTCTCACTCTATTTTTGTTAACCAAATAAACCAGTTAACATTTACCCTTGGTTATCTGAGTGTGTTTGCATGTGGGTTAGGACCTTAAAGCCCATCATGACAGCAGACAGACAAGCTAACAAAATGTACAATAAAGGAATGGTTTTAGACATACAAGGTTTCTATCCTAACTTCCTAATCTACTATGAATTACACACAGATCTATAAAAATGTAATTGCTCCAAAAAAGCAAAGAACAAAAACATTCTTCTTTCTTCTTTGTCAATTTTGGCTTTATTTCTGAGAATTTACCCCTCAGTTACTGCTGTTCATGGTTCAAAGTAGATTTAAATTCACAGGGTTTTGATATAAAAAAAGAAAAATACAGAGAGAACCTACATAATTGCCTTGTAATGCCATAGAAAACCAGACCTGAATTGAATAAATAGCTCACAAAAATGTTGAAATATTTAAAGGAAACAGAGAAAATGTTTTAATGACAATACAAGGAAACATTTACATCAAATTGAAATACATAGAAACGAGAACTATAAGAAGGAAATATTCAAAGATCTATGTACCATTTCCCTGGCTCTTTATCCAAAAATAAAAAGTATGCAATGAAATATTTGCTTTGGATATAATTTAGGGATTCCTCTTGTTAGAAATTAAATAATGTTTAGTATAACATCTTGTGAGCATGAAGAAATAAAATCCTGATAGTTAGACAAATGAATTTTTATGCTTAGCAGAGGATGATCAGCCACATATAGTTAAGCAGCGAGAGCAGGACGAGCCATACTGCTGAGAGTGAACCATTGTGCAGCATGAGCATAAAGTATAGACTGGGAGCTTAGCGAGCACAAAGACTCATATCTGCTTTGCTTAGCACAGCTGGAAGAGCAGAGTTTCTTAGATTTCAGTCTGTGGTCATGCAGAATGTGCACGCCTACACACCAGGTGGGCGGAATGAACAAATAAGAAGAAGCTGCACAGCTAATACTGCATAGCTTGTGTAACAGATTACAGCACAATGATGCATTTTACAATAACTTATTATAAAATAAAAAATATTTTACTTAATGAAGCATTGTTTTTAAACAGATTATTTTGTTGCATGACTGAAGGATTTCTTTCATTTTTACTATCGTACAAAACTCCCACCAGATTCCTTGGACTAATGTGACACCAGGAAATAAGGTGTTTATTTCACACTTTCCTTTTATTATCTTACATGCTGCATGGAGGTAACCCTTCAAGTCCTACAAGGCATTCTTGTTGGTCTTAAAATACCTACACAGTATGAAGGAAGTAAACTTTAATAATCACTTATGAGCAGTGTTGGGCACGTTACTTTGAAAAAGTAATTAGTTATTTTATAAGCTTTCCATTGTTTCACCAAATATATAGAAGTCCTAATCTCTTGACATAACGATAGCATGCAAAACTAGGTAAACTAGATTGAAGTGCAAACATATTTCTGTCTTTAAAGTTGTCATGACACACAAGAATTAGTCTAGAGAGACATCGCTGAACATTCAAAATCTGCATTTTGGTTGTGAATCAAGCATAAAATTAATCTGTAGAAGGCTGCTGTTTTGTTAGATTAAAGCCAGAATCTAGAAGATGCTGGTGAGACAAGTAGAGCTGTGGCCGAGAGCCGTGGAGGAAATCCGGAGGAGAGAATTAAAGGTTTGAAAAAGGCATTTTAATTGAGCAATTTAAGACACGTGTTTAGATTATTATCTTGAAAGAACTGCCAAATGTGATGTCAATGTCTGGCCAATGGTCATAAATGAACTGAATGTTGACATCTGACTTTAAGGTCCCTTTGTAACGGTAATATAGTTCGACAGACCTGTTAGAATGGTTTTAACTTATTCATTGCCAGAATGTAACCTAGCTTACTTTAAATTAGCAAATAGAACCAATATTGAGCAGTGTTGTTGCTGTCCAGTCTATCTCCGTCTGTCCAGAACCACTTTAAAACATAGCGCCTTCTGCTGCACTTTTCTATTGAGCACTTGTTCACACAGTTTTATTTCTGGTAGTAAGGAGTGGCTAGCCTAGGCTATCACTAGCTTGGCATCGCAATGGCTTCTCTCTCTCCCTCCGATGACTCTTTTCCAACTCTTCATTCTTTCTCTCCTCTCTCATGCTCTCTGTGTCAGATGTTCAGTTATTCCTCTGCCTCCTTTAGTTATAATGGGATGTGTAATAAGTGTAGTATTTTTTTAGCTTTGGAGGCAAGGGTGTCAGCGTTAGAATCCAGGCTTCAGGCTGTTGAACATCCAGGAGTTAAAGTAGGCCCCCCAAGTAGCTGTCCTCCAAAAGTTCCTGGCATTAGAGACACCAAGGACCATAGTCAAATGTTTGCCGGGGGCCAGAACGGGCGATATCAAATCCTACCTGAAACTGCTGGCTAAGGATAAGGTTAAATACAGTAGGATTGTTAGGAACCAGATAGGATAGGTGAGGAACCAGACAAAGCGCGGCCCAAAGACCCCTATGATGAGCAAAATATTTGGATTCAGCGTTCCCTCACCCGGACGCGGGTCACCGGGGCCCCACTCTGGAGCCAGGCCTGGAGGGGGGGCACGATGGCGAGCGCCTGGTGGCCGGGCTTTTACCCATGGGGCCCGGCCGGGCTCAGCCCGAAGAGGAAACATGGGTCCCCCCTTACATGGGCCCACCACCCGTGAGAGGGGCCATAGGGGTCGGGTGCAATGTGTGTTGGGTGGCGGCCGGGGGAGAGGACCCTGGCGGTCCGATCCTCGGCTGCAGAAGCTGGCTCTTGGGACGTGGAATGTCACCTCGCTGGTGGGGAAAGAGCCGGAGCTAGTGTGTGAGGCTGAGAGGTTCCGGCTAGAAATAGTCGGTCTCACCTCAACATATGGTTCTGGTTCTGGAACCAGTCTCCTTGAGAGGGGCTGGACATACTTCCACTCTGGAGTTGCCCATGGTGAGAGGCGCCGGGCAGGAGTGGGCATACTTGTTGCCCCCCATCTCGGTGCCTGTACGTTGGGGTTTACCCCGGTGAAAGAGAGGGTAGCCTCCCTCCACCTACGGGTGGGGGGACGGGTTCTGACTGTTACGGGCGAACAACAGTTCAGATTACCCACCCTTCTTGGAGCCCTTAGAGGGGGTACTGGAGGGTGCCCCTCCTGGGGATTCCCTTGTTCTGCTGGGAGACTTCAACGCTCATGTGGGCAATGACAGTGAGACCTGGAGGGGCGTGGTTGGGAGGAATGGCCGCCCTGATCTGAACTCGAGTGGTGTTTTGTTGTTGGACTTCTGTGCTCGTCATGGATTGTCCATAACGAACACCATGTTCAAGCATAAGGGTGTCCATATGTGCACATGGCACCAGGACACCCTAGGCCGCAGTTCGATGATCGACTTTGTCATCGTTTCATCGGACTTGCGGCCGTATGTCTTGGACACTCGGGTGAAGAGAGGTGCTGAGCTTTCCACTGACCACTACCTGGTGGTGAGTTGGCTCCGGTGGTGGGGGAGGATGCCGGTCAGACCTGGCAGGCCCAAACGTGTTGTGAGGGTCTGCTGGGAACGTCTGGCGGAGTCCCCTGTTAGGCGGAGCTTTAACTCCCATCTCCGGCAGAACTTCGAACACATCCCGGGGGAGGTGGGGGACATTGAGTCCGAGTGGACCATGTTCCGTTCCTCCATTGTCGAGGCAGCTTATCTGAGCTGCGGCCGCAAGGTTGTCGGTGCCTGTCGTGGCGGCAACCCTCAAACCCGTTGGTGGACACCTCCGGTGAGGGATGCTGTCAGGTTGAAGAAGGAGGCCTATCGGGCCTTTTTGGCCTGTGGGACTCCGGAATCAGCTGATGGGTACCGGCGGGCGAAGCGGCATGCGGCTCGGATGGTTGCTGAGGCAAAAACTCGGGTGTGGGAGGAGTTTGGTGAGGCCATGGAGAAAGACTTCCGTACGGCTCCGAAGCGATTCTGGTCCGCCATCCGGCGTCTCGGGAGGGGGAAGCAGTGCAGCACCAACACTGTTTATAGTGGGGATGGTGTGCTGCTGACCTCGACTCGGGACGTTGTGGGTCGGTGGGCGGAATACTTCGAAGACCTCCTGAATCCCACCAACATGTCTTCCATTGAGGAAGCTGGGCCTGGGGACTCTGGACTGGGTTCTCCAATCTCTGTGGGCGAGGTCGCCGAGGTGGTTAAAAAGCTCCTCGGTGGCAGGGCCCCGGGGGTGGATGAGATCCGCCCGGAGTTCCTCAAGGTCCTGGATGTTGTAGGGTTGTGTTGGCTGACACGACTCTTCAACATTGCATGGACATCGGGGGCAGTCCCCCTGGATTGGCAGACTGGGGTGGTCGTCCCCCTGTTCAAAAAGGGGGACCGGAGGGTGTGCTCCAATTACAGGGGAGTCACACTCTTAAGCCTCCCCGGCAAGGTCTATTCGGTGGTGCTGGAGAGGAGGGTCCGTCGGATAGTCGAACCTCGGATTCAGGAAGAGCAGTGTGGTTTCCGTCCTGGTCGTGGAACGCTGGACCAGCTCTACACCCTCAGCAGGGTCCTGGAGGGTGCATGGGAGTTCGCCCAACCCGTCTACATGTGCTTTGTGGACTTGGAGAAGGCGTTCGACCGTGTCCCTCGGGGGGCCCTGTGGGGGGTTCTCCGGGAATACGGGGTGCCGGGCCCTTTGATACGGGCTGTCAGGTCCCTGTATGACCGGTGTCAGAGTCTGGTCCGCATTGCCAGCAGTAAGTCGGGCTCATTTCCGGTGAGAGTTGGACTCCGCCAGGGCTGCCCTTTGTCACCGATTCTGTTCATTACCTTCATGGACAGAATTTCTAGGCGCAGCCAAGGTGTTGAGGGGATCTGTTTTGGTGGCCTTAGGATTGCGTCTCTGCTTTTTGCAGATGATGTGTTCCTATTGGCTTCATCAGGTCGTGATCTGCAGCTCTCGCTGGATCGGTTCGCAGCCGAGTGTGAAGCGGCCGGGATGGGGATCAGTGCCTCCAAATCCGAGGCCATGGTCTTGAGCCGGAAAAGGGTAGAGTGCCTTCTCCGGGTCAGGGGGAGTGTCCTGCCCCAAGTGGAGGAGTTTAAGTATCTTGGGATCTTGTTCACGAATGAGGGAAGAAGGGAGCGGGAGATCGACAGGCGGATTGGTGCAGCGTCTGCCGTGAAGCGGGCGCTGTACCGGTCCGTCGTGGTGAAGAGAGAGCTGAGTCAAAAAGTGAAGCTCTCGATTTACCGGTCGATCTACGTTCCTACCCTCATCTAATGTCATGAACTCTGGGTCATGACCGAAAGAACGAGATCGCGGATACAAGCGGCCGAAATGGGTTTCCTCCGTAGGGTGGCTGGGCTCTCCCTTAGAGATAGGGTGAGAAGCTCGGTCATCCGGGAGGGACTTGGAGTAGAGCCGCTGCTCCTCCACGTCGAGAGGAGCCAGTTGAGGTGGCTTGGGCATCTGTTTAGGATGCCTCCTGGACGCCTCCCTAATGAGGTGTTCCGGGCACGTCCCACCGGGGGGAGGCCTCGGGGAAGACCCAGGACACACTGGAGAGACTATGTTTCTCGGCTGGCCTGGGAACGCCTTGGGGTTCCTCCTGAAGAGCTGGAAGAAGTGGCTGGGGAGAGGGAAGTCTGGGCCTCCCTTCTTAAGCTGCTGCCCCCGCGACCCGACCCCGGATAAGCGGAGGAAGATGGATGGATGGATGGATGGGTAATGACACCCGGTTACAGAGATTGGAGGTAACTAAAATTAGTGTTGCTTTGGTGTGTAAGTTATCCAAAACAATGGTCTCCGTAAATTTCTCTGGTCCCCTCCCTGATCTGACCAGTGATGACATGGTCATCAACAGGTTGTCTAGCTTGTGTCCTGAAAACAATGTGGGCTATATTAATAATTGGCAATCCTTTTGGGGAAAGCCTGGTCTGATTCGGAGAGACGGCATCCATCCCACTTTGGATGGTGCAGCTCTTCTTTCTAGAAATCTGGCCAAATTTATTAGTCCTCCAAAACCCCGACCAGCCAGGGTGCAGACAAGGAAGCAGAGTCGTAGTTTAACACACGTCTCTGCAGCTTCTCTACTGTTACCCTCTCTTTACACCATCCAGACAGTGTCTTGCCCATGACCAAAATCTGATAAATTAGCAAAGATTCCCAAAGGTGTAAATCATGATAATAATTAAAATTAAAACAGCTCCAATTTGGGGTGAAAGTAAAAAGGATTAAATGTGGTCTGTTTAATGTAAAATATCTTTCCTCTAAAAGTCTGCTAGTTAATGACTTCATTTGTGATAATCACATTGATTTATGTTGCCTTACAGAAACCTGGCTGCAGCAAGAGGATTATGTAAGCATCATTGAGGCAACTCCTTCAGGCTATTTAAATTTTCCACATACCCAGACGTTCTGGGCAAGGAGGAGGAGTTGCAACAATCTTTCAGTCAGACTTACTGATCACTTCAAAGGCAGTTAATGCTTATAACTCTTGAACATTTAACCCTTAGTTTACCTGATCCAAATTGCAAAGCAAAAAAACCTGTTATTTTGTAACTTTGTATCATCCACCAGGTCCTTACTCTGAATTTTTAGATATACGTTTTCAGAGTTCCTTTCTGATTTGGTATTAAATACTGACAGGGTCAATGCTATCTTAGACGCTATTGGCTTTGTTCAAAATGTGAACAGTCCCACACATTCTCATCTTCATACTTTGGATCTTGTCCTGACATATGGCATAGAATGTGAAGAAATAACAGTATTACCTCACAATAGAGGTCTGGACAGATTTTCCAGTCCTGCCCACTCCCCCAGTGTTCAGTCCCGCTCCTGCCCACACCTGTAATAGTTTTTCCCGCTCCCGCCCACAATTCCCACATGATTCCAGCGCTTGCCTACTGCTCAAGGCATTTCGTGTCATTAGTTTGAGGAATTAAACACGCTATGCTTAGCTGAGCACATAACTGGCCGATTCTTCACCGCATAGTGCATGAGGTGACACGAGCTGCCATCTCCAGCACATTGTGATGATGACTTTATTTTACATTTTATTTTACGCTTTAAAACACGTTTTCAGTTCTCAAGACTGCCGCTTTTCACTGCTCCTGGACTCTTCCCAGCCGCAATGAGCTTTTAATATTTGTCCCGCGCTGCACTGCTTTGCGTTGGGTCCCGCGAGTCCCGTGGTACTCCCACGGGAGTGCAGGGGTCTACCTCACAACCCTGTCCTCTATGAACACTTTTTAATTGTTGGGATCTTGAGGTCTGTCCACTTTCTCCACCAGAGGGCCTACGAGATCTCCTGGAGCCGGAGCTGATTGCACCACCTGTCTCTCATCTGCTCATCAGGAGATCCGTATTTAAGGAGGCGGAGGGCTTCTCTCCAGGGCCAGAGTGTTTGCCAGTAACGGTTAGCAAGCCTGAGCCAACCAGCCTGTCTGAAACTCTGACTCCTTGAGAACCTGAACCTGATCTGATTTCTCCTCTCTGCTTCCTAGACTGAACCTGCCTGAAACCTGAAACCCTGAAGAGTTTCTCTGCCGGTGATCTGCCTGTCTGTTCTCAGAAGAACTCTGGAGAACAGTTCCTGTCAAAGATCTGCCTGCCCGCTCTCAGAAGATACTGCAAGGAAACTCTAATCAATGATCTGCCTGCACTCATTAAGCTCTGCCTCCGCCTAGCCCTCAGCCTGCCGACAGCCTCTGGACCCTCAAGGTTCCCCCCTCAGCTGCTCTGCTCTACTCCAGAACAGGTACAGCCCTGCACACTCTCAATCCTGCAAAATACCTGGACCTCCACTAACTCCTCTTTCCCCCTCTGCAGTGAACCCACTCAAGACCAGTACAGTCCCTTCCTGGATCTGATAAATCTGTGTACCTTTTCCGAACCCACTCGTGACCAGACGAGTTCCCCACTGGACCTGATCATTTAATCTGTACATTCATCTTTTAATAAACCTTTGAACTTTTCTCCTGCCTCTGAGTGTTCTGCATGTGGGTTAGACACGTTAAACCAAACATGACATTAATAACCTTTAGGGTTACTTTAACAGAGTTCTCCTCCCCCAAAAGAAGGCTTCACTTTAGCAGATCATTATCAGACAGTGCAGTTATAAATTTTAAAGAATCTGTTTCCCTTTTACTTTGCTGCATAGTGCAAAAGCTTAGTTTATTCCCCTTCACAGGTTGATGATTATGTTGATTCAATTCAATTCAGTTTATTTATATAGCGCCAAATTCACAACACGTCATCTCAAGGCAGTTTACAGTTCAACCAGATCATACAGTCAAATTGATACAAAGTTTGATTGCATTGACTCATTGACTGAAATACAATCCCTCACACTAAGCAGGCTTGTAGCGACAGTGGAGAGGAAAAACTCCCTTTTAACAGGAAGAACCCTCCAGCAGAACCAGGCTCAGTGTCAGCACAGCTGATGTTTCTTTCCAGGATAGGGTCACAGCCAAACAGGAACAGACGATGCAAAGCTACTCTGAGGAAAAGCAGAGAGAGAAGAACGTTAGAGATTGAACTAACAGATTCTGCAGAATAGGAGAATAGAGACACAATGACGCAGAATGATGAAATGGGGGTCCCTATGTCCTCCAAAAGTCTAAACCTATAGCAGCATAACTATAGAGATAGCCCAGGATAACCTGAGCCACCATAACTATAAGCTTTATCAAAAAGGAAAGTTTTAAGCCTAGCCTTAAAAGTAGACAGGGTGTCTGCCTCACGGACTAAAACTGGTAGTTGTTTCCACAGGAGAGGAGCCTGATAACTAAAACATCTGCCTCCCATTCTATTTTTAGAAATTCTAGGAACCACTAGTAATCCTGCAGATTGAGAGTGAAGTGCTCTGTTAGGAACATAAGGAACAATCAGATCTCTGATATAAGATGGAGCTTTTCCATTTAAGGCTTTATATGTGAGAATGAGGATTTTAAATTCTATTCTGGATTTAACAGGAAGCCAATGAAGAGAAGCCAGGATAGGAGAGATATGATCTCTCTTTTTAATTTTCATCAGAACTCTGGCTGCAGCATTTTGGATCAGCTGAAGGCTTTTAACTACAGTTTGTGGACTTCCTGATAGTAAAGAATTACAATAGTCCAGCCTTGAAGTAACAAATGCATGGACTAGTTTCTCAGCATCACCCCTGGACAGGATATTTCTAATTTTTGCAATATTCCTCAGATGAAAGAAGGCAATTCTAGAAACCTCTTTGATATAGGATTTAAATGACAGGTCCTGATCAAAAACAACACCAAGATTTTTTACTTTATTATCTGAAATCAGTTTAATCCCATCCAAATGAAGTGTTTGACTAATCAGCTTCTTTTTCAAAGACTCTGGTCCAAAGACTATAACTTCTGTTTTGTCTGCATTCAGAAGCAGAAAGTTAAGAGTCATCCAGGTTTTTATGTCTTCAAGACATGCCTGTAATTTATGAAATGGGTTAGCTTCATCTGGATTTATAGACAGATATACTGTAGCTGGGTATCATCAGCATAACTGTGAAAATTAATCCCATGCTGTCTAATAATAAAAAATGATAGTAAGAAAAAGAAAAGGAAATAAAGTAAATAAAATCCATAAAATAACCCCCTTCCCCTATCATCCAGGAATCACATCCACTGAATAGACAAGCAACAATAATACATCACAAAGGAAACAAAACAACGTTCACATGGATAGCATGTCATATATATTCCTATGAGTACATGAACAAAGTCAAAAGGCCAAACATTAAATTAAAAAGTCCTACTATCTGTGTGTTAGAACAATAGATGAAAGAGTGATTCAAGCACTAATCATGGTCAAACACACATGGAATAAATTCACCACAACTTCTGTTTATTAACAAAAATCATTCAGCTCCAAGTCAAATATATTCCAGTTTAACACTCTCAACTAAGACTAGTAAAACTAAACTAAACTACTGTGTACAAAGAGGAAGGGGAATACGGTTGAAAACCATATTACAGTTTAAGATGGATTTGATGTTTGAAACCAAAGTTTATCTGGAAGAATTTGGGATATGATCAAATTAGCTTTTCACTAATTTTAAAGAAATTTGACTGTTTTCAGACCAATTCACAATGCAAATCCATGAGGTGAATAAAACATTATTTGGCCAAGTAATGTTTTATTGAATGATTTGCTTAATCAAGAACCAAAAACCTTTAGTTAAATGATTCTTTACCTCAAAAGTATGATCATGGCCTATAGCACAATTGGTTCTAGCACTGATCCCTGTGGGACTCCACGGGTAAACCTGGAGCATCAGGAAGATTTATCATTAACATGAACAAACTGAAATCGGTCAGACATATACGATTTAATCAAGTGTAGTGCTGTTCCTTTAATTCCTACAAAATATCCAAGTCTTTCTAACACTATATCATGATCAACTGTGTCAAATGCAGCACTAAGATCTAACAGGACAAGTACAGATAGAATTCCATTATCTGAGGCCATGAGAATATCAGTTGTGACTTTCACCACAGCTGTTTCAGTGCTATGATGAGCTCCAAAGCCAAACTGAAACTCTTCAAAACTTCATTATGGTGTAAGTGGTCGCACACATGTTTGGCAACTACTTACTCAAGAATTGTAGATAAGAAAGGAAGATCGGATATATGTCTATAATTGACTAAGTCATCTGCGTCAAGAGATGCTTTCTTAAGTAAATGTTTAATTACAGAATCCTTAAAAGCCTTTGGTACATACCGTATTTTCACGACTATAAGGCGCATATAAACGTCTTTTTTTTCCCTCAAAATGTGCAGCGCGCCCTTTGGTGTGGTGCGCCCTATGTGTGTTGTTACTGCGGACGTTTGAGACCACCATGCACCATGCTGAACTCCTCATATCCTCATTGAGGAGATGATGAAAGAGTGGCTGAGGGAGCTGAATGTAAGGAGACCAGGTGGTTTTTTTTCCACTCATCACCATCTCTGGTAATCTGTGACTCCATCTCACAGCTAATGTGAAAAACATGGTGAAACAAAGGTCTGACAAAGGAACTTCAACCGCTCGACATCGGTGTGAACCGCACGCAGCAGGCGCAGCAGAAGCAGCGAGGAGCCGCCCGGCACGGACTCTTGACAGCGAAGAAGGGGAAATTGGCATGTCTGATTTAGCGCAGCTGTTTAATTCAGAAACAGAGGATGATGACTTTGATGGGTTCGATTAAAACTTTGTAATAAATATATGAATAAAACACAATCATACTCAGTTTTGTTCCCGCTCTATTTTTCTACCTGAAAATTTAATTCAACAGCAGCGTCTGGGCAGGGTCTCCTCCGGGTTCACCTCGGCGGCTGGCAGGTGTTTTTAATCTAAATAATCTAAAGGATTATAAAAGGATAATAGGATAATAAAAGCCAACATATTCTGTCGGCAGGTTTCAGGATTTTAAGTTAATTTATGCGTAATAAGCTGTTTTAGAGGAGTGATCACAGCCCTGTGTCATCAGCGATGTGTCTCTCACGGCCAGCTCCCAGGTTTGAATAATACTTTGTAATAAATACACCTTGCAGCTATATTTGCTGTGATCAGTGGGAATAAAGTAGTTTTAATATGTTTTTAAGTGAGAAAATCCACCTGAAAACTTAATCATTGCAGTCAGTTCATCCGGAATATCATCCTGCCTACTATTTCTGTCGGAGGCGCTCAGACCCCCACATACCAGTGGTTTGCCGACAATAGGAATGTCTCACGGCCAGCTCCCAGGTTTGATTAATACTTTGTAATAAATAAATGAATAAAGCACAATCATACTCAGTTTTGCTCCCGCTCTATTTTTAAATAAGCAGTAGAGGTATTTAAACGTAGTAGAGGACATGTACCTGTATATTAAAAACGCGCCCTATAGTCCGGTGCGCCTTATGTGTGTGTTAAATACAGAAATGGCACACATAACTGAGACTACGCCTTTTAGTACGGTGCGCCTTATGGTCGTGAAAATACGGTATACACTCTAACTCTTTTGTTTCAGATTTTATTTACATCTAATCAAGATGTTTTTGTGAAAAAAAAATGTATCTTCTTCTTTCCCTCTTCTCATCACCATTCATTTTCTGAAGGTTGTCTCTATGAAGACAAATTGTACACATAGTTTCAGCGGTTTTTCGATTGAGACATTTTTTTGTGTCGTATCTTGCTAATACGTGCTGATATTCATGCATTCTGTTTCCTTTTTAGCAGCAAAACCCTTCGCATGAGAACACAGGTAAACAAATTTATAACTTGCATCTTATCTCTGAGTAGTTGAAGAGATAATTATTGGTTCTCAACCAGAAATCTTGCAAAACCCGTTCATGTTTAAATAACAACAGTAAAGTACTGTAAAGTAACACTACAGCAGTGGTGGAGTTCAAATATTTTAGGTCCCCTAAGCACATTGCAATTTCAGTGATACACTAGTTGTTCCCCTGGGTCTTTGGATACTGTTGTTTACATAAGTGTTATGTTTCGCCATTTGAATCCGGATAACACGACTTGCATAACCTCTTTAGGATGAGTTGCAGGACAGAGTTGTATGTGCTTGGAAGCTGAAATCCTGGCTTTTCTGTTTAAAAATAGATTTCTTCTCTCGCTCATCCTTAGAACTATTTCTGCAAGGTCAAAGGTCTGAACATGTTGGTAATCAAAGGTGTTTCTTTTTTTCTTGATGTGCAAGTGAACAGCTGAATCTTGCCAAAACGTGCTAGCATTTCTGTAATGTTCCATGTATTTGTGTAAATATATGGTTTCTCAGCATAGGAGGCTCCTGTCTTCCAGTCTTTAATTGGTATTAATAAGATAACAAAGTTTAACAAAGGTGGTATCCATTGATATAAGTATATTACTGGATTGGACATCACGTCACTAGAGCACGTGACACCAAATGCAAATGCAAAAGCAGCATGACAAGTACACAAAATAGGCCCAAGCCTCCTTTTTAAATATATTATATTGCTATGCTAGTTTGGCTTAAATTCTAAGTGAAATCTCATTTACATGAAATCTATTTGTAAAAAATATGACACAAAATAATCAATATTAATTTATAACCGGTTTCTATGAAGGAAAAAAAAAATGTGGTGTCTTCATTCTGTAGTCCAATGTCTTGATCATTAACATAGCTTTGCCAACCCCCAACCATGGACAAAAATGAAAGTACTATTTTGCTGGCTGGGCTCCAGTGCTTATGTTCAGAGGGAACTTCGGAACCCCATATGGAATCATGGGGTTGGAACACTAAGCTGGAGCTGAGTTCTCTTCTCCTCCTATTATAAGAATGATGGTCCTTCACAGCATGAGCTGAGATGACAGTGTGGTCAGAAACAAACACAGGAGCACAAGTGCCTGACCAATTTATAGGCAATGATGGATAAATGCTGTGTCCTCCACACAGGAACCAGCCACCCTCTGTTGGAAAGTTAACTTGTGGTTTCCAAGTAGAACAGTTTGTATACGTTCCATTAGGGAGGATGCCGCAGACAAAGTCAGGGTAGAGGTCAGTGATGGTACTCTGGCATCCTGTTACACGTCCTACCTTCACCGTATTGTTCCTACTAGGTGAGCGAATGCACACCGGGTGTGTCATTCCATTAGGTAGAACAGCCTTCATCTGGGATAACCTCTAACATTGCTGATAGAGAAAAGTGTCTTTACCCCTTTGAACACCCGCTCCATCATAATCTCCCAAGTTGTGGTGTTTGTTAAATTAGCTGGCATAAAATCGAATGCACATGATGCAAAACAAGTAGCCTGTGAGGCGTTCATGGGGGTTATGCATAAAGTAAGTTGCTTGGTAGATTTAGGCATGACAGAACAAATTTAGCAATCAGTCTTGTTGTGCTGCAGGGCTAAAGCCCTTGCATATGTTTTCCATAGGTTATCAGCATGGTGGTTTGGGATATCGCCCAGCCAAGGGCGAATTGGATTGGATGAACCTCTTCCCTCTTTCACTCAGTGGGTCTGGACTGAAACAGATGTACTGTAACACACAACAGCCACAACGCAAAAGAAGCCCCACCTCCATGGGAATCCCATTTTTGCTAGGTTAGCAGAGATGTTAATTTTACCCAGGACTCTAAAGAACAGGGATCAGTTGATTTCTTCACAGACGTCGAGACCGGTGGCCCTAAAAAACCAAACCCCTTTATAGTCGGACTTCCCCACTGTTCCAACCTTAGGTGTTTAACACTCTCTGTAACTTACAGTGCCTGAGGTGAATCCGGGATGGTCTTTCAGCAATCTTCACAGCTGTTGGCGTGATCAGGAGCACTTGGAATGGTCCTTCCCATCTTGGGCTCGCCCAGTTTTTCCTTCTGATGACTTCCTTCTGGCAGTGAATTTGCATTGGACACTTCTTTAGACTGCAACATTTCTCTCATGTGGTCTGCTAGTGTCTTTTTTCCTCCTTAGGTGGCATTCGTGTGTTGAACAGGGGTAATTTGTATGGTCTGCCATTATTTCAAACTGAGTCAAACCAATGCTTGTTGGAGTTATTCTCATGTATAGTTTTACTAGGTCGAGGAATTCTGGCCATGGCCTGTTTGTTTCTTCCATACACTTTTTAAGCCTGGATTTAACTGTCCCATTTGTTCTTTCCACAAGTCCTGCACTTTGTGGATGATAAGCACAGTGATTCTTTAAGGTTATTTGTAACATGCATGCCATTTGCGGAATCACCTGATTCACAAAATGTGGACCATTGTCACTGTAAATTTTCTGTGAGATGTTTGGAAAAACAACTTTGCATAAAGCTTCAGCTACTGTCAATGGATCTGCATGCTTTGCTGAGACTATTTCAACCATTTTTGAAAATGCATCAATCATTACTAAACAATATTTGTAAGGGCCACTTTTTGTTAGTTCAGTAAAATCCATATGCATCACTTCAAAAACTCCCTCTGGTTCTGAACAATGTCCTCATTTTGGTCTTATATTACATTGAGGGTTATGTCTAACACAAACTGTACAGACTTTACAAATTTTTTTTATGTATAAGAATTAAACCCATATGTTGTAAAATGTTGCTGTATTAAAGTACCATCCCTCCTGTTGAGACATGGCAAGGCCCATGGCTCAAAATAGCTGCTGCTTTGAATACACTTTTATCGAACCGGTTTGTTACAAACTATTTAGAGTCCTTCTGGATTCACTGTTGCTCCATTTTTTACCCACATTTGTTTTTCTATATTTGGCACAGTTTGCTGTCGATTTAACAATATTTCTAGATCAAGGATATGGTCTGTTTCTTGCCCTAAATAAATATCAGATTAGCCAAATTGTCCTGCTGCTCCCTGTTTTGCAGTTTCATCTGCGAGCCTGTTCCCTTTTGACACTGCAACAGTGCTTTTTGTGTGAGCTCTATATTTAAGCAAAGCTATTTTGTTTGGCAATTGAATTGCTTTCAGTAGTTTTGTAAGTAAGTCTGCATGTACTACAGTTTTGCCTGATGAGGTTACCATACATCTTTGTTCCCATTGTTTTGCAAAGAAAAAGATAGTTGAAAATGCATACTGACTATCAGTATAAATCATCACATCACATCCTTCTGTCAGTTCACAGGCCCTTAGTAATGCAATTAATTCAGCTGCCTGTGATGAATAATATGACTGAATTTGCTTCGCTTCAATTACATTATGGGGGAGTGACACGACGGCATAACCTTTTTTTGTTTTTCCTAAACCATCTTTAAAACAGGAACCATCAACAAAAAACACTTCTACTGATGGCAACGGAACATCTGTTAGGTCTGGTCGTGGAAGTTGTAGCTCGTATGTCTCTGTCTTACAGCCATGTGGTTCTCCCTCATCAGCAGTTGGAATTAATGTAGCTGGGTTTAACACTGTACATCTTTGTATTTTCCGATGAGGTTGTGATAACAGTATAGCTGTATATGACAACTCACGTGCAGGTGAAAGGAATTTCATTTTTGCTTGCATTAACAATACATCCACTGCATGGGGAACTTGCAAAGTAGTTGGGTGAAACAGAATGACGTCAGCTGAACTTTCGATCGCCATGGCAGCTGCACATACTGCTTGCAAATATGGGGTTAGGGCTGCTCCCACAGGGTCTAATCTTTTAGAATAGTATGCTACAGGCTTGAGCTTATCACCATAGGCCTGTAACAACACAGAGGTCATAAAACCAGCTCTACAGTCAACTGTTTGAATAAATGGTTTTTGATAATTTGGTAGAGCTAAAACATTTGCTGAGATAAGCTCTGCTTTTAACTCTGTGAACTGCTGTTCTGCTTCTGGGGTCCACTGAATTGTGTCTGACATGACCATTGGTGTGTCATAAATAAGGCATAGAAGAAGCTGAGTTTTTTCTGAATAATGTGGAATCCAAGCTCTACAGTAATTGCACAATCCTAAAAACGACATCATTTGTTTTTTAGTTACTGGCCTAGGCGCACTTGCTATTGCAGTTTTTCGCTCTTCCTGTATATTTCGATTAGATTAGATGAGATTAGATGAGCTTAATTGATTTCACAGCGGAGAAATTTACTCGTCACATATTGGCATAGTAATTAAAGAATGTGCAAACAAGGAGGAAAAAGGTGCATTAAGAAGAATAAACAATATATACCGTATTTTCACGACTATAAGGCGCATATAAACGTATTTTTTTCCCCTCAAAATGTGCGGCGCACCCTATGTGTGTTGTTACTGTGGACTTTTGAGACCACCTCATTGAGGAGATGATGAAAGAGTGGCTGAGGGAGGTATATGTAAGGAGACCAGGTGTTTTTTCCCCCACTCATCACCATCGCTGTTAATCTGTGACTCCATGCGTGCCCATCTCACAGCTGATGTGAAAAACATAGTGAAACAAATGAACGCTGTTCATTACATGTTCTATACGTAGAGCCTTAATGCCCCCCTGTGTGGGAAAAATTGCAATGCCTAATTTTTCCATCCAGTCCCGTACTAACAGATTAATGGGGCATATACTACATATATGCTTCCAATCGGCAGAGTTATTAAAAAAAGCATGGGATTAATTTCCATTATTATGCTGATGATACCCAGCTATATCTGTCTATTAATATCAGATGAAGATAACCCATTACATTGATTACAGACATGTCTCGAAGACATAAAAGCCTGGATTACTCTTAACTTTCTCCTTCTGAGTGCAGACAAAACCAAAGTTATAGTCTTTGGACCAGAGTCTTTGAAAAAGAAGCTGATTAGTCAGTCACTTCATATGGATGGGATTAAACTGATATCAGACAATAAAGTAAAAAGATGATGGTGCTGTTTTTCATCAGGACCTGTCATTTGTGACCCTGCCTATGAAAACCCAGCTAAAGTCATTTTTTGGTGAATCTCAACTTAATGTATAAAACCATTCTACACAATGTTAAGAATGTATTCTGAAAAATTCAGATTGATATCTCTGTCAGAGATATCAATCTGAATTTTTCAGAATACAATTTTTCAGATTGATATCTCTGACAGAGATATCAATCTGAATTTTTCAGAATACATTCTTAACATTGTGTAGAATGGTTTTATACATTAAGTTGAGATTCACCAAAAAATGACTTTAGCTGGGTTTTCATAGGCAGGGTCACATATATTGCCATGATTTAATTAAAGATCTGACCCAAAATGCTGAAGACCAAACCAGGAAAAAGTTTAACATTTTTATTTAGTATAATGAGATTAGTCCAGTGCTGCTCTGAACACTGCTCAATCGGAACTGAAAGGTGAGGGGAAGACACAGAGGTTGGTTCAGGCTCAGTGGGAAATTTGGGAGGATTTGTTTGCTGACTCACGTTTCCAGAGAAGTTGTTGAATCCTTGACTCCAGTCTGTATGCTGTAGTTCCAGTGTTTGTCTGATTCAGTGGAGGGAAAAAAGGAAACACAGAAACAACCCACAAAAACTGGATTCCTGACACACACACGCACACACACACACACACACACATATATATATATATATATATATATATATATATATATATATATATATATATATATATATATATATATAAACCAATTTTATATATATAAACCAAATAATTTTGGTGAGTCTGATCAGTGAGTGAGTGAGTGAGTGAGTGAGTGAGAAAGAGACAGACATGGTGTGAAGTTCTTATGACGTTTGTTGGACTTACTGTTTATTCTCCACCTGTGCAAATAAAAAACAAATACTGCCCATCCCTTGTGTTTGGCTTGGTAGATCTCAGCATGCCGTCAACTTCAAAAGTAGATCTTGGTTTAAAAAGGGTTGGGCACCCCTGCTCTATAGGCTGCTATAGGCTTAGACTACTGGAGTATATAAGGGCCCCTTTTTCATCATCTGCTTCATTTCTACAACTCTGCAGAATTTGTTTGTTCAATCTCTAACGCTATGTTCTCTCTGACTTTCTAATAGTAGCTACATCTGGTCTGTTCCTGTTTGGCTGTGACAACATCCTGGAAAGAAATATCAGCTGTACTGCTGCCATCAACACCTTTGTTTATAGATATTGGAGATTGGCCTGTTTTTCTGTGTAGTCCTGTTTTTCGGTGTAGTCCTTTTTCTCTGAATGTTTTTGGTTTATTGTTTATTTATTTAGATCCCCATTAGCTACTGAGTCAAAGCAGTAGCTATTCTTTCTGGGCTCTTAACATTTTTAGCTGAGTATTAATGAAAACAAATACAGAAGTACACACACACACACACACATAGTATAGTATGAGCTATTATATGTACAAAACATTACCAATCTCTGAAATAAAAACTTACAGAAAGTGGAGGTTTTCGGCTGGGCTACCTCTTGTTTAGGTTCTTGTTTACCCTCTGCTAAGTCAGAAGTGTTGGCTGGAAAAGAGGAGGATGACTTTTATTCTGATCTGTCTGAGGTTCCCGAGGAGTGTAACGACCTAAGATAAGTCTTCAATAAGGCCACTGCTTTGCCCCCACATAGACCTTATGATTGTGGGATCGAGTTGCTGCAAGGTACTACACTCCTGAGAGGAAGGTTATACCTTATTTTCATGACCATAAGGCGCACCGTACTAAAAGGCGCAGTCTCAGTTATGTGTGCCATTTCTGTATTTAACACACACATAAGGCGCACCGGACTATAGGGCGCGTTTTTTATATACAGGTACATGTCCTCTACTACGTTTAAATACCTCTACTGCGTATTTAAAAACAGAGCGGGAGCAAAACTGAGTATAATTGTGCTTTATTCATGTATTTATTACAAAGTATTAATCAAACCTGGGAGCTGGCCGTGAGACATTCCTATTGTCGTGCACCGCTGGTATGTGGGGGTCTGAGCGGCACCGACAGAACTAATATTAGAAGGCAGAATGATAATCTGGATTAACTGACTGCATAGATTAAGTTTTCAGGTGGATTTTCTAACTTAAAAACATATTAAAACTACTTTATTCCCACTGATCACAGGAAATATAGCTGCAAGGTGTATTTATTACAAAGTATTATTCAAACCTGGGAGCGGGCCATGAGAGACACATCGCTGATGACACAGGGCTGTGATCACTCCTCTGAAACAGTTTATTGACGCAAAAATTAACTTAAATCCTGAGACCTGCCGACAGAATATGTTGGCTTTTATTATCCTATTATCCTTTTATAATCCTTTAGATTATTTAGATCAAAAACACCTACCACCCGCCGCGGTGAACCCGGAGCGACCCGGCCCAGAGGCTGCTGTTTTCTACCTGAAAATTAAGTTTTCAGGTAGAAAAATAGAGCGGGAGCAAAACTGAGTATGATTGTGCTTTATTCATGTATTTATTACAAACTATTAATTGAACCCATCAAAGTCATCATCCTCTGTTTCTGAATTAAACAGCTGCTAAATCAGACATTCCAATTTCCCCTTCTTCGCTGTCAGTCACTTTCCGTGCCGGGCGGCTCCTCGGAAATGATGAGTCCAAGCATCAACAATCCATCTGCAAACGGTGGCGTAACTTGCCCCGGCGCTGCCTTCCACTTTTCGTGGAATTATTCTGCCGCCAGAATATGTTCACTTTTATTATCCTGCTGTCTGCAGTTTAGATTGTACCAGTTAGTTCTGATGCGCGGCTGAAGCAGCTTTGCTGCTATGCCTGCACGGTGCAAAATTGTCATGATGCGATGGTTTTACTAGCTCAAATGCAGACTCACAGACACAGAGGGAGGATTAAAAGTCAAGTATTTAATTGGAACCAGTTGACAGACTGACAGGTTGCAGATTCAGACAGGCATGGTGGCACAGGTAAAACACAACGATCCAGCTCAGAGGGGAGGTCACACTCAGCTTATATAGGAAAGGTTTCCTTAATCAGCAAATAGACAACAGCTGTCCATGCTGAGCCAAAGCTCCCCAGGCTGGATCCACGGCGCCCTCTGGTGGGCAAAGCCCCGGATCCTGACAAAAAGTGTGTCTGACGCGCGTTGGGCGGAGCTATCCTATAATTTCTTTGCCTTACAGCTATATTTGCTGTCCAGCAGCAAAACTTAAATTTTTTCATCTCGAACAACAGCAGCGCATTGGCGGCGCGTCAAGCGCATCAGATGCTTAAACGCTCCTGACGCGCTGCGCCTGCTGCTCAAAATGCGCAGCGGGACCTTTTGCTGCGCCTATACGCGCGTCAACCATTGACTTTGCATGTAAACCCGCTGCTTCTGCTGCACCTGCTGCGTCCGGTTCACACCGATGTCGAGCGGTTGAATAACAGCAAGCACAGCGTTCATTTGTTTTACCATGTTTTTCACATCAGCTGTGAGATGGGCACGCATGGAGTCACAGATTAACAGCAATGGTGATGAGTGGAAAAAAACCACCCGGTCTCCTTACATTCACCTCCCTCAGCCACTCTTTCATCATCTCCTCAATAAGGAGATGAGGAGTTCTGCATGGTGCATGGTGGTCTCAAAAGTCCGCAGTAACAAGACACATAGGGAGCACCGCACCAAAGGGCGCGCCGCACATTTTGAGGGAAAAAAAAGACGTTTATATGCGCCTTATGGTCGTGAAAATACGGTATTTCTTATCTGCCCCAAAATCACAAGCCATGGAGAAATATATCTCTGATTCGCTAAAACAGGAATTATTCGTCCTTGTTCTTTCCCTGGTGGTGCGCGCTTCGTTTTTTGTTGGGAAAAAGGACAGTTCTTTTAGACTGTGCATAGACTGCAGAGGTCTTAATGATATTAAGATCAAGAATCGCTATCTTATTCCACTTATCAATCCAGCTTTTGATCAGATTCATGGGGCTAAAATATTTACTAAGCTGGATTTCCACAATGTGTACCATTTGGTAAGAACCTGTGAGGGTTATGAGTGGAAGACAGCTTTCAACACCCCTAGAGGATACAATCAATACCTAGGTGCATTTTAGTCTCACCAGTGCTACAGCCATCATTTGCTAATTTCTATAGAAGACTCATCAGAAAATACTGCACCCCTTCATGTCCTCACTTCTGCTAAGGTTAAGTTTTGTTGGAATGAACAGGCTGATCAAGCCTTTTAAAAACCTAAATCTCTGTTTACCTCCGCAGCAGTTCTGGTTCCTCCCGACCTTGAAAACAATTTGTTGTTGAGTTGGATGCCTCCAGCACTCGGGTCGGGGAGAAATCAGCATTCCCCAGGAGGTTGCTCTAATGACCGTTTGTTGTTGTTGATGTTTTAAGAAAGAAGGTCTTAGAGTTTTGTCACAATTATCACTTGTTTTGTCATCCTGGTGCACAGTTTGGGTGGCCTTCTCTGTCCTCAGATGTATTGGAGTTTATGACAGCTTGCCCCCTATGCAATCAGTCCAAGATGTCTAAAAGACAGACATCCGGTTTTCTTTTACCTATCCTGTCTCAACCATGGTCTAACATAGCTATGGACATCATTACCGTGTTACCCTGTTCTGAAGGTCATTCTCACCAGCATTGACAGGTTCTCTAAAATGGGTCATTTGATTCTGCTGCCCAAACTTCCTTCACTAAGGAAATGTGAGATATTCTCACTCATGAGTTGTTCTGCCTTAAAAGGGAACCCCGTTTTTTTTTTTACATTGGGCCCTTGATTTTACGTTATTACATCATGTTCTACTCACCCATATGAGTTTTGTGTCTCTTGGAGCTGTTCTGCAGATTTTCGGTTAGGTTATATCCAAGTAACAACTCCCTATGGGCAACGACTTGAAGGCACAAACTAAACTGTTCATAATGTATTTGTTGGGAGCTGGAGAAAATCCCATCTTTCTCCAGCAGAGTCCGCCGTGGATCCTCTGAGGGAGCCTCCTGCACAGCTGCAGCTCATCTAGATCATCAGAGGATCCACTATATAAGCTGTCTTCAGACCTTGCCTCAACGCCGCAGTGTTGTTCCAGTTGGTCAGCGCTAAAGCCTAGATCTTTGTGTATCTCCATGACTTTGAATTCAGGTTGGATTCTAATCACTTTCTCTGTGTTTCCAGGAAACCCGTGTCTCCTCCGTGAAAGCTCAGGAAGAGCTAACCTGCCGAGCCGACCCTCTGAGCCAAACCCTGAAGATTCTCTGAGAACCTCCAAGCAGCTCTGGACTAGAGCTGGGAAACCAAAGCTAAGGTCTGTTCAAGCTAGACGTGAGACGCTGAAGCAGCAAACGGACTCTGCTGATAAACCCTTCTCCAGAACCAACAGAGACTCTCCCAAGGAGAACCTCAAAAACCCTCAAGGTACAATCAGTACTCCTTTGAAAACCAAATCCTATCAGCAGTCCATAACAGCTCCGTCTCTCACGCAGACTCCGGTGAAACCAGGACCCAGGCCCGAACCTGCCATCAGTACATTCAGTGTATCATTCTGCTTCATTCTCTCTCTGTTCTCCTATTCTGCAGAATCTGTTAGTTCAATCTCTAACCTTCTGCTCTCTCTGCTTTTCCTCAGAGTAGCTTTGCCTCGTCTGTTCCTGTTTGGCTGTGACGTCATCCTGGAAAAAAACATCAGCTGTGCTGCTTCTATCAACACCCTTGTTAATAGATGTTGGAGATCGGCCTGTTTTCCAGTGTGGTCCTGTTTCTCTGACCGTGACTGAGTGGATGTGCTCTCTTCGTCCTCTGGCATGGGAGCTGCCTTGGAGCTCGTCTGCCTGGCTGTGTGTTTCCTGGACGGGGCCGCCTTTTACAGCTGCTTTTTGTATCTCTGCTTCTGTCTCCTTGAACCCCAGTCGGCCTCGGCAGATGGCCGCTCACACTGAGCCTGGTTCTGCTGGAGGTTTCTTCCTGTTAAAAGGGAGTTTTTCCTCTCCACTGTCGCTACAAGCATGCTTAGTGTGGGGGATTGTATTTGAGTCAATGAGTCAATGCAATCAACTGGTTTTCCTTAGATAGAAACTTTGTATCAATTTGACTGTATGATCTGGTTGAACTGTAAAGTGCCTTGAGATGACATGTGTTGTGAATTTGGCGCTATATAAATAAACTGAATTGAATTGAATTGAATTGTATTGTGCAAATAAACTTGTTAACTTTCTCCCTTGTGTCCGTCAGTGGTGTTCTGCATCATTGGGTCTCCATTTGAGAACCCATCATGACAGAACACTGCGGCCAAACTCAAGGCCCAGCAGAACATCTCCGTCAACTACTAGAGGAGCGGGATGCCCAAATCCACAGACAAGTTCAAACTCTGAGTGAGTTAAATTCACGAATCGATTTCCAAGATCATCTTGTCCGTAATTTCTCTAGTCGATTGAACAATGCTAACACTACCCCCTCTCCACAACCATTTCCGGGTCCAGTTCCCCCTCCGAGGTCACCAGCAGTGACGTCATCAGAGTTCCGCCCTAGTCTACCAGAAAAATTCTCTGGCAAAATGAAAGATTGCAAGGGATTTTTATTTCAGTGTCGTTTGATTTTCATGAACTCCCCTGGTTGTTTTCCCACGGACCACAAGAAGATAACATTTATTCTCTCTCAGTTAACAGGAAGAGCCTTGGAATGGGCTCAGGCCAGATTTGCTTCCGACGATAGCTTAAACTGCTATTTCTCAGACTTCATCTCAGAATTTAACCAGGTATTCAATCAGGAAACTGACCAAGCTATTGATTCCAGAGCTCTTTTCAGCCTTAAACAAGGAAATTCTTCGGTGGCAGATTTTTCAATTAACTTCCGGGTTAAGGCGGCAGCTTCCGGATGGAACCAAAGCGCCTTGAAGGGAGCCTTCTTCATGGCATTAAATGAACAGATTAAAGATGAACTAGCAACCCTCGACGAACCTGCCTCCCTCGAGGACTTAATTCGCCTCTCCATCAGATTAGATAATAGAATCCGAGCCAGAAACAGTTCTAAGAAGCAGAGTAATTTTTCACCTGCCTCACATAACGTGACTGTTTGTTCTCCATCTACAGAGCAGATGTCCACTCAGAGGTCTAAGCCCCAATCTCTACCATTGCCTGTTCAGGCCTCTCATTCGGACGAAAGGGTTTTCGAACCAATGCAGGTGGGACACACTAGGCTCACTCCTGAGGAGAGACAGAGGCGCTTCCTAAGTAAACTATGTATCTACTGTGGCGAGAGTGGACACTTCATCGCCTCCTGCCCGGCGAAATCAAAAGCCGGGGCCCGCCAGAGGATCTGAGGAGTCTGGCGGGCCAAACAAATACTATAAAATCTCCTCGTTTGTTGTTGCCTGCCACCCTCTTCTGTGATAACCAAAGTCTCTCTTTCTCCGCTTTCATCGACTCAGGCTGTGAGCGTAACCTAATCGAATCTAACCTCATCCAGCAACTCCAGATTAAAACCGTTCCTCTCTCTCAGCCTCTCAGTGTGTCCGCCATAGACGGAAAAAGACTCCACCGTGTTACCCACCAAACCCAGCCCCTCGAGCTACTTCTGTCAGGTAACCACCGAGAGACAATAACTTTCTTTGTTTTTCCCTCTGCATGTTCCCCGTTCGTCCTCGGGTTCGAGTGGTTGGAGAAGCATAACCCTCACATTAACTGGACTAAACGTCTCCTGGAATCATGGTCCACTACGTGCCACGAAACCTGCCTTCGTTCTGCTGCCCCTATGGTGGGGCCTCCTAGAGGTGGGGGGGAGATGGACTCTCCTGACCTTTCTTCAGTTCCCTCTGAGTACCATGACTTAGCCCCTGTCTTCAGTAAGGTCAGTGCGACGTCCCTACCTCCACACAGACCATACGATTGCGCCATTGAACTTTTACCTGGTGCTCCTCTTCCTAGCAGCAGATTGTATAACATTTCCAAGCCCGAAAGAGAAACTATGGAAAAATACATCAATGAATCATTAGCTGCTGGAATAATTCGCCCTTCATCCTCTCCATTGGGCGCCGGTTTCTTCTTCGTGGGAAAGAAGGATGGTTCCCTGAGACCTTGTATTGATTATCGAGGTTTGAACCAGATCACAATTAAAAATAAATACCCACTGCCTCTTCTCGCCTCTGCCTTTGAACCTGTACAGGGTGCTACAGTGTTTTCCAAGCTGGACTTAAGAAACGCCTATCATCTCCTTAGGATACGAGAGGGCGATGAATGGAAAACTGCCTTTAAGACACCCTTGGGTCAATTCGAATACCTGGTGATGCCCTTCGGTTTAACAAACGCTCTTGCCTGCTTTCAGGCCTTGGTTAATGATGTTCTCAGAGATTTCCTCAACGTGTTTGTTTTTGTGTACATTGATGACATTCTCATTTATTCCAAGAACCTCCATGAACACAAGAGACATGTCCGTCTTGTCTTACAGAGACTACTAGAGAATAAGCTGTTCGTGAAAGCCGAGAAGTGCGAATTCCATCAACCTTCAGTCACCTTTTTGGGGTTTGTGCTCGAGGGCGGCCAGGTAAAACCTTCAGAAGACAAGATCAAAGCAGTTTTAGACTGGCCAGTCCCTGAGAACCGTAAACAGCTACAGAGGTTTCTAGGTTTCGCTAACTTCTATCGTCGATTCATAAGAAACTACAGTCAAACCGCCCTTCCATTAACCTCACTGACATCCATTAAACAAACTTTTCAGTGGACTCCCGAGGCACAAGCTGCATTTGAGAAACTCAAATCTTTGTTTTCCAGAGCTCCTGTACTAATTCAACCTGATCCAACTAAACAGTTCATCCTAGAGGTGGATGCTTCAGATTCAGGGGTTGGAGCGGTTCTCTCCCAGAGGCTCGACTCTGATCAGAAAATACACCCATGTGCTTTCTTCTCCCGTAGGCTCTCTTCTGCTGAACAGAACTATGACGTGGGTGACCGAGAGCTCCTGGCTATTAAGTTGGCGTTGGAAGAATGGAGACATTGGCTGGAGGGAGCTGAGCATCCGGTTCTTGTGTGGACAGACCACAAGAACCTGGCTTACATCCAGTCAACAAAGCAGGCAAATCCTCGCCAATCAAGGTGGTCAATCTTCTTCTCACGATTCAACCTTATCATCTCCTACAGACCCAGATCCAAGAACGTGAAGCCCGATTCTCTCTCTCGTCTCTACTCCGTCGATCATCCAGAGACACCTGAACCTGTCCTTCCTGCTTCATGTACCATTGGAGTGGTCAACTGGGAGATAACGGACCTAATCAACTCTGCCCTAGCCACTGAACCAGATCCAGGTACCGGTCCGCCTAATCGTACATATGTCCCATCTTCTGTCAGGTCCCGTCTGATCCAGTGGATGCACGCCGCCAAATTCACCGCTCATCCAGGAGTGAGTAGGACAGTTGCTCTCATCTCCAGGTGCTTCTGGTGGCCCACACTCCACAAAGACGTAAAGGAGTATGTGTTGGCTTGCCCCACATGTGCCCGCAACAAAGCCTCACACCAACCTCCTTCAGGCCTGCTTCAACCACTACCTGTTCCCTCGCGTCCATGGTCCCATATAGCCATAGATTTCGTCACCGGTCTCCCTGTCTCCCGAGGTATGTCCACCATACTAACCATTGTTGACCGTTTCTCGAAATCCTGCCATCTAGTTCCCCTCAGAAAACTTCCCACGGCCTTCCAGACAGCCCAGCTGCTAATTAAACATGTTTTCCGGCTTCATGGCATCCCCCAGGAAATCCTCTCGGACAGAGGTCCACAATTCATCTCACAGGTATGGAAAGCTTTCTGTTCTGCTCTCGGCTGCAAACCATCTCTCACTTCAGGTTACCACCCTCAATCAAACGGCCAGACAGAACGTATGAACCAGCAACTGGAATCCACCCTCCGCTGTCTCACATCCAATAACCCCGTGGATTGGAGTCAATACCTCCCGTGGATAGAATATGCCCACAACTCTCTCCGTTCTGCATCCACTGGACAATCCCCATTCCAGGTCAGTCTCGGATACCAACCACCTCTTTTCCCCGCAGATGAGAGAGAGATATCGGTGCTGTCCGTCAACCAACACATCCGTCGCTGTCAGAGGATTTGGAGGGAGACCATCGCCACACTCAACCAGTCATCCGTGTCAGTGAAACGTTTCGCCGACGCCAAGAGACGTCCCGCCCCCGAGTATTCTGAAGGCCAGGAAGTGTGGCTCTCCACTCGAGACATCCCCCTCAAGGGGATGTTTTGAAAACTCTCCCCGAGATTCATTAGACCCTTCAAGATCTCACGAGTCATCAACCCCTCAGCTGTTCGTCTCCACTTACCTCAGTCCCTCCGAATCCATCCTACATTCCACGTCTCCCAGATCAAACCTGTTTCTTCGAGCCCTCTGTGCCCACCGTCCGACTCCCCACCACCCGCCCTGGAGGTCGATGGCCATCCGGCCTTCACAGTGCGCCGCATTGTAGACTCCCGTCGACGAGGTCGCGGATGGCAGTACCTCGTGGACTGGGAGGGCTACGGACCGGAGGATCGTCAGTGGGTCCCAGGCTCGTACATCCTCGACCCTGCACTCATCGAGGAGTACGAGCATTCCTGCCCATCTACCTCTTCCGGACCGCCAAGGGGCGGTCGTTGAGGGGGGGGTACTGTTGGGAGCTGGAGAAAATCCCATCTTTCTCCAGCAGAGTCCGCCGTGGATCCTCTGAGGGAGCCTCCTGCACAGCTGCAGCTCATCTAGATCATCAGAGGATCCACTATATAAGCTGTCTTCAGACCTTGCCTCAACGCCGCAGTGTTGTTCCAGTTGGTCAGCGCTAAAGCCTAGATCTTTGTGTATCTCCATGACTTTGAATCCAGGTTGGATTCTAATCACTTTCTCTGTGTTTCCAGGAAACCCGTGTCTCCTCCGTGAAAGCTCAGGAAGAGCTAACCTGCCGAGCCGACCCTCTGAGCCAAACCCTGAAGATTCTCTGAGAACCTCCAAGCAGCTCTGGACTAGAGCTGGGAAACCAAAGCTAAGGTCTGTTCAAGCTAGACGTGAGACGCTGAAGCAGCAAACGGACTCTGCTGATAAACCCTTCTCCAGAACCAACAGAGACTCTCCCAAGGAGAACCTCAAGAACCCTCAAGGTACAATCAGTACTCCTTTGAAAACCAAATCCTATCAGCAGTCCATAACAGCTCCGTCTCTCACGCAGACTCCGGTGAAACCAGGACCCAGGCCCGAACCCGCCATCAGTACATTCAGTGTATTGTGCAAATAATCTTGTTAACTTTCTCCCTTGTGTCCGTCAGTGGTCTTCTGCATCATTGGGTCTCCATTTGAGAACCCATCATGACAGTATTCTTTCTGGTAGGCCAGCATTCATAACATGTAGGCAAATCACTGTCCCCCAGACATCTGCGGTTATATTTTTTATATTTATATTTTTTAAGAACAAAGCAGAGTGTGTATGACATCATCCACGCGAGCCGGACTGGAGTTGTGACAGGCAGCCACAGGCGGCTATGCTCTACCCCTTCTATTCATTAGGCTAGCTAATCTGAATCGTTCAATTCAATTTCGAGAGCGAGATCATCTGTGGTAGTAGCACTAGACATCTTCCAGGCATGTAAGTAAAACTAGCTGCAGTTCAGCGGACAGGATGAATGAATGGTAGCCGGCGCACGCGTCCTCAATTTGTGTCCCAGTTCTGCACAGAATTCTACTCTCTGTTGGAGATCTCTGTCAGTTCGTCATCTAGTTCTCTGGAGACTAGCTAGGCAATGCCAGAACCTCGATATGCTTCTCTCAGAGTCACTCCTTGGTTATCCTGGCTGTGTGCTTCGGGTCATTGTCATGTTGGAAGACCCAGCCTTGAACTATCTTCAATACTCTTAGTGAGTGAAGGAGGTTATTCCCCAAAATCTTTCAATACATGTCCCTGGTCATTCTCTCCTTAAAACAGGGCAGTCACACCGTCCCATGTTTGGAAAAACAACCACCAAAGCATGATGGTACACCCCCATGGTTCAGACTTCGACTTAGACAAACTATTGTAATTTTGTATACAGAGTGTATACCAAACAAAATTTCGTTTTCCATTTCCTAAAGTGCAGCAATGATCAAATGTAAACATTGGGAGAAAAAAAAACATGGTGGAAAAAAACAAATACACATTGATATTATCAGTTTAATGACAATGACAAGACTGTGACATGTTTTAGATGTATTCAACATTCAGCTTTTTTCAGTTGTTTTTTTTTTCAACATTCAGCTGTCTGATGACAGTGGGGAAGAAGCTGTTTTGGAATCTGCTGGACCAGCATTGAATGCTGCAAAGCCTCTTCCATGAGGAAAAAAGGGAGAATAGTCCATGGCGGAGGTATGAGGGTTCATTGATAATGTTACGGGCTTGGGACATGAAATGTCTTTTATGGAGGGAAGAGGGGCCCCGATGATTTTCTCTGCTGTTCTCACCACTCTGCTCACTTTTTTCCAGTGTGTGGCGCTGCAGCCTCCACACCAAACACTGAGACAGCTAGTTAGAATGCTCTCTATGGTGCTTCTTTAGAAGGTGGTAAAGATGGGTGGGGGTAGGTGGGCTCTCCTCATCATCTGCAGGAAGTACATGTGCTTCTATGCCCTTTTGACCAGTGAGGTGGTGTTTTACAGTCCAGGTGACGGTGTCTGGGATCAGGGGTGGACTGGGACAAAAAATCGGCCCTGGCATTTTGGACTAGACTGGCCCACCACATTTTTTTGGTGTACTGAATTTTACACCAGTAATAAATGTACCAGTAATAAATGAGATTGTGTCAGAAGTCTTTCCAAATGCAATACATAGAAACAAAATAAAGCATTATGTTTCTCACAATATGTGAGCCACCTCCTGTTGGTTGCATTTTTAGTGGTGAATACCAACTGGATTTTTTTTGCTTTGTTGTGGGTGGTGATTCAAAAAGTTTTGTAAAAGACAAGGATCAGGACGGGCAAAGAAACCTATTTCCTCCTGCTCTCTGCTCTCATCTCTATCGCCATGTCTCTCCTCAGCTGCACTGACATCATGTTCACTGCTCGGTTCTCCGTCACCTCCACTACAACCACAGACATCCCAGGTTCCAAAAGCTTATTTCAGGGAGATGCTTAATGAAGATAAATTGTGCCTTCATCAATAGTGGATTTGTCAACAGTGGGTGGTGAGGTTGCTTTGAGGACCCAGATGCAGAGACAAGTGAAGCAGGGATGTGTTCTGAAAGGTTTAATTGGAGACCAAAAAGCAGCAGAGGCAGAAATCCAGGGATCCAACTCAAAATATAAAACAAACCAAAAATCATGGAGACATCAGGGTAAAGACGAGTCTGAGGAGCCGGGGAGAGACGAGGAGAGTAGACAGCACAGCATCAAGAAGGAACCAGCACTGAGTGACTGCAGAGGTGGAGTATTTAAGGACAACCAAACAAAGGATGGACTAACGAGCTGAATGGGGAGCAGGTGTGGGTGGAACTGCCAAGAGGGAATCCAAGGGAAAAGAAAACAATCACAAGGGGGCAACAGAGAGTAACTAAAGAATGCTTGAAGATCATGGAAAATAACAAAACAACTGATAACAGAAAACTCAGAGTCAACAAATAAGAACCATAACAGTACCCCCCCCCTCAAGGGCGGATACCAGACGCTCTTGGAGCCCAAACACAAAACAACCCACCCAGGGTGGGCGGAGGGGGAAACCAGGAAGGAGGGCAAGAAACCAAAAAACAAAACAACCCACAAAAGGTGGGCGAGGGCAACCTAAAGTCTCTAGAATTCAGCCGGGTGGCCAGGGACGAGAAAGAGTCTCTGGAGGCCGGCCGTGTGGCCGCGGAGGAGAAAGAGTCTCTGGAGGCCGGCCGTGTGGCCGCGGAGGAGAAAGAGTCTCTGGAGGTCGGCCGTGTGGCCGGAGGCGAGGTGACAGAGTCTCTGGAGGCTGGCCGTGTGGCCGGAGGCGAGGTGACAGAGTCTCTGGAGGCCGGCCGTGGGGCCGGAGGCGAGGACGAAGGTGGGCCTCTGGAGGACGGCCGTGGGGCCGGAGGCGAGGACGAAGGTGGGCCTCTGGAGGACGGCCGTGGGGCCGGAGGCGAGGTGACAGAGTCTCCGGAGGCCGGCCGTGGGGCCGGAGGCGAGGACGAAGGTGGGCCTCTGGAGGACGGCCGTGGGGCCGGAGGCGAGGACGAAGGTGGGCCTCTGGAGGACGGCCGTGGGGCCGGAGGCGAGGACGAAGGTGGGCCTCTGGAGGACGGCCGTGGGGCCGGAGGCGAGGACGAAGGTGGGCCTCTGGAGGACGGCCGTGGGGCCGGAGGCGAGGAAGAGTCTCAGGAGGACGGCGACGGCGTCTCTGACGAAGGAGGCTCTCTGGAGGAGGCCGGCGGCGAAAGAGGGCCTCTGGAGGAGGCCAGCGGCGACGCAGTCATTGAAGGAGGAGGGCCCCAGGAGGAGGCCGGCGGCGTCTCTGACGAAGGAGGAGGGCCCCAGGAGGAGGCCGGCGGCGTCTCTGACGAAGGAGGAGGGCCCCAGGAGGAGGCCGGCGGCGTCTCTGACGAAGGAGGAGGGCCCCAGGAGGAGGCCGGCGGCGTCTCTGACGAAGGAGGAGGGCCCCAGGAGGAGGCCGGCGGCGTCTCTGACGAAGGAGGAGGGCCCCAGGAGGAGGCCGGCGGCGTCTCTGACGAAGGAGGAGGGCCCCAGGAGGAGGCCGGCAGCGTCTCAGACGCAGCTGCGGGAACCTTGGGGGACGCCGTCTCAGACGCAGCTGCGGGAACCTTGGGGGACGCCGTCTCAGACGCAGCTGCGGGAACCTTGGGGGACGCCGTCTCAGACGCAGCTGCGGGAACCTTGGGGGACGCCGTCTCAGACGCAGCTGCGGGAACCTTGGGGGACGCCGTCTCAGACGCAGCTGCGGGAACCTTGGGGGACGCCGTCTCAGACGCAGCAACAGCCTCAGAGGGGGCCGCCGACTGCGGCACTGGAACAGCCTCAGAGGAGGCTTGGAGCGCCCGCTGAGGGGCCGTGGAGGCTTGGAGCGCCCGCTGAGGGGCCGTGGAGGCTTGGAGCGCCCGCTTAGCCTTATTTTAGAGAGCCTTTTACTTGTGTGCTCAGGGATATCAGGATGACTTTGAGCGGGCTCAGGGGTCCCAGGCGCTAGGCTAAACGGCCCGCTAATGGCCACAGGAGTCTCTGGCGCTAGGCTAAACGGCCCACTAATGGGCTCAGGAGTCTCTGGCGCTAGGCAAAACGGCCCGCTAATGGGCTCAGGCACTGGGGAAGCTGCCCCGCTAATGGGCTCAGGCACTGGGGAAGCTGCCCCGCTAATGGGCTCAGGCACTGGGGAAGCTGCCCCGCTTATGGGCACTGGGGAAGCTGGACCGCTAATGGGCACAGGCACTGGGGAAGCTGTAGCTAGGGAAACAAGACCGCTAATGGGGACTGGAGCTAGGGAAACAGGACCGCTAATGGGGACTGGAGCTAGGGAAACAGGACCGCTAATGGGGACTGGAGCTAGGGAAACAGGACCGCTAATGGGGACTGGAGCTAGGGAAACAGGACCGCTAATGGGGACTGGAGCTAGGGAAACAGGACCGCTAAGGGGGACTGGAGCTAGGGAAACAGGACCGTTAAGGGGGACTGGAGCTAGGGAAACAGGACCGCTAAGGGGGACTGGAGCTAGGGAAACAGGACCGCTAAGGGGGACTGGAGCTAGGGAAACTGGCCCTCTACTGGGCTCTGGAGCTAGGGAAACAGGACCGCTAAGGGGGACTGGAGCTAGGGAAACTGGCCCTCTACTGGGCTCTGGAGCTAGGGAAACTGGCCCTCTAATGGGCTCTGGAGCTAGGGAAACTGGCCCTCTAATGGGCTCTGGAGCTAGGGAAACTGGCCCTCTAATGGGCTCTGGAGCTAGGGAAACTGGCCCTCTAATGGGCTCTGGAGCTAGGGAAACTGGCCCTCTAATGGGCTCTGGAGCTAGGGAAACTGGCCCTCTAATGGGCTCTGGAGCTAGGGAAACTGGCCCTTTAATGGGCTCTGGAGCTAGGGAAACTGGCCCTCTAATGGGCTCTGGAGCTAGGGAATCTGGCCCTCTACTGGGCACTGGAGCTAGGGAATCTGGCCCTCTACTGGGCACTGGAGCTAGGGAATCTGGCCCTCTAAAGGGCTCTGGAGCTAAGGACACTGGCCCGCTGAAGGGCTTGGGATGTGCTGGCTGACAGGGAACTGATGGAGGTGGAAGGAAAGGGAATAGATCCTCCCTTTCCCCATAAAAGTAGTCCCATAACTCTGACTCCTCAATATGTGGTGCTCTGACTGCAGTGGGTGTAATCATGGTGACTGACTTTAAACCTCTAACTCGAGGAGCTAACTGCTGATCATGGAGGTGACGGCCAAGGCCATAGGGGAAACTGACCTGAAGAAGAGTGGGATTGAAGCAGGCGTCAGGCTGACCCGCCGGAGAGGGAGTGGAGGCGTCAGGCTGACCCGCCGGAGAGGGAGTGGAGGCGTCAGGCTGACCCGCCGGAGAGGGAGTGGAGGCGTCAGGCTGACCCGCCGGAGAGGGAGTGGAGGCGTCAGGCTGACCCGCCGGAGAGGGAGTGGTGGCGTCAGGCTGACCCGCCGGAGAGGGAGTGGTGGCGTCAGGCTGACCCGCCGGAGAGGGAGTGGTGGCGTCAGGCTGACCCGCCGGAGAGGGAGTGGTGGCGTCAGGCTGACCCGCCGGAGAGGGAGTGGTGGCGTCAGGCTGACCCGCCTGAGAGGGAGTGGAGGCGTCAGGCTGACCCGCCGGAGAGGGAGTGGAGGCGTCAGGCTGACCCGCCGGAGAGGGAGTGGAGGCGTCAGGCTGACCCGCCGGAGAGGGAGTGGAGGCGTCAGGCTGACCCGCCGGAGAGGGAGTGGACTTCTTCCCCCGGCGACGCTTACGCCTGGAGGGAGCAGTTGGCAGAGGAGAGTCTGTAGAAGCTGAGGGAGAAGTGGAAGGAACTAATGGAGAGGTTGAGCAGGCAGCCGCTGCAGGTGATTGTGGTCGAGGTGAGGAAGCTTATTAAAAAGCTGAGCAAAAGCGGCCTTGTGGTTCCACTCCACCTCTTCTAAAATGTTCAGAAACCCTAGGGATGAGAGGAGAGTAGTTTTGGGGGTTAAAATCTTTTGGAGATTGGCAGCAGCACATACCCGTCTCCAAGGTGGGCTGAGAGTGGCAATCTTATCCAGAGTGATCCGACAGTTCTTCAGAAAGTCTGTCATGCTTCCTGCAATGTTTGACTCTGCTGGGTCCATCTTGGCTGGTTCCTTCTGTCAAATATGGGTGGTGAGGTTGCTTGAGGACCCAGATGCTGAGACGAGTGAAGCAGAGATGAGTTCTGACAGATTTAATTGGAGACCAAAAAGCAGCAGAGGCAGAAATCCAGGGATCCAACTCAAAATATAAAACAAACCAAAAATCATGGAGACATCAGGGTAAAGACGAGTCTGAGGAGCCGGGGAGAGACGAGGAGAGTAGACAGCACAGCATCAAGAAGGAACCAACACTGAGTGACTGCAGAGGTGGAGTATTTAAGGACAACCAAACAAAGGATGGACTAACGAGCTGAATGGGGAGCAGGTGTGGGTGGAACTGCCAAGAGGGAATCCAAGGGAAAAGAAAACAATCACAAGGGGGCAACAGAGAGTAACTAAAGAATGCTTGAAGATCATGGAAAATAACAAAACAACTGATAACAGAAAACTCAGAGTCAACAAATAAGAACCATAACAGGATTATGGTTCTAGAACTAGTCCATGCATTTGTTACTTCAAGGCTGGACTATTGTAATTCTTTACTATCAGGAAGTCCACAAACTGTAGTTAAAAGCCTTCAGCTGATCCAAAATGCTGCAGCCAGAGTTCTAATGAAAATAAAAAAGAGAGATCATATCTCTCCTATCCTGGCTTCTCTTCATTGGCTTCCTGTTAAATCAAGAATAGAATTTAAAATCCTCCTTCTCACATATAAAGCCTTAAATGGCCAAGCTCCATCTTATATCAGAGATCTGATTGTTCCTTATGTTCCTAACAGAGCACTTCGCTCTCAATCTGCAGGTTTACTAGTGGTTCCTAGAATTTCTAAAAGTAGAATGGGAGGCAGATCTTTTAGTCATCAGGCTCCTCTCCTGTGGAACCAACTACCAGTTTTAGTCCGTGAGGCAGACACCCTGTCTACTTTTAAGGCTAGGCTTAAAACTTTCATTTTTGATAAAGCTTATAGTTAGGGTGGCTCAGGTTATCCTGAGCTATCTCTATAGTTATGCTGCTATAGGCTTAGACTTTTGGAGGACATAGGGACCCCCATTTCATCATTCTGCTTCATTCTCTCTCTGTTCTTCTATTCTGCAGAATCTGTTAGTTCAATCTCTAACCTTCTGCTCTCTCTGCTTTTCCTCAGAGTAGCTTTGCCTCGTCTGTTCCTGTTTGGCTGTGACGTCATCCTGGAAAAAAAACATCAGCTGTGCTGCTTCTATCAACACCCTTGTTAATAGATGTTGGAGATCGGCCTGTTTTCCAGTGTGGTCCTGTTTCTCTGACCGTGACTGAGTGGATGTGCTCTCTTCGTCCTCTGGCATGGGAGCTGCCTTGGAGCTCGTCTGCCTGGCTGTGTGTTTCCTGGACGGGGCCGCCTTTTACAGCTGCTTTTTGTATCTCTGCTTCTGTCTCCTTGAACCCCAGTCGGCCTCAGCAGATGGCCGCTCACACTGAGCCTGGTTCTGCTGGAGGTTTCTTCCTGTTAAAAGGGAGTTTTTCCTCTCCACTGTCGCTACAAGCATGCTTAGTGTGAGGGATTGTATTTGAGTCAATGAGTCAATGCAATCAACTGGTTTTCCTTAGATAGAAAACTTTGTATCAATTTGACTGTATGATCTGGTTGAACTGTAAAGTGCCTTGAGATGACATGTGTTGTGAATTTGGCGCTATATAAATAAACTGAATTGAATTGAATTGAATTGATTAGAGATATACGGTGAAGTTCACAAGAGGGCCAATTTAATTCAGTTTGGTTCAGGTAGATATTTCATAATGCAGAAAATAACTAAAATAAATCTGATTGTACAATTTATTTATGATGCTTTATAGTAATAAATAAGTGCCATAAAATAGTTGCTCACGTGCTTGCACTAATTAACTGCGCCCATGTTTTTATAAAATAAATAATTGCCCAAAATGTTTTTTGCTCATGTGCTCTGTGCGCTCGCATTTTATTTGGTGCCCTATTGTGCCCCTGTATAGTACTGGGTCAGCTGACGCCCCTGGCCGCACCCTGCGCCATACATGCACTCCATCATTGTTTACCTTCACTAGACATGGATACACTTTAGTATGTTCTGCTGCAAAATGAGTTCACTGTAAAAGAGTAAACTGAAACTTATTGGCTTATTTTTCTGACTGATCCAATCAGCTCTCTGATCAACCAGTCGCCTGGATCGCTGGTTGAACAGAGCATCACCAGCAACCTCCTCCTCACACCACAATCTCTCTTGTTGTCTGCGCAATCACAATACTTCTAATCCGCACATGATGCATGAATTATTGTATTGCCTGATTGCTCTCACTCGAATAAAAAAAAAAAACACCAGCAGAGTTTCAAATCGGGATAATTTATCCGACTCGCGGGCATCCGTGAACAACTATCTATATCAGGGAGAATTGGGATGTCTGCACCACCACCATCATATTTTATATCAGGTTAGCAGATGACGTGCCTGCTGTTGGGAACATGTCAGTCAGTTTGATACATTTCGCAGCGTCCGTTTGAAGAACTCGTTTCTTTTTTTCGCACAGTTTCTCTGCACCTCCCTTTCGTATCTTATCCATTACTACTGTGAACACCGCTGCACAAAGTTCCAGTGGAGAGAGAAAGGGGTTTTTCTACTTTCTGATTGGCCTAGCCCTTTAGACTGTCAGGGATGATAACCAATGGGCTGCAGTAGCCTGTGATAAGGGCCGGATGATCGGAACAGACTCTTGCGTAACAAGGCCGATATAATAATAATAATAATATACATGTCAGGTCTGCCGGCTCCAAACAGCACGTCGGCCCACCGGGCAAATGCCCGTTACGCCCGATTACCAGTCCATGCATATCTGTGATGAGCACCCAGAGAAATTTGGGGCTGTTGACCACCTCTACTTCTGAGCTGTTGATGGGCCGTGGAGCGAGGTTAGGCTGATTTATCCTAGGGTGACCAAACGTCCGTATTTCCCGGGACATATCCGTATTTCACGTCCTGTCCTGGGCGTCCGGGTTTTTTTTAGAAAGTGAGGAAATGTCCTGATTTTTTTAATTACCTTAATTGGGCCATTACATTTACAGGCACTAGGGCACTGCGCACGACGCTGCGTGTGACGTAATCCCTGAGCCGCCTCAGTGCGGGCAGCCCTGTTCTTAATCAGAGGCTCTGTTCGAAAACTTGGGCTGCATCCTCCAAGGACGCGGTCTACCTAGACTGGATCCTTCGAAGTCTTTGAAAATAAGGAAGCCTGAAGAGTTTTGGCTGTAAATTCGAACAGGTCAACCCTTCGGAGGGTTTTACCGCTGTATGCTCTGTTGCTTAGCAAACGTGAAAGTTGACACACAAAGCAGGAAAAGAATGAATACCGAGGTTTTCAAAACTGTTAGGGTTAGAAATATATAGAAATATATAAGTAAATCTAAACAATGTATGTACAAAATATATCTGCAAAATCTCTAATATTCAACAACAAAAACAAACTTAGTTAAGCATATTGTGCAAAACAGCAATAAAAAATTTTAACTCCTATCAGATTTATAGTCCCCACCCTGCAGATATATTACAATCTGTCCTTAAATTACAGCCAAACCCACACAGTAACAGATTAAAACCTGTAGATAAACCAAACATTACCACCACATATCTGACTCTATAACCATTAAAACAACTATTTTCATTTCTATGTTCTATTCTTTTTTCTATTCTATTTTCGGAACTATTCACAGACTTGTATTGTATTAAACTGAACTTCCAATTTTCACCACTGTTCGGCGCCAAGTAACATTTCCTCTGATCACGGAGCAAATCCCTATGATGAGACATTATTTCTTTCATTGTGCTATTTATTCATTACAGGAATTGTTAAGCATTTTTATTAAATACATCTTGAATAAAATTATCTTTTATTATTGGAGTTATTGCTGTTGACTTTTACTGAAAATCATTTTTAATAAATCAACTGTAAATATGTTATTGTAGGATTACGTAGGCCTATGTTAAGTGAGTGCATGCCACAGACATCTCTATGCATGGGAACAGAGATCCCCCTCCCCAGCGCTCCAAGGTATCCTGGTTTTCCCAAATGAAAATATGGTCACCCTGATTTATCCTGAAGTCAACAATTATCTCCTTTGTTTTCTCCACATTCGGGATCAGGTTGTTGTCCCTGCACCAGTCCACCAGCTTATCCAACTCCTCTCTGTAGCCCTGGTTGTTGTCATCTCAGATGAGGCTGAAAACCATAGTGTCGACTTCACGGTGAACCTGGGGACGAAGTTATACATCATCAAGGTGAACAGCCGGGGGCTCAGGATGCAAACCTGAGGGCAGCCTGTGCTTAGGGTGACAAAATCAGAGGTGTTCTGTTCGACCTGGACTGATTAAGGTCTGTTTGTGAGGAAGTCCAGCCCAGCTGTTCCAGTTTTCCTATCAGATGCTGTGGGATGATGATTTTGAAAGCTGAACTGAAGTTCAGAAACAGCATCCACACATGGGTGTTCTTCTCCTCCAGGTGTGCCAGGCTCAGGTGGAGAGCAGCAGAGATGGTGTCCTCAGTGGAGCGGAGGCATCAATAAGCGAACTGTAATGGGTCGAATGTTGGCGGCCAAATGGAGAGGATGTGTTCTTTAACCAGCGTTTCAAAGCACTTCATCATAATCAGAGTGCGACAGGCCGGTAATCATTTAATGAGATGACCATTGGCTTCTTTGGGACTGGAATAACGTTGGCAGACTAGAAGCATGCTTGCACTATGGATTGGTCCAGCAAGATGTTAAAAATGTCTGTGAGGACACCAGCCAGCTGATCTGCACACTCCTTATACACCGGCCCAGGTATGTTATCAGGCCCTTGGGCCTTCCTCGGATTGACTGTCCTCAGAGTTTTCCTAACTTCAGCTACATCCAGGTTTAGTGTCTCCTCCTCTTGGTATGGAATGGCTTTCAATGCTGGAGTGCTGTTTAGTGCCTTAAACCTTCCAAAGAAGTTGTTCAGTTTATTAGGAAGTCAGTGTTTGTTGCATCTACCGAGGGGAAAGGTGTGTTGTAGTCGTTATCATCCGAATGCCTTTCCTAGCAGAAAAATGATTTAAGTGATGATACACATAAAAATTTGTAAGTCAATAGCCACAAATTCCAATGCAGCAAAAGTTTCAAACTTACCACTGCAAAATAGAAATGTATGAAATTGTATCAGATGGCTGAACTGACTAACATTACCAAATAATAAATTAAAAAAGAACAGAGAGCTTTTCCAAACCAAATTTCTTTTTGTTTTACACTTGTGTAAAGAAAATGACTAATCTGTCTATATCAATATATATCTATCTATAATAAACATTACTGGTAAGAAAATAATATGAAAATAATATGCTTTGTTAATGGTTGTTCACAAGTGATATATATAAACATAATAGTGGCTTTTAGAAAAAATGCATCAAGCTTTAGAAATGTAATCTTCGTTTAGCTCCCAGTCCCTCTATCTTATGCTCTTAGATTTCCAACCACATGAAGTTAAATATAAGAACCCTAGTTTAGAAATTAATGCTAAGTTAGAATTTGCTCAATAACTGACCATAATTGAAGAACATTGGAATTTGGAACAAACAATGTTGTAACTTGTTCAAGCATGTGTTCAGAAAGTGCAGATTGAGTTTCACAAGTCCCAATGACGCCATGAAAAAATGGTAAAATTCTGTTACAGCAGAGCACTCTTACCACTGAATCCAACTGTAGTATTTATGGTATTAAACTGTGGCTGTGATTGAACGTTCGCCCTACCCCTTAACCCCTCGATAAATATACAGAACGTGGACATTATAGTTTAGTTCATATAGTGGGGTTGGGGAGGAAGAAACATTACATGTCTTCCTATATACCTTTTTTAAGAAGTTTGGGGGAACTTCTTAAAAAACACATTGAGGAGAAGATACCTTGTTTATTCCAAAGTTTCTCCTAGGCATCCATGTAATGTCTTAACTCAGTGTCTGCTGCCATATGACTTGGTGTTTGACTCCCCCTAGTGTAGGAAGTTTGCAGTTGTTTTCAACTTTATGCTGTTTTTCTGTATTTGCAGCCCTTTACTGCTTGCTTCCATCAGGGTCTTTTAAGGTTGTTGAACCTTTGGTGGCATCAACCAGGCTACCCAAATGGGTTCATTTGTTAAAAGACAGTAGCAGTGTATAAGAAATTTTTGAAATTAAAATAAAATGAGATATGCTGTAATAGCTAAATGCTGTGTTAAGTTATACGAGGTTTAGTTCCAAGTGGACAATACAAATATTTTTGTGAAAAAGATAATCACAAATGTATTTCAATAAATATTTTATTTATTTCTACTAAGTTTGACAAATATTCTTGAAAACTATCTAATCTAGGTAAATTTCAACTTTGCATATTCACCAAAGGCTATGGAGCCACTCCTGTGGCTTAATGGTTATATTTTTTGTTATCAGTGATGTTTTTAGGGCCCTATATTAAAACAAGCTTAGAACCAGGTAAGATGTTTTAAGTCATGGGTAAGCAAAGCTCAAATTATGGACAGAAAAATGCAGTGGTGTCAAATGTGAACACATTTGTTATTTAAGTAGAAGTATAGATACTGCAGTTTAAAAAAGTATCAAGTTGATACTTCAGTAAAGGTTGAAGTATCAACTTGACCTCTTTACTCAAGTAAAAGTGAAAAAGTATGTGCTCCAAAAACTACTGTACTTAAAGTATAAAGTAACCTTTAAAAAAAACAGACAGCTGCCACTATTGAAATTTACATTTTTGACTATTTAAAAAAATCTTTGAGATAGGACCAAGGATGAGGGAAGTCTTGTTGGTCTCCATCTCCATCTCGCTTGACCAAACAAGATGGGTAGCCCGGTCAGCAAGGGCCTGAGGAAGAGCGGTTGCTGACATCACTCTGCTGCGGCTGCCACTCAGAATGCTTTTTCTGTTTCGAGTTATGGACAGTACTTTGCAAGCAGACCATGAAAACAAAAAAGAAATATCTGCTGTTTTTTTCTCCTTGATTATGGCATAAAATGTGCAGTCTTAAAGAAGAAAATGCAAACAGGATTATTGATTACTAATTTAATTTATGAGTCAAACAATGCAGCCACATTCTTAAAATGAAAAAGCATTTCTGAAAATGCCTTTTCATTTGAAATATGGTAACGCTTTGCTTCCATACAGAACAGCTCCAAATGACACAAAACTAATATGGATGAGTAAAACATAGAGATGAGAGATGTGTAGCCATCAAGTCATCTCTATGGCTCTGTTCAAAATCCTGGGCTGCATCCTCCAAGGACGCGGTCTACCTAGACTGGATCCTTTAAAGTCCTTGAAAATAAGGAGACCAGAAGTGTTTTGGCTGTGAATTCGAACAGGTCTACCCTTCGGCGGGTTTTACCGCCCGTATGCTCTGTTGCTTAGCAACCGTGAAAGTTGACACACAAAGCAGGAGAAGAATGAAAACCGAAGTTTTCAAAACTGTTTGTTTATTTCTTTCTTTTTTATTGTAAAGTGAACAAGGAATACATTAACAATAATCCAGAGTGGAATAAAGGTTCCAACCACCAGGAGCAGGAACAAATAAAATCAAATGTAATGATAGAAACCTTAGTCAAGTAGATCCCTGTGGTACTCCACAGGTAACCTTGGTTACCTGTGGAGTACCACAGGGATCGATGCTAGGACCAATTCTCTTTACTTTATACATGCTCCCAATCGGTAGAATTATTAGACAGCATGGGATTAATTTTCACAGTTATGCTGATGATACCCAGCTATATCTGTCTATATATCCAGATGAAGCTAACCCATTACATAGATTACAGGCATGTCTTGAAGACATAAAAACCTGGATGACTCTTAATTTTCTCCTTCTGAATGCAGACAAAACAGAAGTTATAGTCTTTGGATCAGAGTCTTTGAAAAAGAAGCTGATTAGTCAGTCACTTCATTTGGATGGGATTAAACTGATTTCAGATAAAAAAAGTAAAAAATCTTGGTGTTGTTTTTGATCAGGACCTGTCATTTAAATCCCATATTAAAGAGGTTTCTAGAATTTCCTTCTTTCATCTGAGGAATACTGCAAAAATTAGAAATATCCTGTCCAAGGGTGATGCTGAGAAACTAGTCCATGCATTTGTTACTTCAAGGCTGGACTATTGTAATTCTTTACTATCAGGAAGTCCACAAACTGTAGTTAAAAGCCTTCAGCTGATCCAAAATGCTGCAGCCAGAGTTCTGATGAAAATTAAAAAGAGAGATCATATCTCTCCTATCCTGGCTTCTCTTCATTGGCTTCCTGTTAAATCCAGAATAGAATTTAAAATCCTCCTTCTCACATATAAAGCCTTAAATGGCCAAGCTCCATCTGATATCAGAGATATGATTGTTCTTTATGTTCCTAACAGAGCACTTCGCTCTCAATCTACAGGTTTACTAGTGGTTCCTAGAATTTCTAAAAATAGAATGGGAGGCAGATCTTTTAGTTATCAGGCTCCTCTCCTGTGGAACCAACTACCAGTTTTAGTCCGTGAGGCAGACACCCTGTCTACTTTTAAGGCTAGGCTTAAAACTTTCCTTTTTGATAAAGCTTATAGTTAGTTAGTTAGTTAGTTAGTTAGTTAGTTAGTTAGTTAGTTAGTTAGTTAGTTAGTTAGTTAGTTAAGCATATTGTGTAAAACAGCAATAAAAAAAATTAAAATCCTATCAGATTTAAAGTCCCCACACTGCAGATATATTAGAATCTGTCCTTAAATTACAGCCAAACCCATTTACACAACAACAGATAAAAACCTTTAGATCAATCAGATAGATAAATCAAACATTACCACCGCTTTTCTGACTCAATAACCATTAAAACAACTATTTTCATTCTTTTCAGATGGTACTATCCACATACTTGTATTATATTAAACTGAACTTCCAATTTTCACCACTGTTCGGCGCCAAGTAACCTTTCCTGTGATCACGGCTTGCTTGGTCTTGCAATGAATCCTGGGATATCCAAGGATACCGAGGATACATCGGACCCGTCCTTCAAATCGGGCAAAAAGAAGGACGCATTTTAAGGTCGCATAACGAGGAGTCCTGGAATCCGCCCAGACCTCTGCGCGGCGCTATGACGTAATCGTCCTTCGAATCTGGCCTTCTAAGGACGCCTCCCAGGTTTTCGAACAGAGCATATATCATGCATTTGTTCTACCCTGCACATGAACCAGGTGAGTCCAATCTACAGAGTGAATTAATCTGTGCAGATTGGACTCACCTGGTTCAGTGGCTGGGTAGAATAAATACATGACTTAGGGGTGACTTGTTGACTCCAGATCCCCCATCTCTGGTAAAACATGATGTAATAACGTAAAATCAAGGGGCCAATGTAAAAAAACAACAACCGGTGTTCCCCTTTAAATAGTCAAAAGTAAAAATGTAATGTTTTGATATCAGTACATTTCTGTCTAATTTTCAGAGTAATTTTACAGAGCCTGTATTGATGCGAAGAACCACCTGCTCTAGATTCTACACCACCTTCAGCATTAAAAAGGCCACAAAAAAGAAATTATATTTTGATTATAATTTTTTATAAAAACAAAGCAAAAAACAAGCTAAATCCTCCTAATACTTTCAGTATGGAATAGAAGTTTAAGGTTGAATCTATTACTACAAAGAAACCATAACTGATTTGAGAACTCATGCTGCTGAACAACTTGGCCACATGTAAACAACTAACACCTTAATAACATTATAAACTAAAAATAATATCTCCCCTGAGTTTCTCACATCTGGGAAACATAATTAAATCTCTAAAACAGTCCTAAAGGCTGCAATGTTAAAATTGCATTTTAAGAAAGATAAACAGCAACAGCGGACTACAAAGCTAAGCTGAGCCAAAGGAACACGGAACTAGCAGCTTCCTGGAAATGTAGTGGAGCGAAAGTTTAAAAGTACCTCCCAAACAAACTACTCAGGTAAAAATACTCAAAAAAAAAAGTACTTAAGTACAGTAATCAAGTAAATGTAATTTGTTAATTTCCACCACTTCCAAAGTGTGTTTCAGGTGAGAGTTAACTCCTCTGATATACAGATATTCTTACAGACAGGTTTATATGTGACAATATATATATACATACATATATATATATATATATATAAGGATATAGAATATAATGTATCAAATAAGTTTAAATGAGGTCTTTGCTGGTAATTTATGTTTATTGTGATGTGTAGTTGTGTCTGTGTGGGTGTATGTGCATCTGGCTCTGTGTGAATGCTTGCAAGTTCTGATGTGGATGCTGGTGTAAAGAAGCAGCTGTGGCAAGGGGTGATGGAGGGGCAGTGGGAACAGGCCCCCACTAAAGGGCCTCAGGCCTGTTGGCCTCTAAAAACCTATTCCCTTCCCCTACCAATCTTTTTTTACCATCAAAATACTACAGTATATCTACTTATCAGCCTTTCCACAGCAATTTATTTTATGTAAATGAATAACTATCTATAAAAAAAAGCACATAGCCAAAATTGCACCCTAAACCAGTCCATGAACAAGAGTAATCAAAAAAAGAAAATTTTAAATTATTTTATTTTTCAAAAGCCATCTTCTATGATTTTTCCAGTTTCTTAGCTGTTTTCATTAAACAGCCAATGAGATGTAGCTAAGGGAATCTGAAACTAGGCAATATCCATTAATAGAGAGGTAAACCACTCTGAGAGGAGAAGTCATTTGATGTAAGAGGCGACTAATAGCTCATTGCCTGAGTCTCCACATCCTAATACCCACCGCTAACAATATCTAGAGTATAACATTACCCACTTATTCACTTACAAAGCCTTTCAGTCTAATGCCATCATCAACCACTGAATGCCTCCATCAAACAGAACTGGCTCATCACACATGAGGAAGACCTGACAGTTTAGATTCCGTCCTTCCTTCCTTCCTTCCTTCCTTCCTTCCTTCCTTCCTTCCTTCCTTCCTTCCTTCCTTCCTTCCTTCCTTCCTTCCTTCCTTCCTTCCTTCCTTCCTTCCTTCCTTCCTTCCTTCCTTCCTTCCTTCCTTCCTACCTACCGACCTACCTACCTACCTACCTACCTACCTACCTACCTACAATTTATTGATGAAGTCATCAGGAAAGCAAAGAAAGCAGAATTCCATGCATCCCAGAAGGCTTGTAGCTAGCAATGCATAAGGCCATACATTTTATGCACTTTACCAAAAAAATGGTTAATTGTACGCTCTTTTTTTCCCCTAGAAAAGTGAAAACAGTCCGCTGGTTTTCCTTAGATAGAAAACTTGGAACCAATCGGACTGGATGATCTGGTTGAATTGTCTCTATAAAGAGCCTTTAGATGACATGGTGTGAATTGCTGCTATGTAAATAAACCAAAGGGAAATAAATTGAAGGGTGTGTTGAATCAGTCTGGACTGCCCACCCATGATCCTATGTGTCAGAATCCCAGATTTAAACAAGGCACCATGGATGCTGCATATGTGAAATTATCTGATATAAAGGCCTGACCACCATTAAGCCTCTCGATCCATAATCACTTTGTCTTTCTCTCAGGACTCCCTGCTAATCATGTTTTCTGATATCTGCAACTCAGAAATTCTATTAGAAAATTGACTCATTTTGAAAAATTTCACAAGCAATTTCTTTTTATGAAAATAGAATACTAATTATACTTTGTATACATACATCCTCTGTAAACTGCAGGAACAGACCGAGGCTGTTTGTTCGACAGATTACATCATTTTTATCTTAATTGTTCTTCATATGTTATATACCCCATAAATAAAGTAAAGAACATTGGTGTGATAATTGTCCATGACGTCTCCTTGAAATCATATTTCAAACAGGTTTAAAGGATATCCTTCTTCCATCTTTACAATGTTTCCAAAATTGGTTATAACCCCTACATTCAAAAAAGATACACATGGATATTTTTTGCTTTCAGGCTGTCCAAATAAGCTAAAACTATCCTGAAGTTCATCCAAGATATGAGACTGAGGATTCTGATACAAATTAAAAGGAGAGTTTACATTACTTTTATTCACTGTAATATTTCCATGACATCAAAATTAGATTTAAAAGTTTATGTTATTAGTCCTATTTCAGATATCTGATATGTCTTTATGTTCCTATAGTGAAGCACTTTGCTCTCAGGCATCAGATGTACCAGTGGGTCCTTCTGTTTCTAATAGTAGATGAAGGCAAATATTACAGTAATAGGATTCCACACCTGTGCCAATTTGATCATTAACAGAACTCCTATGTCTCCATGACCTTCTGGTTTATTGCATACGTAAACCATTGTCAGAAATATAATGTTATAATAACAGATCCTTATGAGAGAAGTTTATACTCGACCACAGGTGTCCAACACCAGTCCTGCTTATTGTAGATTGCCCATGCTCCAACAGGGCTGATTCCAGTGTTAGTGTTGAGTGTGCACTGCTAGACCTTTAAATAATGATTAATTTATATTTATTTTGCCAAAAAGGATACTACTCCTTAAAGACTGAAATTGGAAACTTACTACCCTGTAAGGTACAGTGGGGCAAAAAAGTATTTAGTCAGCCACCAATAGTGCAAGTTCTCCCACTCAAAAAGATGAGAGAGGCCGGTAATTTTCATCATAGATATACCTCAACTATGAGAGACAAAATGAGAAAAAAAAATGCAGAAAATCACATTGTCTGATTTTTAAAGAATTTATTTGCAAAATATGGTGGAGAATAAGTATTTGGTCAATGACAAAAGTTCATCTCAATACTTTGTTATATACCCTTTGTTGGCAATGACAGAGATCAAACATTTTCTGTAAGTCTTCACAAGGTATTTTGGCCCATTCCTCTATGCAGATCTCCTCTAGAGCAGTGATGTTCTGGGGCTGTCGCTGGGCAACACGGACTTTCAACTCCCTCCAAAGATTTTCTATGGGGTTGAGATCTGGAGACTGGCTAGGCCACTCCAGGACCTTGAAATGCTTCTTACGAAGCCACTCCTTCGTTACCCGGGCAGTGTGTTTGGGATCATTGTCATGCTGAAAGACCCAGCTACGTTTCATCTTCAATGCCCTTGCTGATGGAAGGAGGTTTTCACTCAAAATTTGACGATACATGGCCCCATTCATTCTTTCCTTCACACGGATCAGTCGTCCTGGTCCCTTAGCAGAAAAACAGCCCCAAAGCATGATGTTTCCACCCCCATGCTTCACTGTAGGTATGGTGTTCTTTGGATGCAACTCAGCATTCTCTCTCCTCCAAACACGACGAGTAGAGTTTTTACCAAAAAGTTCTATTTTGGTTTCATCTGACCATATGATATTCTCCAATTCATCGTCTGGATCATCCAAATGCTCTCTAGCAAACTTGAGACGGGCCTTGACATGTACTGGCTTAAGCAGGGGGACACGTCTGGCACTGCAGGATTTGAGTCCCTGGCGGCGTAGTGTGTTACTCATGGTAGCCTTTGTTACTTTGGTCCCAGCTCTCTGCAGGTCATTCACTAGGTCCCCCCGTGTGGTTCTGGGATTTTTACTCACCGTTCTTGTGATCATTTTGACCCCACGGGGTGAGATCTTGTGTTGAGCCCCAGATCGAGGAAGATTATCAGTGGTCTTGTATGTTTTCCATTTTCTAATAATTGATCCCACAGTTGATTTCTTCACACCAAGCTGTTTACCTATTGCAGATTCAGACTTCCCAGCCTGGTGCAGGTCTATAATTTTGTTTCGGGTGTCCTTTGACAGCTCTCTTGTTTTGGCCATGGTGGAGTTTAACAGGTGTCTTTTATACTGATAACGGGTTCAAACAGGTGCCATTAATGAACGTAACGAGTGGAGGACAGAGGAGCCTCTTACAGAAGAAATTACAGGTCTGTGAGAGCCAGAAATCTTGCTTGTTTGTAACTGACCAAATACTTATTTTCCACCATATTTTGCAAATAAATTCTTTAAAAATCAGACAATGTGATTTTCTGGAATTTTTTTTCTCATTTTGTCTCTCATAGTTGAGGTATATCTATGAAGAAAATTACCGGCCTCTCTCATCTTTTTGAGTGGGAGAACTTGCACTATTGGTGGCTGACTAAATACTTTTTTGCCCCACTGTAATTACTGTAAGCATTTGTTTCTATGAGAACCGTCCCAACTTTTTTAATCCTTCTTAATTGAAATATAAACTTTCATGGTTGTTTTTTTTTATCACAAAATACGCATGAAATATACAGGCTACTCTTCTGTTTACTACTTAAAAGTCATGTCCTTACAAGATGCCTGTGAACGAGTAGACGGAAATATGCATACATTGCAATAGTGGCATGATTTTAATATAATAGGCTGTAACAAAAGAACCTGAAAGACATAGCAGAACAAATGGCACTACTTAGGCTATTCCAAAGACATTAGCATTGATTTGAAGATTTCTATCCATAGAGGAAGATCAACAGAAATGGGGGTGGGAACAAAAGAACTTCTTCAGTATGTTGGCCTCCTACTAGCCATTAGTAAAACTTCAGCTTCCTGCAGTATTATCATTGAAGTGAATACGGCAAATCATGGTTGAATCACAAAGATCATGTCGGTGTACATTATATTTCACTCTGAGAGAGCTGATGGGAATTCAGATAAGCTGTGCAGTAAAATCCTATTTTCACCATCTGATGGATTGAGGTTTCTGTGATTATCAGCGGGTGCAACTCCAACGCACATGACACTCAAATAGCTTTTGTAATTTGGTTGGATTTTGTATTTTAAAGAAACAATGCCACCATCATCAATACATAAAAGAGAATCAGCAGAACTAAAATTTTCAAACCAACTTCCACCCCAATCAAAAGTTTGATTAGGGTGGAAGTTGGAGGTGATTCCTCAGTGCTACAGGCGTAACTTTCTGAAGGACTGGTGTTGACATGTCCCCACCAACTTTTGGCTGGTGTGGACATGTCCCTACCAACTTTGGCCTGGTGTAGACATGTCCCCACCAATAATTTCCACTTTTTTCCCCTTTCCACTCATTTAATTTAGCCAACAGTAACAGAGTTGGGTGCAGCTATCTGTGTTCAGAGCTATTTCAGTCTGTGTTTTTTTCCCTCTCTGCTCCCGTGTCTCGCATCTCGGTGTGACATCATCTGATCTGTCGCTTTGAGACATCTGATTGGCATTCGCATTTCACTGCTGAGAGTAGCTAGGTGGTTAACGGAGAGACACACAGAAGCATTAAATGGGAGCTACCCCGATGTATGTTTCGGTAAAAGTTAGGAGACGGGTTGGTAAAAAAATTAGAGACGTCATTTGTTAGACATGCGGACATTTTTCAGCTAAAAATGGCAACAGATTGTAAGTTTATACAAGTTAGTATTATAATGCAAGAAGCTTGAGAAAACATACTTTACATGTTCTTCTTTACTATAAAAGCTTGGCTTCTCAGAGTTCCATGAGTCCCAGCTACAGGTTAAAATTAACATGTTATCTTATTGAGCAGACAGAATCAGACTGCAGAGCTTCTAAATGTCTTTAAATGTTGTTTCTGTCATCATTATATTAGTAAAGAGGGTTTTAATCTTTTTAAACAGAGCACAGAGAGAAGCAGGGAGAGCTGCAGATTTAAGGTGAAACAGAATTACTGGGACATGCAACATGCAATAAAATGTATCTCCAAGTTTACAAGAAAAAAAATATGCTATGCTATCCATAATATCCATATTAACATATCCATATTTTTCTGGATGGATGGAATTGAAATTTTACATTCTAGGCATGCATGATATATCGATTTTGGCATCGTAAATAGCTATTATTCGTTATTTTTTTTCCGATAATTTTGTTTTTGGGCCTATATATATATATATATATATATATATATATATATATATATATATATATATATATATATATATATATATATATATATGTATATATATATATATATATATGTATATATATATATATATATATATATATATATATATATATATATATATAGGCATCTCTCTAACTATCTATAAATTTATATATTGTATTGTGGTTCTCTTGTGTTCTCAACAATTGGAAAGCGTTCAATAGATATATGTTTGAGCTCATTTTTGGAAAATACAAAAACCTAATAAAAGCGTTCAGGTGGAGTAACTGTAGATTTATCAGCCAACACTCGAGTCTCTCCACCAACTGTCATTACAAAGTTACACTTTGAAGTTACAAGTTGCCTCCATCTAGCTACCAAAATGACTTCAAAAGTACAGTAACCACCGGTATAGAAGGAAAAACAAAATAACGAGAGCGATCTCGGCAGAGCACTCATTAAGCACCTAAATGTCTTTTAATACCCCTTTACCACTGGCCTAAAAATCGGTTTAAACCGGGGAACAATGGACTTTTGGTGGCGGTGGGAACAGCTCACTGATGCATGTCTACCCTGGTCAAACAACTCGACACGCATTAAAAATACTTCAGCACTGATCAGCATGCTGTGGGAACACCAGAGCTGGGTTTACCCGCTAAATTACGTGACAACATTGAACGCATCTTAAGGACGTCAACACACCGCTCCAGTCGCTTCTGATCTGTTTCCATTCGATAAACATGGAGCAGCTCTGGTGAGAGGGATTCAGACAGATAATGGAGAGAAAAAATAAAGTACACTGACTATGCCCTGGCTTCCTTGCATGTTGCTCTCCATTGTTTACTTCCCTGATTTCCATAATCGAGCGTGATGATGAAGCCAGACATACAGCAGCAGGGGGTCAGAGGCCACGAAGCTGCCAGCGAGGGGTAAGACCAGCTTTTTATACCGGTGGGAAGATAGCCAAAGGCTGATTGTTAGTGGGTCGACCCATGTTTGAAAAACATCTGTAATCTTATTATTTTCAGTAGGAAAGACACTTTATTAATTTATTTAACTCTGGATTAACTTAATTGGTTGACATAAAATGGATATCTGCTACAGTAGCAGCCATTTAGGCAAGGCAAGGCAAATTTATTTGTATAGCACAATTCAGTACAAAGACAATGCAAAGTGCTTTACATGATTAAAATCCAGGAAGATAAAACAGAATCAAAGCAAGTAGGAAAAATTTAAAAAATAAAAAATAAATAAAATAAAATAAAAAATGCAGAAACAAAAAAAGAATATTAAAAACAGTTGGATTAAAGAAAATATGTTTCAGTTGAACTGTTTAACTAGAACAGTCGAAGGCAATCCTAAACAAATGTGTTTTTAGTCTTGATTTAAAGGAACTCAGGCTTTCCGCACTTTTACAGTTTTCTGGAAGTTTGTTCCAGATAAGTGGAGCATAGAAACTAAATGCTGCTTCTCCATGTTTAGTTCTGGTTCTAGGTATGCAGAGCAGGCTAGAGCCAGAAGTTCTGAGTGGTCTGGAGGGTTGATACACTGATAGCAAGTCTGTGATGTATTTAGGTGCTAAGCCATTCAGAGATTTATAGACTAACAGAAGTATTTTAAAGTCTATTCTCTGAGATACAGGGAGCCAGTGTAAGGACTTTAGAACCGGGGTGATGTGCTCTACTTTCTTAGTCTTAGTGAGGACACGGGCAGCAGCGTTCTGTATCAGCTGCAGCTGTCCGATCCACTTTTTAGGCAGACCTGTGAAAACACCGTTGCAGTAATCAATTCGACTAAAATAAACGCATGGATTAGTTTTTCCAGATCATGCTGAGACATTAGTCCTTTAATCCTGGAAATGTTCTTCAGGTGATAGAAAGGCGACCTTGTAATTGTCTTTAAATGCTTTTGGAGGTTCACGTCTGAATCCAGTACTACACCTAGATTTCGGGCCTGATCAGTGGTTACTAGCTGAAGCGACTGAAGCTGTGTGCTAACTTTAGATCTCTCCTCTATTGGTCCAAAGATTATTACTTCAGTTTTGTTTTTATTCAGTTGAAGAAAATTATGGCACATCCAGGCATTGATTTCTTCTAACCCCAGGCTCACACCGACTCCGGTCTTACCGTTGCGGTGCGGTGGGTGCGGCACCGCAGTGATTCCAAGTCATTAAAAAGACGTAAACCTCTCTCACCGGCTGCTGAGCTGTCCGGCTGCGGTTACCGAGACACTCCGGCGCTGCAGAAAATTCCGCAAGAAAGCTATCCTTGCGGCGTGCCGGAGCCCTCCGCAACAAGCTCTCGCAAATATCCTTATTTGGGCCGTGTTATCGCGTGAAGTTACGTGAACTCAAGTGAACTTCTGTTAAATCTCCGGACCTGTTGCCGGAGCCGCAGAGCCGCACCACACCGTAGTCAAAAGGGCGGTGTGAGAGGGGGTGTGCGGGAGTTGCGGTCTCCGTCGGCTCGGTAACCGCACCGGAGCCAGTGTGAGCAAGGGGTAAGCATTTCCTCAGTGCTTGAATTGGTTCATAGTCACCTGGTGACATGGTGATGTAAAGCTGTGTGTCGTCTGCATAGTTATGGTAGCCGATGTTGTTGTTTTTTATTAACTGAGCAAGAGGGAGCATGTAGATATTGAATAGGAGGGGACCCAGGATGGACCCTTGGGGAACCCCACATGTGATTTTTGTAATCTCTGATGTAAAGTTGCCTACTGACACAAAAAAGTCCCTGTCCTTTAAGTATGATTTAAACCAGTTGAGAGCTGTACCAGAGAGGCTGACCCAGTTTTCCAGGCACTCTAACAGGATGGAGTGATCTACAGTATCAAATGCTGCACCAAGGTCCAATAGTACCAGCACTGTGGTTCTTCCGCAGTCTGTATTTATACGGATGTCATTAAACACCTTAATAAGGGCGGTCTCTGTACTGTGGTGAGCACGGAAACCTAACTGGAACACGTCAAAGCGGCTGGTCATATCTAAGAAAGTGTTTAATTGTTGAAACACAGCTTTTTCAATAATCTTACTGATAAAGGGGAGGTTTGATATGGGCCTGTAGTTCTGGAGTAGTAGTTTGTCTAAACTGTTCTTTTTCAGCAGTGGTTTGATATTTGCTGTTTTTAGGGACTGCGGGAAAACATCTGACAGAAGGGACGTGTTTATTATCTGAGTCAAATCAGACGCTATGACTGGCAAAACTTTCTTAAAGAAAGCTATGGGTAGAACATCAAGGCAGCAGGAGGAGGAACTTCGCTGCTGAATGATTTCCTCTAAGCTTTTGTAGTTTAATTGGCTGAATTGGGACATTTGGTAAAGATCAATTCCAGTTGGAGACAACTTTGGTACTGAACTTGATATGGATGTATAAACTGATCCTCTGATCTTTAGGATTTTCTCAGTAAAGAAATTAGCAAATTCATTCCAGGCCTTGGTGGAGTGGAGTTCAGGAGCCACGGGCACAGGAGGATTTGTTAACTTGTCGACTGTGGCAAATAACGCATGAGTATTATTAATGTTCTTGTTAATGATTTCAGAGAAGAAAGATTCTTTTGCATTTCTCAGTTGTAAGCTATATCTGTAAAGTCTCTCAGAGGAGTTTCGTCTTTCTCCACCTGCGTTTGTAGAGCCCTAGAAATAGAATAGTGTAGAACGTAATAAAGTTAAAATTAGTTAAAATTATCATATTGGGCAAGCATTTATTTGATTTATTATTGAGTTTGTAAAATTCATTTGGTTTATGACAAAATATGTGCTCAAACTACTTTCTTTTATTTTTTATTTGTATTTCATACATTTCTGTAATTATAATACCCCTTTAAGAAGACATGATGCATGATGGGAAGAAGAAAGTTCATGATCTGTGTATATGTTAAAAAGGAGGAAAAAAACTATATATGCTGTATGCTTGAACCGTGGATTTAGTTTAATAAAGTTGCACAAAAGGGAAAAACTATGGGCTTTTTTTAGTTCTTTTTAAGGGTGCAACATAAATTTTGGTGTTCCCGCCCGGTTCAGCATAATTTTTTTCTTCTGAAATGAGAAGTATTTTTTTTGTTTGAAGAGGAACTACTTTTCGGTGGAGCAACACGGACGTGCTAGCTGCTATGCTAAGTGGCTATGCAGCTAGCCCGACAACATCTACAGTTAAAAATAAAGACAACAACCAATGAAGAAACGGACATGAGTGTTTCCAAGCTGTGAATCCTTAAAAGAAAAAAACAAGGCATCATGGACAGTGAGTGGGAATCTCTTTTTGCCGATATTGAGACAAAGCTGGTTACTCTGTCACTGGATGAGCTAAATGCCCTAGGTGAAGCACTAGGCTTGCAGTTGAGTGAAGAGGTGAAATCATGTCGGTTAATAATAAGAAAAATACTTATTCACTTGGAAAGTGAGGATGTCACGTCTTTAGAGGACAATGGATTCTCCGTGTTATTGACCACTAATGATTTGATAGAAGACATCAGTAAGAAAGCTGCTATGAGTGCCGTGCCGGCTGCTGCGGCGGAGAGCACCGCTGCTTAGCAACAAGTGGTCGCTGAGCAACCTCTGCTGGTAGAAATCGGTACTATACCTTTAGTTCTACCACCGCATATATGAAGCAGCTCTCCAAGTTCTGAAAGAGAGTCATCACAAGTCAAAGACCAAGTATATTTGCATCCAATATACAGAAAGGATTTTCGGATTATTGGACAAATTGGTGATGTGGGACAAAAAGATAAACTAAACTTCACTAGTCCTGAAAGACAAATGGAAAGAGGACTAAAAAAGGATACGATGAGGGAGAGATTGTTGAAGCAGTGATCCAAGCCATTGCACCCGATGTGAAATTAAAAAGTTATCTAGAGAGTAGGTCAGAATTATCCTTGAGCTCTCTTAGGCAAGTGCTTAGGACACACTTCATAGAGAAAGATGCAACATCATGCTTTGACACGTGCTGTACAAGATCCCAGAGAAACTCCTGTTCAGTTTCTTATACGCACCATGGACCTTAGACAAAAAGTGTTAACTGCTTCTAATAGAGCCAAAGCTGGACTTAAATACAACCCTGAGCTCGTGCAGACACAGTTTTTGCAAACTATTCTGACTGGATTACAAGATGATGCTGTAAGAGTGGACATTAAACAGTACCTGCAGGACGCTACTGTTAGTGATGAAGCGCTGCTTGAGAAAATGAGCGCTGCCTACAGTGTTGAACTCGAAAGAAGGAATAAACTTTCAACCAGACAAAAGAGCATCAAAGTGGCTTCAGTTCAGGAAGAGGATAACTGCAAAAATGAAAATACTGGAAGCTAAATTGGAAAAAAAAAACATCTACCAGACGCCAACGTTCGATCAGTGAGTGAACTTCTTGAGGAAGGTATGTTAGATCTTTCTGCAGCAAATGGGACTGAGATACCTTATGAGGGTTGTGTAGGAGTTGATTTTAGCCTTACAGAAAACAGAGACAGTGAACTGTTAGTACCATTTCTTGTAAGCTCTCAGCCAATCGCCAAGCCAATAGTGGGTTTCAATGTCATAGAAGAACTTGCAAAGTCCAACATATCAACAGATAGGACTCTCCCCAACAAGTTTTTGCACAGCCTTGGGTCAGCATTAGATGTAGGACACAAAAAAGCAAAAGCAGTGTTCTCTGTGTTAAGTAAAAAGAAATCTATGTCGGAGAATCAAACAGTAAGGCTAGGGAGACAAGATGTTATTATCCCAAAACGTCAAATGTTCAAAGTAATCTGTGGAAAATTCAAGAAAAATGCAGTTTTGGAACCAAATGAAAGCACACCATGGCCAGAAGGATTACAAATACAGCAGCAGCTAATGCACATACCAGCTAATGAGGGAGCCACAATTTCAGTTGTAGTCGAAAACAACACAGACAACAATATCAGACTACAAAACAGGACAATAATTGGTTCACTATTTCCAGTGGATAACATACAAGATGTAAAAGAAATCACAAAAAGGCCACAAAATGAAATTGGACATGTGCACACAAAAGACATGAAAATTACACCAGAAAATGAAGGAAAAACTGAGTAACAAACATGGGATCCACCAGTGGATGTTTCACACTTAACAGCGGAACAGCAAGAAATAGTGAGAAAAATGCTAAGAGAGGAAAGTGAGGTTTTTGCACAAAATGAGTGGGATATAGGATGCATAACTGATCTGCAGATGAAAATACATCTCAAAGACAGCATTCCAGTGACAAAAACATATAATTCAATCCCTCGTCATTTGTATCAGGAAGTGAAAAAGCACATTCAAGATCTACTCAGTAAGGGGTGGATACAGAAGTCAACTTCATCTTACTCATCACCAATCGTAATTGTGAGGAAAAAAGACTCTACCATCCGACTTTGTGTGGACTATAGACAATTAAATGAAAAGACACACCCCGACAGACACCCCATTCCAAGAGTTCCGGAAATTTTGGCAAATCTGGGTGGAAAATTCTGGTTTACAGTGCTAGACCAAGGAAAAGCTTACCACCAAGGCTTTGTTAGTCCAGAGAGCCGAGCATGCACTGCCTTCATCTCACCATGGGGACTTTATGAATGGCTGAGGATACCCTTCGGTCTAACAAATGCCCCAGCTGCCTTTCAGAGGTATATGGAGGGTTGTCTTGGAGATCTCAGGGATGAGATATGTGTGCCCTACCTCGATGATGTTTTAGTTTTTAGCAAAGATTTTTGACCAGCATGTGGAAAATGTGAGAAAAGTTTTACAAAGACAAAAAGAATGTGGAATCAAACTCAGAGCAAACAAATGTGATTTTTTTAGAAGAGAAGTGTGTTATGTTGGCCGTGTCGTTTCAGAAGATGGATACCGGATGAATCCAAAAGAAGTAGAAGCTGTACAATCTTTGAAAGAGTCATGTCCTAAAACAGTCAGGGAAGTAAGATCCCTTGTAGGTTTTTTAGGCTACTACAGATTATTCATAGCCGACTTCTCAAGGAAAGCAAAACCACTGTATGATCTGTTGTCATATCCAAAGATAAAGAACAAATCCTCAAAGAAAGGTTCTTCACAGTTGCCACCATCTCAGTCAGTGGAATGGACAACATTACAGCAGGAGACACTTGAAAGGCTTGTAGACGCTTTATCAGATCCACCAGTAATGGCCTATCCAGACCTTGAAAAATAATTTGTGTTGCAGGTGGATGCGTCAGAGGAAGGTCTTTGGGCTGTCCTTTATCAAAGGCAGGATGGAGCATTAAGAGTAATAGGCTATGGTTCACGTACACACTCCAGCTGAGAAAAACTACAAACTTAATTCAGGGAAGCTTGAGTTTTTAGCTCTGAAGTGGGCTGTCACTGAGCGGTTTCGAGATTTTTAGGGGACCAACCAAAGGACATCGCTGGGTCTCAGAATTAGCTGATTTCCGTTTTACTCTGAAGTACAGACCTGGTAAAGTCAACCGAGATGCTGATTTTTTATCTCGCAAACCTGCGGAGATGGACAAAATAATGTCAGCATTTACGAGGAATGTAAAGCTGATGACATAACAGCACTGCAACAAGGACTCAGAGCAGATCAAGGTGGTGATACTGACTGGATTTCAGCTGTTACATGCAATGTGGATGTACTGTCACAACTAACTGTTCCATGTACATCTCCAGTTGAGCCAATAGCAATCAAAGACATTCAAATTGCTCAACAAGAAGATCAAGTAATTCAAAGAGTAATCAAATTAAAGCAGAAAAATTAGAAAGTTAAATACAGGGACAAAGTGAAAGAGCCAACTGAAGTAAAACGACTTTTGAGAGAATGGCCTCATCTTTACTTGGACAAAGATGGAGTTTTACGACAAAAGACAAAAACCAGAAATCAACTTGTAGTTCCTGCTAAACTCAAAACACTGATTTATCAGCAACTCCATGAAGTAATGGGTCATTTGGGTGCGGACAGAATGATCTCATTGGCCAGAGAGAGGTTCTTTTGGCCGAAAATGCGAGAAGAAGTTGAACATTATGTAACAAGAGTCTGCCGCTGTTTAAAACAAAAGAAACCCAACCGAAAAACTAAAACCCCACTACAAACTATTACAACCTCTGCACCTTTTGAACTAATTTCGATCGATTATCTGCATCTAGAGAGAAGTAAGGGTGGAGTAGAGTATATTCGTGTAATAGTAGATAATTTTACTAAGTTTGCACAGGCTTATGCAACACCTAACAAATCTGGAAAGACAGCTGCACGCAAAATCTTTGACAACTTTATTCTATGATTCGGATACCTTGCTCGAATCCATCATGATCAGGGAAGGGAATTCGAGAATGAGTTGTTCAGAAAGTTGCAAAGTTACAGTGGGATACAACATTCATGGACAACACTTATCATCCTCAGTCTAACCCAGCTGAACGTTTTAAAAGAACTTTGTTAAGCATGCTCAGAACACTGGAAGAAACACAGAAACCTAACTTGAAAGACTACTTGAACAAAGTAGTACATGCATATAACTCTACAGTGCATGAATCAACTGGTTTTTCACCTTTCTTTCTGTTATTTGGGAAAGAACCAATCCTACCCATAGACTTATTGTTTCCAAAAGAGCAAAATCAGTCACAGTCTCATCAAGACTATGCAGACAAATGGCAAAGGTCAATGCAAGAAGCTTACAACATTGCACAAGCAAACATGCGAAAAGCAAGTAAGAGAGGACAAAAGTATTACAATAGAAAAGCCTGGAGCTCAGAACTTCAACCTGGAGACCACGTTCTTGTCCAAAACCTATCTGAAAGAGGAGGACCTGGAAAAATACGTGCTTACTGGGAAAACAAAACGCATGTTATAAAAGAAAGAAGAGGGCAAGACAGTCCAGTTTATGTGGTGACACCATTGGATGGTGAAGGGAGGGAGAGAATCCTTCATAGGAATGTCTTACTACCCTGTCCTTATCTTATTGATGGACAAGACATTAAAGAACCAAAGGAAAAACACAACCAAAAGACACAAGTAAACAGACAAACACGCCAAACCAGCGACCAAGTTCACGAGGATTCTGAAAGTTGTAGTGAGGATGAGTATTCTGTGTTGATTGCCGATCAAAGCCCGACTACTGGTCTCAACCCAAAAGCCCCAGTCTTTCAGTCCAGATCAAGCCAACCTGTAGAAGAAACCCAAACTAGGAGCCTTGTACAAAGAAAAAGCCAGTTTCAGGATGAGAATGATTCTGCTGACGTTAGGAATCAAGTGGACGAGAGAGATGAGGAAGGAGACATGCAGAACCAAGACCCAAGTCAAAATCCGGACAGGGATACTGAAGATCAAGCGTTTGAACTCAGTGCCTCTTCTGAGGATAATCAGGAGGTGGAACAGGAGCGACGTTCCTCAAGAACACGTCAACCAAAATCCATCTTTACATATGATGAGTTAGGGAAACCTACTTTCATATCTTTGAAGAAATAGGAGTTGTATTTTTAACCCTATATAGTTCCAGTTACAACTAAAGTTAATTAAAAAAAGTTCTGTTATTTCTTTGGTACAAAACATTCAGTTACAAGTAAGAGTCAGTTTGCAGAAGTGTATTTCTAGTGACTACAGCTACACTTAAACTTTAAAATGTATTAACAGAAGCAAGAAGGTGTTTCTGAAGAAAACACAAAAGCAGTCTGTAAGAAGTCGTACTACAGTCAGTGTATATTTAATGTGGATACATTTAATAAGGTGGAATGGTAGATTTAGCCATATGTGACTTAATGGACTTGGGAGGCCTACCAATGTGCCAATTATTTAAGTTAATACACCGAAACAGGAATATAAGTAAATGTGCTTATCTTGTATACATGCATTTGTAGTAATTTAATGTGTAGTATTTGTTATTGTTTTTTTGAAGAGCGACATGTAAATAAATGGTACCTGGATGAGTTCAATGTTAGAAGCTAGTGGTAAGGATATATACTTTAAGTTCTAAAGTGTAAAAATGTTTTGAAAACATTTTATTATTTTAGTAGGGGAGGGTGTAGAGCCCTAGAAATAGAATAGTGTAGAACATAATAAAGTTGAAATTAGTTAAAATTATCATACTGGGCAAGCATTTATTTGATTTATTATTGAGTTAGTAAAATTCATTTGGTTTATGACAAAATATGTGCTCAAACTACTTTCCTTTATTTTTTATCTGTATTTCATACATTTCTGTAATTATAATACCCCTTTAAGAGGACACGATGCATGATGGGAAGAAGAAAGTTCATGATCTGTGTATATGTTAAAAAGGAGGAAAAAAACTATATATGCTGTATGCTTGAACCGTGGATTTAATTTAATAAAGTTGCACAAAAGGGAAAAACTATGTGCTTTTTTTAGTTCTTTTTAAGGGTGCAACACGTTCAGCTTTTCGACACTCCCTTTTTTCACTTCTAACTGCTGGAGCACTTCTCCAAGGAGATTTTTTCTTTCCGGAAAAGACTTTCACTTTAATTGGAGCAATGCAGCTAATGATTTCTGAGACTTTAGACTGAAAGTTATCTACTAGCTCATCTACTGAGTTGCACCCCAAGGCATTTAAAATGCCCCTTACCAGTCACATGCCAGCCAAATCGCCGCCAACTTCCAGCCACTGGCATTGCATATTTTTTTACTCTGACTCCACCGTTTTACTGAAGTACAGGGTCTGACCAGGAGATGTCTTTAGATCTAAATGTCCACAAATCAGGACAGAAAGAATATTTTAGTACAAAGATTGAAGTTTGAAAAGGAATTTTAGGGTACCAACCAAAGGACCAGTTAAGGACATGTCAAGGGTCAGCCAAGGACCAGCCAAGGATCAGCCAAGGATCAGCCATGGAGCAGCCAAGGACCAGCCAAGAACCAACCAAAGATCAGCCAAGGACCAACCAAGGACCAACCAAGGACCAGCCAAGGACCAACCAAGGACCAACCAAGGACCAACCAAGGACCAGCCAAGGATCAACCAAGGACCAGCCATGGAGCAGCCAAGGACCAGCCAAGAACCAACCAAAGATCAGCCAAGGACCAACCAAGGACCAACCAAGGACCAGCCAAGGACCAACCAAGGACCAGCCAAGGATCAACCAAGGATCAACCAAGGACCAGCCAAGGACCAGCCATGGACCAGCCAAGAACCAACCAAAGATCAGCCAAGGACCAACCAAGGACCAGCTAAGGATCAACCAAGGACTAGCCAAGAACCAACCAAGGACCAGCCAAGGATCAACCAAGGACCAATCAAGGATCAACCAAGGACCAGCGAAGTACCAACCATGGATCAGCCAAGGACTACCCAAGGACCAACCAAGTACCAGTCAAGGATCAACCAAGGACCAGCCAAGGACCAACCAAGGTAAGTGGGGACCAACCAAGGACAAGCCAAGGACCAACCAAGGATCAATCAAGGACTATTCAAGGATCAATCAAGGACCAGCCAAGGACCAGCCAAGGACCAACCAAGGACCAATCAAGGACTAATCAAGGATCCACCAAGGACCAATCAATGAGCAGCCAAGGGTCAACCAAGGATCAGCCATGGACCAGCCAAGGACCAACCAAGGACCAGTCATAGACTAGCCAAGGACAGGCCAAGGACCAGCCAAGGACCAACCAAAGATCAACCAAGGACCAGCAAAAGATTAACCAAGAACCAATCAATGAGCAGCCAAGGACCTACCAAGGACCGATCAAGGTGCAGCCAATATGGAAGCAAATCGTTACCATATTTCAAATGAAAAGGCATTTTCAGATATGCTTTTTTCATTTTAAGAATGTGCACGCTGCATTGTTTGACTCATAAATTAAATTAGTAATCAATAATCCTGTTTGCATTTTAATTTTCTTCTTCAAGACTGCTCATCCTTTTACTTAATTAAAATGAAAAAGAAAAAGACATTTGAGATTTATTTTTCAAAATGTACCCCAGCAAATATGAGAGCAGTAGGCTTTAGGCTGCCCTGCAAGGCTTTAAACCTGGGTTTGAATGGAGACAAAGCCATTCTCAATCACATATCAATGTGCTCATTTTGATCCTGGATCCATGTTTATTTTTAATTCTGTTAATGGTGAAGAATCCTGCTTCACAGCAGCAGGTTGAGCAAAACATACTTTAAATGTCCCGGCTCCACTCCGATCTGGCCAGGTCAAGAACAGGAAAAAGAACAGCAAGAAGATCCGGTTTGTCAAATTAAAATATAGTAACAACAGATAGGTAATAACTCCAAATTAGATCATAATTCTTATATATATAAAAAAAACAGAGTTTATTTAAAAGATTGGATGCAAACTATTGGTTCTTCAACAGACCAGGAAGCAGATTTCTCATCTCCATCAGAAACAGCACATATGCTGGATGTTGATGGGGATATTTTTTATATGTCATATTAAATTAAGCCTTAATTTCTGCATGTTTTGCTCCTATGAATTTAATGATAATATCCAGTATGCTCTCCTCAAGAACGGAGGATAAATTACAGCACATTAATATGGGAGGAACAACAGAGGCCGTAGACTTTGCTTTGTGCAGGAGGTCTGGAGCTCTGCGGGGCGAAGAAGCCGTTCGCAGTCCGTTAATCCTTGACCTCTGCATTAAACCGAAGCCAAGAGTAACGAGTAACGTTTGTTTTAAAAATGTAAGGAATAGAAAGTACCGATACCTGTGTGAAAATGTAATGAGTAGAAGTCAGAAGTAGAAAGAAAAAATAAGCAATGGAGTAAAGTATAGATACCTAAAAAGTGTACTTAATTACAGTATTGAAGTATTTGTACTTCGTTACTTGACACCTCTGGAAAAGGTTTTGTTTGATGGGCCTAAGCAGACAGCGTTTAATGCCAAATTTGTCCTTATGTAGTTTACTTTTATAAAACAGTCTGCTGTATTCTGCCTTTGTAAATATAAAAAAAAAATGCAATCTGGAGACATTTATTTTAACATAGCTCCGTCCCAAACACTACATTATGAGTAGTGCATAAATACTGAATGGGGAAATTCTCGTGAAAAATGTCATGGGTGGTTCTTGTGTTGTAAAAATGGGTTAAACTGAGTGATGGTCACACTCAATGTGTGAAGCTTTTTAGCCCTATATTTCATATTTTATTTTACACAGGCTGCCAGTTTGATGGAAGTTAGTTGAGGGCCCAAATGCAGAGATGGTAGGAGGCAGAGAAGCGTTTTGCGGATTTAATAATGTTCCAAATGGCTAGAGAGACAAATGTCCACAAACAAAATACAGAAAGCCAAAATCCAGGAGATGTCAGGGAAAAGATACAACAAAGAATCAGAAAACAGTAACTAAAGGGGAGTTCCTGTTTGGCTGTTCTACCATCATGGAGAAAAATATCAGCTGTGCTGCTGCCATCAACACCTTTGTTTATAAATGTTGGAGATTGGCCTGTTTTTCCAGTGTAGTCCTGTTTGTCCTATTGTGACTGGCTGGATGTGCTCTCTTCAGCGGCCATCTGCTGAGTCCGACTGGGGTTCGAGGAGAAAGCAGAGATACAAAAATCAACTGCAAAAGGAGGCCCCATCCAGGAAACTCACAGCCAGGCAGAAGAGCTCCGAGCCAACCCTAATAACATTTTCTGTTTTTAAATAAGGACTAAGATTGCATTTATGTCAGCTGTTTATCATGTATGCGCCCAAGTAAAGGTGATGTTCATTTAGTGTTGAAATTTATGTTAATTCTTAGCAACATACTGTGCATCATTTAGTTTTATAGTAAAAAAATAACTTAAATCGGCATTGATTTATTTAAAAATGTTGCACCTTATTAAGATTTAGAACAATTTGAGTGAAGACTTCAAGATACATTTAAGGAATTACAAAGGGTTGAAGTTCAGTTTCAACCCTTAACAAAGATAATAGTTTTACAGTTTAGTACTAATTTAAGATACGGAAATATAACAAGTTGCTATACTCTTTAACGCAGGTTATAATATCAAAAAAGGGAATAACAAGCAACTAATATGAACACCTATGTAAATCTTAGGTTATTACAGTAAATTCAAAATTTAAAGAAGCCAAAATAACCTAAAACAACAATGGCAGAGTTTGAGATTAACGCAGAAGTGAGTACAGTTTGGCACTATTGTGAAACCACAAGCAGCTAAAGGTGGCTCAGATGACATCCTCACAACGTCACATGCAGCACAAAGAAGCCAAAGAGTCCGTAGATTGATGTAGAAGGGACAAGAACTGCATGATAGACACATAAGGAAGGTTGTACAATGTTTCAGTGTGTGTTATGGAAAGTGCAAAGCTGCTGCTAAGAGTACCAAAAAATCCATAGATAAATGATGTGCAAAGGATCTGCTGCACGAACATGTAACCAGTATTAGAAGGTGCCTCAGAAAATCTGAACACATCTTATTAAGAGCTTAGAAATATTGAGTATCCTGACCATGTGTTTGATGAGTGGAATGGATCAAACAAAGCACAGTTTTCACACATTGGAAATGTGCAATCGTGCAATGGTATTCCTTGAGGGTGCTATACCCCACAAATTTATTACAGATTGAAGTACTGCCCCAAAAGCAGGGAGGCTTTTGGAGAGAAGGCATCTGCTGGTCAGTGTCTGCACTGGAGCCAGGATCTTGAAACAGTCCTTCTAAGGCTGAATTTAAACAGCTTTTTTAAAAGTCACCTTAAAACCTCATAAGAGCATTCCCCCTTAATCGTTTTTTAACATTATTTTCTCTATCTTTCATTTTGATTAAAAAAGATTGTCTTTGTTGCCTTATTCACTAAAACAGTGGTCAATTCAAGATACCTCCTTATCTACAATGGGTATGATTCAGGTACACCTTAAATTGAAGAGTGGATTTTTTTTCTTCTGAAGAGTCGATAGATATGGAGCCTAGGCGGAAGTTCAACTGAAAAAACTCCTTGCTTGACTTTATCCACCTGCGACCCAGCCAATCAGCTTTAAAGGAATAGTACACCCAAAACATGATTAGCCTTCATTTTCTACTCACCCCCATGCTGAACAACACTCTGGAGTACTTTTTTGATATCTCAAATGCATATGGAGATCTGGGAAGCTTCTTGCTGTCTGCTGACATTCAAATAATGGAGGTCTATGGGGCCCGAGGCAGAAAGGTCCCTAAAAGTCCACAAAAAACGTGTCAATATTCCTCCATACTGCTCGTCCAATATATTCCAAGTGTCCTGAGTGGGTAGCGTCCATAATTTACTCGAAACGAAGTCAATAAGAATGTTTTTAGAGCATAAACAGTAGTGTATAGGATTTCCTAAAAGCGCGTTCACGAGTCTACGGAAACCGCGGCAGACCAAACCAGATGAAAGTGCGCATTCAGCTCGGCAAAGAACTCATGCTCTTCCTCAACACTGAAGTCCTCAGACATTTTTCTTTCGTTGTTTCTTTCTTTGCACAGGTAAACAGCACATTTCTTCTTCTACGCTTGCATTATCGGCAGAGCAGACGCTGAATGCATTATTTGAATGTCAGCAGACAGCAAGAAGCCTCCCAGATCTCCAGATGCATTTGAGATATCAAAAAAGTACTCCAGAGTGTTGTTCAGCATGGGGGTGAGTAGAAAATGAAGGCTAATCATGTTTTGGGTGTACTATTCCTTTAAACCACACCTCCACGAAAGCCAATTGGCATCCAAAGTTCATCTTAAAAGGCCTCCGATACGCACATATACACTCACCGGCCACTTTATTAGGTACACCATGCTAGTAACGGGTTGGACCCCCTTTTGCCTTCAGAACTGCCTCAATTCTTCGTGGCATAGATTCAACAAGGTGCTGGAAGCATTCCTCAGGGAGTTTGGTCCATATTGACATGATGGCATCACACAGTTGCCGCAGATTTGTCGGCTGCACATCCATGATGCGAATCTCCCGTTCCACCACATCCCAAAGATGCTCTACTGGATTGAGATCTGGTGACTGTGGAGGCCATTTGAGTACAGTGAACTCATTGTCATGTTCAAGAAACCAGTCTGAGATGATTCCAGCTTTATGACATGGCGCATTATCCTGCTGAAAGTAGCCATCAGAAGTTGAGTACACTGTGGTCATAAAGGGATGGACATGGTCAGCAACAATACTCAGATAGGCTGTGGCATTGGAACGATGCTCAATTGGTACCAAGGGGCCCAAAGAGTGCCAAGAAAATATTCCCCACACCATGACACCACCACCACCAGCCTAAACCGTTGATACAAGGCAGGATGGATCCATGCTTTCATGTTGTAGACGCCAAATTCTGACCCTACCATCCGAATGTCGCAGCAGAAATCGAGACTCATCAGACCAGGCAACGTTTTTCCAATCTTCTATTGTCCAATTTCAATGAGCTTGTGCAAATTGTAGCCTCTGTTTCCTGTTCTTAGCTGAAAGGAGTGGCACCCGGTGTGTTCTTCTGCTGCTGTAGCCCATCTGCCTCAAAGTTCAACATACTGTGCGTTCAGAGATGCTCTTCTGCCCACCTTGGTTGTAACGGGTGGTTATTTGAGTCACTGTTGCCCTTCTGTCAGCTCGAACCAGTCTGGCCATTCTCCTCTGACCTCTGGCATCAACAAGGCATTTCCGCCCACAGAACTGCCGCTCACTGGATGTTTTTTCTTTTTCGGACCATTCTCTGTAAACCCTAGAGATGGTTGTGTGTGAAAATCCCAATAGATCAGCAGCTTCTGAAATACTCAGACCAGCCTTTCTGGCACCAACAATCATGCCATGTTCAAAGTCACTCAAATCACCTTTCTTCCCCATACTGATGCTCGGTTTGGACTGCAGGAGATTGTCTTGACCATGTCTACATGCCTAAATGCACTGAGTTGCCGCCATGTGATTGGCTGCTTAGAAATTAATATATACATAGGTATATATACAGAAGAGCTATATGTGTACATATTTTATTTCTTTTTTATTTTTATTATCTTGTTGTTTGTGTTTTTTGATGTGTGTATAGATATATAAAACTGTAACTGGAGTGTGTAACAAAAGTAATTTCCCTCTGGGATTATTAAAGTATTTCTGATTCTGATTCTCCATCATCGTTGCTAAAGCTTCATTAGAGTGTCATCCCTGCCAGACTCTTACTGCGTTCCCTGTCTTATTTTAACCGGTCCGGCAGAAGACCGCCATGTTGAGCCTGGTTCTGCCAGAGGTTTCTTTCCAACGGCGAGTTTTTCCCTCTCACTAATCATAGACAGGTTCTCTCAACCTGTGTTATCCAACTGGACTTCCATCTTCCAGGTCCCTAGCAGTGATAGGAGTAACGGCGTTGAAAGTAACAGCGTTTCTAAGGCCGTTACCTTTTTTTAGTAACGAGTAATCTAATTAATTACTTTGAATGTAACTATAACGCAGTTACCATTGCCGACACCCCGTTACTGCACGTTACTCAGGTCGCACAATTAACCTTTTTTCATGATAGGACTCGTGCGCGCCTTGTCGTGAGAGATGGGAGGATGAGAATGGCTGTTACGGGTGTTAACATACAGCACAGACAGAGAGTTGGAGAGGGAGGAGGGCAGCAGCAAAAGAGCGTTTTCCAGATGGAAATACCGGTGTTACGTCGAGCTGCGTTTCCCCATCAGATACGGTTTCCCCTGCATCTCCGCACAGTGCAGGTGGCATGATTCACCGCGTAAGCAACAGGAAACGCGCATGCTCGCTAAAGGCGCGTAACACCCGCCCTGTGCTCCAGCCACAGGGGATCTACGGAGAGCGTGAACAATCAAATGTTAGCCTATATGGAGAAAGGGAGAAATCGGGATGGATGGATGGTTATGGATGGATGGATGGATGGATGGATGGATGGATGGATGGATGGATGGATGGATGGATGGATAGATAGATAGATAGATAGATAGATAGATAGATAGATAGATAGATAGATAGATAGATAGATAGATAGATAGATAGATAGATAGATAGATAGATAGATAGATAGATAGATAGATAGATAGATAGATTGATTTGCTGGGGTTTATAGGCCCGTCAGATAGCGTTCCCCCCATGTTAAACAGCAGGAACGCTATCTGATGGGGTTTAGAGGCCCGTCAGATAGCGTTTCCCCTGTCATTTACATTGAGTTGCAATAAATGAAAAACTCTCTGCAGGTTCTTGTCTTTGTCGTCCACTCTATTCAGCTGGCTTTAGAAACACACGGCGAGAAGGTGGGGGCCGGTTGGTGAGGGTGAGAAACGCAAAAGTAACACAACAGTTACTTTTACTAGTAACTAGTTACTTTTATTGTGGAGTAACTCAGTTACTAACTCAGTTACTTTTTGGAAGAAGTAACTAGTAACTATAACTAATTACTTTTTCAAAGTAACGTCCCCAACACTGGTCCCTAGTGAAGCTCTAGTATCAGCTCATGCAATCCACTGGATCTCTTCATCAAGCTCAGCATACCGTCTCGCTAACCAGCGGTCTAATGACTGACCAACTTAATCTATCTTCACTCTAGCACCAGTTTCAGGCCTGGGGGCGAAACAGCCCTATTCTTTGCTCCTGTTAATGCATATCTATCAAAATTAAACGCTGTCTCCTGCCGAGGTCTGAGCGCCAAAGAAAAAGGTATTGTATCAAAAAATTTCTCTGAATTGTCTTTTCTCTTCGTGTGAGTTTTTCAGATTGAAACAACACTTTACGTTACAAAGCTTAGGTTAAATTTAATTCAGTTTATTTATATAGCGCCAATTCACAACACATGTCATCTCATGGCACTTTACAGTTCACTAGATCATACAGTCAAATTGATTTAAAGTTTTCTATCTAGGGAAAACCAGTTGATTGCATCGACTCATTCAGCACTCTTCTGAATAAACTGTGTTCTAACGTCATGGATATGTCTTGATTGTCTTTGGGTCCAGGCTCTGTTCTTGACACCATGACCATGTTACAATTTTTTCATCCCCTTCATGCAGTTTGGTTGGAGGGAAGTAAAAAAAAAATAAACCAGCACTGAGTGACTGTAGAGGTGACGTATATATGGGGAGACTGAACCAAGCGAGGCTAATCGGCAGAATGGGAGCAGCTATGAGTGAAACCAACAAGAGGGAAGTCAAGGTGAAAAGAAATGAGCACAAGGGGGCAACAAAGGGTAACTCAAGAAATAAACACTGACAGAAAACAAATACTAAGAAACTAAGAATAAACCCAAACAGAGGGTGGAACCCTGACAGGTAGTGTTATTAAAGTGCTCGCAATAAAACATTCTGCTCAGCTCAAAGCCAAGCAGTTCTGGATGGGTTGTTAATCTAAGTTTGAATGAACTATTTCACTTTGGGCTAAATTCTTTGTTGGCACATTTCAGGAAAGGGGAGTAAAGGAGTCAAGTTAAGGTTCACAAGACAATTGGAGGTCCTAAGAGAAGCTTTTGTTGTGAACAGACTTGAATGGAACATAAAATATGCAAGGGGGTGAATGTGGGGGAACACACACAGAGTGAGAATGGCAGAGAACACTGACAAAAATTCTCCTGTCTGGAACTTTATATTGACAAATAAATTATTAGGTGTAATAGTCATTTTCTCTCTTTAACCCCAATCCCCTGCATGGAAAAAAATAAATGTTTTTTTTAAACCAGAAGTGTTGCTGTATGTTTTACCTTCTAAGTGTAAGTGCAATTCTGCCTGCAGCCTGACTGACCAACTTCATGCCATACAGTAGCTGTAATATATTCTGCGGGCAAATTGCACCAACATAGTCTCAGTACAAATACATACTAAAGTATTTTTAGGTGATGCGTGTCACATTGATTGATCCATTGATGTCACATTTCTGGAGTATACATTGCGAGAGCCAATGCTTTGTTTCTGCCCAGTGTACATGGACTACTGACAGCTATAGCACTCTACGTTACCTGGATTTATACCCAATGCCTGCGACCCTGAGCCAAACAAAAGCGGGCATATAAAATGATTAAATGTTTAGGCGGATCTCTTAAAACCCCCAAAATAAAACCTTAATATATTTTGGGGCCCCTTCTTGTCCCTTCAGACTTTACCAAAATGTTGTAACCTCTCAGCCAGCAGTAATTGGCTAATACAGACCTCTGTAACTGCTGAATAGTTAAATTAGCATTAGCTGTTCATTAGAGGATATCTGCTGTTCTCCTAAATGTCTATAAAATACCACCAACAGTGCTTTCTCTTTCAGTTTTTTTTTTTTTTAATGGAAGAATGAAGGGGTACAGGCCATAAAAACCCGTTACCCCTTGCAGCTACTTTCTGGAAATCTAACCTAAAAACAAATTAACACACAAAAAATAATATCAAATCATAAATGACCAAAGAAAACAACAATGACAATTATAGAAATAATATTTGTGATTTTTCTTTTTTGCAATTTTAATTCATTCATTAATTCAATTGCATTTCACCCTTAGAGAGCAGTGAGCAATGCCTAGAGAACAATAGGGAGCTAAGGTTCTTGCTCAACGACCCAAAGTGACGGTCTGTGTTTGTTGACAGTCTGGGCTTGAACTGATTGAACTGCTGGCCGGGAGTACTATACAAATGAGAAAAAAAATAATAACCAAAGAAGAGCAAAAGAAAAAGTGTCATTTTTTTTTTCCAATACACTGAAATATAACATATTTTTAACGTTATTGAATGTAACTTGTAATAATATATCATATTAATATGGAATACAGTTTCAAAAATGAACTTTCAGGCAAACTATATAAGAAAAGACCCTTCCAACTTCGCTGATAGGTTAATTCAATTAAATTCAGTTTATTTAAATAGAGCCTGTTCACAACAACAGATGTCACTTCAATCCACTTTCAGAGACAATTCAACCTGATCATACAGTCAATTTGGTTCAAAGATTTACATGTAAGTAACCCGCTGATTTCATCAATCGATTGACTCAACAGCAATTCCTCACAACAATCATGCTTGGTATCCAGTTTATTTTAACAAGAAGAAAACTCCAGAACCAGGCTAAGCGTGAGCCCGGTTCTGTGAGCCTGGTGGGGTTCAGGGAGACAGAAGTAGACAGAAGCTGGCACACAGAAAGAAGCAGAGAAACAAACCGTAAACCGTCAATCAGCTTCACAGGCGTCCCTGTCCGAGAAACAAACAGCCATGCAGACAAGTTCCAAGCCAGAGGATGAAAGAGGGCACACCAATTCAGAGAAACAGGACTACAATGAATTGAGGCCAAGCTCCAACATCTATAAACAAAGGTGTTTATGACAGCAGCCCAGCTGAAATTTCTCTCTGGGATGATTTCACAGCAAACAGGGCCTCTGCCGAGGCCGACTAAGGGTTACTGAAATACCTTTTCTTTTGGCATTTGTGTGAGTCTTGCTTTTATACCTTTCAAAATATTCGAAACACAGAGTACTTCTACAAGTCAACAATGACTGACAGAAAGTTAGCCCAGTCCTTTTACTAAACACATGCTTTGGAAGTTTGATTATCCCTGTTAAACCCACTGGTAAAAGAATCATTAAACACTGTTTCCTGATTCTTTTAATATTGAGTTTATTATCAATCAACATATCCCAAATTTTTCTCTGGACAATTAATAAGCAGAATAGAAATTTCTGCTTTGACATGATTTAGGTTAAAAATGGAGTACTGAGAACCAAGCTCTCTGCAGGTGAATTCCCTGCCATGGGGATAGCAAACTTTACAAAGATAAAACAAATGTGACTGGCCTTTCCTTACCTATGAGAAGTAGAAATGTATTACTTCTTATTTAATGGCTGTAATGTCATCAATATGTAAAAATCTGCTGTGAAATTTGCTGTTTGTCAGTTCATACTTTTGGACAACATAGGTGTAAATAGTGGAGAGGAGTTAAGATCTACTGACTTGTTTGACCTCAGTCAGTCTTGGTCAGACAGAACACCTCTGATGACATCATCCTGTGCACAGGCTCCCCTCAATGCTGCGTCCTGAGCTGTTCCCCTGCCGTTCACTCTGATGAAACACAACTGCGCCCACAGGTTCATCACCGATCACATTGTACAGGCTGCATACAACACCACAGTTGCGGGCCTCATCAGAGACAACAACAGGGACTATAAAGAGGAGGTGGAGCAGTTGGTGGGATGCTCCATGGAGATCCCCTGATCCTGAATGTGGAGAAAATGAAGGAGCTAATCGTCAATTTCAGGACACGTTACACTGCTCATCAACTGCTTAGCTGTAAAGGTGGCAGCAGCACCACATTCCTGGGGGTGCACATCACAGACCTCACCTGGACTGTAAACACCACCTCACTGATCAAAAGGGCACAGAAGCACATGTAATTCCTGCGGAGAATCAGGAGAGCCACAATAGGGATTCTGACCAGCTGTCTCGCTGTGTGGTGTGGAGGCTGCAGCACCTCAGACCGAGAAGTGAAGAGAGGTGGGGACAGCAGAGACGATCATCGGGGCCCCTCTTACCTCCTTTAGAGACATTTCGTCCCAGTGCTGCATGTCCTGAGCCTGTAACATCATCAGAGACCCCTCACACCCCCACCGCTGCCATCAGACTGTTGAACTGCTGAAACTCTTATCAAGACTCTGCATCACACTAGAAAACATAATATTTGCACTACCAAAGTGGCTGATACAGTGGAATCCACTTAAAGTGGTCATGTTGGTCCAGAGCCAATTTGAACATTATTAGCGTTTGATTACTAAAACTGCATTTACCGTTATTTCACTTCTTTTTATGCAGAATATCATCTAAATGCCATTTGTAAGGCTTTTCGATGAGAAAAATTAAACAGATAGCTTCCGCATTTACTGAATTTTAATACAGTACCATGCAAGTTTAACTACAGTATGCTACGCTGCACGCAAACATAACTCTGATACCCTACAGTAGACCTAAGTAACTTATTCTGTGTGTCGGCTAAGCTGTGCCACCGGTAGATTTTTTTAACATGTCTGAAAATAAAGTTTGAAACAAATGTTTTCATAGAAAAATAACAACATACAAGATAACTGTATAGGCTACAGAAAATTAAAGCCAGCCTACCTCTGTTTTGTGTTGCCGATCTGCTGTTCCGCATTAAGAAATCACTTAACATATTTATCCATGGTTCCCTGGATCAGAGTGTTGTCCAACACAGAGTTCACTTCTTTTTCAAAACGATGTAAAAGGTCAAAGTTTTATAAACCAACATGCAGGAGACCAGTCTTTAAAATGCATTCACTTCTTTTTCAAAACGATGTAAAAGGTCAAAGTTTTATAAACCAACATGCAGGAGACTAGTCTTTAAAATGCAATCTGCATTCTTCATCTCAGCTCTGGAAGGGACAACAGTCTCCTCTTCTTCATCCTCCTCCTCCTCACTGCGCACAGCACTGGTACTCGCACCAAAGCGCTCTTGTAACTCCGAAATGTACACGTAATTTTTTTTAAAATAATTTTTGCAATTGTTTACATTCATTAAATGGCCAAAAATGAACATTATAAGTGGATTTCTTGATTACTATAAACAAATTATTTAAACAGCATTTGTATAGAAATGATTCTGTCCCAAGCCTTTTTATCTATATAAGTGGTTGATTACTATATCGGTGACCACTATAAGCTGATTCCACTGTTTTTCCATAATCCCTTCAAATACTGCAATTTTGATGAACCTCTCCATGTCAATGCTTTTTGCACAATGACTTTAAATTGGTTTTCCTTTTCTCCTACACTTTCTAAATTCTTGATCACTGCTGCACTTCATAAAAGGTAATGTTCATTTCACTGTCTTAAGCTCCTAATTCAACGTTAAAAAGCTGTATGCATCAAAATTTTGTTTTGTATAAACTCTGTGTATAAAACATAACAATAAAATTTGTCTACGTCTAATTTTGTTTACTCACAATGACTGATTCTGAATCTTCTTTCAGTGGAACCTGCTACTCCGTATGGTTTAACTAGTAAGCTAGGGAAGAGATTGTTCTGCTATTTGTAAAAGAATTTATATACATTACTGTCTTTCCAGTAGGACTAGACGACGCTGTTGCTTGTTAAGCTGGAATGATTCCTTAAAAATAAGTATCAGAACATACATTTATAATATAATTTAATAAAGGTCCATGTTTGTTATTGACTAACAAAATCATTGTTTACCCTTTTAAGAATAAAGTATTTCCGTGTGATAATATGCAAATTGCATGTACAGATAGAAGAGAAATTTTAGGAACGTAGATTGATCGGTAAATCGAGAGCTTTGCCTTTTGGCTCAATTCTCTCTTCACCACAATGGACTGGTACTGTGCCCACTTCACATCAGATGCCGCACCAATCTGCCTGTCCATCTCCCGCTGTATCTTCCCCTAAACTTAAACTCCTAGGGGAAGTACATCCTCCCCAGCCCAGAAAAGGCATTGTGCCCTTTTCCGGGTCAAGACTATGGTCTTGGATTTGGAGGCACTGATCCTCATCCCTTAACACTCAGCTGCGAACTGCTCCAGTGAGAGCTGTAGATCATGCCCTGGTGAAGCCAATAGAACCATGTAATCTGCAAATAACAGAGACGCGATCCAAAGGCCACCAAAACGGATCCTCTCAACACCTTGGCTGCACATAGAAACTATGTCCATTTAAGTTATGAACAGAATCGGTGACAAAGGACAACTTTGATGGAGTCCCACACTTCCCGGAAATGAGTCCGACTTACTACCGGCAATGCTGACCAGGCTCTGACACCTGTCATACAGAGACCTAACAGCCCTTATTAAAGGGCCCAGTAATCCATACTCCCGGAGTACCCCCCACAGGGCCCCTGAGGGACACGGTCTAATGCCTTTTCCATATCCACATAACACATGTAGACCTGTAACACTAGTTTAGTTATTAAAGACTAGAAGGCATATAAGAAGGCTAAATTCGTCTGCAGGACCTGTTGTCAGTAATTAATAAAAACCAATACAAAGGAATAACTGATTTCAATAATATTTATTTTTTGTAGATGAAAAAAAAGTAAAATAAACACCACAAAACATAAACCATACAAAGAACCCAAAAAATATACAAATAAAGTAAATATATACAGTACTGCAGTATGTCTAATGAATGTGCACAAAAATCCTACATTTCCCCACCGGTCAGCACGTCTGACTGACACGCATTTAAGCCCATAGTTTGATTATCCATTTATTTGAGATGAGAATGTCCAAGCGCAAATTGTGTCCAACGGAGAATAGGTGAATCATGAATTGTGTGTCAATATGACGAGATGGGATCACCTGGCCTGTATTGAAATTAACAGCTCCAGTAAATTATCAGCCTGCTAGTAAACTACACTTTTTTCATATTCAGAAAATAAATGCAATTACATCCACCTTTCTTACAGACAAAACAGATATCAGCATTTATCGTAATCTCAAACATCTTTGAATTTAAGATGCTAAACTATGTGACAATTGATAAAACAATTAGCATTGCCTAACACCACCAACATGCTAAACAAACAAAATTGCATTCGCTACTCACTTATTCCATTTTAGGTTGAGTGAATGACAACTTCATGGCTCCAAACTCACTGGATATGAAGATCTACATGGTTTTTGTATTGTGAGTTTTTAGAGTCCACAATAAACAAATAGATAAATTGTTTGTCTGCTTTTCCTCAGAGTAGCTTTGCCTCGTCTGTTCCTGTTTGGCTGTGACGCCATCCTGGAGAGAAACATCAGCTGTGCTGCTTCCATCAACACCCTTGTTTATAGATACTGGAGATCGGCCTGTTTTCCAGTGCGGTCCTGTTTCTCTGACCGTGACTGGCTGGATGTGCTCTCTTCGTCCTCTGGCATGGGAGTTGGCTCGGAGCTCGTCTGCCTGGCTGTGTGTTTCCTGGACGGGGCCGCCTTTTGCAGCTGCTTTTTGTATATCTGCTTCTGTCTCCTTGAACCCCAGTCGGCCACGGCAGATGGCCGCTCACACTGAGCCTGGTTCTGCTGGAGGTTTCTTCCTGTTAAAAGGGAGTTTTTCCTCTCCACTGTCGCTACAAGCATGCTTAGTGTGAGGGATTGTATTTAAGTCAATGAGTCAATGCAATCAACTGGTTTTCCTTAGATAGAGAACTTTGAATCCATTTGACTGTCTGATCTGGTTGAACTGTAAAGTGCCTTGAGATGACATGTGTTGTGAATTTGGCGCTATATAAATAAACTGAATTTAATTGAATTTAATTGTTTGAAAGCACAAACCTGTAGCTCCTTTGTCTCCAGCTCTCCCCTTCACACCTGACTGGGAAAGCTGGAGCAGACTTGAATAACCACTTCAGATGCGTTGACTGGCTGAATGCACCATGTGACTAATTGTCACTCTAACCAATGGAGCAACAAGGTGGGATTAAGGGCAGTTTTTCCCTGGGTTACAGACTGCTTGAGCAAACTCTCTCTGGAATTCTGCTGAGGGTGTAGAGCTGATCCAGTCTTCCACGGCCAGGATAAAAACCACACTGCTCCTCCTCAATCCCTGATTCAACTATCCAATGGACCCTCCTTTCCAGGACCCCAGAATAGACCTTACTAGGGAGAAACACATCCTCCGGTCCATTTTTTTACATAAAGGGACCACCACCCAAACCTGCCAATCCATGGGAACTACCTCCGATGTCCATGCAGTGTTGCAGAGTCACGTTAACCAACACAGCCCAACAATATCCAGAGCCTTAAAGTACCCAGGGGGAATCTCATCCAGCCCTGGGGCCTTGCCACCAAGGAGCTTTTTAACCACCTCAGTGACCTCAGCACCAGAGATGGGGGAACCAGATCCAGAGCCCCCAGGCTCTTCTTCCTCACTGGAAGATATGTTTGTGGGATTAAAGGGGTCATAGAACGATTACATAGGGTATTTGGTGCTGGTCCTTAAGGTCTCTGAAAAGGTGTGTAACATTGGTTGGGCTGAAAATGGCACATTTGCTGTTTTATGAGCCCTAATCCTAGCCTGGTTAAAAGCCCTAGAATGAAACTACAGGTTTTCTTCCTTTTATGGTATGCTCCTAAATATTTAGATGAGCTGTGCGCTGATTGGTTTACAACGAGCAAAGTGCTGAGCAAAGAGGCACTATAGCAACAGGCACTCACTCACCAAAACATCAAATTGATATGGTAGGGTGACCAGACGTCCTCTTTTTCCTGGACATGTCCTATTTTTCATACCTAAAAAAATGTCTGGGAGGAATTTCAAAATTGTCCAGGACATAGCTGCTGGGCAGCTGAATGGAATGGACCGGGCACTCGAACTGAGCCGCAAGCTCTGGGGCTGGTAAGCATGGGGCTGCCGGTGTCCAGGCTACTGTCACTTCAGTTGCTCCGTCCCCGGCTGGCTCCCTGCCCCCGTCTGTGGGGGTTCCCCGACCAGACCCGGAGCTGACGGGTCAGCTCCAGGTCGGCCCCCCGCCACAAAAAATTGTCCTCCTTTTCAGAAACCCAAATCTGATCACCCTAGATATGCTAACAACAGCTTAGAGACAAAAAATTACTTTTTTCATTTTAAATAGAGAAACTGCCTGCTTTGTAATTCTTGTAGAAGTAAACCCAGCTGTAGGCAAACAGCTAAACTGGTGTCTTACATCTACGTCTATTCATGTTCTTGGGCCAGTGAACCAGTGGGCTGGTCTGTATGTAATTTTCGGGGCGTGACAAAAGTACAGGCCAGGACAAGATAAAGCAACATCCCCGAGTTTATATCAATTCGGGGCTTCGTTTGGATTCGCCTGTTTTATGGTGGAAGTTTAGAATTGTGAGATTTGCAGAGAAAGGAGGTGTCGATAGGGTATGAACTTCTCCGTACATCCATTTCAACCACTGAACTATCGTTATACATCTATGACAATTTAACTCGGTTTTGCGTTCTATGACCCCTTTAAGGAGGTCTTTGGAGTAATCTGCCAACTGACACGCGACATCCTGAGTCAAGTTCAGAAGTACACCAACCCCAAAATAAATAGTGTTGGTACTGCACTGCTTACCTCTCCTGAGATTGTTTGACCAGAATCTCTTCAAAGCTGTACAGAATTCTTTCTATATGACCTCCCCTAACTCTTCCCACGCCAGAGTTTTTGCCTCAGCAACCAGCCGAGCCACCTGCCGCTTTGACTGCGGTACGCATCAGCTGCTTCTGGAGTCCCACAGGTATATAAAGCCCGATAGGACTCGTTCTTTAGCTTCAGCTTCCCTCACCACTGGTGTCAATCAGTGTGTTTTAGGGTTGCCGATGCAATATTCACAGAAAACCTTGCAGCCACAGCTCTGACAAGCCAGCTCAACAATAGAGGCACTGAACATGGTCCACTCAGACTCAATGCCCCCCACCTCCCTTGGAACGTGGGAGCTTAAACTCCCACCTCTCCCTCAGGTGGGAGTTAAAGCTTCATCTCACGGCGGACGTTCCCAGTGTATATGAATATATAATTCCAAATGTTATTTAATATGAGTTATTTGGGATTTTCAAATTTTTTTCTTTTTCCTAAATGCCACAACAATGTTTAGGCTAAAAACTTGTATCTTGTGTCCTAAGTTGATTCTTTAGTTTTACTATATAAACTTCTATCTTCATGATGCCTTCTATTTTGTGAAGAACCCAACCCCCACCCCTCAGAATTAGCGTCCTATAACATAATGCTGTCACTCCTAAACCTCACTGCTGATAATGACACACTCTTATAGGCTTTAACCACCATCTGTATAAGGTCTTTAGCATTTGTAATGGTGCTGCACCTAATCATGTTAATCTCTGTGACACAGAACCCTGCCTTGATTCCTATCAGAAATAAACTTGTTGGTGGATGAATTTGGGGCACTCTGCAGGAGAAAATTGGGAGTTAATTTTATTAAAAGAGAACCAATTTATAAATACACTATTTAGTTCCCCCACTATAAATTTGCACAACAGCCAGTTTAAAGTTTACCAGTAAGAAATAACCTCTACACAAACAATCCTGTCCCTTGCAGCATATCCAGCCTTGTGTTTAACAGGGATAACAATCTGTCAACTAATTACAGAAAATTATCATCAGAACCTCTATGACAAACTACATAAGAATAATAATAGCATTTCATGCTAAAATTTCATTATCGATATTACATAAGATTTCATTCAAAATAATTTACTGTATGTATTACTTACTTTTTAGAATGCTTTTTTGATGGTAGGAATATCCTTTCAGTTCCGATTTTGGAGAATGTTTCTTCTGTTGCAGTAAAATCTAACAAAGTATACAGCAGTGGTTCCCAAAGATTTTCTTCTGGGCCCCCCTTTGCATTACAATAAAATTTCCACGCCCCCCCCAAACCCCCCCCCCCCCCCCCAACCAACCCCATCACCCCCCCCCCCCCCCCCCCCCCCCAAAAAAAAAAAAAAGAAGAAACTGGGCACACACATCGTTCAACCAGATATAATAAACCTATACACATATTTTGTTTTCAAACTCCACTGAAGTTTATTTCACACTTCAGGTTGCAACAAAACAAACTACACCATCTTTACAGTGGAACACTTTTGTGTAACTGTATTTTTTTCATAGTTCTATAATGTAGATTAGAAGAGGATTCTTTGTTGTCTGTGTTATTTTAAACATATTTCTTTTTTTTTTATTTGTAACAATATTTAACTTTGCTATAATCTATACATTAAAAAAGCCTCTGTGCAAAATGGAGTGAAAACATTTAACAGCTCCCTGAGAGTTTTTTCTTTGTACTTTAATCCTCACATCTTTTCAGTGGCTGTAGTGAGCCTGCTTTTTGCTGTAGATCTTCTCAAATCTGGGTTGCAGTGTCACAACTGTCCATTATGCTCAGTCAAGCAAGCGCTGTTTTTTTTTTTTTTTTTTTTTTTCTTCATTCCTGCGCCCCCCCTGCAATGGCATTGCGCCCCCCCTAGGGGCCGCGCCCCACACTTTGGGAACCACTGGTATACAGGAACATCTGCCATGAGTATGGGCTGGAAGTCCCAAGGTCAAAATGGAAGACACCTCCTAAGAAAGTTGAGAATGACCGAGCTAAGATCCTATGGGACTTCAAGATCCAGACTGACAAACAGGTGATGGCTAACCAACCAGACATTGTGTTGATCGACAAACAGCAGAAGAAGGCAGTAGTGATAGATGTGGCAATCCCAAGCGACAGCAACATCAAGAAGAAAGAACACGAGAAGCTTGAGAAATACCAAGGGCTGAAAGAGGAGCTAGAAAAGATGTGGAAAGTAAGAGCAGCAGTAGTGCCAGTAGTAATTGGAGCACTGGGGGCTGTGACCCACAAACTGGGAGAGTGGCTACAGCAGATTCCAGCTAAAACATCAGAGGTCTCTGTCCAGCAGAGCGCAGTCCTAGGAACAGCTAAGATACTGCGCAGAACCCTCAAACTCCCAGGCCTCTGGTAGAGGACCCGAGCTTGAGGGTGACACATACTGCCCAACGAGGGGTGACAGTTTTTTTTTTTTTTTTTTTATATATATTTTATCTTCTGCTATTATCTGTCATTATGTATCCAGTATTATAACCCCAGTTATAATACTGGACACACAATGACAGATAATAGCAGATAAAATATATACAGATAAGAGATTAAAAGGGAGTTTTTCCTCTCCACTGTCGCTACAAGCATGCTTAGTGTGGGGGATTGTATTTGAGTCAATGAGTCAATGCAATCAACTGGTTTTCCTTAGATAGAAAACTTTGTATCAATTTGACTGTATGATCTGGTTGAACTGTAAAGTGCCTTGAGATGACATGTGTTGTGAATTTGGCGCTATATAAATAAACTGAATTGAAAATTGAATTGAGATTATAAAACAAAAACAATTTCACTTAATCTTTTAACCTGAGCATTTAATTCTTAGGCCTTTTATTCTCTCCATCTAAAAAAAAACTAAACTAGGCATGTTGGCTGGAAGTTAGTAAATAACAAATAAAATCAAATTATAAACCTGTATTTATAAAACTGGAGCTCCTCTGAGTACTGTAACTCGCCTATAATAAAATTTAAACTTGATGAATTGGGAACAAATTACAATTATAGTCATACTGACTTAAATAAGTAATTAAGAAAGTAATATTTATTTATATAGGATCTTTAGCAGACATAGAAGTCATAAAGTGCTTCACAAAATTACATTATAAATAAAAGCACATTTACATTTACAGTCACAAAAGCCATGGTCATTACTCAACCCTTAATCTACTATAATTAAATGCTTTCTTAAACAAATAGGTTTTCAATTCACTGTAAAAAAAAACATCAACAGAATCAAGGAAGTGCAAGGAAAGGGGAAGATTGTTCCAGAGCGCCAGCAAGACCGCATGAAAGGAGCTTTCTCTCCTAGTCCTGTAACAAATATGAGGGACCATGAGCAGGTTCCTCCTAGAGGGGGGTATAAAGACACAACATGTCTCTAATGTAGGAGGGAGCCTTATCGTCAAAGGCTGTAAAGGTCAGCACCAGGATTTTAAACTGGAACCGAAAAGAGACTGGGCACCAATGAAGAGCTTTTAGAGTCAGCTTATTATGAGCCCTTCTAATTTGTTTTCATCAAGACATCTGATCTTGCTTTGCTGAACTCCAAAATAAAATAGTCACAAAGGCATGGTCATAAAAGAACCCTATATCTACTGGAATTAAGATGCTTTCCTAAACAACTCAGTGTGAAAAAAGCTAATACGGGATTGATCTTTACTTCCAGGATGTTCCTCTGCCTCGTTTTGGTGAACTCAAACATATACGAAAAACTTAAGAGATGCTAGCCCGATTTAATTTGACTAACTAAGGAGCTAAATATTAACATGTACCCCTTGGCATGTAATCGTAAAACACTAGGGGTAAGCATACCCCTAGTTGGGAATCACTGGACCAAGAGACCCTTTTCAATGCAAATCTACTGTAAACTGCCCATTTGTTATTTTAAAAATTTTATTAGACTTTCTCCTTTGCAAGTAAATTAAATTACAAAGAAGAATAAGAATAAAATAGACTGTTGCGCTTGAAAGGCTAAATTCAGGATATCTATCTTTAATCTAAATGGTTGATCTCTTTTTATTTGATAATTTCTCCCACATCTTTCGATGTGAATATTTTTCTTGTGAATTTATCACAACAAATTATCTTTGCCCTCAGACAGCCGTCATTTACTTTTAATCTTCTTAGAATAATCTGTCCAGGGGTCAGCCTGAGGAGCAGTTTATCCAGGGCCTTCCAATTTTCCAATTTGATTAAAGTTTCATTTATCCCTGCATTTTCCATCACACTTTATCCTAGCTGGGATCACCAGGGGTGCTGGTCTCCAGCTGTCTACGGGCGAGAAGCAGGGTACACCCTAGACATGTCGCCAGTCTATTGCAGGGCATCACAGAGACAAATAGCCATTCATGTACACATCTAACTCACATCTAAGAAGCCAATTAACCTAACACTCATGTTTTTGGACTGTTGGAGGACCGATTACTAAAACAGAAGACACTCCATGTAGAAAGACCCTAGCCTGGACCCTGGGAATCAAACCCAGAACTTCTTGCTGTAAGGCAGCAGTGCTACCCACTGCGACACTGAGCAGCCAAACGTTTCATTTATAATTTCACAAATCAATTTAGAACCTTTTGCTTTATTTAATTTTAATTCAATTCAGTTTTTTTCATATAGTGCCAATTCACAGCACGTCATCTCAAGGCACTTTGCAGTTCAACCAGATCATCCAGTCAAATTGATTCAAAGTATGGAAAACCAGTTGATTGCATCGAGTCATTGACTCAGATGCAATCCCTCACACTAAACATGCTTGTAGTGACAGTGGAGAGGAAAAACTCCCTTTTAACAGGAAGAAACCTCCAGCAGAACCCGGCTCAGTGTAAGCGGCAATCTGCCGAGGCCGACTGGGGTTCAAGGAGACAGAAGCAGAGACACAAAAAGCAGCCGTAAAAGGCACCCGGTCCAGGAAATACACAGCCAGGCAGATGAGCTCCTAGCCATTAGAGATTGAACTAAAAGATTCTCAAATCTCATTGTATCTGTCACAGAATATAATGACAATAAAGGCTTTTTGACTTTTGACTTTTTTTGACTGAGAGGAAGAACAGAGATAGATTGATGCAAAATGTTGAAGTAGGAGTCCCTATGTCCTCCAGAAGTCTACGCCTATAGTAGCATAACTATAGAGATAGCTCAGGATAACCTGATCCACTCTAACTATAAGTTTTAAGCCTAGCCTTAAAAGTAGACAGGGTGTCTGCCTTACAGACTAAAACTTGCTGTTGGTTCCACAGGAGAGGAGCCTGATAACTAAAAGATCTGCCTCCCATTCTACTTTTAGAAATTCTAGGAACCACTAGTAAACCTGCAGATTGAGAGCGAAATGCTCTGTTAGGGACATAAGGAACATTCATATCTCTATTTTAATTTTCACCAGAACTCTGGCTGCAGCAATTTTGGATCAGCTAAAAGCTTTAACTGCATTTTGTGGACTTCCGGATAGTAAACAAATATCAATAGTCCAGCCTTGAAGTAACAAATGAATGGAGTAGTTTCTCAGCATCACCCCTGGCAGATAAAAGGTTATTGTAGAAACCTCTTTGATATGGGATTTAAATGACAGGTCCTGATATGCTGGTGAAGTTTCTCAGTCATCCCATAAAAGTAAAAAAAAAAAAATCTACTGGACTTTGTTTCCAAGGTTTTAAGATGTTTCGCTTCCCCTCCAGCAAGCTTTCTCAATTCCAACTGTCTGGATCCGCATTGAGTTTGAGGCTTATATAATGGACCAAAAACAAGGCCTTGTATTGCTTGGAAACATGCAAATTGAAACTGACGAGCCGACGAACCAAACAACCTGCTCATGATTTTATTGTGAAATAGAAGCTAAATTAAATGCCATAAAATCCAAGGAGACTGTAGGTTTCCCCCGGTATTCATTGTGGTATTAGAGGGGAACTCAATAAAAACAAGTTAATATAAAATATTACTGTTAATTATTGTAGAAAGCTGGTAATTTCTAACAGTGAACATCTATACATGCCAACTGAGAATTTTCAGCTTGACTTTAAATTTTATGTTCATAAATGCTCTCCATCCTGAATTACTAAGCTTGAATTATTCAAAGGAATAAATGTCTCGATGAATAAAATCCCTTGCTAGATGTGCAAAGCTGAATGAGATATGATCTGGTGATTTTTAAAAAGATTTCTCCATATAGTGAAGAAAATTATGAACAACAGTGAGCATTCTCTTCAGAAAACTAATGAAAAAAAATTGTATCTTCAGTAAGAGGCTTCTCCAAATGTGGTGCAAGACAGACCGCTACAGAAGATCCTTCCTGCCTTCAGGTATCAACACCTACAACACCTCATAAACAAAACGACTTTGAAATACTGTCATTAAAGCCGAGGACAGATGGACCCAGTATTCAAGGAGAGACAGTCAATAGGAAAGTTCGAAAAGTTTATTAAATAAAACAAAAACTAAAGTGGAGCTGTGGCTCGCGGACACTGCAGAAGATGATTATATGAGTTGGTCACTTACGTGGTTTAACAGTTCCAGAGGTCTTACTGGAAGCCGATCCTGGTCAGGGATTCAGAACAGACAGGAACAGACAGAACAGGATCGAGATCAGGTTGGAACAGACAGGTGGCAGGATCCAGGCTTCCAGGCATCATAGAGCTCCCAGGAGGGTTCAGAGTCTGACTGGGACTGGAAGCATTACCAGGCGGTCACATAGGAGCAGACAGGAGCAGGTGCAGACAGGCAGGCTCAGTGGCAGAGGGTAGCAGAGACAGGACGTGGAACCAGAACTTGATGCAGGACCTTTAAACTGGTCTCCTCCTTGGAGCCAGGCTTACTGAGATAAAGACTGAACCTCCCCACATATAGAGCCAAAAACCCAGTGGACTCGGTGGGGGAGGAACAGTGGACAATCAGGAGACGAGACAGACAAAAAAAACCTCTTTCCACTGGCTGCCAGGATCCAGGACAAGAACCTTGAAATAAAACAGACTAAACAGAACGACTGAATGAAAACAAATAATGATCTGGCCCTGAATGCTCACACTGAACAGAATATAAAATCAAGGAAACAGGGGAGAGGAATAAATTATAATTGAGGCAGGGAGGGAAAAGGGCAGGTGAAAGAAATTAAGGAGCAAACAGGCCAGATCATGACAAATACTGCAATATTCAATTTTCCCTTTGGGATTAAAAAAGCTACAAATGCACACCCCACCTTGATGTTTTATAAAGTGAACTGTAAATGCTGTCTGCGGAACAGAAACTGACTCAACCAGAAAATACCAACAATAGTTAAACATTTTCAGAATAAGAGTCTTATAGTCAACAACTTTAGTTGAAATATTTCTCTAGAAAATAAAATGGACAAATATCTAGGCTCTTATGGATGTTACACATTATTATGTGACTCGAATCAAAACTTTCATAGAAAGTAACAATTACACTTGTTTGCAGTTTTTGCAAAAAACAACAAGATGGTGTTATTACTGATTGAGGCCACTCCTCTGTTTTAAAAGCTAATTTCTGTGTCATGTAAAACAAATACATGCAGAATAGTGATGGCTAAAATATACAAAAAGAAAAAGAAAAGAAATTATACTCAGTGATTCATAACATGGTGGGGAGCTTGAATTTGCTATGTCCTACATGTTTGAATCTTTAGAAACATTTCAGCCAAATAAAGCAAAGCTACTCTATAAGCAGAGTAAACTGGTGGACCTGCTGTGAACCTATGATTCATGATGCTTTCTAATGGATTGGAGTAAAGTTTTCCTCCTTAACTCATTGCTCTGTTGTTGTTGTTTTTTTCCCCCAGACTTTTTGCCAAGGGTTTAATTAAAACTTTTGGATCACTTGTGAATATGCTGTTTTTTTTTTTTTTTCACTGCACTGCACTTGTAAATGCAGCAGGTTGGAGATAAGCCCAACATGAGGCTGAGGAGCTGTTGGGGGTTTAGGATTTTTGGGGGGTAGTGAAGAGGGGGTGGGCTTAGGCATTTCTCATTTTGTTAAGCTTCCAAAGAGGCCTCTGCCAACCAGATAGCTGCTAGATAAGCTCCCCCGCTCTCAGTGGGGTGGGGGCATTGCTGGTCGACTTGTAGGCGAGACGCTCCATTGATCCCAGAACTTCTCATAATAATCCTGGACTGGACTTTAAGTTTGGGCACTTGTATAAACCACTCTAAACTCTGCCTTACTCCCAGTACATTGTTAAAGTATTAATTCCTCTTAAACATTTTCACATTTTGTTGCACTACAAACACTAACTATTTTATCAGGCTTCTGGTAAAATATAAACACTATAGTTTATGGTTGTAAAGTGAAAAGTATATGATAAATATTTTCCTCAATTTATTTTAAATAAAATCAACAGATGTCATGAACAAGACCCTATCCCTTTTGAGGTATATCAAACCCATGATTTGGGCAACTAAACAGAAAACTAATATTTTTGCCCATTATTCTTCACAACATAACTAAACCTTTAACATTTTGTATTTAACATTAATTTTCAATTGTAGCCTCAGCTTCTATTGTATATTTTCCGTACATGTTCGAAGGTGAGTCTACACCCTATTCTAAAACTCTTAATTAAACCCTGATAACTATTTTTGTACCTCTTCTCCATTATCCTGAATTTATGAGCTGTTATTTTAGTAATATAGTCTAACAAATACCTGAGGTCTTCAGATTTCAACTGGATTTTTACTGAGATTAAATGACTGTAACTAATCCCAGTACTTTTAAGAAGACTATTTGATGCACAGGAGGTGCTATAGGAATGTAAAAGTAAAGGAGAATCAATAAATATGATCAACAACTTTTAGATTATTTTGAATATTAAAACACAGCAGTACCAACACTTTGATAGCCCATCTATAGCTCAAAGTTCTAACTACTGATGAAACTGTTTTCTGTCCTGAACTCCACATTTATTATCTAAACCCATCACAGGACAGCAAAGGGACACACAAGACAAAAGAAAACACGTAAAGGGATCCTCAGAACATCCAATTAACCCCACCGTTATCTTAGGTCAGGTTTCAAAAACCTGAGCAAAAAGTCCTGTTGACTGTGCCATGGAGCAGCCCCAGTTAGAATCTTCTAAAGTTTATTTCTATGCTAGTTTAGATCAGTTGACATGAAGGAAGGCATTCAAATTGCAGATGATGTACATCCATCCATTATCTGACATGCTTTATCCCGAGTGGGGTCGCAAGGCGTGCTGGTGCCTACCTCCAGCCGTCTATGTGCAAGAGGCGGGGTCCACCCTGGACAGGTCGCCAGTCCATCGCAGAGCAACACAGAGACACACAGGACAAACAACCATTCACACACACCTAAGGAGAATTTAGAGAAGCTGTAAATTCATATCCTGTTGATAGACACCAACAGACAGCTGGTAGGCATTCAAGTGTATGATTCTTTCTTTCTTTTTATACCTTTCAGGATTTTTGTTTTTAAATTAATTGCAAAAATGTAATATCAAAGTCATTTAAATCTGACTGTGTAGTTTTATTCTTTAGCAATTGAAATTTATTACAAACCAAATAGTACAGTTTGTCCATATTGGGCCTTTACACCTATAGATGCCTTGCAGCTGACGTCACAGATGTTTGAAAAGTCAACCAGGGTCGACTGACCGAGGACCTCTGCTAAACTCTTTACATTCTGATTACTGCTGCACCTTATGGAAATGCTAATTTACGTGTTCTAAGCTGTTCATTCACTGATAAAAAGCTGTATGCATTGAAATTTTGTTTTTCCTACACTCTGTGTATACAAAATGACAATAAAGTTTGTCTAAGTCTAAGTCGAATAGAGCTGTGGCCATATTGAGTACCTGCTCTGGTCCCCTGCACGCCAAAGATGTATGTTGTGTCGTTGGATGTGTCAATAAAAAGGGTGACCCAAATATTTATTTTTACTGCTTACCAAAACAGAATGAATGTGGTCAGAGGTAGCTGTCAGCGATCACAAGGGTTAACCAGACCCCAACTGCAAGTAGCTGTCTGTGCAGGGAACATTTTGGATCAGGTGAGTTTAAAACAAGTCAGGACCGCTAGCTTAGGCTCGTGTCTACTTAATATAAATTCAGTGATTTGATTAGACTGATTATACACCTTTTGAAAGAACTGCATTTGATGTTAAGTTCTGAAGATTTTGCTTCAGCTATAGTTGTGTTTAGCTGTTTACATAAAGTAATCATAAAGATCAGATTTTTACCTTCGCTTTACACACGAATATACATTCTTGTTTTTCAAATGCCATAATTTCAAGTCCACAACCCAGCCGGCTGTGAAATACAGATAGATATCAGTGCTTTTTACAGCCTTCAGATTTTCTCTGGTGCATAGGTAAGGGTTTAATTTAAGACATATGTATCCATTGTGAAAGGACAAATCTGGAAGCCTGTCAGTTTAAAAAAGGTTTTGAAAAAGTCTAGATGGACTCCATATGGAAAATGGATTTTCTCTGTGTATTGTTTAAGCTCAATGGGATTTAAATGAGGATGATCCATTCTGGTCAGAGGGGAAGCACCACCAAGCTAAACTCATATTTCAGCACTCAATATGGTGGCTGTAAGGTAGAATCGTCCTGACGTCAGGCTTCTGAAACGTAGCTATAGCTAAGACTTGCACATGATCTGGATCATTACCAAATTTTAAGGAATTGCTCTTTGCATTAGACATGGAACCTTTGTTAAAAAAACATTCTAGTAAATCTGTTCATAAGATTTCAATTGATCCCTCTACCATACGAACAAAGTTCCCTTTTCTTGTGTTTTTGTATTCAGTAAAATAGCTTTAGACTTTTTGAGTCTGATGCTGAAGCTGTCAATAGTCATTGCTGCCCACCTCTGGTTTAGAGGGGAACTGCTTGTTCCGCCAAATATCTCACAATGTTAGAGAATCTTTAAAAAAAAAAAATCCTGTATTTAGATTATTATCTTGATCATCACCTCTGATAAAACTTTTACTAAAATTCGTCCATACCTCTTTTAGCTATTATGAAGAAAACAAGACAAAAACAACAAAAAACCTAAAAAACTATGCAGAACAAAACATAACCTCCTTGGTGGAGTTAATCAATTAACAGTTGATTGTGTGGACAGATGGATGGAGGATGGATTGATGGATGGATAGATGGATATTTTTTGTATAATTGCAAATTTCTGGTGTATTACATGTTGCTTCAGCTAATTGATCACTTTGCCTAAATTGAAATGAATTCCCTGAAGATCTTGCATAAATGAGCAGATAAAGACATCTTAGGTACAGCTGCCAATAGACATCCAGAGAAAAAAAAAGAATAATGAATCCAATCCTAGATCCATTCCTTGGTTTCCTTCCCTCACCCTCTGCTGTGGAGATTACACTCCCTTACTCCATCCCAGCTTGGTCTATGAAGACACACACACACAGACAAGCACACACACACACACATACTCCAAAACTCTTTCACAGAGATTTACTCAGAGTCTCAGTGGTCCAGCATGGAGCTGCAGCTGCTCATTCTCTGCAGTTAAATTGATACAACCTGGATGAGAAATCTGAGGCGAGTTGGTTGGAGAACATGTTGACCAATGGAATCTGTCTGCAATGACTTGGTACATCAGCAGTAATTTCACTATGGAGTTGTTCAGAGTTTGGTCCAAATATCAGAGGGTGGTTCTGATCACATCGATGATGTTCATGCAAGGTAGGTCAAGGTTTCCTACAGCAGGTTCAGCACTGCATGTCATGCTGTTCATCATACCAGAGCAGTTTTTAGTTTCTATGTTTAATCATTGTGTAGAAAGAATTTATTTTTACTGTGAGAACAGAGTAGATTTTAGTTTGAGAACTCATGCAGATATTTTGTTAAATATGCGCCTTCTGGGGAATATCTTCATTGATAACATTATGCATATTCTTCCAGCCCATAACCACATTGTTTAATCTTTCATCAGCATAGAAATTGTGAATTAAAAAGATAGAATGTGTTTTGTGAAATATCCTGCTTGTTTGAAGTTTTAACATAATTTTAGTTTTTCTTATGACGCTGTGGTTTGTGGTTTGACCTGATGTGTATGTGTGTGTGTGTGGGGGGGGGGGGTTCAGTCAACCCAAACGGCTTTCTGAAACCCCTTCAATTTATTTGTTCCCTGACCTTTGTCCCTGTGAGGCGTCTGAGGCTCGTTTAAGCTTTGGCACACCGAACGCAGTGATTGGATGCTTCTGGCATTGTTAGGGGTCACCATGGTAACGAGTTAGGCATCCAGCTGCATTGGTGCAAGTTTTTTGTCTCGACTTCGAAAAGAGGGGTCAATAGACGATAAGGAGCATGCTCTGCTGTTTTAAAGGAAAAGGCTTTCATGCAAGGCAAGACTTAGGTTGTTAGATTAGCAACATAGAAAAGTCTTTAGGAAATTTAGCAAATTTAAAAAACAAAGTCTAATTTTTTAAAAGAAGGAATGCTCAAGATGGGCCTCTTACTGTAAGAGCTGTCATTTCCATGCATTTAGTCCACTAGAGCGTTAATCAGCCCTGCTTCAGCCTCTCAGTGTAAAACTGTGACTAATTCTAAGAGAATTTGGCCTGATGGGGCAGGACTAGTGATTCAAATGCTAAACCATAGTTTTTTTTACAAAAAACAAAAAACAAAAACAAAAAACACTGGAATCATAATAACAAACTCTTTAGAAAGCGTACATGACGAATTTTGTTATATACACCCCTAAAACCTCTATTTCCTTAACTTTAAGTTTTAATAAAAATAGAAAAAATCTCGACTCAAAATTAAACACAAACCTTCAGTATAAAGTTCTCTGCAGGAGACAAAAGGATGTATATCTATGTCTCTGTCTGGGTCCAAAGGATTTGGGCATTTTCTTCCATATAAAACAAAGCAGCCACCTGCTGTGGAGCCTCCGGAGGACAAAGCCTGTGAAGCTTTCCGTCTCTTGTGGTGTTTCAATAAAATTCCTCTAAGCTTAACATGTTTTCTTGTGGGGATTCCCTTTCTTCTTCAGCCTTGCAGCATGACTGTCTAGACTGCAGGATCCCTTTAACCTGTACATACATCAGTCCAGTTCAGGTAGATTTACCTAAGTTCAGTCTGATTTATTTAATTTAGGTAAAACAGCCCTTACAAAAATGAGAGTGATCTCAAGACACTGACCATAAAATGAAAAGGTCAGTTTTGGACCAGTTTTTTTCCTTCAGCCCTAGCATGTGAAGTTCAGACCATCTGTTATGAAAACTGGATCGTTATTGATTTGGAACAAAATGGAAACAGATCGGATTTGATTGAACTATACAGTCTAAATGGTTTGCAAGTGATAATGTCTTGTCAGATTGTGCAGGTATTGTGCTCTATAAAAATATGGAGCAGTTTATAAAATTTTTCACTATTTCAACATCTTTTTCTTTTACTTTAATTGCTGTTGCAAATGTCATTCATTCATTATGATTTAAGAGTTTATAAAAGCATAAAGTTGACCTCTGTTTCAGACAGGGGAATGTGACCTGTCTCAGAGATTCTCCTCATGTTTTTGCACAGACTACACTGAAGGACAAAGATGCTAACAACATATGTGAAACGTTTAGAAGCACATTAGATGAATATGCCAGTATCTCTTAAAAGATTAAAATAAACATTAGAGACCCCTTTCGTTCCATTTTAAAACCTATCTCTTCATTTTTTTTTTTTACCAACCCCCACTTCAGAGACATGCGGAGGTCTCTGGTGAGCGTCATTTGTCTTATCCTGACATCCTTCTACCTGCTAACAGTCAGCGGATCTGCTTAGTGTTACTGGTTTAAAACACTGGTACCAGTCAGTGCCAGGTTTCAACTCTGTCGGCCTCAGCAGTGATCCATGGAGTGCTCTTTGATAGGAGGGGTGGGTGGATGGAGGAGGAGCTGTTATCATTGCCCTGGAATGTATGAGGTGTTGATTGGGCTTAGATGACGGGGTGAAGACTGAGGAAAACCTCCCTGTCTTTAAGATCCTTTTAGCAGGATTCATAAGATTACAACTGAAGGCATATGATTAAACCTGCATCATATGCCTGAATATTTACTGGGGGCCTGAGGAAAGAATCAGTTGAGGTTTTTTGGACACGAGGGTCACAGCCAATGACAATGATGACAGAAAAAAATATATATAAAAGTAAAATCTGAAAAGAGAGGTAGAGCAAATAAATTGTGTAGAAGAAAACTGCTGCAGGGGGATGTAGATCAGACATAGAATCTGATTTTATCCTTAGTTAAAGATGAGAAGCATACTGAAAAGCATACATTCTTTGTAATACTTCAATAAAACAGAATGCAAATATTCAGTTTTCTAATGAAAAAAATTTGTGCAAATGCAAATCTTTGTGTGAAGCTCCTTAAAAATCTAATCTATATTTTTTCCTACCAAATCTGAAAAGTTACACAAATTACATATTTATCTTTCAAAAATGTGCTTCACTATCAGTCATCCCCTCTGGAAGGTTACCTTGATTTAAAGATCAATGATATTCAAGTTGGGAAACATGCTTGTAAAAAAATTATATTTCACAACAAACAATGAAAATATAGCACTTTTTCCAAAATGTGCAATCTTAAATCTTGTAAATAATTTTCTGTCCAACCATAAAGCTTCTGTTAACACAAACATATATTTAAAACGTTGAATAGTAAAATATGTTGAGCCTTTAATTCTTATTATTTTGCTATTTCAAAAGATGTTAAAAGACAAGAAATGATAGAACTTCAGTTTTTGTATTGTGAAAGGTTTCGTTCTTTATCCAAACATGCTTTTTTTAATCTTAAGTTGTTTATTGTCTTGCACCAGATTTAAAGAAGCATGTGATAGAAAAATTATGTTGTTGTTTAACAGTCTTCTGAGGAGGATGCTAACTGTTGCCTTCTTCCTTTTTTTAAGCAGAGCTGGCCTTTTTATTAATCAGCTTGTAGAACCCTTTTAAGTCATTTGCTCTGATGCCGTTACCCCAACAAATGATGGCAGAAGACATCAGATTCTCCACCAATATCTTATAGCATCTTGCTGCAAACACTGACAGATTTAAGCTTCCTGAGGAATTAGAGTCTGCACTGTCCCTTCTTGCAGACTGGTTCAGTTTTTTGTAGTTTTTTGCAAGGCAATGTTGTAACGAAACAATAATAGGCCCATAAGGAGCTCACAGTCATGTTGAAATCTGGCATGTGTTGGGGTATAAATATGGTCCGGTCAGTTAATCTAGTATCAGGCGGGTTTAGGAGGAATTTGTCACACCGTTACATCAGCAAAGAGACGTCCTAGTCCATAATTGCTAGGGGGCCAACCAGGTGTCAGGGACCTGGCCCCTAAGCAACTGCAGTCTCTGCTTACCAATAGTTACGCCATCGTTGAAAGGATTAATCTTGTTCCAGATTCTTCTGAAATTTTTAATCAACTCCTTTGTTTTGTTCACATTGAGGATCATATATATATATATATAATTTTTCTTTTTAACTCAGCTTCTTGTTGATCCCTGATGCACCCATCACCTACAGAATCATCCAAGTATGTGTGCACATGCCAGGATTTTTTTATTTTGGACAATTGCAGCTTGCCTTTCTTCCAGTTTTTTTTTTTCCAAACAAAGGAAAAGAGAGGCTGTACAAGCAAACTGTTACATAAAACTCATGTAGAAGTACCTTTATTTATTCCAACTACACCTTTTATGCAGTCTGTGAGTTGTTATTGAGGCTGTTAATCACAAGTGATTGAAAAACATTATCTAAGTCCTTGCTGATTCCTTGTTCCTCCTTGATCCCGCGTCGAGTTCCTCCAATAGATGCCACAAAAGAAACAAGGAACCTCCCAGGCTTTATGATGTATGAAACGTAGGGAGGTGATGGAAGGAGAAGTAAGACAGTGATGTGGGAAAAAAAAGGTTTTGTGTTAGGTGGAAGTTATGGATGTCGTTGAAAGGAGGTGGGGTGTTAAAATGCTTACAGTAGAATAAAGGAGTTGCAAGTGTTAGATGGAGGACCAAAATGTATTGTTATTGCTGTTGATGATGGTGTTTGCAGAGAAGAGAGGGAAGCTAGGTGTCTGCCATGTAATTGGGAAGCAGCAGAACATTTTTACTGGTGGTAAAACTCATTCACCTTGTTAGTAGGTAGGAGCAAAGGGTGTCAGGAATGGCCTGCCTCACACATAGGTGCTGTAGCACCAATGGTGTGTTCACACCCAACTTGTTTTTAGCGTCAGGAGAGTGTGGTTTACATGCATTAAGGAGAACACACAGAAAGGAATGTCTATATTCAAGAGGCCCTGTTGGGCTTTTTCAGCAGCAGTCTGTTTAGTGTTCAAGTTTTGAGCATGTCTAAATATGCCAGAGTTGTGAAATGTGTATTTTTGCATTAGAGCACAGTGAATCAAGCAATCAGATAAAACTGAGCTTTGTTAAAGACAAACAATGCATCAATGTTTCATCCAATATATTTATAATTGTGCTTGAACGTTTACATGCCTTTCCTTGAAAGAAAATCATACATTTACGCTAATAATTAAAATGACACAAAATTGAAAAAGGTAGTAATAAATAGAGATGTACTAATTGATAATTTTGTAAAATATAATATTGATTTAGATTTTTTTTATTTTGAAAAATCTAATAAAAAAAATTAAATACTTGTAATGTTGATAATCTTGGGTTCATAACTAAACTTATTTATTAAGGTAACGAGTCAGGAGGAAACAGGTACACCGTGATATGTTCATTCTTCATCTACTGATGACTTGCAACACAGAGACACATATCGGCGGGGTACATCATATCTGCAGCCATCTGTGTCAGGAGGTAAAACTACAACTCCTTAACTTAGCATCACATCCCCCTTTTTCTAGAGATGAAAACATTATACATACCTTGCCATTAAACAGTGAACCACCAGCCCTGTTAAAAAAGTTTATTCAGGTATGGTTGGAAAGCAATGTCTGAAATCATTTTTTAAAAAGTTCATAGAATTTTTATGAACTATTTCTTTTGTCTGATTTGTGATGTTTAGATGACCATTTGTATTTTTCCTTGCATTAAGCAAAGGGTGCCAACAACCTGGTCTGTGTGTGTACAACTCTGTTAGAAATAGACCAAAGAAATAATCCCACAAAGCACTCTTAATCCATTATAGTGAGACTATTAAGCCGCATCTTCATTGGTCTAAATTCCAATGGCAGGGGGTGCACTTTAGACTACTCCAGCCAATACCTCCTCTGCACTTAGTAGTATATGGTTTAGATGCAACTGCTGAGCTACGGATGTCTGAAGCTCTCTTCATTATATTTTTGCTGAATCTGAAGGCCATAGATGTGTATAGCTCCTTTTCTGTTCCTACTTATCTCAAAATTGATATAATCTGCTAGCTGCGCACCTCGGCACCCATTAACCTCACCTCTTGCTCCTGGCTGAGTCATGTTGTTCCCCATTCAATTTAATTTGTATTATAATACAGCTAATACTAATATTTTAAAGAAATTAATAACATGTCATGAATTGACTTTTCAACATGGTACCTCTAATAGTACTGCGCTAAAAGTACTGAACTTTAGAAAGTGATGCAATATTTCATAAATCTTAGTGGAAGAGTTCACCGCAGCTTTGTGCTGGATTCTATACACTGTTGGTCTTTAATGTGACTTGAACATCGGATTTCAATCCTCTGGAGGGCTAACCAACTCTTCAGTATAACAGTTTAAACTCTAATCTTTTTCTATACTAGTGTCATTAGTTAAAGTGGGTAAAATTTCTATTGTTGACACAGACACAATAATAGGTTTACACTTAACACCATCTGCTCCACAGTCCACAGAAAAGAGGGTGCAAGTAACTCTTCATATTAAGATTTCTTAGGTTTCTTAGCCTCTCCAAGTGTTACAGAGATAAGTATACAATTGAATTAGCTGCATTAGAATATTTAGATTTGTTGTATAATCTAAAAGACCTATGGTAGACTTAGCAAAATTATCTCTACAGTAATTAATTAGCATTGAATAAAAGAGGCCTGTTTCAAATTTGTCAGCAAAGCTGAACTTCAATTAAGAGTTGATTATAGGACATGGAAGTATTCAAGTGGCAGAGTTTAAGAGAACAGTTTTGTTATTATTGATAATATTACTGTATTGTAAATTATTCAATACAGCATTTAAATGGTTTATTTTCGTCCATTCAGCTATGTTATTTGATTTAATCTGAAGTGTTGTACTTTTCAGGGGTGGCAGCCTAGTGGTTAGGGCATAGGGTTTTGAATCCTGAGGTTGTGAGCTTGATCCCCCATTCCCACAGACTACCACTCTGGCTCCCTGAGCAAGACCCTTGACCCCACACTACTCCCCAGGCGCCACACAGTGGCAGCCCACTGCTCCCCAAGGGGATGGGTTAAATGCAGAGAATTCATTTCATTGCTCTGTACTTGTGACAGTGGAATGACAATAAAATTCTATTCTAATATTTCTAAGCAAACATACAAACTAATTTGAGAATGTAAAAGGGTCAGCTGTTAAATGGCTTAAAGATGTTTAGCTGTCAGCTGGTTAATTGAAAAAATAATAGTTGCTACCTAAAAGCAATGCAAAGTTTTCCAAAAATCCAGAATGGTAAATAAAGAGTAATATTTTCTCTGCTTAAATAGGATTCAATATTTAGATAGTTTCATTCAAAAAGATATTGTTATAAAAGGGAAACACCAATGAGGCATCTGAACAAAAATGTAAAATTGAATAATTCATAACCCCCATAATGTAACATAAAACAGAACAAGAGGTTCCAATTGGTAAGAGAGATGAACCAGCAACTTGGTTGGTATTTAGAAATAGTAACCTTCTATTTGACAAAAGGGGGGAGCTGGGATGTTTAAAGTTACCTGATAAAAACTAGTGACTTTCCTAATGTCATTAATCGCATGGGATACATTTTTGCAAATTTTCTCATTTAATCAGTTCAAAGGGGATTTGCTAAGGATTGAGTTATTTTATGATGCTATGGTACAATTCAATTCAGTTTATTTATATAGTCCCAATGCACAACACATGTCATCTAGAGGCACTTTATGCCACTGGAAGTAATTTTGACATGATGAGCATATAGGCGTGTTTAAGATGCAATAAAAATAAATAGTAAAATAGATTGAGATTCACAACTTTATTGTCATATACACTTTAGTGAACGCAACCAGGGTCTGTAAATCTATATATGCGCTATTAATTAAATTTCAACATAACACTATAACAACATAAATTTGTTCTGTTATAAACCTGGATAACTGTGTTTATGTCACACATGACTTTATTAGCTCCAAAATCCTTCTATGCAAACTACAAGGAAAAAATTTTATTATTATACTACGTTATTGAACAGTTCTCCACAGCGATTACACAAAGAACACAAGATCGAAATAACACTCTAAAATACTATGGTTACATTAAACTGCAAGAATAGATATGAAAGTGTGTGGCAACCCATGCTCTTACTTTGAGCTACAGACAGGGTGCTCTGGTTAAAGGTCTTTCAAGAGTGGACGAATCCGAAATGCCATATTTCCTATCTCATAATTATGAGATCGTATCTTGTAATTATGAGATGATATCTGATAATTACGATATACTGATCTTGTAATTTTGAGAAAAGCTGTGATTTTTTTTTTCCTTTGGTGAATGCAATATGCTTCTGTATCGGTGAGTAATTGTGACTGGAAAAATAATCGTTTCACTGTCCTAATTAAATCTTATCTATTAAAAGTATGGTGCATATATGATGAAGTACAAATGTTATTGATGTGTTAAAGCACTTTGAAAATTAATATCCTTTGACAGACTTTTCTTGGGCTAGAATGATACTGACTTGTAAGGCAGAGAGGTTAAATCAATTCCTGATCATAGGCATGAACTACAAATATTTATGTAATGATTCTCAATAAGTTTAAGAAATCAAATTATGTAATTATTAGTTGTTTTTTTTGTAGAATAAATAACTCCATTCATCCTAGCTTTGTTGGACATATGGAATATGTTTTAATCATTTATTTGTCAAAATATTTGTCAAAATAAATTATTCATCAACTTTGGTTGGTCAAGCATTACAGTTTACAAAAGCCAGACTTTCGTTTCATGAGACCCTTGTTACATCTATGCCTACTGAGCATCGTCGTTTACATATTTTTCTGTATTAATGCAAAAGTGTTTGGATGTTATAAGTTTGCTTTACTAAGGTGTTTCAAAAGCCCATGTTAATGTAAATATAGGTCAACTTCATTGGCGGCTCTGGTGTTATCTATTGCTGATACTCCATAGTTTCTTGGCAGAGTATGGATCTTTACTGTTTGTGGGACTAAGAATCACAGCGGTACCATACTCATTGAAGTAACCATTGGTATTTTAGGCAGTCAGGGCAGATGCCAAGATCTCTTGTTTGGTAGAACCGACAAGTTTATGTATGTGACATATATCCAGCCATAAAGAAATCTTTGGATATGACAAAACACAGTGGAGTAACGCCAGCTGGTGGACAGGTTACCATCATACTTGAAATACAATCTAAACCGGCCAAACGTCTTTTAGCAAAAGCATTTAAATTTGTACTAAGGTGCTGTTATGTAGAACATACCAGCAAACCTTTCAGTTGCACAGTTGAAAATGTTATACAAAGTTGATTATTTAATTTTTTTTTTTGCAATGTGTCTTTACATTTTTATTGTACAAGAAAAAAATATTAAAAATACTATATAGCAGTCGTATATTTGCAATTTTTCTTATTTTTTTCCTTTCCCCCCATTCTAGGAATACTTTTTACAGCAGTGGCAGACAGGTGTTTATCCCCTCCTTGCACCAGTGGTGAAAGATGTATCGACCACATGGGTCAACATGTGTGTCTTTGCCCCAAAGAATCGGATAAATTGTACATGGGTGCAAACTGTGATGAACTGTATGATCCCTGCATTTTTGCACCTTGCACCAACTGTACCAGCGAACTAGGAACGGATCAGTACACCTGTCACTGTCCAGATGGCTTCACGGGGAACAGCTGTGAACAGAATATGGATGAATGTCAGAGCAACCCCTGCACTGGTGTTAAGTCCAACTGCGTTGACAAAGTCAATGGTTATTCATGTCATTGTCCTCTTGGATTTGGAGGTGAGGACTGCCAGGATTATGTGTTCACTTGCACAATGGAAACATGTCAGAACGGTGGCACTTGCCTGGACATCCCAGACTATGGTCCCAAGTGTCTATGTGCTGCTGGATTCAATGGTGTGGACTGTAAGGAAAATATTGATGAGTGTGAATTGGACCCCTGCCAAAACGGAGCCATCTGTAAAGACAGAGTAAACGGCTATCAGTGCTTCTGTGTGCCCGGATTTCAGGGTTACCACTGTGACCTGGACATTAATGAATGTGCCTCACGACCCTGTCAGAATAATGGCACATGTCTGGATATGGTGGATCGATACCTTTGCAACTGCCCCCCAGGTTTTGAAGGTAATAACCTATTTTTACAAGTTGTGTTATTAAATTGGTAGAGCAGACTGAAACATTAAACTTCTATGCACAGCTATATATACATACATACATACATTCATGCATATATATATACATACATACATATATATACATATACACACATACATGTATATATGTATGTATGTATATATGTATATATACAGTATATATACATATAACTATGTGTGTGTATATATATACTGTATATATATATATATATATAATATATAATATACATATATATGTTATATCTGTTTATGTAATGTCAAACTCCTGTTTACTTAAAAGGTCATTATAGGTAAAAGGCTTTTACAGACACGTTTTCCAGACAGTTTAAAGCTTCAGTTGAATTGTTTTTCAAGTGCAGTTGGAGACACTGTGGAAATTGAGTCTGTTTGGTGTGTACTTGCTATAAAAAAGAAAACAATTGAAAACAATATTTTCTACTGTAACAGTAAAAGTGCCCCAGCATTATCAGAGCTTTTGTAATTTCTCTCTTCAGATTGGTAACTTACTTTTAAAGAAAGGCATGACAGAAATAAGCAAATATTAAATCTGTAATGGAATGTAAAGACAGATAAGGTATTTACTGGGATTATTATGTATGAAGTTAATTTATTATCTTGGGATTTCTCTGGCGCCCTGTAGGCATTAACTGTGAGATGGAGATCGATGAGTGCGAATCACTTCCTTGTCGTAATGGTGCCACCTGTCAAGACCATGTTGCCATGTACTCGTGTGAGTGTGTGGCAGGTTTCCAGGGCCAAGACTGTGAGGTCAACATTGACGAATGTTCCAGTATGCCTTGTCTGAATGGGGGCCAGTGCAATGATAGGGTCAACAGGTAAGATTGCAAAAAGCTTTTAAAATTTGGTTTATGTATTGAGATATTCTCCAACCTTGACTAGGGCTTTTTTCCTTTTTCTTTTCATCAGAAATCAATTATAACAAATATTTTTATAGAAATAGGTCAACACAGACATAACTATACTTTGCTTTGTGTAAAAAAAAATGAGTATAAATCACAGGATACCAAATTTTTCTTTTTACTGACAGATCAGGAGTGCATGTTTAAATTTTATAAGTGGCCCAAAAAACACAGCAATGATGTTTGTTTCTGCAAACTAAAGACTACTATCTGTATCACTCTACTGCCAAATCTATAAGCCTTCTAAATTCATAAGCTCAAGGATGATGGAAGTTAGCCATTGCTGTGACCTCACTGGTGAATGGCCTCACATTGCTCTTTTGGTGGGCCTGGCCAGATCCTGTGAGGAGCAGCGCCACCGGGCCCTCGCTGACATTCAAGTATCTGTTCTCAAGTGAGGGGAAGAAGGAGTGGGAGATAGATAGACAAATCAGTATGGCTGCCACTATAATTCAGAAGCTTCAATCTGTTGAAAAATAGTAAATGATTGTAAATTTACTGTTCTAACTTTTTTTTCCTTTTTTTATCATTCTTATGTTCCCTATATATATATATATATATATATATATATATATATATATATATATATATATATATATTGTCATGATGGGTTCACTGAAGGCGACCCAGTTATGCAGAACACCACTGACGGACACAAGGATGAAAAGTTCAACAGTTTATTAAAGCACAAACACACAGAATGTACTGATTCTGGTTCGGGGCCTGGATACTGGTTCACCGGAGTCTGCGTGAGAGACAGCACAGTTAGGGGTTTGTTGGCAGGGTTTAATTTCCAGAAGTTCACTGATTGTACCTTGAGGGTTCTTGAGGTTAACTTTGGGAGAGTCACTGTTAGTTCTGGAGAAGGGTTCATCAGCAGAGTCTGTTAGCTGCTTCAGCGTCTCACGTCTTGTTAGAACAGACCTTGGCTTGGAAGTCCCAGCTCAGTCCTGAGCTGCTTGAGGTTTCTCAGAGGGATCTTCAGGGTTTGGCTCAGAGGGTCGGCTCGGCAGGTTAGCTCTTCCAGAGCTTTCTCAGAGGAGGCACAGGTTTCCTGGAAGACAGAGATAATAGTTAGAATCCAGACTGGATTCAAAGTCATGGAGATACTCAGAGGATCTAGGCTTTAGCGCTGATCAACTGGAACAACACTGCGGCGTTGAGGCAAGGTCTGAAGACAGCTTAAGTAGTGGATCCTCTGATGATCTTGATGAGCTGCAGCTGTGCAGGAGGCTCCCTCAGAGGATCCACGGACTCTGCTGGAGAAAGATGGGATTTCTCCAGCTCCCAACAGTACCCCCCCCTCAACGACCGCCCCTTGGCGGTCCGGAAGAGGTAGATGGGCGGGAACGCTCGTACTCCTCGATGAGTGCAGGATCGAGGATGTACGAGCCTGGGACCCACTGGCGATCCTCCGGTCCGTAGCCCTCCCAGTCGACGAGGTACTGCCATCTGCGACCTAGTCGACGGGAGTCCACGATGCGGCGCACTGTGAAGGCCGGATGGCCATCGACCTCCAGGGCGGGTGGTGGGGAGTCGGACGGTGGGCACAAAGGGCTCGAAGAAACAGGCTTGATCTGGGACACGTGGAATGTAGGGTGGATGGTAGTAGAATGTAGGGTAGTTGGAGACGAACAGCTGAGGGGTTGATGACTCGAGTGATCCTATAGGGTCCGATGAATCTTGGGGAGAGTGGAGAGCCATACCTCCTGGCCCTCAGAGTACTCGGGGGCGGGACGTCTCCTGGCGTCAGTGAAGCGTTTAACAGACACTGATGACTGGTTGAGTGTGGCGATGGTCTCCCTCCAAATCCTCTGGCAACGGCGGATGTGTTGATTGACGGACAGCACCGATATCTCTCTCTCATCTGCGGGGAAAAGAGGTGGTTGATACCCGAGACTGACCTGGAATGGGGATTGTCCAGTGGATGCAGATCTGAGGGAGTTATGGGCATATTCAATCCATGGGAGAAATTGGCTCCAATCCACGGGGTTGTTCGATGTGAGGCAGCGAAGGGTGGATTCCAACTGTTGGTTAATGCGCTCGGTCTGACCATTCGATTGGGGGTGGTAACCTGAGGTGAGAGAGGGTTTGCAGCCGAGCGCAGAGCAGAATGCCTTCCATACCTGGGAGATGAATTGAGGACCTCTGTCCGAGAGGATCTCTTGGGGGATCCCATGAAGTCGGAAAACATGTTTAATGAGGAGCTGAGCTGCCTGGAAGGCCGTGGGAAGCTTTCTGAGGGGAACAAGGTGGCAGGACTTCGAGAAGCGGTCAACAATGGTGAGTATAGTGGACATACCTCGAGAGACAGGGAGACCGGTGACAAAATCAATGGCGATATGGGACCAGGGACGCGAGGGAACAGGAAGTGGTTGAAGCAGGCCAGAAGGAGGTTGGTGTGAGGCTTTGTTACGGGCACATGTGGGGTAAGCCAACACATACTCCTTTACGTCCTTGTGGAGAGAGGGCCACCAGAAGCGTCTGGAGATGAGAGCTACTGTTCTACTGACTCCAGGATGAGCAGAGAATTTGGCGGCATGCATCCACTGGATAAGACGGGACCTGACAGAAGATGGAACATATGTACGGTTAGAAGGACCGTTACCTGGATCGGGTTCAGTGGCCAGGGCTGAGTTGATGAGGTCAGTTATCTCCCAGTTGACCACTCCCACAGTACATGAAGCTGGAAGGACAGGTTCAGGTGTCTCGGGATGATCGACGGAGTAGAGACGAGAGAGAGAATCGGGCTTCACGTTCTTGGATCCGGGTCTGTAGGAGATAATTAGGTTGAACCGAGAAAAGAAGATTGACCACCTGGATTGGCGAGGATTAGCCTGTTTGGTGGACTGGATGTAAGCCAGGTGCTCAGCTCCCTCCAGCCAGTGCCTCCATTCTTCCAACGCCAGTTTGATAGCCAGGAGCTCTCGGTCACCCACATCATAATTTTGTTCAGCGGAAGAAAGTCTACGGGAGAAGAAAGCACAAGGGTGTATCGACGGAGTAGAGACGAGAGAGAGAATCGGGCTTCACGTTCTTGGATCCGGCTCTGTAGGAGATAATTAGGTTGAACCGAGAAAAGAAGATTGACCACCTGGATTGGCGAGGATTAGCCTGTTTGGTGGACTGGATGTAAGCCAGGTGCTCAGCTCCCTCCAGCCAGTGCCTCCATTCTTCCAACGCCAGTTTGATAGCCAGGAGCTCTCGGTCACCCACATCATAATTTTGTTCAGCGGAAGAAAGTCTACGGGAGAAGAAAGCACAAGGGTGTATCTTTTGGTCTGAATCGAGCCTCTGGGACAGGACAGCTCCAACACCAGAATCTGAAGCGTCCACCTCTAGGATAAACTGTTTGGCAGGATCAGGTTGCATGAAGACAGGAGCTATGAGAGCTACTGTTCTACTGACTCCAGGATGAGCAGAGAATTTGGCGGCATGCATCCACTTGATAAGACGGGACCTGACAGAAGATGGAACATATGTACGGTTAGAAGGACCGTTACCTGGATCGGGTTCAGTGGCCAGGGCTGAGTTGATGAGGTCAGTTATCTCCCAGTTGACCACTCCCACAGTACATGAAGCTGGAAGGACAGGTTCAGGTGTCTCGGGATGATCGACGGAGTAGAGACGAGAGAGAGAATCGGGCTTCACGTTCTTGGATCCGGGTCTGTAGGAGATAATTAGGTTGAACCGAGAAAAGAAGATTGACCACCTGGATTGGCGAGGATTAGCCTGTTTGGTGGACTGGATGTAAGCCAGGTGCTCAGCTCCCTCCAGCCAGTGCCTCCATTCTTCCAACGCCAGTTTGATAGCCAGGAGCTCTCGGTCACCCACATCATAATTTTGTTCAGCGGAAGAAAGTCTACGGGAGAAGAAAGCACAAGGGTGTATCTTTTGGTCTGAATCGAGCCTCTGGGACAGGACAGCTCCAACACCAGAATCTGAAGCGTCCACCTCTAGGATAAACTGTTTGGCAGGATCAGGTTGCATGAGGACAGGAGCTCTGGAAAACAAGGATTTTAGTTTCTCAATTGCTGCTTGAGCCTCGGGAGTCCACTGAAAAGTGCATTTAACAGAAGTCAGGGAGGTTAATGGAAGGGCGGTCTGGCTGTAGTTTCTAATAAACCGACGATAGAAGTTAGAGAACCCTAGAAACCTCTGTAATTGTTTGCGGTTCTCTGGAACTGGCCAGTCTAAGACTGCTTTGATCTGGGACACGATCAGGAGCAGGAGGCTCCCTCAGAGGATCCACGGCGGACTCTGCTGGAGAAAGATGGGATTTCTCCAGCTCCCAACATATATATATATATATATATATATATATATATATATATATATATATATATATATATATATATATATATATATATATATATATATAAATATATATAAATGTAATATTGTGTTTGTGGGTTAAAATTAAATTCTGTGACCAGCTTTTTAGGTTATTAAAGTCGTAATAATGTAAACATTGAGAAACAACAATGTTATACTTTGTGTGTCACATAAAACCCAATGACTTATGTATGTGACAAAATGTTTGAAAAGTTCAAGAGGCAGGCTACAGTAAAACTTATTTTCTTACAACTGTTGTTTTTTTATGGGAGGTTTTAATGCTTCACATCTCTGGAGTTACTTTTGAATTTAACTTCCTCTCAAACACACATATTTTTCAGTGGGATGATAGATCTGAAGAAAAAAGTCTTAAGATATATAAAATGAATCCTTTTATTAAATCCCACTGTGATAAGGGCTAACTTCTGCCTCTGTTTCTTTTCCAGTTATGAGTGTGACTGTGATGGGACAGGCTTTAGTGGGGACCACTGTGAAAATGATATTCTTGAATGTGCATCTAACCCCTGCATGCATGGAGCCACATGCTTAGAGGGAACCAACCAGTACGGGTGCCTCTGCTTGGAAGGTATAGAGTTCAGCTCAAATTATCAACCTAGCAAATTCTCAGGGAATTATTTAGATTTGAAATATATATTTAATTCTCAGAAAATTATTCAGTATGTATGTATAAATACTGTCTAAAGTTTAACAAATCTACATGGTAAATTTACAGTAATCAATGGTTTGTTTTTAACATGCAGAAAATTGGCAAAAGCATTAACTCTACCATCCAAATCATGTTCTCATCTTTTACGTGGCCAGAAATCTATAAAGGGGCTAGGCATACAGTCTGCTAAGGAGTTAATATACTGTATACAAATATGAATATATTTCTATACCTTTAGGTTACGAAGGGGAGAACTGCGAGGTGGATATAGATGAGTGTGAACAGCATCCGTGTGCCAATGGAGCAGAGTGTTTTCAGCGCTCAGATATCCAGAACTATGAAAGACTTCCTGAACTGAGAATGGTAAATTTTAGCTATAACACAGCAGGTGGCTATTTGTGTCGCTGCCTGCCAGGATTTTCAGGTAAGCTTTATCTACAAAAACTTTTTTTTATTTTATTTTATTTTTTAATATATATCCAAAGTCTGATTCTGATGAAAGTATCCCCCTCACAGGTTACAACTGCTCAGTCAATATCGATGAATGTGAGTCGGCTCCATGTCTTCATGGAGGAAGCTGTCAGGACCTGGTCAACTCCTTTCAATGTGTGTGTCCTTGGGGTTTCACAGGTAAAATAAGCCCTTATGTATTATCATTCCAAAAAAACATTCCACTGGACTTTGTTTCCAAGTTTGAAGACTTTTCGCTTCCCATCCCGGAAGCTTTTTCAATTCAAAATGTCAGAAATAGCATTGAGTTTGAGGCTTTATACAGTAGCCCAACAAAGCCTTTAGAAAACATGCAAATTGAAACAGACGAACTTGTCCACCCCTTTGAAATGGAGGATATGGAGGCTAGCTTCTTTTGTTGGCCTGCGATACCCCATTCCTGTCTATGTCTCTGAAAGGTGTGTGTTATGTATTTCATAATCTTACCTTCTAGCAAAAGAAACTCAAGTTTATTTTCTCTTTGCAGAGATTTAAAAAGAACTGATCCTAAGCTTACCTACAGTACACGCCCATCTTAACAAAAAGGCCACATTGGTTCAAATATATGAACAGAATGCTTTCTTTCAGCTCTAGGGTTAATACTAAACTTATTTTTATCCAATCTAAAGTATATACAATCAACACATAAAATATTCCACATTTTTTATATAAATTAAGTAATGATAAAGTCAAATCTCTAATCATTAATTTTCTCTCTGATTTTATCACTGGCTTGTGGAAGCTACAGTAGTGATCGTAATAAAAAAAATACAGTTAACCCATGAAGCTGGAAGGAGGTTAAATGAATTACGTACATGATTTTTTACATAATAAAATTTAAAATAGTTCAAGTGGAATGAATATATTTGCAAGACTCTGAACAGTAGAAGTGTATGATCATCATCTTCGTAGTTCAAAGAAGCCCAGAAAAGGCAATTAGAGTTTAATCTTCTTCCTGCTGATTATTCCTCATGACTAGCCAAGCTATTAATTCTTTATTAGAACAGATTTCCCCCTTTATACTCAAAACACGAAAAATAACATACTAACCCTGATAAGACAAAAAATAGCATGGCTCCAGACCTAGGAAGCCAGCTTTACTCAACAGAATAAAGGTTTACTCTGCCCATGCTGTTATAACTGAGATTCCAGCACAGTGGTGGATAGCAGGTAGAGAGAGGGCATGTGGTGTGGACAAGCATTGTTGTAAACAACAAAGCTCATAAATGTAGCCAAATGTTGGATATTAAGCAGCGTTCCTTTAAGAAACTTGTCAGGAGAGGGCAATCAAATCAAAGCTGCTTAGGATCCAAATTAAGCTCTGACTAAATCAGAACAATATTAACAGCAAATCTGTCGTTTAGTTTTTGCTAATTTCTGCTTAGCTGTTGCTGTTCTATAAAACACTGAAGGACTATTCCATTTAAGTAGTTCCGTCTGTTCAGGTATCAGATTTTTTTCTATGTTCAAGTAAAACCAACGTAATTGGATATGATGATTGAGAACATCCAACTTATCCTTTGGATGGTGGCAGTCAGTCGTACGCAGTTTTAATTTACTAATTGCTTTGTAGTGCAAGTACCTTATCAATTACCCCTCTGGTACTCATTTAAACAATTAAAACTTTTTTTATTTTTATTTTGCTTTAAAAACAATATTTCAATGTAAAAGAAGCTACATATTAGAGAGTATAGTTGATCAAAGATCTGATGTGTAATTAACATGGCTGCCAGGCCCGGTGTATTTAGCATTTATAATTATCACTGAAAAGGTAAGAAAAATGAGTAAGCAAACATTTTGAAATATTTTATAAATATTTTTTATTAATGTCATAAAAATGTAAACTACATAAGAGCTACATCTAAATACACAAAGGAGCGGATATGAGATCGATCCTCCGATTGATCTGTTAGAGTGTATAACCATTATTGCTCTCATCAAACTCAATGGGAACAACCCTCATATCAATTTTGTGTACATTTTCTAAAAAGTTGCTACTCAGATACACATTTTGTTGATTATTTCCAATCTAATCTGCACAAAATGTTTCAAGTTTTATCTTTAATGTATAGTTTAAAATTGGTTTTCATACTTCTAATAGTTATATTATTATATATATGATTATACATATTACAATTGTAACACCTGCATTTCCACACTCTTAGACCATATCAACAAGTTGCTTTTTACTCTCCACAATGATCTGACCACTTAAATTCAATGCAATGTGTAATCCAGAAGCAGGAATTGTAAAACAGAGATTAAATAAAAAGTAAATGTATTCCATGAAAACAACATGCTTTTATCAGGTAACAAAGTGTCCCTGGTTTCACAGCTGTTTCACAGATAGAGATTTTTTTCCAATATGAAAGTAATTTTACTGACAAATTTTAATGAATTTTAGGTTCAAGCTCAGTTTCTGTGGCCATTTTTCCTCATGGAAAATTTTACTGTTGTGTAATTTACAGACCAAAAAAAGAAGTTTCTTCTGTGTGGCTGAAAACCTGACATTTGATTTGCCATCTTATTGCCAGAGATTTTAGCTTTTACACATGTCCGAGCTTCCTTAGAACTAATTTGCTACCGCTGAGCTTTAGTCATACCCTGCACTGTTTTGATTTCCTTTGAACTTGCAGCACCTCCTGCTGGTCTTAAGAAACATTTTCTGCAGTCTGTTGCCATCTAAACAAGTGTAAGGAGTAGGTGTGGGAGGGACTGCAGCATTGCATTCCTCTTGTCAAATGACAGGAGCCAGATGGAGTCTTACCTCTGAGCCAGGGCTGAGCTGCAGACAGGAAAGCAGCAGAGGAGGGAGGTAAGGGAGGGATGAACCTTTTCAGGGAAGGTGACAGAGGGAGGAGAAAAGCTTGGAAGGGCTGCATTGTAATCATTTCTGCTTGACAGCCTTGTGCAAAGCAAAGATATTGAGGAGTAGAGGCAGTGGACTTTTCTGCATCTCTTCTACCATCGCTAGTGTGGGGAGTGGATTGGGAGTTGGAAGAAAATGGAAGGGAGGTGTTTGATGCTGATTCCTTTCCTGTGCTGTTTTTTGACAGAGGGCATGATAGGTATGGTGAACAACATTTTGTTCAATGTAACAATAGAATAGGGAACATTTGTAGTTTTTTTTTTACTGAGAGGTTGAAGTCTTGGCATTATAAAGGCAAGCTGTAGAGCCCTCTGTTTCCGGAGTATTTATAAGGACTGTTAATGCAAGTTGACTGATGCTGCCAGAGCTTAACGTTGAATGCGATTCAGATTCTCCTCCCCAGTCTGAAATCTGTAATTAGTGCACAGAATCTGTCAATTACTTCATCTGACAGGTATCTAATGTAACATGTTTATGTCCAGCTGGCAAATTCATACAGATTTAGCTGCATTGCTAATCCTACTGAGCTCAAACTGTCATATAATTTCCTTCTCTTCCAATATTTGTAATACAGATGCCTCACACAAACCAGAACTGCCTTTTTATCTCTATTTGTGTCAGTCAGTAAGTTATTATTAACTTTCCAACACACCTTTTTTTAAATTGTTAGGATTATATTAGAATTTACTGTCCTAGATAAAATCACTGTGTGAAATCCTTCTCAATAAGTGTTTCATGAGCAACATTTTTATTAGTGTTTTTGTTTTTTCGTTAAGGTGTTTTCTGCGAGGTTGACATCAATGAATGTGACAGCAATCCCTGTCTGAACGGAGCCACATGTGAAAATGGTGCCAACTCCTACAAGTGTCACTGTCCCTCACCAGAGCAAGATCAGGAACCCTGGGGTGGACGTGACTGTGATGTGAAGCTGCTTGGCTGCCGGCAGAACCAATGTCAAAATGGGGCAACCTGCATGCCAATACTGAAAAGTGATGGGGGGCACAGTTACATCTGTATGTGTCCCCCTGGCTGGGGTGGAGAACGCTGCAATACTTCAACGACTTTCTCCTTCAACAGAGAGGGTTATGTTTATATGCAGCTGCCAGTTTTCAAGAATAGGAATACACAAGAGGCTGTAGATAAAATCCAAGGACTCCACATGCAGCTTCGTTTCAGGAGTACTCTCCCAAACATGGTGGTATACTACCGGGGAACAGCTGAGCACTTTCTCTCCCTAGAACTTGTTAACGGCTTCCTCCAAGCTGTAGTAAACTCAGGGAGGTTACTGAAGTTGGTTTACTCCACCCCATTCAATGATGGGAAATGGTACCAAGTGACTGTGACCATGGATGAGGGGTTGGTTTTGACCGTTCAAGGGCCTGGTTGTAAGGAAGGATGCCAGATCAGGAATGAAAGTCACAACCATCTGATTTTCCTCCAGCCCAACTTTTTCCGACAGCTTTATATTGGAGGAGTACCTCCAGAATATTCCACTCACTTTTCAAGTGGAAAAGGATTTATTGGCTGTATAGAAGACCTTAAAGTTGACCTGAAACTGTTGCTACCTCAAGACCTCATAAGGGAAGAAAACAAAGGCTTGGAACTTGGATGTTCAAAAAAGGATTGGTGTTCTAACAGAGTCTGCTCGGAGCATGGACAGTGTGTGGACATGTGGGTTCATGCAGACTGTGTCTGTCATCGGCCATATTATGGCATTCACTGTGAAAAAGGTAAAGTTTATAACAAGTCTTTATTTTTCTTCATTTTCAGGAAACGTAAAGTGCCATGACTGGCAACATTTCACCACCTGTGTCAACCCAGATTAATTTGTTATTTCAAAGTCATGTGCTGTTCCTGCCAAGATTTACAAACACTCATTATTTCCACACAAATAACTCATTTGAAATTAGTCTTTTGTTGTTTGCCAGTGAAGTAGGGCCACTGGAGCAAAAATAGTACTATAAACAACTGCAGTAATTAATAAAAACATGTATTACAACACATGGCAGAACTACACTGCAAAAATTATCTAGAAGTAACTTAAAATTTCTTAAATTAAGTGTATTCACCCTTATTTTGAGTAGGTAAATGAGATAGTTTGCCAATGGAATGAGTAATTTTATTCTTAAAATAAGATAATTAGATAATATGCACTTGAAATAAGACAATGCAATTGTGTTTTCTTATTTTAAGTGTAAATTGTCTTGTTCCATTGGCAAAATGTCTCTTTTACCTCCTCAATTCAAGAACAAATGCACTTATTTGAAGAAAAAATGACTTATCTAGATTTTTATCTTTTTGCAGTGTAGCTTTTGAATGATTAGATCCAGCAGCTTTAAGCCTAAATAGTCTCCCCAAAACCATGATCTCATCCTTAGTCAAAACCTGTAAACTATGCTATTAGACATTTGTCTTTTTCCCAATAATTGTCTGATATTTTATTTCTTACTAGGTTCAGATAGTTCAAATAAGCCCTAATCTGTCCACAGCCCTCAGCTTTTGTGGAGAGGGCGGCTAGTTTTACGTTCCTGCTCTAGCAAATTGTTTGCTAGATGGAGGTGTAACTCCATGGTGATTGTGAAAAAGGCCCTACTACACCTACTTACAATCCTCAGAAGACTCAATCTAAGACAGGATCTGCTGACTCTCTTTAAACTGAGCTCAACTCAGAGTCTGCAAACTTCCTGTATACACTCATCGGCCACTTTATTAGGTACCCCATGCTAGTAACGGGTTGGACCCCCTTTTGCCTTCAGAACTGACTCAATTTTTCGTGGCATAGATTCAACAAGGTGCTGGAAGCATTCCTCAGGGAGTTTGGTCCATATTGACATGATGGCATCACACAGTTGCCGCAGATTTGTCGGCTGCTCATCCATGATGCAAATCTCCCGTTCCACCACATCCCAAAGATGCTCTATTGGATTGAGATCTGGGGACTGTGGAGGCCATTTGAGTACAGTGAACTCATTGTCATGTTCAAGAAACCAGTCTGAGATGATTCCAGCTTTATGACATGGCGCATTATCCTGCTGAAAGTAGCCATCAGAAGTTGGGTACATTGTGGTCATAAAGGGATGGACATGGTCAGCAACAATACTCAGATAGGCTGTGGCGTTGCACATTTGAGTCACATATTTGAGTCACTGTTGCCCTTCTATCAGCTCGAACCAGTCTGGCCATTCTCCTCTGACCTCTGGCATCAACAAGGCATTTCCGCCCACAGAACTGCCGCTCACTGGATCTTTTTCGGACCATTCTCTGTAAACCCTAGAGATGGTTGTGCGTGAAAATCCCAGTAGATCAGCAGTTTCAGAAATACTCAGACCAGCCCTTCTGGCACCAACAATCATGCCACGTTCAAAGTCACTCAAATCACCTTTCTTCCCCATACTGATGCTCGGTTTGAACTGCAGGAGATTGTCTTGACCATGTCTACATGCCTAAATGCACTGAGTTGCCGCCATGCGATTGGCTGCTTAGAAGTTAAGTGTTAACGAGCAGTTGGACAGGTGTACCTAATAAAGTGGCCGGTGAGTGTATGTCTTCATGTTTCAAAAGATAATTAAAAAATTTGCAATATGGAAGGTCATCCACTCCAGCCAGAAGGTCATCAGTCACTCACATCTCTTCCATAGGAACCTCTTATGAACTCTTGACAGTTCCAAAAATTTTTAAATTGTAACTTCCTACATGATATGTTTTTTGGACCTCTGTGTTATTTTAAATATGTGTGGATTGTTGAAATGTAAAGCACTGTTAAACCTGTCAAGCCAATTCCTGTTTCTCAAATATATTACAGAGATATGATCATTTCTTCACAAAACAATATCTGGAAAACTGAAAACCCCAAAAGTAGGGTGACTTTTGTCTGAAACTGTAGAGTAAACAACACAGTAGCTCAGTGAGTTTGAATGATATATAGCTGTATGGCCAGTTTGAGTGTGTGAGTAATATAGTTACACCTTTTTTTTTCAACCTACATTTCAGAATACTCCTCATGGACGTTTGGCCATGAAAACACCAGCAGCCACTCCGCAGTCAACATTTCAACCAGCCATGGAGAAAATTTCACCATTTCCTTTTTACTGCGATCCCTCAAACCCAACGGTTTAATCCTGCAGTTCCGCCGAGAGGGAGAGTCCTATTTGACAATCTATCTCAAGGAAGGCACTGTTGCCATCTACAGTCCTCACACAACTCTTTTGTCAGAATCTAAGCAAGTCACTGATGGGAAGAATCATTTAGTGATGATACAGATTAACAATTCTCATGTGGTTTTCCCTAAAGCCGGGAATCATCGGGCCATAGGCAACATTAATATAGAAGCAGGAGATGTGGCCTTTGTTGGAGGGCTCCCTGCAGGCAAGAATACTAATGCATGGGGTGGAAACTTCAAGGGGTGCTTACAGGACATTCGACTGGATGACAAACAAATAAGTTTTGGTGATCATCCCAAGGATTTGGAAATTTACCAGTCAACCACAGAGAACGTGCATAAAGGATGTAACAGTGACAACACATGCAAGGTAAAGGAGATGTATAAAATTATTTATGTATATATATAGGTAATCCAAATTTTAATGACGTATTGTGAAACAGAAGTATTCACTATCCACAAAGTAAATTAACAAAAATAAAGTTTCAAAAGCTTTGGCTTATTTGTTTCTGTAGAAACCTATTTGCAATTATTTTGAGTAATGTATCAGTTTCAGGAAATTATATTGTTTTATCATTACAGGTGGTCTGATATGAAACTCTGAGCTGATAACAATATCTAATACTTATATTTCATCAATATAACTAATATATACAGGTAAAATAATGCACATTTAGATTTGTGAGATGATCAAAATTCATTCAGACTAAAAGTATGAAAACGGAATATTTGAATGTCTCACTAAATTTTTAAAAATTTAATATCCAGATGAGATTGCACAGCCAATTTAAAACACAAGTAACCAGTAGAGTCCCTTTAGCAACTGTAACAATTTGTAATTAATGGGAAGCTGTGGATCTCTTCAGCTATTTAAATGTCAATTTGTATCTCTGGCTGCTTTTCATATTTTTTTTACCTAACCCTAAATTAAACTTTGCGATGACTATCGCTGCAACTGCTCTATTGTGCTTCTTGGTGTTGGTCTTCAAACATGCTGTTTGTTCAATAATGTTCTCTAGCAAACCTCTTAGTCCTTCAGGGAAATCCTGTATCCATAATGAGATTAAATTACACACAGTTGGACTAGTTAGTAATAAGGTGACATTTGAAGCCTGTCAAACTCAAAAAGTGCATTTTGCAGAATTTAATTGCAAAAGATTTTTTTTTTATTAAATCCCCAGGAACTATTAATGGATCATTTTGTAGGATGTTTAAAGTTTAGCCGTTTGATTGTCTTTGAAAGAACCTCGATCTGCATGTTACTAATCCCCTGTGCAGCTTTCACTTAGGTGGGTTCATCAGGTAAGAGATTTTACACTTGATCATTTAATCCCTCAATCTGTGTTCTGTTCATAGGTTAACCCCTGTTTAAATAAGGGGAAATGCCAGGTCACTTGGAATGATTTCAAGTGCTTGTGCCCTGTGAACTTTTCTGGCCAGCTCTGTGAAACACGCCTGTGGTGCATTGACAAGCCCTGCTATGAAGGAGCAAGCTGTGTGGATCTGATGGATGGTTATGAATGTAAGAAGTAATGTTTGTTTGTCTTAAAAAGCTGATATTGCTCATTGTATTATAATTTACAAAGATCTTTGTTTTTTTATTCATTTTACAAAATCAGTTTTGTAATTACTGTAACTTGTTTTATCCCAATAGGTTTGACAGAAGCTGTTTTTCAAAACAACTCTATTCAGTATATTGCCAATGGCTCCCTTCTGAACCCTGTGACGAACATCACCATGGCCATACGGACACGGAACGAGAATGGGATCTTGTTGCGTTCTGAAGGCAGAGCACAAGTATTGTGTTTGGGCCTATTAAACTCCAGCCTACTGGTCAAACTGGACAGTGGGCCAGGTGAAGAACTACTGGCCTTTACCAGCGACAGGACCATCTCAGATGGTGCATGGCACCAGATCCACCTCAGTATGGTCAACCCTCTGTCTTCAGTGTCTCGTTGGCACCTCACTATTGATGGGCAGAGGACTGGTGTCAGCTTTGGAGTAAGCGGCAACTTGAACTTTCTGAATAACAGCAAGGTTTGGCTGGCCGAACGCTACATTGGATGTTTACAGGAAGTGAGAATAGGTGGCGTTTATCTGCCTCTAATAAAGGTACCAGACACACCACAGCGAAGCCGGTTCTCCAAGATAAGTGGCCTTGAACCAATCATTGGGTGCCAAGGTTCACCAGTTTGTGATGCCCAGCCCTGCCTTAACCAGGGTGTGTGTCATGACCAGTTTAATGAGTTTAACTGCAGCTGCGGCCCTGGATGGGAAGGGAGCTTGTGTGAGAAGGAGATAAACGAGTGCTCTTCAGCTCCCTGTGTCTACGGTTTATGCAAAGACCTCATGGCAGACTATCAGTGTGAATGTGAACCTGGATATAAAGGGAAAAATTGTCAGGATGAAGTGGATAATTGCCAGGAGTTCAGCTGCGTAAATGGAGGATTATGTGAACAAGTTGCTGGAACTTATACCTGCTCATGTCCTCCTGGGTACAAGGGCAAGCGTTGTCAGTAAGTATTCCCTATTAAGTAACTTTAATATAGTGACTCCTGCATGTGTTTTACTAACGACATACAGGGTTTGACAGTTTGAAAACATGATTTGGTGTTAACCAAATTCCCTCTCAAGGATATAAATCTAAAGCTATTAAAGGTCAACGCTCAGAATTTTCCACCTAAAGAGCATAAATCTACATTTTTGCATTTATTCAAGGTTTTGTTTAAGCTTACAGCTCATATCTTGATATCCAGGTATAAAAATAGCAAAATATATAAAAGTGTGTAAAATCTAATTTCCTGTGGAACAAACAAGGTATGTTAGAATTGAATGAAAGAAAAAGTATATAGATGGAGATACATGTTGTTAGCTTTTCTAGGTTTATTACAGACCGATGACATTGAGGGCTTGACATAAACAGCCATCAACTTGCTTTGGTGGGTATTAAAGCCGCTCCTAATAGCCTCCATTTATCTTATTCATTGTAGTCTTCTGAAACATCATCTGAAATAATAGGCTAATCTTAATACAACTTTGACATTTCATCTCCCATGAGCACCACCTGCGCACAGTGTTTGCCCATTGGTCTGTTCGCAACTGATGTCACTTCAAAAAGGTGGCCCCTGTGAGTAAATAATTTCTTAAGCTGTCACCGCACATTCAAACCCACTGTCTGCAGAGCGGGCAATTAAAAACTGATGATAGACCGAAGAAAGGCAGGATAGAAAAAATTTTGCCAGGTTAGCGACTTTTCAGACCCTCCTCTGACTTTTTTTAAAAGTTACTAGTGACAAATCTGGTGACTTTACAATGTGTTTTTGTAGACAGTTGACAACACATGTAAGCCCTGATTGCTCAGACTATAGCAATTTTCTTTACTGAGGAGTGACTGAGTGAGCCCCTCTCTCCCCTGAAGCACTGACAGGGAGTCCAACGCAGCTCTGCAGCCAACGCCTGCAGGCAGAGAGAGAGGAAGTTCTCCTTTGTTTCTGTTATTGAAAATGAGGTACACATGTTCAAAGCGTCCACAACACACCACTTAAAATAAAAAAAACAGATGTAAATAAAATATCAGTATTTTTTTAAATCTTGCTTTAAAGCTACACTATAATTTTCAACTGCTCAATCCCAACACTTTTCCACCTCCAACTATACTGTAGTACGAAATGGCTTACATAAAATCTGCATCACCTATCATGTCAAGTAAAGATGAAGTTTGTTTTCAAAGATCATACTATAAATAATATTCTATTAATCTGTTTTGGTATACATTTTATAAAGGTCTAACTTGCCACAGTCAAGTTTGAGGGTAATGGCGATCTCTAGAGTCACCTAGTTTGTCAGCTCTGCATATTCAATTCAATTCAGTTTATTTATATAGCACCAATTCACAACACATGTCATCTCAAGGCACTTTACAGTTCACCAGATAATCCAGTCAAATTGATTCAAAGTTTTCTATCTAAGGAAAACCAGTTGATTGCATCGACTCATTGACTCGAATGCAATACCTCACACTAAACATGCTTGTAGCGACAGTGGAGAGGAAAAACTCCCTTTTAACAGGAAAAAACCTAAAGCAGAACCAGGCTCAGTGTGAGCGGCCATCTGCCGAGGCCGACTGGGGTTCAAGGAGACAGAAGCAGAGATACAAAAAGCAGCTGTAAAAGGCGGCCCCGTCCAGGAAACACACAACCAGGCAGACGAGCTCCGAGCCAGCTCCCATATCAGAGGATGAAAGAGAGCACATCCAGCCAGTCACAGTCAGAGAAACAGGACTACATTGGAAAACAGGCAGATCTCCAACATCTATAAACAAGGATGTTGATGGCAGCAGCACAGCTGATACTTCTCTCCAGGATGACGTCACAGCCAAACAGGAACAGACGAGGCAAAGCTACTATGAGAAAAAGCAGAGAACATAACAGATTCTGCAGAGTGGGGAAATAGAGATAGAATGAAGCAGAATGATAAAATGGGGGTCCTCCAGAAGTCTAAACCTATAGCAGCATAACTATAGAGATAACTCAGGATAACCTGAGCCACTCTAACTATAAGCTTTATCAAAAAGGAAAGTTTTAAGCCTAGTCTTAAAAGTAGACAGAGGTTGATAACTAAAAGATCTACCTCCCATTCTACTTTTAGAAATTCCAGGACCAATGAGTAAACCTGCAGATTGAGAGCCAAGTGCTCTGTTAGGAATATAGGGAAGAATCAGATATCTGATATAAGATGGAGCTTGGCCATTTAAGGCTTTATATGTGAGAAGAAGGATTTTAAATTCTGTTCTCGATTCAACAGGAAGGCAATGAAGATAAGCTAGGATAGGAGAGATATGATCTCTCTCTTTTTCATTTTCATCATTTGCAGCATTTTGGATCAGCTGAAATCTTTTAAGTACAGTTTGTGGATTTCCTGATAGTAAGGAATTACAGTAGTCCAGCCTTGAAGTAACAAATTCATGGAGTAATTTCTCAGCAGCACCCTTTGACAGGACATTTCTAGTTTTTGCAATATTGACCAGATGAAAGAAGGAAATTCTAGAAACCTCTTTGATATGGGATTTAAAGCTACAGTGTGTAATAATTACAGGGATATGAAGTCAGAAATGGAATATATTATACATAACTATGTTATTTATCATCACCTATGAGCTCAGCCTTTTAACCATAATATTTGCGTTGCCTTAGAATTCGTTATTTATAATTACATAGGAGCGGGTCTCGCAGCCATGGAGGCAGACATCTTTGCGCTACGGCAAGCGCAGAGGCAACAAACTAGCAATTGCGAGATCGCCCATTACGCTTGAAAGTAACTATGGCAAGTTGAGAGAGATGAACTGAGACGGTACTGAACAGTAGATGGCAGTATTATGCCTGAGAAGCGTTTAGTCTGCCTGAAACCAAAGAAGAAGAAGAAGCAGGTATACGGCGCTTCAGTAACAACAAAGGTGAACAAGGCGGCAGGCGTGAGTGACTTTGCAAACTGTTTGGCACTGTGTGGCCAAACATCAGACGAATGGAGGATCATGCCTACTCTGTATCACAACGAAAAGCGGCAGACACCGAACCCCCGTCATCTAAGAAGCGGAAACACGACGAGAATAAACACAAGTGTGACAAGAAACGGCAAAAAACACGGATCAACATTGGCACGGCATTTCCACGATGGAAGTCACTGATGGAGAAAAAAGGTTTTCAAAGTGACGCTCAAATCGCCAGTTTTCTGTTGGACAGGTAATTAATCCTACACACACAATTGTCTTTTTATACACGTAATACCCCACCCCCACATCCCGTTTCAACCAAACTATTGTCAAGATGTCTGGTAGCATTACCTAGATAAGGCCACAGCTTCATAAAATTACCACAGCTGAAAGTGGCGTGTGTGAGTGTGAGAGAGACAGATATATGAAGCTGCATATCAGCGAGCTACGGATATATACCTCGGTTACTTCTCTCCGGCTCCTTTGGAGATCTTCAAGCCTTTCCCCCTCTGCTCTAGTCACCCCGCTGGCACCTCTCCCTCGCCTGGCCCTGGCTGCACGCCCAACCTGGCCCTCTTCCTCGCCCTCTTCCTCGCCTTGTAATCCCCGTGCCACAAACAAGACTTGGACTCTGTAAACAGGGAATATATATTCTTCCAGCGAACACAATCTCGCTGTTAAACTAATGACTACAATTACTTCGTCTGTTTATATCACCATGCAAAGCAGCTCACCAAAACGTCACAACGATGTAGAAAAAATAACGGGTATATTTATTATCTTAAGTCTACATGAAATCTATACCCTACACAGACTAATGAAATACTATCTGTAAAATTATCTATGTAAACAAACCTCATCACTTGAGAAGGTAGGTGATGCGGACGTCGTGGCAGACATTTTGTCCCGTAACACTCACCGTACTGTTGGGGGGAGAAGCGGTGGGGGGGAGATGTTCATGTTGCTGCAGTCTGACCGCTAGATGTCGCTGAAAATTACACACTGTAGCTTTAACTGACAGGTCCTGATCAAAAATAACACCAAGATTTTTTTACTTTATAATCTGAAATCAGTTTAATCCCATGCAAATGAATGAATGCAAATGACTGACTAATCAGCTTCTTTTTCAAAGAATCTGGTCCAAAGACTAAACCACACTCTCCTGGGCTTTATTCAGTCCCCCACAGCCTTTTCAATGTTTCTTGTCTGATTTATTACCTGAACAACATTTAAGCCACTGAGTCATGATAAACTGTATTCCTTCAAGCCCTAACATGATTCAAACGTGTGCTAGACTTTCTTATGCATATATTTGTGAAGCCAGCATCTGCAGTATATGCTCATAATATTTGTGTTTTAAAATGTGGTTGATGCTGTGTGCCATATACAGTATGTTCTAATTAGAATTAATCTTGTAAGGCTCATGAGACTATACAAAGGAGTATTTTGCTTACTTTCAGTAAAAACAGTCCTGGGTTTAATTTACTAGTCAGGACATCAATGTGGAGTTTGCTGCATAGTTCCTCTGGGTTCCTATTACAAGTAAAAACATATATGTAAGTGCAATAATGAGCCACTCTTAGTCCACCTTAAATATGAATTGGTGTGACCATGGACAGTCTGTGATGGACTAATGACCTGTTTATTTTGTGCAAAAGAATGTATTTTTTAATTATTTTCTGATATTATCTAAATCATTTGTCAGTAATGAAAAAAGGCCAAGTATCATGGCAAATACATTTTGTGTTTTTAATAGATGGCGTTTCCCGCCAGTAGCTTGTGATGCATTCATGGATTGCCTTAATGGTGGGGTTTGCATAGGAGGCAACTGCACCTGCAAACCTGGATACACTGGTGAAAGGTAGGACCTTGATACCATACTGTAAATGGTACTGTAAACTTTATGCACTTAGCAAGGTGTATCTGTTTAAAATTGTGTGTGGGTATTTGTTTACAAAAGCCTGTTGGTCAGTGTTTTACTAAAACCTTCTGATGTGTTTCAGGTGTGAGATGGAAATAGATGAGTGTGAATCCAGTCCCTGTCAAAATGGAGCCACCTGTCTAGACCAGCTCAACCACTTTCAGTGTGTGTGTGTCACAGGCTTCAGTGGTAAATTGTGTGATAACAAAGTAAGTTGAACACATTTTTCAAATTGTGGCATAAGTTCAGAACATAGCATCCAGTATTCAGGGCCAGACAGATAACTCAAAGCGTTTATTAAAAAATACAGATTGGGCTGTGGATCTGGGGTATCTGTGGTTAGGGCAGGGCACCGCCCATCACTGGACTCTGGTTTAGCAGTTCAGTCCATATCCATAGAACGGGGTAGGATCTAGCCAGTACTGCCAAGGAGATGCGGCAGGCGCCAGCCAGAGTGTCCCAGATGCTTCAGCCCCGGAGAACATGCAGGATTCTGAGCCAGATCAGAGAAAACAAAACTCAAAACAGAACAATAGGTGAATTTTGTACTGGCAGCCTGTTGATACACACCAAGGGCCATTATATTTACCAGAAAAATAATTTAATATATCTCAAATTAAGCTAATACTAGGTTCAGAAGTTATGCAGTTTTGCTTTAAATCTTTTTTTGAGCAGGAACACCTTGCTTAACTCCTTAGGTATTGTTGTTTGTATAGAGCACAGTCCATGACAATTGGAATTTTTAAGGAAATAGTACAAAATGTCTTAAGATAAATTTGTATTATCAGAAAACAGCTTATTTTAGCATTATATGTGTAATGATGGAGTTGGAAAAGGGAAGAAACAAATGGTCAGAATAATGTTGTATGCCTTGTGTTGGGAAACCACAAAACAATAAATTTAAATAAAGCATTTGGGAGATCATAGAAATTTGCAAACAATCTAATACTAGCCAAAAAAATAAAAATAAAAATTACTAATCCCTGCAGTAAAAGATACAGTTTGGATAGAATCTTCCTATGTCAACACCATATTTTTGTCATTAAAAAGACCAGAAATATCACCTAGTGAAGGAACAAAATAATGATAAAAAAAAATAAATAAATGAATATCTATCTTGTGCAACAGTAAACTGTTTTCAATAGAGTTGTACTTGCTGTACCAGGTAAGACATTGATTTCTCATGTAAACAAAAGAACAACAGGCACCACATAGTTGATAATATCTACTCTAACTGCATAAAGATGTTTTCTTGTCATGCCTAACTTAGCCCTCCTCCAGACATATGTATTCATATATATACGTATATACTCAGTCATAGGTAAGACACAGAACACAGAGCCTAAGTTGAAATTCAGTTTAAAAGTAAATAATATCCCATGCTCTTTTTTCAGAAAGGGGAGCATAAGGAGCGAGTTCCCTGGCTGGCAGTGACCATCCCCCTGACAACCCTGTGTGTGCTGCTAGCCATTGTGACAGTTTTTTTCATGATCATGACAGCACGAAAGAAGAGGCAGTCAGAGGGCACATACAGTCCCAGCTCTCAGGAGGTAGCCGGCGCAAGGTTGGAAATGGGAAGCGTGCTCAAAGTACCACCCGAGGAGAGGCTGATCTAAATTCTGAAGTTGCCTTCTCAGAATCTTGCATCCAAAGGATGCATATAATGCCAGAGCAAATATATATATGGCAAAATCATACTGATTGCTCTACAAACTCAGAAGAAACAGTAGGGAAGTCAGCTGCCTGGAACAGCTGCTGATGCTGGATACAAATGAATTCATTTTTGCTTCTTTCTTGTGATGATATAAAAAGGAAATGACGGTTTGTGAAACAAAAAGAATCTCAATGATTGTTGCATAATTCTGTGAGGAAATTTGCACAAGTCTTTTACACTGTGACAAGTACTGTCAACCCTTTGGCAGCGGGAATGATTTTTAAACCATTGAATTCAGTATTTTTGTACCTGATCAACTTGTCCTACTTTTCTTTGACAAATAATGTGTTCATATGAGTAAGAAAAACATACCACAAACCATTTGAATGTATTTAGAGTTTATTTAGTAGAACTGTCTCTAAATGTTAATCTATTTGGGCTTTCAAAGACATTCTTACTGCTGTATATAGGATGTCCTGATCAGGATTTCTTTTTTTCTGTTACTTATTACAGAATAGGCATTTCATAATATTTACTCCTCAATTGTTTTTTAATAGAAGTAGAAAAAAAATGACCACAGTGAATACCTAAATATATTTCCTTAAAATTACATTAAAATCTCAGATTAAGAAGTTGTAGAAAACTGCTCTGTTATTCTAAGAAACATCTCCCAGAAAATGTTCCAATAATCTGACTGGACACATAGTTGTAGTTTCCTTTGAACACGTGTTGCTCTTTTTGCCTTTGTTTTGAGTGAACCATTTTTTTTCTGTAGCACTAGGCAGCATGTTTACTCACTTTTTTAATATGACTCTAAATTCTCCTTATAAATAATTAAATTATGGTTCCAGTAAGAGCACAGAAAACAGAAATCGCTGTTCTCTTGCTTTAGAGACTTAATGTTTAAATAATTTAGGTAAAACAAAAATGTCTTTCTCCAACACTAAACAGGCAGTTTGCAATGATAAATATTTAGCATGAACAATGTGGTCAGCATCAAACTGAGTGTTTAGTGGGCACAAACACAGAACTCCATCAGGCTCCTAAAGACAAATCAGATTGGGGCATCTTCAGCTGTATCCCTTTCTTTGTGTACACTGTATGAATGAACAGGGTGACCCTGCCATCTAGATTTCTACCTGTATTTGACTTTGTGATTGTCCTCATATGTGTGTCTTGTACTGCATGTGTATGTACTGTATGCTACAAAGGTTGAAGTCACTGTATCCTCCATATTCCCAATGGTATATTTAGACAATTTTATTTAAAAAAATGTGACTGTTGCGGCTAATGTGTCAGAAAAAGGTCAAAATGTGGATGTTTTAAATTTTGTAAAGAACATCTGCTTGATGTCTGATGTATGTAAGAACATCTGCTTGATGTATAGGTGAATCATGAATATTCACTTTTTGTGTTTGACAATTTAACGGGCATACTTTATTTATGAAGGCGTTTTAACTCTAAAACTACTAACATGGGGTGTCCAGAGGAAAAATAGTCATGCATCTGTGGTTCAGCAGAGATAAACACTAATTTCAAAAGGCTTGATTTGTTAGATATATCCAATTTCTAGAATAACCAATGAGGTGCAGTGATGTAGCATTTAACTAAACCGCACAAATACAGATTTTAATACAAAAATGTATGGTTGATAGCTCGTGGAGCTTGAAGAGCTTTATTTAAAGCATCTCAGTAAAAAAAAACATCTCCTTTTTTGAAGAACTGGAAAGCCCACTTTGCCTGACAAGAATGTGCATAGAAAACTGTTAGAAGAACCTGTGATCTAGCAAAACACCTATCCATCCATCCATCCATCCATCCATGCATCCATCCATCTTCTCACACTTAACTTGTGTGCGGCTGGCACCTATCTCCCTCAGTCTATGCACAAAAGTAAGGACTTGGACCGGTTGCTAGTCCTTCATGGAGTAACACATAGACACACAACCATGCATACACACACTCACACCTAAGGAAAATGTAGAGATGCCAGTTAACCTAACACTCATATTTTTGGACTGTGGGAGGAAGCCGGAGTATCCGGAGAAAACCCACGCATGAAAGAACATTCAAACTCCATTTGGAAAGACCCTGGTCGGACAATAAAACAAACAGTTGTTTTAGATGCTGAGAGCCTGTTAAAGGGTGAGCTCTTGTGTCAAACTCGAAGCAAACTTACTGCTCCAAGTACTTACCTACTGCGCTCATTTATACTTTGCTGAAAAACTAGCAACCAATTTCTTTATTATGATTTCTCTTAATTATTTCACACTAAATGTATTAGCACAAAAATGTGTGAATTAGCACAACAAATAAGTTAAATGTTATGTCAGTTAGTTGGTAGTGCAGGGTTATGTTTTGATAAAATCAGAATTAGTCCGCAAATTTGACACCACTACTGTATACTTGCCTGTACCCAGAGAAGCACTACTTGCCTTTTATTCTAGTTTCATCTGTGCTGTCGGTTTCCCAAATTCACGGTCTGTAAATTTTACAGAAAACATTCCACATCGCCCCGAAAATCGCACAGTGTACGCCCGGCTTTAGTTTTAAGTATTTCATGTAAATCATGTCTTAAGGGTAACAAGATAAAACCGCATATACGAGTAGTTTAAAGTGAATGCTTTTAAATCCTTCCTTTTCCCCCTTAAATTATGCAGTTGTGGTCTCTATGAAGTGGAACTGCAATACTCTGGTCTGAATTCTTTGTCTTTGTAACTTCACAGGTTCCTACTTTACCACTGTTCGGAGAGTACCTCATTCTGGTGCAGCTTCTTAAAATAGTCAGTCCCCCCTAAGTATTGATCTCCACCATGTTGGTGATTGTTTTACCCCATTGGTGATTGTTTTAGTTTGATAGTAGACTATCAAATGGAAGACTTTCTCACAGCCTTGAACCTTTCTGGTCAGATGACAAAAACCGAAGACTCTTTCCTATTTTTTTTCAAAAAAAATTGTCATTACACTGTCTCAAGTACAGAGCAACAATCTCTATGCATTTAAACCATCCCCGGCCTGCCGTTGTGCGGCGCCCAGGGAGCAGTGTAGACTTGCTCAGGGACCCAGAGTGGCAGTCCTTGGGAGTGGAAACCTCAAGATTCCAAGCTGGGGATTTCCACACAACTCCTGACAGACTGAATTCAACTTTTATAGACTCCTATAGGATATAAGTACATTGAAAAAATATTTAGGAGCTAAAATTCCACAGACAGCCTCAGCAGATGGTCACTCACTCTGAGCCCTGTTCTGCTGCAGGTTTTTCCTGCAGCAGATTTCTTCCTGTTTAAAGTGAGTATTATTTTTCATTGGTGCTCCAAGCTTGTCTGCTGTTATGGATAGCTGTTGAGTCAACGAGTCAATGCAATCAGCTGGTTTTCCTCAGAAAACTTTAACTAATCTGACTGTACGATTTGGTTGAATTGTCTCTGTTAAGTGCCTCGAGATGACGTGTTGTGATTTGGAGCTTTATAAATAAACTGAATTGAATTAATGTGGATTTTTGCACATGTCAACTTAAAGTACAGGCTAGTTAGGAAAAAAAAGCGAAATCTGAGACCTAAAGGACGAAAAGATTATGTATTTTCTTCATTCTTTGGCTCCTCTTCAAGGATGTACATGGCAAAAAGTCTGACATGTACAAAAACATCATCTGATATATTCTTTGTGAATATTGTAAATTAATGTCTAGTCAGTTCAAGCTATGTTTTGCTATCTTCTTCCTGTCAAAACCCATTCTATCTTTAACATTCAAACACAAATACAATCTGAAAGAAAGCCCTGGATAAAGAATAAAGAGAATAAAGAGCAACAAATGTATGTTATCTTAAGTGTTATGACACTGGTACGTTATTTATTGCTGACATAACTTTGCTTTATTATTTTGTAGAATTGCATGACCGTAGGCAAGATAATTTTATCTAATCCAGTTGATATTGGCATTGAGTATTCTATATCAAAGGGTTAAAAGAACCATTTGAAAATGGTAATTCCAAAGTTATGTGAATGGTGCAACACTAATATGTGCCTTGATGTTCTCCTGAATCCAAGGAAAAATGTTATATTGGTCCTCTTCAGATGTGATTGAGACATATCCAGACTGCTAAGGAGAAATATTTGGGAGACCACTAACTGTGGAAGGTTTAGTGCTTCCCCAATCTTACATCTTTAGCTGATTAAATACATAAAAGTCATGTATAGTGTACTAAATCATTTTGATTAAAACTGCAGTATGCTCAGGATTAGTAAACAGAAACTCAATGAAACTTTTCCAATTTGTTTCACTGTTAAACCAAAACAATTATTTCCCTCATTGACTTAAACCCATTTTGAGTTTAGAAGCTTCTAAGTGTCAAAAATTATTTTTTCTCAATTTCTTTGGTTGGAGTCTCTTAATTTGATGTCCTTCTGAAAAACAGCTCTTACTGTACATCAACTAAAGCTTTCTATGTAAAGAAGGGGTGTGTTTGAGACCATAGATGTCTATTTTTAACGTCTGTTGTTTGTATTTCTGTAAACATATGGATCTTAGTGTATTTTTTTGTTTGTTTTTTATTGTTCAAGTGAAAAAATAAAATAGAGTAAATTCAACAATCAGGTGTGCAAAAGTTTTCTGAAGGTTAATTATGTGTTTCAAACACAATAAATATTATTGATTAAGGAAAAATGTCAAACATGTTTGAGCCATTCAAAGAGCATAGTTCTTACAGACTTTGTGCACTCTGTTGGCTAGAGAAAGCGCTCCCAGCTGAGGCTACGCTATGTAGCGACCAATATCCCTCCAGAGAAGTCTGTGTTCACTGGACAGAGTCAGACTGCCTTTTTCCTGCGATTCAGAAGAAGCTGAACACAGCGTTTTATCCATCCTGCGATTCAAACCGAGTGAACGCCGTGTGTCCTGAATCCTGCTGCAGCAGAGACAGAGAAGAGCTAATCCAGCTCTGCAAACCGCCGAACAACAGGGGCCCGATCATTGTTTGCTGAAAGAAGCAACTAGAACGGATTGTGACCGCCTGAGAGACGGAGCAGCGCCGCAGAAGTGCTACAGGCTGCGGCTAACCGCCGTAGCTAAAGGGCTAGACATCCTGCATGCTACCATGAGTTATAAAATTAACCTCCTTGCAAATTGCCTCTTATTGTTGCATTGGATTAATCCAAATCTCTTTGAGTTGCTGTTGGACGAACGGACTGAACTGAAGATGGGCCTGCTGAGAACCGGACCCCGAGCCGTAGGCCACCCATTCCATGGATGCTTAATAACTAATAAGTGCTCTGCTTGGGTGAACTATAGGTAGATAGAGTAGTCGTGTTGGTGTTTTATGTGAAATAAGCTTTCTGATTCAACTGAATCAGAAAGCTTATTTCAGCTTATTTTTTATTTCAGCTTATTTTTAGATTTTATCTGCTGCTATTATAAAGGACACTTTTAAATGCATTAAGCCTTAAACTTCGAAATCTTAGTCCAAAATAAGATTGATCATATTAAAAAATAGATCATTAGCACTCCTCTAACTGTGATTGGTTTATCTTTGGAAGGTGAGGCAGCATCTTAGGTAGCCGTAGAATCTGAAACGTCACCAATCTGATGAAAAAGGAAATGACACTATACTGGTCATTAAAGATTCAATATTTATCTTGCACATTTAGAAAATATATATCAATATATTTCGAAATATTGTAATTGTATAATTAAATTTAAATTAGGTTTTTTTATGTCTGAAATGAAGAACTTAATCAAGGACATTGGGCCCTAGCGCCCTCTTTTGGCCAGCCGCCACTGCTCTGCTCTCCCGATGTGATTCCATAGTTCCAGAGGGTGACATGGATGGCAGCCTGGTCCTTGTTCTGTTTTTTTCTCTGCTGGTTTTCTCACACTGATTTCCCGCTTTCCCTTTCTGAGCTCCAGAAAGCTGTCTTACCTAATCATCTGTTGTCCTGGTGATTCAACCCCCAGTGGAAGACAGCAGAAGCCCATTTTGGGTGTTTGACAGGCTGAAGTACCACTGAAAGCGTCCGTCATTCAGACCTATACTCTGAAAGAGGTGGTGGTATACCCATACACATTCGCAAACTGGGAACCTCCAGCACAGATAGCTTTTTCAGCTTTCCAATATTAAAAAAACCCCACTGCCAGTCATTTTGTAAATCCATGTTCGCATTGATGAGGTGAAACCCGCAACGAGGCCAGGCCAGGCAAACATCAAGATGAGCAAAAGCAGACAGAAAGTTTTGCATGTTACACATTTGGTTCGAGCAAAACTTGAAAGGTTTGAAAGCCTTTCTTTAAAGTCAGTTTAAGTTAAGTTTGTGCACTTCTGTTTCACCCAACTGGATATTTTCTTTTCTGTCGCTTTGCTTCCAACGCTTTGCTGATACTCAGCTTTTCCAAACACTGCTTAAGCTGTTGAAGCTTTTCTGTGCATTACTGTTGCGTTGTGTACAGTGTGCCCAAATAATGTATTCAAATTTTAAAGAATTACAGTGTGTATGGTAATTGAAACACTAATAATTCCTTGTGAAACAAAATTTACATACAAAAGTTCTAATTTTACTCACAAAATATACAGACAAAATGTGATTTTTGTCCCATTTCTCATTCATTATGGTCCAGGCACTGCTGACAACAGCACTCTCTCAAACAATAATCTTAGAATTTCAGTGGCTTGCTAGGGGTATTTCGACAATAACATTAAGTAATGAGCCTGGCTAATCCTGCAGGGACTGGTAAACCTGCTAATAGATAGGCCAGGGGTGTCATTCTGGTAAGAAAACAAGGACTTCAGCCTGTTCTGTTAGATGGTTTAACACTACTTCAGGTTGTCCTGGTTTGCTATCAAGACCTTTCAATTCAAGGTATAGTAAACTATAGTTAACTATAAGCTTAGATGAGATCTGTAAATTCTGTGACTAAAATACAGACATACGAATAACATCTGACCTTTTTTTTTAAAATGTAAATATATCTGTGGCACAATGTATACTGTACCCTATATGCTTCACAGACCTTGCTGCTAACATAGATGCACAGAAATACTAGAGGGCTGATGCATAGAGATAATACTAACACCATTACATCCCAATAAGGGCTTTTATTGTGCAATGAGATTTGTAGGATAGTGTATGTACATCTCAATTTGAATGACAGGAGAGGATGGGGTTTGGCATTTTAGCTCTGTACAGTCCACAATTATCTGAGTGTCAGAAAAGTCCTTGAAGTCATCAGGAAGGTAAGCCTTTACATCCTCAGCCTCCATCCAGATGGATGCTGAGCCCAAGAGGGTGTACAGGAAGTTGCTCCAGGAACAGATAATGTGACTTACAGTGGAGGTGGAAATGAGGAATCTGTTTGCCAAGTCCAGCTCTGCTCTGTGTAACCAGCAGACAGGTACATCAGGAATAGGAAGAATTCATCAATGGGTTGCAATGACTCTCTGTGAAGAAAAAAAATTAACGGAACAATATTTACACTAAAAACAAAATGGGATGTAATGGGTGTGAGTAGTAATTGACAATGTGTCTGCACTAAAATACAATGTCATGTGTATGCTTTTGTCCCCTGACTGATTTTTTACTTATTGGCACACTTAAAATTTTCAGATCACCAAACAGATGTAAACATTAAACAAGAATGGCCCAAGCAGACATAAAATGCAGTTTCTCAGTAATTATTTTATTTGTTAAGAGAATAATGCCATAAAACCCACATGTGCCTCTGTGAAAAAGTAATTTATTTAATTAATGTTTACATCTTGTCATGATGGGTATTAGTGCTAGCCCAAGATGCAGAAACACACACGGAGAAACTGGGAAAAAGTCCAAAAGAGTTTATTGTGGCACAAACATGAGTAATGGGAAGGGAACAGTTCAGGCAGGAGGCTGATTCACTGGGGTCTGTGCAGGGAACGGGGAATGACTGGATAACTGAGATCATGAGGGGCTAAGCCTCTAGCTGTATGCTTAGCTAGGCTAGCTAGGATCTGAGCTTCCACGCAGAGAACAACTGGGAAAACACGGAGGGTCTTTCAGGCTGAGCTTCCAGCTCAACGTAGGGAACTACAGGGGAAATCCACATGGGAACCTCTAGGGAAACTCCTCAGAGAAGTCGTCTGGTTTCATCCACGTAGGGATCTGTGGGTTGGCTCACCAGCGCAGTTTAGCAGTTTGGGCTTCCCAAGAGCTTCTGGCTTGAGACTGGTTTCCTGTGACGCAGCTCTCCCAGAGCTGCGGGTCAGAGACAGGGTTCCAGTGAGGGTGCTCTCCCTAAGCTTCAACAGGAGAAAGGAGGTTAAGCTCCACCAGGAGCCAGGAGGTTAAGCTCATCCAGAGCTTTCACGAGAAGACTGGAGGTTAAGCTCATCCAGAGCTTTCACGAAGAAACAGGAGGTTAAGCTCATCCAGAGCTTTCACGAAGAAACAGGAGGTTAAGCTCATCCAGAGCTTTCACGAGGGGACAGGATTCCAACTAAGATCAACACTGCGGCGTGGGATCAAGGTCAGGCAGGAGCTTATAAAGGAGAGGTCTTCTAATGAGAGGATTAGGAACAGGTGTGCAGGAAAGTTCCAGCTCCAGAAGACCCACAGCGCATCCTGCTGGAGACAGAGGGTAATCTCCAAATCCCCACAGTAACTCCAAACCTAAGAGAAAAACAAAGAGAGGATCCTCGGCGCCCTCTGGTGGGCAAGCCTGAGGATCCCAACACATCTTTGGTTATCTGAAAATGTTAAGTGTACCAAATGTGCAAAAAAAAAAAAAAAAAAAAATCATTAGGTGGCAAAAAGATACACAAGGCACTGTGAATACATAATGCAACTGGTCTCCCATTATAACATGGCTACAAATTGAAGAGCATTTAATTATTAAACGAATGTCAGCAATAATAAGATAAACAACACAATTGCATACCATGTGTGGTGGACGGACAGATGTTAGTTCTTCATTCATCCTCTCAGCGGATTTGGCTCTGGATGCACAAACCATTTTATGCACAGATGGTTCAATCATTTCCCAAAAAAGCATGAACTTGCGATAATTTGGAAATAAACAAAAGGAAAGCATAAAATTTACAAAAGGTTCCTATTTGATGACAAACTCATATTATACTAATGGACGGCTATTTGTTTACCTTGTGTACAGTCGGATGTTGGCGTCAGATTGGATGAATCTTTCAAACACAAATGTATGGCTTATCTTCAATTCATTATTTTTTTTCAAGGCTTAGGTTTTCTCTTCAATTTCTTGATCCTTTCGAGGGCCATATCCAGGATTGCTGCTTCTGGTGCTTTAGGGTAGTCGTGATCATCAAGTGTGTGTGTGCAGTCCATTGCTTGCTCTTCATCTGACGGCTCTGGTGTTGTCTCTGGCGTGTTTACCTGCACTTTCTCCCAAACACTCAACCTCGGGGGTGGAGTCATAAAATTTTTCCACTTAAACAGTACTGGGACAGCTCCTTTCTGTAATCGCCTTTTCCCTAACTCTGTTTTTGGTAGAATTGTTTGCTCCTTTAAGAACTGTAGAACACCTTTGTATGGGGCGTGGGGACAAACTGTTCGCAGTGAATATTGACTAGCCATCTCTTTCTGAGCTCTAAATCGCTGGGAAACAAGTGAAAGCTCAACACGCCATTATATGTGGATGATGCTGAACACAGCAGCACACAACAGTGTTCGTGGTATTGCTTCTGTTGCCTGCTGAAATGAAAGCAGTCCTTTTTAAGACTCGTGTCAAACCTCTTTGCTCAGGTTTCCCGGCGTCTTATCACAAAAGTTGCATAAACCGGAAATCAGGTACCCACTTCATCAAACATGGAAGTGTCATCATGATGTTATGTGCAAAGAGTGATGTGCCTTTGACTGTTAGAATTTTTCATTAATTTAAATTTGTGGTCTAGCAGTGCTTCTATCATGTTTTATCTTTTTTTTTTATCCTTCTATACCACTGTAAAGCACTTTGAATTGTTGATGTATTGGATTATGCTAAAAACTCGCATTTCCTTGCCTTACTCTAAGAACAAGATAAACATTGAAATAAAAAAAGAAAAGATCCTGCAATCTGATAAAAGAGAACTCGAAGGTTTTAGTCATAAAAAAATGGTTACAGCTGGAGGTAAATGAAAAGGCTGGTGAGGCTGAAAACATCTTCTCTGCTTGCAGTACATGAATGACAGAATTATGTAGATTATGTAGAATTATGTGGATGAGTTTGGGTCAGAGGTGACCAGACATGTATAAGCAAGACAGCCATTATATCTGACTTATAGATAGGTTAGAAATGTTTATTTATTTATTTATATTTGCCTTCAGCAAACTGAAATGATTTTAAGACTCCTAACTGAACTAAAACAGGAATTGTACTACATGACATTTTAAATGAAAGGTAAGTGTTTAAAGGAATGTTATCTTTGAATAATTAGAAGATGCCATCTGGGTTCCATGTCAGCATTCCAGGATCCACTCCCACAAAATTTGGGAGAAGGGAGGACAAGGATGATGCTTGACCTTTTACATTTACTATCATTAGCTAATCTAAAATCCAGCAGACACACTGCATAGGAATCTAACATGCACAGAGTGGATTGGAGTTGGTTGGTCATGTTAAAATAAAGAACATAGGGACCCCTATTTTACCATTCTGTTTCACTCTATCTCTATTCTTTCACTCTGCAAAATCTGTTATTTCAATCTCTTCCATTATGCTCTCTCCGCTTTTTCTCATAGTAGTTTTGCCTCGTCTGTTCCTGTTTGGCTGTGACACCATCCTGGAGAGAAATATCAGCTTTGCTGCTGCCATCAACACCTTTGTTTCTAGATGTTGGAGATTGGCCTGTTTTTCAGTGTAGTCCAGTTTCTCTGACTTTGCCTAGCTGGACGTGCTCTCTTTGTCCTCTGACATGGGAGCTGGCTCGGAGCTCGTCTGCCTGGCTGTGTGTTTCCTGGATGGGGCCGCCTTTTACAGTTGCTTTTTGTATCTGCTTCTTTTTCTATGCCTGCTTCTGTCTCCTGGAACCTCATCTGCCGAGGCCAACTGAGCCTGGTTCTGCTGGAGATTTCTTTCTCTTAAAAATGAGATTTTCTTGTCCACTGTCTCTACAAGCATGCTTAGTGTGAGGGATTGCATACGAGTCAATGAGTCGATGCAATCAACTGATTTTCCTTAGAGAGAAAACTTTGAATCGATCTGACTGTCTGATGCCATGAACTGTAAAGTGAGAGGACATGTGTTGTGAATTGGCGCTGTATAAATAAACTGATATGAATTGACAACTGAACCAACTTAGTTACGTCCAGGCTATGTTATAAAATGGAGTTATCAAAAATGGTGAATGCTGCACTAAGGTCCAAAAACACCAGAACAGTGGTTCTTCCAGAGTCTTCATTTATATGGATGTCATTGACACCTTGACAAGGAGAGTGTCTGTTCTGTGGTGAGCAAAGAAGTCTGTCTGGACAATGTCAAAGCGGCTGGTAATTATTAGTAAGGTGTTCAACTGCTAAAACACTTGTTTTTAAATAATTTTACTAGTGGTGGGCATAGATTATACTTGAAATTTAGATTAATATAACTTTATTCTTGGAATAAATCTATATTAATCTAAAATGGCTCATTTAAATTATGTCAAAGACATTTATGATATGTCATTCTTTGAACAGCTTTATATCATAAACTCTAGTTAAAAAGCAGGCTAAATAAATACAACAAAAGCTCATCCTCATTCAACCAAGAAATCATCATGAAGCAAACATAATGTTGTGGCAATCATTTGTGGTGTAGTGATAAAATTAAATTTGAAATGAGATAACATAGCCTACCTTAAACCTACCATCTTCCACATTGGCTAAGAGATGCTTTGCATTTAAAAGCCTAGCTCTGCCGCTGCTAAGCTCTCGGCTGAACCCTCAGTCTCTGGACCCAACCGGTTCCCCCTCTCACCGATCAGTCTGAACCTCATCATGTACAACTCTGAATCAAAACCCTGTCTAGACGTCATAGTTACCTGGCTAACCAAACTATCCTTCTCTGCAGAGAAACTCTGAGAATCCAGTCCCGGACCTGCACCAGAACCAGTGCAAACAATTACTCTGTGTGTGTGCTTATCCAAATAAACTGTTTGAATTTTTACTCCTGTTTCCGTGGTGTGTTCTGCATGCGTGTTTAATCACAGAGTCCCATCATGACAATCTAACGTTTAAGGGTAAAGCACTTTTTCAGTACTTCCACATTAAAAGTTGAAAAGGAATTCAGTAAAAGTTTTTCACCTGATGCTTTTAAACAAGTATCAGTTCTTCAGAAAATCAGAGCTGGTACTACAAGTATATGCAGTTTTATAATTGTTACACTTGTATTTTGGATATTAGAATATGCAGTTTTTACCAAGCTTCATGTTTATTAGTATTCATTCAGCAATTACATTTATCTCACGCTTTCAGCAACACTTATCAAATAGAACAGTGCCTCCTGAAACATGCTGTAGTCATTGTTAACAACTTCTCCAAAAAGAAGGTATACTGTATGTCTTGAAACCTCTCTCCAAATAGCTGGTATTCCTCTGCATGGTGCTTCAGCAGCATTATGATACTGCTCTGCTGGAATTCTTGCTGGGTAATCTCGCAAATACAAGTTGATTTTGGATCCCTCTGTCTAAAATATGTAAAGATTTATTTTTATAGGTGGATTAGGGCCTTTTTGAGGGGGTAGTTTACCCGATTACTTTCAACTAGCAGGTTCTATTTAAACACAAAAAAACATTTTAGGAAAAATTAACAAGGCAGCTTGTTTTGTATAGTATTTATAATGTCAACAATTTTAAGTGCTTCACATCAAGCAAAGTATTAGTGTGATGTAGAAGAAACTAAAGTATTTAAACGTCAAAAAATAAAAACATGATTCAAATTTAAAAAAAAAAAAAAGCTAAAATCTTACTAACACTAGCCTTGGAGGCTGTGCAGATTTGGACTCCTAATTAAAAGCTATTTACATGCAGCTGAAAACAGGTGGGTATTTAACCTGGGTGCAAATAAACAGTGTTTCAGCTGATCTGAGTCTTTCCAGACACGTGGAGCACATAAGCTGAATGAAGCTTCTCCAGGTCTGGTTCTGACTGGAAACTGATAAAAGACCTGATCCAGATGACCTTAGCAATCTGGTGGGTTCATACTGGGACAGGAGGTTACGGGTGTATCTTGGTCCAAAACCATTCAGAGCCCTAGAGACCACCATCAAGAAATAAAGTCTATCCTCACCTATCCTTAAATCTAGCCAGTTGACAAACCTCAGGACTAGATTGATGTAGCATTGAGTGTACTTGCCTGTAAAGGTTCTCATAAATTATGAGGTTATTCTTCACTGGCATTGTGCATTCATCAACAGTTTTGCTGATGAAACCATCAACACTCACAGCAACAGTCACTCCAAACATTCCCAGCTTCTCATTTTGTTTGAGGTGGAGTTTGTGGCTTTTGTATTCAATTTGGTAAGTGTTATGTTACCTGATGCAGACTGGTGGTAAGTAGGACAGAAGCAGACAACACATTAAATAGGTTGACTAAGAGCTATACTGAAGCGCGTCAGGATCTCCATACAGGTGAACATTCTAATTACCACCAGGGGGCAGTAGGGATGGGAATCGAAAACTGGTTCCTGTTCAGAACTGGTTCTCTGTGTTCCAATTCCATGGCACCATTTGGCAGCTCACTTAACAGTTATTTTAACAGTTCCAGGCTGCACCAGAGCCTAGTGCTGGGCAGCACGACTTACTTCACATTTTCTACGTAAGTTACGTTACATTTTTTAAAGTAAGTTACGCACATGGCATTCAGTAAGCATGTACAACTTGACCAGGCATAAGTCTAGAAAATAAAAAAAAATAAAAATGGAGTCCCATCGGGTAAACCAATCGAAAGTACGTCTATTATGCAGAAAAACCTGCACACACAACATGGAATTCATTTAAACAAATGCCGTATTTTTGATGCTTTTGGAAAGAAGCTAAAGTTACGACCAGCATGGAAAGCAACTCTGTTGGTAAGTTGCTAGTTTTATATCACTGGCTGTGCTTAATGTGGTTCCCAGTAAATCATATGCCATATCTGGAAATAAACCCATTTCCTACCTCTCTATGGGGTTATTAAACATGCCACGAAGTTGCTCCACAGTTCAGGGAGCGAGAGAAAGGTGACATTGTTTATTTAAATCATGGGCAAATGAATTTATTTCCTGAAATTGTACTGTAATGCTTTTTCATTAAACGGATGCCTTCTCCATTAGATTTAGATGACTGTGACAAAGCCTGGCTGACTCAGAGTCTGCCAGCTCCCGTTACTGCCTTCTGTTTTCACTGAGGCAGGCAGAAATAGAATGTCCCAGGCAAAGGTAGACGAATGTCAACGTGCACTTACCAAGTTCATTGTTTAACACAATCGATAAGAGAATCGAATCGTTTCAAAGAATCGATACGGGAATCATAATCGTGAAAATCTTATCAATTCCCAACCCTGGGGGCAGTAACGACTATCCTATCAGTTACCTCCTGACACAACAGTAAGAAACTAGGTTTAGATTACGTGGTTCCTCAAACAAGTGTAATTCAATGATTAAAACTGCAATATGTTAAAATTAGCTACAATATTCAAATTGTCTCGGTAATATGTAACTAACCTGGTGACATAGTTCATTATATGGATGGTGCACCTTTCTAAGAATCTTTCCCGCTCAAGCCTCACCTGCCCTGACTCCCACTGATGACAGGAATTCTGTCATGACTTTTCTTCCATAAATTGGACCCTGTCTGTCAAGGCAAAAAGGAATTCACTCAACAATTTAAAACTCATCTGCCAAGCATTGATACTATGACTTAATAGTAATAAAATATTTTACAACAGAAACACATAACTTGGCCATTCTTTGGTGGCAAAGTGGTTAGCGCACACGACCTATATATGGGGGCCTTAGTCCTTGACGCGGGCGACGTAGTCCTTTCCCGCATGTCTCTAAATGTCCATAAAACGAGCCAATTCCGTTAAAAACTCAAAAAACAAACAAACACATAATTTATGTGAAAATTGAAATATAATGTAAATTACACACATAAGATATAACCATGAAAATTAGTAGGCAAAGTATATTGGGTTACCACATTAAAACAAGAGAAAGAAAGGGAAACGTGGCCCTGCCTTCAGATGAACGTTTAATCAAAGATGCCTTATCATTTGAACCTTAAAGTATGCCTCTTGGGTATAGATAGAAAAATCACCACAAAATTATTTAAAGGGCACCTTTTTATTATGCATTGACTAATTTCTAAGAAGTCTGAATGGTAGAAACAAAAGTAAGCATCAAACATCTAAAAAGAAACAATAATATGTCCTCTTTCTATAAGGAAATCCATCCACAGTTTTTTTTTCCTTGACTGACACAGGACATAGAGAACTTTTACCTATATATAATTTATTAAAAAGGCTATAATGCTTTAAAGACTAAAACAACGAGAAGTATTTACATGACAGTCAACATTTAAGATGTTTACCAGTTAAAATGGAATACTGGGAAAAAGTGGGCATTTAGTGACCCAAGTATTTGTTGGGATCTGGAGCTGTACCACCTTTCTCCAGCAGAGTGCGCCGTGGATCCTCCTGAGCTGAGCCTCCAACACACCTGAGGCGCATCTCTTCATCAGAGGATCCTCTCCTATATAAGCTGCCTTCAGACCTTGCCTCAATGCCGCAGTGTTGATCCAGTTTGGTTAGCACCTGAGCCTAGCAATCACCTGAGAATCTTTGTTGTCTCTGATGAGATTAGATTCTAACACCTCCTTGTCTCTGCTTTCAGGAATCCTGCTTCCGTTGTAAGCTCTGGATGAGCTTAACCTGCCGAGCCTGCCCTCTGAGCCAAACCTGAAGACTCTTCTCTGGATTCCCATGCAGCTCTTGGCTAAGAGCTGGAAACCCCAAACCAAGGTCTGCCCTCAAGTCAGAAGTAAGACGCTGAAGCGGTTATTGGACTCTGCTGAACTAAACAGTCTCTGGACCCAACAGTTCCTCTCTCAAAGTAAAACCCGGACTCATCAAGGTATTCTTCAGAAACTCTCAAACTCCTCAGTTCCTGAGCTAACTGAACTGTAATCCTTACAGACTCCAGTGAACCTGCCCCCAGGCCTGAACCAGTTCCAGTGTTTAATTCCATGTGCTTGTGCTCAAATAAACATTGTTAAACTTTTCATCTGTCTCCGTTGTGTTCTGCATATTGGGCTTTTCTGAACCCATCATGACAGTATTAATGATTCAATATTCCAATGCTTTGAGCAAGATTGTGAGTGCATACATACAACACTATGGTAGGGACTTCTGAAAGTAAACAAACTTTAACTGTTGTTGTCTAACATTTTTAATGATTATTTATTCAATATTTAAAGGTTTTAAAAATATAAACACTTTAAGTTGCCTTGTCTATTGATAGGTTCACCTTTTCCAGGTCGGTGTTTGACACGTCTTTTTCTCCTGAATTGGTGATTTAATTCAATTCAGTTTATTTATATAGCGCCAATTCACAGCACAACGTTAGAGATTGAACTAAGATTCTGCAGTTGGAAAATAGAGAGAATGATGAAATGGGGGTCCCTATGTCCTCCAGAAGTCTTAGCCTATAGCAGCATAACTATAGAGATACCTCAGGATAACCTGAGCCACTCTAACTATAAGCTTTATCAAAAAGGAAAGTTTTAAAGTAGACAGGGTGTCTGCATCCCAAACTAAAACTGGTAGTTGGTTCCACAGGAGAGGAGCCTGATAAATAAAAGATCTGCTTGCCATTCCATTTTTAGAAATTCTGAACCACTAGAAAACCTGCAGATTGAGAGTGAAGTGCCCTGTTAGGAACATAAGGAACAATCAGATCTCTGATATAAGATGGAGCTTGGACATTTAAGGCTTTATATGTGAGAAGGAGAATTTTAAATTGTATTCTGGAAGCCAATGAAAAGAAGCCAGGATAGGAGAGATATGATCTCTCTCTTTTTAATTTTCATCAGAACTCTGGCTGCAGCATTTTGGATCAGCTGAAGGCTTTTAACTACAGTTTGTGGACTTCCTGATAGGAAAGAATTACAATAGTCCAGCCTTGAAGTAACAAATGCATGGACTAGTTTCTCAGCATCACCCCTGGACAGGATATTTCTAATTTTTGCAATATTCTGCAGATGAAAGAAGGAAATTCTAGAAATCTCTTTAATATGGGATTTAAATGACAGGTCCTGATCAAAAACAACACCAAGATTTTTTACTTTATTCTCTGAAATCTGTTTCTTCTGGGCTTTTTTCCCAGTCCCCCATAGCCTTTTAAGACGGTGGCAATGCGCCAGCATGGAGCTGCTGCCAATTTTGCTTAATAAGGAACCAATTTGATTTGTTACTAGGAATTGGTATGGACTAAATCTGAGACTATTTTCTGCAGGAAATTTTAAAATTGACTCATCTCTAAGAGTAATTTAACTTTTTTTCTCAGCCTGTTTATGTTCAAGAAGTTTGGAGAAATCATTTTGCTAGATTATATTTTTTTTTGTTTAATTGCAAATATTTAAGTTCATTATAAATACAACAATTACTCTAATCTGTTAAGTAAAACTCTTTGAATAAAACTGTGCTTAATCAATTCTCCTTGTGCATGAAATTAAGATTTCTGCTAGATTTTCGTATACAGCTAACCTAATGTGAGCTCTTTATATATATTTTTTTATTATTTCTTTTCTCCTCCAGCTCTGCAGGAATAGGGACCATAATTTGCAGTCTCTAAACTCCCAGAGATTTTCTTCATGTCCTGCCAGTCTTGTCATTACTGTCTAAATATCTTTTACTTAATATAAATATTTTCTTTAAATTAGACAGTCAACTCATCAATTCCCTGTACTCAGACTGGTTTTCTATGTTTATTTATTCTGATAATTAATTTTGACTAAAACATTGTTGTCAGTGCTGCAGATTTTTTTTAGGTTTAACTGTTTATTATAATACTAAGGAAAATAATTACCTAGTGGTTATTGTAAAAGATACAATATGATAGTTACAAAACAAAACTGTCCAGCTACAGGTAGATAAAAAAAATTCTATTTCAAAAATCTGTTTAAACCTGTGCTGCTAATCTATTGATTTGTGATCTAAATTAGTTAGTAACCAATGCAAGTAAATTGTCAAATCTAAAGCTGCACATCTGTTATTTATCATTTGGAACAAAAGAGTGAGCAATCGTATATTGCTGGTTTTTCCCGTTTATTAGGAATGTCATTGTGTTATAATTAAATAAATGTCCTGGTAACTTCCAGCAGGGGAAACAGAGTGCTGACAAATGACCAGGTGTTTTAACAAACAAATCTAATAATTTTTTTTAACAAATCCTTTGGCTTTAAATTGTGGCCCTTCCAGTGGAGAAGGAGGTCTTGTTGCTGTCAATAATATACCCTCCCACACTTCTTTCTTTTTTATATAGTTGATATAGGTCATAACGCAATCACGCTAAAACTTTCCCTCTTGTCCACATACTACTATGAAATACAATTAATTAAAACTGTGTTTTCCAAATAAAATGAAATATTGTCTCTGGATTTAGAAAGGGATGAATGATACACCCTCACACTCTCTGCACCTCCTTCAGCAAAACCCCCTTGCTTTCTGGTAAGTGACAAGGCTGACAGACAAACTCTGTTGTTGAATTAGCATTATAATGGTGGGAAGCACAGCCTCCTGGTGGTGTTAGCCATCCTGACACCAGCTACAGGTCTAATGAGGGGGACTCCTGCTTCTGCATTCCTTCTCCATTGTCAGGAAGGGGATGACAAATCAGCAGTGCATCACAAGCACACCACAAATGATATGTTGACAAATGCAGATATTTCACTTTTAATTGACACTAAGAGACAGAGGTGATCCACATGCCACAGCTTCTTATGAGATAAGAATGAGACAAGCTTCGAAAGTGATATGTAAGGGGGAGAGAAAGCAGTGGGGGTTGGAGAATGTTGTCAGGGTAGGAAGAGTGTTGGAAAAAACACTCTTGAAGTAGGCCTTGGTAGATATTAGATTTTTGTGTAGGTGTCATTTTTTTAATCTGAGGATGTTGTTTGAAGTGGAGAAGAATGGGGAGATAAGAAGTGTGTATTTCTGAGAGTTGTCAGTGCCAATAACAGCTGTATCATAGTTTTAAAATCCAAGCGACTCCACTAAACCTTGACAACATTGCAGTTTCCTTTATCCAGTTTGGTTTTCTTTAAAAAAATAATCAAAGGCTACAATAGAGCTTGAAATATTTGCTTTGTTTGCTTAATACTATTTTTACATTTTTGAGCTTAACCTGTTGGATGATAAATATACAATATTTTATTTAAAAAAAATGTTATAGGGATTCTGCCACAAGTCATATTCCCTATATTAATCTGATTGTTTCCAAGACAAATATTTTTCTGTAAAATTACATTAAATAAGTTAGTACTGCATTGAGTGCTACAAGAATAACTTCTATATTTAAATGTTAATGTGGATGTTTTCATGGTTGAGTGAAAGTTTCTGAGGACCCAAATGCAGAGACCAGGAGGCAGATTTAATGAGCAACTGAAGCAGAAATCCAAAAAATCCAAAAATACTGAGAACCAAAAATAAAGATTACATCAGGGAAAACTCTCATGGGAAGCCTGAGACGGGGGAATAACAAAACAACAAACCAGCCCTGGGTGACTGCAGAGGTGGTGTACACAGTTTGGGAAAGTTCTCTTTCTACGTGAACTAGTTCAAAGTTCAGTTCACACATTTTAAAATGAACTAGTTCAGTTCATAGTTCATAATTCAAAAGTTCACAGTTCGAAAAAATTAACTAGTTCATAGTTCTTTTTTTTTTTCATATATTGCTCAATTACACCATAGCCTACTGTAGAACCACAGACAGCAATTATTTTATCAGTTGTAACACTGAAACTGTGCGTCAGATTTCATCTTCATATCCAGTTTTGAATCCTTATCCAACCAGGATTTACATTAGCATTGAGGGGACAGATTTCCCCATTGTTGCTTTAATGCTTTGTTGCTGTCCATTCACTTCACACTAGTAGCAGCTGCAGCTTTCACCCCTACAGTATATTCTCAAAAAACATCAGGAAAAATTTGCTGCTTGAATGGTCTTTTTTATGAGCAATTATTAAAAGAAAAATAGGAAGGTAGTCTTTAAGGTGCAAATGTTTTTTTTTTATTTTAATAATTTTTTCCATTTGAAATTCCATTTCAATACATACTAAAAAGGAATACTGGAATCCTGGAAAATTATACCAGGCAGGTTTAACAAACAAGTTACATGGATAGTAAAACCCTCAAGAACAGGGGTCTTCTATGTTTTCCAAACCAAGGACCCCCAAACTGATGGCGAGATGGAGCGGGGACCCCTTAACTATATATATTGTATGAAATTGTGTCCTATAGTCACTCTATTACAGATGGAGTAATGTAAAGAAATTAATTTCTCCCTGGGATTATTAAAGTTTTTCTGATTCTGATTCCTGGTTGATGGGACAGGTGTTGTGAATGAAACGGTGCCCAGCTTGAAAGAGCTCCTGTGTGTCGCTGAATGTTTGCATTGATGACTGAAAGACATCTTCTGCCTCCATTTATCTGTTTACTACAGTGTGTTGATTTCATGTTATTATTATTTAAATACATTTCAATTAGTGGGGAAAAAAATTGCAGGGGGGGAATATAAAAATATCAACTAACCATGCAGACCCTCATGCAGTACCTCCGTGGACCCCCTAGAGGTCGCGGATCCCCTGTTGAAGACCTCCGCTCAAGAACATTTTACTAACACAAACTGAGGGACCAGGCTGAGGTAGGAATTTAAGGTTACTGAAGTGCGGATTTTTTTACTGAAAGCCGGCGGGCAAAGTTGTTGCCATCATCCTCACCGACCACTTGGTCATAAAACTGTTTTAAGTGATCATACTGCTGCTTTGTCGCCTCCACGGTCGCCTCCATGCTGCTGTGGCTTCCACGCTGCATTTTGTTTTGATGACGCATGCGGCTGTAGGCTACAACACTGGTAGCTGGTGTTGCCAGATTGGGTGTTTTTCCCGCTACATATTAAGGCCTGTTTACGGTGTGATTTAGCCGGGCTTTCGCCTGGAGGGCTCTATAGAAATCTGGCAACCTATTGAACGGAGCTGAACTGAGAGAGCGTGCCGTTCACAGACACCAGAATGAACGAGTTCACAATAACGTTTATCAGGCAGTAATACAGTACGTTCAGTTCATGTTCGCCCAAAATATGAACGAGTTCATGAACTTTCGTTCAATGAACGCGTTCAGGCACAACACTGGGTGTACATATGGGGAGACTGAACCAAGACAGGCTAATCAGCAGATTGGAAGCAGGTGTGAGTGGAACCAAATGGAAGGAAGCCAACGAGAAAGGAAACAAGCACAAGGGGGAAACGGAGCGTAACTCAAAAACTAAACACTGACAGAAAACAACTACAAATAGGCTACACAGAAACCCAGAGGTGATAGATGTACTGATGAACAGATATATTCTATATATAAGTAGCTTCAGGAATGGTGTTAATGCAGTTAAAATGTTTTTAATGCATTTCTGTAGTGAGCCATTACATTGTTTATATTTTTTCATATAATTTTATTATATTAAGTGCTTTTATTCCATTGATTTTGCAACTGGTTGAGAGCTTGTTCACTCTATGCTTAAGCCATTATTGGAACTACTGTTGTTGAAAGGGGATCATAAGTGGAAATAAGCAATAAGAGTCTGCAGAAGCCCATCGGTTCAGCTATGGCCTTTATATAATGTATTATTCCGTGCTTCAAAGCTATCTATACAAACACTGACTGGTTGTCATGGTTACAGGTTGTGGGGGGTGAGGCCTTCCAGAGGATGGGGGACCTTTAAAGCCTTTCAAAGAACAGAAACAAAAAAGATTTACGAAAAGCAGTTTTTTTTTTTTTTTTTACTTTAATTTAAAGCTCTAAAAAAATAGACAAAGCTCCACCGTCTAAGGCTCATACCTGTACCAGCGTGTTATGACTTACAGGGTTAAAAGCCCCAACAAACCTTTTAAGAGCATTCCCTGTTATTTACATTATTTTCATCATCTTTAAGTTTGATTAATAAAACCTTGTGACTTGTTTACAGCAGCTGAGATGAGAGGGTGCAGGTAATGTAGTTACATGTAGACGATATATACAGTATATAGAGCTAGTAGATAATTTTCATCACTAATAATGGCATAATGATTTCACTTTTAAGTATTCGGCATGTTGATGAGTGGTTTAATTTATTTCTGATTGGAGGTACTGTCTTCTGCACGATGTGGTGAAGCGTTAAGGTCCAAAAAAAGTCTTAATTGATATAACGTTCTGGCTTTAGTGCCAGGATGTTTTAAAAATGTTTAATAGTCTAAAAAAACTACATGCATAGGTCTTCTAGCTCAAAAAAATTATTAAACGTGTTGATGATGCGATATTGATTTAATGTAATTTTACATTAAAATCATGCAGCAGGACATACTGGACATACAGAGTAGTTCTGATTTATTGGGAATCAAACAGGCTTATTTAAAAAAAAAATCCCACATTTAGTAGCACCACGGCAGTAGTCTGATTAATAGCTTGTAAAGATAGTATAACCATTATTAGTTATATGTTAAATATAAAAGTTAGGTCCCCCCTGAAGGCGGTTATGCCTCGGAACTTCCTTTCCGGTCCTTTTCCTGGGAGCAAGTGACTTACTACTCTTAACTAAAACTAGGAAAAAATATATAAAAAGGACTATAAAACAGGAGTAAAAAAGTTAACAGAGTTTATTCCAGGTCTGGTCGTTACAAGACAGAGAAATTGCTTGGAGTTAGTACAGCTGTGGGCTCAAAAATGTCAGTAAGCGTCGGCGTCCGGCAAAATTGAGCCCCGAACAAGGTAATGTCCTGCTACCTATACCTCATGAGTCTATGTGTTGCATCAGGTGGATGCGTATCTGTCTGATAAGCATCAGAAACTGACACAACATCCATGCCCTGACCTACATGCATCTTGCCTCTATGCCTCAGAATTACAGATAGCTCTCCTCAATCAGTCCGGCTCCAAGATGTGTCCATATCCTGTGTATCTTCTAAAGACAAGAAGACTGTCCTAATTAGGTGACCTCCATGTGAAGGAAGGCCTTCTACTCCATCTAATCTGGCTAACAGATTAACAATACAATGAATAATAACGAATAAAGCTAACAACCCCCCCTGATAAGTTACCGTTTTTACAGGTAACTTAAAACACAGAAAGCGACACATCCTTGAAGTACCAGGTGACTCAGAGAGCATCTATAATTTAGCAAACCCCCTCCCCAGGAAAAAATCACCCCACCCTGAAGTGTGCTTGCAGAAAGAGCCCTAGTGTATCACAATTCTAAAATACATGAAACCCCAAAAAGTGTATGTGTGTAATTCGGATTCTAAACAAAAAAAATGTAAAAAAGCCTAAAGCACAGCTTTTAAGAAAATCTACTCTAACATCACGGAATCAGTATATTGTAGACCCTGAGCATAGATTATTCGAAGTCCTTCATGTTCCCCCTAATTGCCTGTCCTCCCACACTCGTCAGGCATCGCCATGGCACACCTGAAAGAAGTGATTAGCCCTACTCTATAAAGGACCCCGGCACCCTCATTGATTAATCCCAGAAACAATCAATTTATCTCTATGAAAAGTTTATAAAAACTCAATAATAAAAATGAAAAAAAACGGTGCCGATGATCTGCCTGTAACAGCCAATGGTTCCTAATTATTACTATTCTTAGTTTCAAAACAATGAATAAATTTATCATAATGAAAAGTAATCACATAACTACGCACTGTACATCTTGATTATCTGAGTACCCTGTCTCCTTCATACATCACCCTCCTCCGTCCATATCAGTCTGATCACTGGCTCCTCCTGCTCATATTCCCTTAGCACAGGTGTTGACACATGAGTCAGTGGCATCTGGGAGGTGGCCGTTCCACCCATTTTACTTCCATCAAAAGAGCTAATACCTCTATCTATGCACCTAAGGATGAGAGCACTCAACTGACCCACCTCCTGTTCTGTTTGCCCCGCAAGGAGAATATCATCCACCTACTGCAGCACACAGCTCCTGTCCGAAAGATGATTATGATTAAAGAGGGACAGGCTTTCGGTCAAACCCTGTGGTAACCTGGTATACCTGTATTCACTCAAAAGTGAATGCGAACAGCTCCCGGCAACTTTCCTGGATGGGTATGCAAAAGAAAGCGTAAGTGAGTGTTGGGTTTAAATCCAGAGAAATGTGAGTTTAAAAGATTAAGAGGATGAAATGATCAAACACAGACAGGGATGTTGTCAACTTCTGCACAGGGGAAGCTGCTGGCTCAGAAACAGCACCTTTTCTCACAGATCCCTTCACAGCAAAGCCTTTTATTAACAGTTTACAACATAAACATAAAACCCAGTAATGATTATCTGGCAGGATGCAGATCATAGGACAGTGTGAAATGACCATCTCGCTGGATGGAAGTCACACAACCGTGTGACTCTGCCTCATGACCTACTGGATGCAGGTCATAAAAGTTTATGACTCTCCTGATTGAATCACAGGATAGAACCAGAACCAGAATGTTTCATATGCCCACACATAAATTTTATAATTGTAACTCCAACAGCGAGATCAAGCACAGTAAAAAATCTGTAATTATTTTCCTGTTTCGAAAGCATTGTGTATGGATTTGGCGTGTTGTAGTGTGTGGACTTAAGCCCTTCATTTATTTTTCTGAGGTCATGTACTAACTGGTAACATTTTTTTCCGGGTTTACCAACAGGAAAGATGGGAGTGTAACGTGTTGTAAGGGGAACTCCATAATGTTAGTACTCCAGATGACAAAAGACTGGCTATCGTACCCTGTATCCATTCTGTTTTCTCAGGCAAGAGCAGATGTTGTGGTTGATGTATTACTCTATCAGATTTCATCTCTAAAAAGGGGAACATCAGTGCACAGGCTTAAATCATAAGGCCCCTTTGACCACACCACCACCCGAACTATTTCCAGAAACCTTAGGGCCACTTCTGAATCAGTATTCTCTCTCCTATGTGTCCTGCTCCGTTTTACCATCTCCAAGTTTATTCTTAGAAGGCCCTCATAAAGGAGCTTGTAGGTGTCGCAGCTGGGGCTGTAGGTCATCAGCGTAGAATCCTGCTCCATTTGCCAATCAGTGGCAATTCCAGCCTTTTTTATCATCAGACCCAGGTTTTTCGCCTGCTCCCCGTTAATAACCTTCAAGGTTAAATGGGGGTGCATTTCTTCCTGAAGCCGATACAGCATCTGCAGCTCCTAGTACAGTGGGATTTGCGGCTGGTGGGGCGGTTTGTGGGATTGGCATTTCTGTCCATCTATCGGCTCGCTCCTCTGTAACTACGATCGGTGGGTGAGATCATTGTTTGGACACCACCCTAGCTCTATGTCCAATTTCTCTGCAGACCCAGAAAGTCATATTCTTCTCGTGATAATAGTATCCTCTGCAATGGTTCCCAGGGAACGGTGCAGCCGGTGTGTATTGGTACATGTGGTAATCCCCCTCCGCTCCCATGCTGGCAAGAGTCATAAAGGGTTAGTCACATTTGTCTGAGTGGCACTTATTTGAGAGTTATTAGATTTATTTTCTTTCTCTTTAACTCAGCCATTAGTTGTTGTTGCAGTTGATTTAATTTAGTCTGAGCTGAGAACAGGTCATAACCATGCTTTTCCAACAAGGTAAGGCAGAGCCTATTTATATTGTCCATTCACCAACAGACTACTTTATGTTGCAAAGATTACTATGTGAAAGAAATAACTACTTATAGACTAACTGTATTTTGTCTTGTCTCACCTTTTCATGGCATTCAACATTTCAGCTTAGAAAATAAGAAAAAGTATGACTTCAGTATTGGAGTAACATTTATTTCACCCAAAGAAAAGCACTACATATGAAGCTACAATTGTCCCATTTAGCAGTTTCCACAAACCCAAAGTGAGTCCTTCCTGCATTTGCCACAGGTATTCTTTGTGCACTGCACACAGCGTTCAGTGCTGTGGTTCCTGTTGCAGAGATTTTGCAAATGGCCTGCTTATGATAACAATGAAAAAATCTAAAAAAATAGAGTTTAGCATATTTTTACCCAAAGTAAGAGATGTAGTATGATCCAGATGAGGTTATCTATGTATCCTAAAAGTTTGGTGGCACTATGATGATCTAAAGTGTAATTATTGGCTGATAATAACAAAGTAAAAAGCTCCAAAAATACAGTTTGGCCTATCTTCCCAAAGTAAGAGTTGTAATATGATCCAGATGAGGATTTCTATGTACCCTACAAGTTTTGGGGCATTACAAAGATTTATAGTGTAGTCATTGCTAATTTTATGCTTATTCTAATAACAAAATAGAGGTGCCATTTGTCATTTAGGCTTGGGAAATTCCTCAAAAAAGTATTATTTTTGAATGCAATAAATGTGTTATGAAAGACATGAGATATGATACACATGAAATTAATTTAATAATAATCCACCTCCCCTTGGTGATGCTTTTAAATATTTCTCTCTGATTTTTTTTTTGCGGTGTTGCAACTTGCAGATGGTCCCTAATCATTTGCGGAGGAGCGAGCTCTGCATAGGGTTCAGTGTTATTCTCCCAGCACAATAGGAGACTCATTTTGAGGAAATTACAGTTGTAGCTCACTGTCTGCCTTGCTGTGGTTGTGGAGAGGTGTCTGTTTTGTAAAATAAATCATTCGACGATGAGTTATTAAGCCGAAATTGTGAATATATTGCCAACTTTACTGCAGTCTCACGATGCGGTCTGCACGGCTGCAGCAGAGGAGAGAGAGAGGAGAGATCGTGACTCGAGTTATAATTGCCACCTAGTAAATAGGGCAGATGGTCATTATTGTATAAATATGGTTGCTTTCCGTCTCTACAGCGTTCCAGCTCATGCAGCTATTTTCATTGTACAGATCAGTCTGATCGCTGTGCTGGTTTCTCTGCTGTCTGAAATCATTCCGGTGTTGGCGACATGGATGACGTAGACCTAGTTAATTACAAATATGATCTCCCCGCTCTCAGGTAAAACACTCGTCAATAGAGAGGTTTGAGCTAAAACCGAAACTGAAGGGGGTGGAATGGTTCTCCAACGACAGCGCTAATGGGGCATGAGTTGTAAAGTACTGTTGGGGGGGGGACTGGAGGCTGACGAAAATTCTTGTATGTCTTGGCTTTTTAGTGTTCATGGGCCACACACTAAAATCAGCCAAATATATCGGCCCGCCCAATATATTGCCTGGCTTAACTGTCTTCAGCTTTTGCTGGACCCAGATGCCCACAAAGCAGTGGAACCGAGGAGCAGACCACCGCACCGGAGAATGAGCAAGCAAAAACAGTATGAAAGACATCGGAAGTCCATCCGCAGAGGCGGGCTAACAACGAAGCTGAAAGCAAACCCTTACCCCTAAATTTTACCAGCATGTGGACTTTGCAACTCAGGAATGAAACAATTTAGACTTGGTCCACTCTAACATAAAAGATGCATTAGAGCAGCCCCCGCTAGGGATGAGCGATATGTTATCGTGTGCGATATATCGTCAAAGAAATTCCTCGTGGTAACAATTTGTCATCTCGCGATAAAAACGATAAACTCCCGCCGGTGACGTATACTGCGCATGACACACCTGCAGTCCAACTCACGTGCGAGCCATGCGCAAACAACAAGCATGGCGGAAGGTGGAGGAGACGTGCCCCAAGACCTGGTTCCTAAAAGAGGCTCCAGCTCCGTCATCTGGAACTGGTTTGGATTTAAAAAGTCTGATACGGAGTAGAAAGTCGTAATATGCAGGGACGTGGCTAGACCTATTTTAGGGTGGCTGAAGTCATCCCTTCGTTGGTATTAGCCACCCCATAATTATTTTGCGATTTTTATTGTTATTTTTTTATTTATTGATTTTTTTTCCATATAACCCCAAACAATTGCAGTAAAGCACTGAAAACGAGCCACCAAGAAGGCAAGTTAATCTGAAGATAAGTTCCTGTTAGTTTATTTACAAACACAATTATTTATACAATTATTAATATCGTTAGGATATTCATTTCCTTCATTGGCTCCGCGTCCAGCGTCACGTCACGTGGTACACGGCCATCAACTGGACCATAGCAGCTGTGCAGTGCAGCAACAGCGCGCCCTTTGAATCTCCACACAGTCATCGAGCTTGATTAGGAAAGTTATGGTTGCGTGCAGATACATACGGTGAGTTTGCCATTTGATGTCAGCGGTTTACATTTTCTTCACTTTACCTGGAGTGAGGAAAGAGACAATATAGGCCTAATAGCTTGTCTGATTCAGTAGGAATTACGTTACCATGGTGAACAAAGTCAGTGGTGTGGGAAAACACGATGTTGTTGTAGCCTACTAGCATCATTATAATAGTTTTGTCACAGGAGCAGTGATGGGCAGTAGCGCCGCTACATGTAGCGAAGCTATTAGTTTAACTACATTTTCAAGTAGCTTGACCGTAGCGTCGCTGCTTTATTTATCAAGTAACTTTCCTGTAGCGACGTTATTGTTTTGATCAAGTAGCGACGTAGCGTCCACAAACGCTACAAAATCCAGGGCAAAACTAAGAAATGAAACCAGGTTTTCTATTTCTAAACAACAATCAGCCACAAAACTACTGTAAATAGCAGTTTCAGCTGACGCTTTATAAGTGGCGTAGTAGCACAGGCACACTCCGTAGGGTTAAACAAGCGCACCTTTTCCGAGGCTGTCGTTCTATTGGCTGGAAAGGTTGCTAGGCAACGATCCAACTGCAGTCTGAGAGAGCAAAACAAATCCGCAAGCAGAGCGTAACTGAGACCCGTGCAGAGCGGAGATGGAGGCAAGCGAGAGGAAAAAATATCTGTGATAATATAGAAAATATCTGTTTAAATCTGAGAGAAGAAACAAAGATTTTTGAGAGAAGAGAAAATATTTGAGAGAGAGCGCATGTTTTGAGTGTGAGCATTATAAGTTTTGAGTGCAAGAAGATGAAATTCTTTTCTCTAATTGAAGTTATGTGCTCTTGCATTATGGCAGGATAATTCTCCCATATCTATGTGCCACCAGTCTGATAGGGCGACACTGTGTGATATGGTAGTGCTTCCTTGGGTTGACTATAGTTCTAAGTTGTACGTTTCATATACTGTTGATTTTGTGTTTTCATTAATACATTGTACTTAAAAATACTTCCTTTATTTGCATTAAAACTTTGTCAGACTGATGTGAAAAAGTCTCAAGGATATCCTTCTTTGCAATGATGCTATTGCCTATTGCCTACTGTCCATTTATGCAACTTGTATTTTGTGGTTAAACTTTAGATTAAGCAGAAATCTATCAAAGATAATGCTGCATTTATTGTTAAGTTCCTCACATATATGTGTTTCTCTCTGTGCCAGGTGTAGAGAAAGACATGCCAAAGTCCAGGTCACACACACACACCAAGCACACACACAGAAACAGGGTTATTGCAAAGCAGACAGGGGTTCCTGACAGGTTGTGGGTGCAGGGGAGATGGGGAAAGATGAATGGCCAGGTTAAGGGTTTATGAAGATGTTGGGAGTCTGTTGGTTAGACAACTGTCTTCTGTAGAAGGTTTCCATTATGATGAGTGGCGAACCACTTGCCTTCTTCCATTTATGCAGTAATGCATGGCACCTACCATTTACTCTTTGTAATTTAGCACATTTTAACTGGTGTAGTTTAGTTGGTGAAGTAGCATTAGTGAGGGAAGTGTTTCCCAGGTATGTTGCTCTTAAAATAATGAATTTATAGACAGCGCCTTAGAAAGTGCACTGAAAACATTTCGGCGCGCGCTGCGCGCGCGCAATATCTTACCTAGGGGCTAAGCCACCCATGTCTCTCAAACCTAGTGACGGCCCTGGTAATATGCTAAGTTTGCAGACAACCTGTGACGACAAAGGACAGCAACACTACCAATTTATTTCACCACCTAAACCACAAACACAAACCGGAATATGATGCTAGTCAGAAGATGTGCTGCGATGCAGCAGAAGCCTCGACTTCGAAAACCTCTGTTAAGAAACCGACTGCCACTCAAACAAAACTTGCCGACGCGTTTGCTCATTCCACACCATATGACACCCAAAGCAAGCGATAAAAAGAGTTAACAGAGGCCGTTGCGTTTTGCCTGGCTGTTGCACAGAGAGGTATTTCAGTTTTTATATTCTTTTAAAATTTATTGAAGTTATTTATTTTTATTATATTGTTTAGCATGCTGACGATCCTGCTAGTCTTATTTTTACATTCTTGCACAAAGAAGTATTTCAGGTTTTACATGTTTGTTGGAATTTATTGAAATTATTTATTTCTATTTTAGTATTTAGATTTTTCTGTTTTTTCCCTTTATTTATCATGCCATTTGCACATTTTTGTAGCCCAACAGCAAAAAAGGTTGTTACAGGTTGATATAACATTTGAATTTTATTTTTAGTGAAGTGAGTGTAATGTATATTAGAACTTGCACTGGAATTTATTTATCCAATATATGGCATGTTCCAGCAACTGGTAATGTACACATCTAATTATATTAGGAGGTGATTACTGATTAGTTTTAATTTTCAGTGAAATACTTTTAAGTTCTGTTTCTCAATTTATCAGGTTGTATTTACAGTTGTACTACTTTGCAACTTTTATAAGCCAAGTTATTTGCTGTGTAGCATTTAAATAAATGTGAAACTTGCTCTCATATTTCAGGCTTGTTTGATTGGTTTGATAAATTAGGCTGATATTGTGTTTTTGTTTTGTTTTTTACCGTCACTTATCGTTATCGTGGTAAAACGTAGAAATTATCTTGATACATTTTTTTGTCCATATCGCCCATCCCTAGCCCCCGCTCCCATCTCGGCTCGTCCAACCACCTATCTGTCATGCTAACTTGTGCATACAGCCCCTTGCTGTTCAAATCAACAACTACAGGGAAACAGGTCAGTGTGTGGGCTCAAGGGGCCATGGAGACACTCCAGGACTGTTTTGAATGCTCTGACTGGAACATGTTCAAAGCTACAGTAACATATGACATCATTATCAATATTGATGAGCATGCCATGACTGTGTCAGCCTACATACAAATGCATGTGGACAACAGCACCACAAAGAATATAATCAACCGGGCTTACCAATGACCCTGCATGACTGAGGTTTGGCAAACGCTAAAAGCACAGAACTCAGCCTCCAAGTCAGGTGACAAAGAGGCATCGAAGACATCAAGAGCCAACCTGAACCATGCCATCAGGTCAGCAAAGAAGAAACACAGCCAGAAAATCCAGTATCTTTTCCACGACACCAGCAACCCAAGGAGGATGTGGCAAGGCATACAGGCAATTACAGACTACAACGCTTCCTCCCCCCCAGTTAGTATAGCTGATGCTGACTTTCTAAATTGACTAAATAACTTCTTTGAAAGGTTTGAGGCATTAAACAGCACTCCAGCAGTGAAAGCTTTTCCCCATTAGGGAGAGGAGGCACCTTGCCTTGACACAGCTGATGTGTGGTAGACTCTAAGGAGAGTCAACCCGAGGAAGTCCCCAGGCCATGATAACATACCTACGCAGGTGTTTAAGGAATGTGCAGTTGAGCTGGCCTTTGTCCTCACAGACATTTTTAACACCTCGCTTGATCAAGCCATGGTGCCAACATACTTTAAGTCTTCCTACATCATCCCAGTCCCAAAGAAGCCTCAAGTCACCTTATTTAATGACTACCGGCCTGTTGCACTGATTTCCATTATGATGAAGAGCTTTGAAAGGTTGCTAAAGGAACACATTGTTCCCAGGCTTCCCCCAAACATTCCATGTTTGTCTAGCGAAGGAACCTCTCACTGAGGACGCCATCTCCTCTACTATTCACCTGAACCTAGCATATCTGTAGGAGAAGAACACCCACGTGCAGAGGTGATCATGGACTTTAGTACAGCTTTCAACACCATCCTCCCAGAGCATCTGACAGGAAAACTGGAATAAAAAATTGGGCCTCAGCACACCACTTTGCAATTGACTGCTAGACTTCCTCACCAACAGACCTCAGTCAGTCCGGGTTGCACAAAACACCTCAGACGTCATTACATTTAACATGGGAACTTTCTTTATGCGAATGCAATGTTATTTACAGAGGGTGTAGAGGTCAATCTTTAGTTTCGTTGTTTGTTCTTCATTCATTATTTAACCTCCTTTTTTAAATGACTGTCACAGAGGCTGTTACATGTGTAACAACCATTTCATTCACAGTACTATCGCACCACAGTAAAACTGCCGTGTTGCTCTGTCAGCCATCAATTTTTTTTTTTTCTCCACAATACAAGTACAATTCCTTCTTCATGGGCAATACTGCCCACTGCGCCCTCTACAGCCAAAGTCACAATAACACTTTCTTTACAGAAACCTCCCTTTCTTCAGGTGTTCAATACTTTTATTCCTGTGCCGTTCCACATTATTACACACAACTTAATTGCTTTTATAACTTAAAATTATATGTGTGGATTACATAGATTGTTAGTTGGGAAAAAAAGACATTGTATTGTATTCTGGTAGAAAATGTGCTGCATTTGTTTTACTTGCCCAATAGAGGGCAGACACACACTGCAGCTCTAAGCATGTGCTGATGAAAAAGAGACTTCCTAAGTGATTTGTTTCCCTACATCCCTGGGTGTTGCTCATCAGATCAGTTTAAAAAAAAAACTCTTGGCTTTTGCAGCTCTCTCATGAATGAAGCTGTGGCCCTTGGTGATGTGTGTCTCTTACTATCCCTGTACTGCTCTCAGAAGCTTAATACAGAATCACCCAAAACAAGCACACAAAAGCATACAAAGCCTGGCTGATAGTTGTGGCTGTTGTAGGGGGTGGAGGGGGGGCGGTGGTCAATGTTACCTCCCCTCTGACCTTGGGTCCTGGGTTCCACTTGACAAACATCTGTGTTGTATCTCGTTGAGAGCAGCTGCCATTTATGGATATTCAAAAACTAAGCTACTAGTTGTTTCGCTGAGTGTGGACTGTGGGTTTTGAAGTGACCATTTCTCCCACACCCTTTGCATATAGCCCCTGTGACTACGGTAACTGGAGTAGTAGCATTCCAACAGTGCCCAGTTCTCCCATCTCCAGTAGCAAATTTTTCATCAAAGTGCTTTGGTTCCCTAGCACCTGACTCAGACCTTGCTTGGCAGGCGATGTCTACACTGGCAAGTCATTCATTTCATTATCTCTCATCCTTGCATGACGTAGGCATTAGCGTGAAAGATCTTGCATAAGGACCCAGACTGGTAGATCATCCCCCTCGGCTGTGATTCAAAATGGGGCCCCCTGTGTGCAAGTCATGTGACTTACCACTTAGGCTATACACACACAAACACATATGTATATATATATATATATATATATATATATATATATATATATATATATATATATATATATATATATATATATATATATATATATATATATATATATATATATATATATATATATATATATATATATAACCACTGCAGAGATGGTTATCCATTGTGGAGGTTTCCCTCTTTCTATAATGGAACACCCAAACTCTCTGACTAAAGCCCTTTACCCATATCTTCAAGTTTAGATGGCAAGCCAGCTCTAGAATTATTCCTGGTAGTTCTAAACTTTTACCATAAATTAACGATTGAAGTCACTGTGCTCATTGGGACCTTTCAAGCAGCAGAAATCATTTAGTATTCTTCCCCAGATGTGTGTCTCAAGACCATCCTGTGTCCTCTCTGTACAAACAATTAATGTGACTTCATGCGTGGTGTTTACACTCTGAAATGAACTGTCAACTGTCAGTCCATATAAATAGAGGTGTATGTGCCCTTCCTAATCGTGTCAGATTATTTTAATTAACCATGGGTTGATTCCATCTATAAACACATTTTAATGATGTTCATTTAATATCTTTTGAGCTTCACAGTAAAGGCTGTGAATACCTGTACTGTATGATATTTATTGGTTTAGTTTATGTTTATGTTATTTTATTCTATTTTTCAATAGATCAATGAAAATCTACACTAGAAAAACAGTCTTTTAACAATGTCATAATGGAAGAGATTAATCTACTAACATTTGGAACCAGGTGGTAATTGAGCGAAAAAATGCAAGCCTGTGAATACTTACCAGATGCACTGTGCTTTAGCTCTTTGACACAGTATGTTTTCAAGAATTCATTATATTAAAGAGAATCTGCAAAATCATTATAAATGCCTGCAAAAATAAAGAACTTTTAATGTTACCTAATAAATTAGTATTGAATTGCAGCTGAAAATAATATTTCATCAAAGCACCCAAAAGCATTTCAAATCAGTTCACTTTTTTTAGGTGTTACAGAAGAGCTTTCTAGCCATCACCTGCAGCAACGGATAACACAGCAGGCTTGTTGCATATGAAAAGATTCATACATATTGAAACCACAGCAGGCTTGATCCCGCCCTCATTCATAATCCATATTTCTTAAGAGCTCCAAGAGCAAAAAAGGTTCTTAGTGCTTAGCTTTGGCATTCATTATAATAGATTCTCCCACCATTGCCTTGTTCTGACTGGTAAAAGTTGGGGAAGGTTCTGTGACCCACGTATAATATCATTATACATGCATGGCACAGTACATTTTATACCTTACCTCTTTTTGGATAAATAAAGTATTTTTTATTAAATTGAATTCTCCATATAAAGGTTTATAAACTTCTGTAACAATGACACTGGACGAGCACGCTTTCAAGTTCATGAACAAAACTAATACCCTAAAATGAAACATCTAGAAGCTTGTGGTTATTACAGAGGAAAATCTAAATTAAAATCAAAATATCAGTTGAATAGTTCTAATTTTGATTTCAATCATTCAGCTCCAATGTTTACAGTAGTATACTTCAGTCAGAAACAGAGCAGAAAACTAAAAAGGCAAAGATAAAAAAGCATAGAGAAAAAGATTTCAGTGCTCTTGTTGGGAGCTGGAGAAAATACCATCTTTCTCCAGCAGAGTCCGCCGTGGATCCTCTGAGGGAGCTTCCTGCACAGGTGCAGCTCATCAAGATCATCAGAGGATCCACTACATAAGCTGTCTTCAGACCTTGCCTCAACGCCGCAGTGTTGTTCCAGTTGGTCAGCGCTAAAGCCTAGATCTTTGTGTTATCTCCATGACTTTGAATCCAGGTTGGATTCTAATCACTTTCTCTGTGTTTCCAGGAAACCCGTGTCTCCTCCGTGAAAGCTCAGGAAGAGCTAACCTGCCGAGCCGACCCTCCGAGCCAAACCCTGAAGATTCTCTGAGAACCTCCAAGCAGCTCTGGACTAGAGCTGAGAAACCAAAGCCAAGGTCTGTTCAAATTAGACGTGAGACGCTGAAGCAGCAAACGGACTCTGCTGATAAACTCTTCTCCAGAACCAACAGTGACTCTCCCAAAGAGAACCTTAAGAACCCTCAAGGTACTATCAGTGCTTCCTTGGAAATCAAATCCTGTCAGCAGTCCATAACAGCTCTGTCTCTCACGCAGACTCCAGTGAAACCAGAACCCAGGCCCGTACCAGTCATCAGTACATTCTGTGTGTTGTGCGAAATAAACTTGTTAAACTTTTCATCCCTGTGTCCGTCAGTGGTGTTCTGCATTATTGGGTCTCCATTAGAGAACCCATCATGACAGCTCTGGACCTTTTACTTTAGGAATAACAAAGGAATAAAAGAGAAACATTACAGCTATGTAATCTAAAAATTGTTGACACTGTTAAGATTAAAGTTTATTTTAATTCTATAGCATTTTGTTTCTTTCTCTTGAATCAATTTTTGGTTATTATGAGAATTTAAGTTAAACTACAGCTATATTCTGTTTATATCCACATTCCTTTTTTTATTATTAAGGCCAAAAGTATCAGATATCGGCTAGTATCGGATACCAGACAATATGTCGAATAGGAGAGATTAGGGCTTTCCGAGGCTAGCTAGAGGCAAACTGCAGAGAATCAAAGGAGCATAGGGGTAGATCACATAAATCTGCCAGGAAGAGAGCTGAAGGCGGGGGAGAGACTGCGATGGGCCATTGGAGCACAATCGTACATTGGAAAAGTCTGGCAGAGAGACAGAATGTGGTTATGGCTGCCATTGTTTAGCATATATAGGCTAACTGCAGGAAATGTATGGAGGACAAGGGAGGATAATCGAAGCCTTCGAAGTAAACAAAGCAGCTCTTGTAGGGCTAAATTAAAATAGCTTTTTTTAAAACCACCCACAAAACTCTCCTTTGTCAGCATAATTTCGTCTATCTTCCATTTTGATAAAAAAAAATAAAAATCTAGCCCATTACTGCATCTTGAAACACAAATTAAATCAAAAGTTCAGATGTTTTTTATACTGTACCTCCCCACCTTTAATCAAAGTGGGGGGGTATAAAACAGTTCTGATTTTTCAACTCTTGCAAATTGAGCTTTGCTTAATTTTCAGGCACTGCAGCAATTGGACATTGCAAAATTCACCAAAATTGTGTCAGTCACTTTTAAATTTGCAACCTTTGCCTCGCTCCAGAGCCACCCTCTTCATAGAGATAACATGGAAATCCTTCGCTCCAGCGGAAAAATGTCTTAGAAAATAAAACTGATCCTTAACATCTTCATATACCATGAAGACTGTTATAGGTGTGTATTGTGTGCATTACTATAGGTGTGTGTAGGTCAGGGGTGTCAAACTGGTTCCAGAAAGGGTTGTGTGGCTGCAAGTTTTCTTTCCAACCAAGCAATAGCACACCAGACTCCAGTCATCTCATCAAGGGAGTCCAATGTGAACATGATGACTTGATGATATGAATGGAGTCTGGTGTGCTATTGTTTGGTTGAAAGAAAACCTGCAGCCACATGGCCCTTTCTGGAACCAGTTTGACACCTGTGGGGTAGGTGGTCTTGTTAAATAGACATTGTGGGGCCCGGTGCTTGGACCCCAAATCGGGAATTGTTGTTTTTGGGTCAGGTGTCATGTTTCTTTTTTTGTTTGATACCTTTGGGGACAATGTAAGACCACGTTTTAAATATTCTACAATGTGGGTACTTATAAGTATATGTGTGGACCAATATAGTTTATGTGTAGAGTGCCAATTCACAACATATGTCGTCTCAAAGCACTTTACAGAGACAATTCACCCAGATGCATACAGTCAGATTGATTCACATTATTCTATCTAAAGAAAACCAGTTCATCGCATCGATCCCTCACACGAAACATGCATGTAGCAAGAGTGGAGAGGAAGAAATTGCTTTTAACAGATGCAGAAGCATGCTCAGTGTGAGTGGCTTCTGCGAAGGCCTACTGGGGTTCAAGGAGATAGAAGCAGACCAACAAAAAGAAGCAGGTTGAAGTAACAGAATCAGATAATTGAAATAGAATGAAGGAGAACGATGTAAAGTGCTCTATCTATGTCCTCCATCATTCTTAGCCTATAGCAGCATAACTGTAGAGATAGCCTGGGATAACCTGAGCCACTCTAACTTTAAGCTTTTGTCAAACAGAAGAGTTTATGCCTAGTCTCAACAGTAAACAGTGTGTCTGCCTCATTGATTAAAACTCAAATTCTATTCTGGATTTAACAGGAAGCCGATGAAGAGAAACTAAAGAGAAGACAGGAGAAATAAGATTTTTTATTGTTCATCCGAACTCTAGCAGTGGAGAGCTTCGCAATGAATAGCAATTAACGACAGTTTGTCAACTTCCTGATAGGAAAGAATTACACAATTCAGCCTTGAAGTAACAAATGCATGGAGTATTTTCACAGCATCATCCGTGATAAGATATTTCTATTTTTTGCAATATTCCAGAGATGAAAAAAAAAGACATTGTGGAAACCTCTGATATTGGTTTAAATGTCAAGAAATAACAACAAATCGTTTACTTTATCATCTGAAATTGATTTAAAATAACCCAAATTAAGTCCTGACTAAGCTTATTTTTCAGAGAATCTGGTCCAAAGGCAATTTCTTCAGTTTTGTACACATTCAACAGCAGAAAATTATGAGTCATGCGAATTTGTATGTCTTCAAGCCATGGCTTTACTAACCCTGTTTAATGGGTTAGTTTCATCAGGTTTTATGGACAAATATAGTTGAGTATCACAAGCATAAGAGTCAGAAATTAATCCCATGCTGTCTAACAGCTCTGTTACAGTTTTCCTTGTTCCACAGACAAAATGTTCCAATACAAGCTGTGGGTGGCAACAGATGGTTGGTCTCTTATACACACTTTTGACCTGATTGTTTGAAAAATATATTCTTTAGTAAAGAAAAGAAAAAAAAAAACTAAAATATCTTTCAAATTAGAAAAAAACAGAAGTTAAACTTGATCTGCTGTCGCTGCCTCCAGAAATAACCAAAAGTGTTCAAAAAAACATTTTACTAACTCCCGTTGTCACACCAGAAATTTGACCAACTAAGCAATCTCCAATGTGCCCTGTTGTATGTTTATGATCAGCTAAATTAAGGGGAGGCTTTAAAGATTACCAAAGTAATCTAAACAATTCCAAAATTAAAATTGAAGAACTTGGTTTTAAACTAACATATCTACATATCTTAAACATAATATCTTAAATATATAATATCTTAAACATCTACAAAATAAGCAAAATTAAAATTAAACTACTGATTTAAAAACAATTAACATGAATGGCCACAATAATATCACTTTGGAGCATATATTTACGTATAATAAAGAGAATTGGCCCTAGCACTGATCCTTGTAGAACTCCACTGGTAACCCTGGAGCATGAGGAAGATTTTTCATTAACATGAACAATCTGAACAATGGAAATAAGTCAGATGAATAAGACAAAAAGTCAAAGTAATTTCCCTCTGGCATTATTAAAGTATTTCTGATTCTAATTTAAACAAGCCTAGTGCTGTTCCCTTAAATCCATCAAAATGTTCAAGCCTTTCTAAAAAAATATTATGATCACACAATTCCTTTATCAATTCCATAAGAATATCATTAGTGACTCTTACCAGAGCTTTTTTTAGTGCTATGATGAGCACTAAAACCTGACTTAAACTCATTAAAAGTTAATTATGGTGTAATTGGTCAAAATCTCTGTAACAGGCGTTAAAGATAGGCTCTCTTTGTATGCACCTTGAAGCTCTATTTATCCAGTTATTTTTCCTGAAACGAGATCACTCGGGACAAACTCTTCAAATAACACTTCATAACTTATATGTATTAAATAACCATGAGACATGACAACAGATTTTGATAGAAATTGTAATCTTACTCAGATCAGAGAAGTTGCTTAGATTTACAGAAGGCAGCTGCTCACTTCTGGGCTCACCTCTCAGGAAGTGGCCCCGATAAACAGTTAAAAAGGCATTTTATACATCTCCAGTATGCCACATTATTACATCATTACATCATACATGTTAGCAGATGTGTAGATATCCATGCTCCAGCCTTTTTAAAACATTACACTTTGTTGTTAGCTCTCATTCCTTTCCCAAATCTTTGCCTGATAGAAGGTGTAACAAACTCACACATCATCAATAATTATCCTAACACAGGGATAGATTAATCATGTCTAAAATATAAGTCAACAATAAAAGGGAATACTTTCTTAAATAACTTAATTGGGACTGTATCTAGCATACAAGGTTAAGGCTTAGATGAAGATAATAATTTTTTTTAACTAAAACTTAAACTGAATCAAACAGTCTAAACCCAATTCACATTCTATAGTTACTTCAGATTCTGCTTGACCTTCCAAAGATAAACCAATGATGTTTAGAGGGGTGCCACTAATCTTATTTTTAATTAAATCAATCTTTTCTGTAAAGAATCCCAAAAATCATCACTGCTAAAACCAGGGAGAATGAATGGTTCACCATATGGCTCTGAGTGACTTTGGCAACTGTAGTGAAAATAAATCTAGGATTATTCTTACTCTATTATATGAATTAATAGAAAATATGCTGCTCTTGCTTTACGAAGTGTCCTGTTATACAGCAGTAAACTAGTTTTTCAGACCAGGTAGGATTCCCGTAGGCATGTAGAGCGCATTTTCTCTCAGTTTTGTAGTATTTTGCTTCAGAGTGCGCAGCTCTTCATTAAATCAGGGAGCAAGCTTTAATTTTAAAGTTTTTCTTTTTCAAAGGGGCTGTGTTCGCTGAGGCAGTACGCAGGGAACTAGGAAACCCATAAACAAAACCATCAATTTGTGAAAGGGAATAAATGCCCTCTGTACTATTGCTCAAAGATACAGAGGAGGTAAAAGGAGGAGCAGAGTCTCTAAAATTCATAACTGCATTATCTGAGAATGATCTGCTAAAGGGAAACCTTATTTTGGGGAAGGAGAACCCTGTGAAAGTCATTTTGAAAGTTATAAAAAACTGGTTATATAGGAAAGGTTTGTGAGGAAATACTGTTATTTCTTCACATTGCATTCCATATATCATGGTGGTGGATTTGTTTTTGAAGCATATATAGCCGGATTATTGTCTATTAACCTAAAGCATTATGCATGGTATAGTTACTACATGTCAGGTATGTCAGTCATTGACCTTGACCAAGGCACCCCCCACCGAAAAAAAAAAAAAATTAATTAATTAATTAATTAATAAATTATTACTTTAAATTAAAATAAATAAAAATTCCCCTATGCAAGAGGAGAAATGCAAGCGGAAAAACCAGAGCCCAAAACAAGAACCAAGACCTGCACCTCCCCATGCCGTGCCCCCGAACCGATACCACAGAACCGCCATCAGAAAAAGCATCGCCCAGGAACCTGCATCGAAGCGAAGGCACCGGCACCGACAATCCCCGAACAACACCCAGCGCCACCCCGAAGTGAATCCAGTCCTGGGCCCCATGGTCACCTGACCCCCAGACAGGAGCCCCTGCAAGGCCCCGGCCGGCCGGGGCCAGCGGAGAGGCTGCCAGGAATGAGCCAGCAGCCACCCGGGCATCCACCCCCAGACCCCGAGCTCCACCAGTGCACCGGTGAACCCCGACGCCAGCCAGCAGAGGGAGAGCAGGATGGGGGGAATGGGCTCCGCACTTAGCGGAGACTTGAGATGTATTTGGGAAAGGGTGAAGTTGAGACCCCAACCTGGGAGAGAAAAAAAAACACTCACAATCTCAATCAAGCTGCATTTTCCTACCATTATTAGTATAATGTAAGATGATATCTTTGGCTTGTAATTTAATTGGTGTGTTGGAGTGCGATATGATGTAAACCTCAAATTCTGTCCAGAATATCTGTGAAAATTTACATTCAAAAAATAGTTGCTTAATTGTTTCCTCCTCAGTATTACAGGATACACAGTTGACATCAATATTGACCAATTTTGCTATAAAAGAAGCATTAGTAGGTTAAATGTTATGTATAATTTTATATTGATTGCTTTTATTTTGTTAGAAATAGCAAATTTCTGTGGAAGGAGACATGTTAATTTCCAGTTAATATCAGAGAAAGAGGAGGACCATAAAAAATTTCCCTCTCAGAGTAATTTCCCTTTTCTTAAAAAAATTACATTGATGACTTATAAAGTTTACACCAGTAATAAAGAGGGTGAGGTCCACTCTCTCTGCCTCTTGCCTTTTAAAATGACCTTTTAGTAATTGGAGAATACCACCGGGAATAGCATTTATCACCATTTGAAATTCCTTATAGGTAATAGGAAAGAGTTTGGATTTTAAAAATTCTTCAGAACTAAAAATTTCACCTTTGTTATTTTGTAAATCCTTAAGATAGATTATTCCTTTCTCAATCAATTGTTTCAGAAATAAAGATTTATTTTTCCTAGTTATGAATTGGTTGTTCCAGATACTAGTTCTGTGCGGTGAGAAATTATGGATAAAGCACAATTTTGCTGCTGATAAAGCTTGTTGGTGAAATTTAGACAATTTTAGTGGTAATTTTGAAACCTCATAATCACAGTTTAGAAGAAAGGTTAAGCCTCAGATTTTTCAAAAAATATTCTTTGGTATAAAATACCAAAGAGATTCTGGCTTTTTCAAACATTCTTTTTGTTCGTGCCACTGCAGTACACATTGCGACAATCTATTCACGTCACTAGGGCCTACTCTGGGCCCTTCACAATAAAAGCATGGGCTGTATTACCTCTGGAGCAAAATAAACACTTTGAATTAATTTAAGACAAAGAAATATTTATAAGGACATTTACAATTTATAGTAGACATTTACACATTCAGTGATCTTTTTAAGAAGGGGGATGCCATCCTCTCTCGTCCCCCCTCAAATTAAGTGCTAAAAATAGTTTACAAATTTATGGAAATCAGTAGAAAGCCCCCCAAAGATAGACACGCCTGTGTTTGGGTTCCTGCTTGTGGTTGATTAAATGCTGATTAACAAAACAGTGGTCTAGAGGGGAGTAAATAAGGGAGAGAACAGCCATAAAAAAACAAACACAGGCAAACCAACAGCATGTCTCAATTAGGGCCCAATAAACTGAGCAGAGATAGGATGCGCTGCCAGCATCAATGACCCTATCTCTGTGGTCCCGGCACACATATACAAACAGCACATCACCATGCTAACTTAAAGCATTGTGAATACTGAAGAAAAAAAAGAGGGGAGGAAATTCAAAGGACTCAGAAGAGGGATACCCTTAGTGACTTGACAGCAGGAGAAAGTTTCACGAGAAGGAATTCACAACAGATTGACAGCTAGAGAACCATGAAAAGGGATGATATCTAATTAGCTACTGATACCAGAGCTAACCCTAATGTCAGCAAAAATGACAGACAATAAATGCTCAGATTCCTGTCATCTTTTTTACAAGTACACACATACAAACACTCATTTGTGTGCACACACAGTAAACCACAAGGTTTTGAGAAAATTACACAGAAATGTGTAGCAATGTGCACATTCTGAAGAATGTGCAACTTGTAGGCTACTGTTGACATCCTAAAAATGGCCCACATGAGATGCTGATAGAACGGAGGTGCACAAGTAAAAAACTCTTTGTGTAGACCTGCGTGGAGGGTAGCTGATGCTGGAGAGATGGTGATGATGGCTAGAGGCTGGTGGCAGAGGCTGACTGGGCAACAGTTTAATTAATCTCCAGGCAGACAGTGGCATGTGTAATGGAAAAAAGAGTGAGTGCAAGTTTGTAAGGAAAATAAAGATAGAGACAGTCAGACAAGCCAGGCAGAAATGTTGTCTGTCATCTTTTCCACTCATACGACATATACTCAAACAGTCTGCAAAAAATCCAAATAGATGAATATAATTTTTTAAGGTCACTTTTCAAAGTTTTGCTCCTAACTTGGAAGCTATCTTAAAAATAAGATTATCTACTGCATCCTCTTCCCTCCATAAAAGACATTTCATCCCAGCACTGCGTGTCCCGAGCCCATAACATCATAAATGACCCCTCACACCCCCACCATGGACTGTTTTCCAAGCTTCCCTCAGGTAAGAGACTTCGAAGCAGCCGATGCAGGTCCAGCAGATTCCATAAAAGTTTCTTCTCCTATGCCATTAGTCTGTTAAATGTTATGTAAAATGGGTTATTTTAATTATAAAAAAGAATAAAAAAAATGAATGTTAGAACTGTAAATATACAGTCATATGTTTATATTACTATTTTTTTTATGTGTTTATTACTGTTTTCAAGGCTGCACTTTAAAATATGAAATTAGAGGTGTTATCGACGACATTTCTTTTTATTTACACTCACACAAAATGACAAAATAAATCTGTCTAAATCTAAGTATCCATCCATCCATCCATACCTAAGGCCTTCAGACTGATTTATTGTAGGACTGTGCCTCATTTAGCTTGCCATTTTTGGTTAATTATTAGAAATACAGTATTCATTTTTATCATAGGTCTAATCTAAATGTGATTCTGAAATTAATAAACACTCAGAATTGGAAAAAAAATAATGGTTACAATTTTGCTTAGTAACCCTTCAGCTCTCTAGAATTTTAAATGAAACAGAACTCTTTCATTCAATGTTGAAAGTATTTATTTAAAGTTAACAAAGTGTATTTACATGTATGCAAAGTTTACAATCAGAAAAACTGGCCTATGCCTGTTTTTTGCAAGGCAAAAAAACAAAACAAAACAAAACAAAGGTCAGGCAATGGTATTATAGGAATAAATGCAGGAACATAGAACAAAAAATCCGTCTTTATGCAGATGTTGTAGATTGTTACTCTATCTACTCTTAAGTAATGAAAATGTTAGAATGTTTCTCAAGAATCTCAGACTACCTCATAAATTGTTTAAAGGCCCCCAATCTACACCTGCATTAAGGAATATGAAATATTTTGTTATCAATATTTCTCCAAAACTGTTGGGAGCTGGAGAAGTTCCACCTTTTCTCCAGCAGAGTCCGCCGTGGATCCTTCTGACTGAGCCTCCTGCACAGCTGCAGCCCATCAAGATCATCAGAGGATCCACTATATAAGCTGTCTTCAGACCTTGCCTCAACGCCGCAGTGTTGATCCAGTTGGTCAGCGCCTAAGCCTAGACTCTCAGTGTTACTTTGTGACTTTGAATCCAGCCTGGATTCTAACCGTTGTCTCTGTCTTCCAGGAAACCAGTATCTCCTCTGTGAAGCTCAGGAAGAGCTAACCTGCCGAGCCGACCCTCAGAGCCAAACCCGAAGAACCATAGAGATCTTCAATGCAGCTCTGGACTAAGAGCTGGAAAACCCAAAGCCAAGGTCTGTTCATTAATAGACATGAGACGCTGAAGCAGCAAGCGGACTCTGCTGATCAACTCCTCTCCAGATCCAACAGTGACTCTCCCAAGGCTAACCTCAAGAACCCTCAAGGTACAATCAGTAATCATCAAGAAATCAAGCTCCAACTTGCAACGCTAACTGAACTGTCTCTCACGCAGACTCCGGTGAACCAGTGTCCAGGCCCGAGCCAGAACCAGTACATTCTGTGTGCTTGTAGCAAAATAAACTTGTTAAACTTTTATTCTTGTGTCCGTCAGTGGTGTTCTGCATACTTGGGTCGCTCTTTGAGAACCCATCATGACAAAAACTGGTTGATTTAATAAAATTAATCCTGCTTTAAAAAAAAAGAGGAAGATGATCAGTCACATCACTCATTGGCAGAGATGGGAAGTAACAAAGTACAAATACTGTACTCAAGTAGATTTTTCTGATATTTTTATTTTACTTTACTACTTATTTTTATGGCGACTTTTTACTTCTACTCCTTACATTTTTACACAAATATCTGTACTTTCTACTCCTTACATTTTAAAAAATTGGCTCGTTACTTTAGTTTTGAATCATTTCAATGGAGTTACCGTTATTATTTTTCACATCATCAATACCAAATTCAATCTAATTGGATGGGAATCTACGTTGCATTTGACGCACCACTACAAGATGAATCGACAGATTCAGCGGTATTCATTCGTTGCAAATCATTGCAGCTTGGTGGCAGTGGCATTAGCATAGTAGTATGGACGACGAGATGATTGAAAATGAAAACTACGGAGATCCCAGAGATTCGGCAGAAAAGCAGCAAGACATTCCCGATCACCCTTGGCCTTATCTGTTTGACATAGTAGGCATCAGGAATGACTCCTGGCGAATGTGCTGCAAATTGTGCCAACCAAAACACTGCTGGCTTTCAAGAATTCACCATCGAATTTGAAAAAGCATATAGGGAGTTGACTTGACAAGAAAAGATGGCTGCTAACAGCGAGATGGTTCAAACGTTTGCGGCTACAAACAATCCCCCCCAAAAAATTGATTTTTTTTTTGTTTTTTTTGTACTTAAGTCGCTTACCCATGGATTATTTGTAGCCGCAAACGTTCGAACCATCTCGCTGTTAGCAGCCATCTTTCCTTGTCAAGTCAACTCCTGCAGCGGGGGAAAAAAAGGAAGAGGAAGAGGCAGCCTGCGAGCTTGCGCCCAGGGCATCAAATCTAGATATTACAGATACAAATACTTTTACGCATTTGTGCATCTCACACGGCAGTAGTGTAGCAAAAATCACGTGTGTAAAGAGAGCAAACCGAGAAACCGCTGGACTTGTAACCAATGATGTGTCTGTATTTCTGGGTGTTGAAGCGAAAATACTTCGGATACAGTGTCTCTGTATGTGCTTACAGATTGTTCTACACATTTGCAAATCTTACTACAGATTTGTAAATCTGAATACAGATTTGTAAATCGCAGTACATATTTGTAGATCTGAAGACAGATTTGTGGTTTTTTACACATTTACAAATCTCAGTACATATTTGTAGATCTGAATACAGATTTGTGGATTTTTTACACATTTGCAAACCAGATTACACACACACAAGTAGTTTTGCACATTTACAGATTGTTGTACAGACACACAAATCTCCTCACACATTTACAGTTTCATTTACACATTTTCAAATCCCCCTGCACATGCACAAATCGAGATACAGATATACAACTCTCCACACACATTTGTAAATAATAAAGCAACAATTTTGGCCCCATAGGGACATCCATTTAAAATGTAGACAACGGCATGAAAAAAGTGGTTTCTACTTTTACTTTTATACTTTAAGCAAATTTACAAGCCTGTACTTTGGTACTTTTACTTGAGTAAAGAAGTTTAATCAGTACTTCCACTTTTACCAGAGTATTTTTTAACACAAGTATCTGTACTTTTACTCAAGTACGGAAAGTGAGTACTTTTGCCATCTCTGCTCATTAGTCTATAGGCCAAGCAAGCTCTCCCCAGAATGGTTTAAATCTTTAGATTCTTGCATTACCAAGTTTATCTAAAAAGATAAACCCCCAAATATTAGCTTACAAATGCTACAGAAGACCAAAGACCAAGACTGCCTCAACACTAAATCAGTCTCTCTGGGCACCTTGGATCGGCTACCTCACCTAGTGGTACCAAGCCCGTAACTTGGTCCGTTGGAGTACTGTGGCTTATTTGCAGTGTAAATGTATAAGTTTTCTAAGCCTGAAAAATGGAAAAAGTTTCTATTTAACATTTAACAGTTTTCCATTTCACAATGAGAGTTAAGTCAAACTCTGTTTCAGTTGCTGTAATGACAATCTCCGCAGAGCTAACCTGGTCGGGAGGCTTTGTTCATTAAACTTACAGTGTCCTCCTTCTTCGCTCTCCTTACAGCCAAACAATGTTTTTTTTTCCTGATTTAGACAGATTTTTGTCATAGTTTTGTGTATAAAAATAATGATTCACTTGGTCCATTAGACACGTTAGCTTTTAAAAAATAAACATTGCATGTCCATTCGATGAGGATCTTATTAAAGAATGAGCTGTACTTTTTCACAGAAAATTAAATATTTATAAAGAGAGGATTCTACAACTCAGTTGGCAGGATATGAGATTTATTTGGTTTGTTTAAGATGAGCGACATGCAGAACATCTTATTTTTATTTATTTTTACAGGACATGAAGTACTGAAATTATTTTCAGATCACACATAAATAGATTAATTAATTCCACGGGAGGAAAAGGAATGTCTTTAGAGGTAAGATTAGGATTTATTCAATTTTAACAAACTACTGAGCCTATACTGGCTAATCTGAATCCATTCTGGCACTGTTAACTGCTAATAATGACCATTTATTGGGATGATAGCATCCATAGCGGCTGGAAACAGCCACTTAGGATTTACTGTGTAAAAGAAAACAGGATAAACTGAAGAATCCCCATACGACGATGACCAGGTTTCATCTATTAGAACGTGGCCATTAGAACGTTTAGATTTCAACTAAACAGAAAATATTGATCCACTACCATTCAAGAAATAAACCCATAATGATATTGTTGTCACAACAGGCGATGAAAAGCCACCTTGATATTTAGGTTTTACTGAATACGTATTCCTGATATCCAAAAAAAAGAAAATTTTAGCTTGTCAAAATACCTAGAATAAATATTCTGGATGTCCAGAAATAAATTTCAGATCTTCATATTCCTATTGTTAGTAATCTTCATTTGTATTATTTTGACCCTAAGGAAATGGATTTCAGATATCATAAACACATATTCAGTCAAGCTGATAAATGTAAAAACGGACAATTAAAATGTATAGACATTTTTAGGTATATAAAACTTAATTCTTACTAGTATACTTAGATTCTTTTCTTTTTTGAAATTCAGTTTCTGCTGCAAAAATGTAATCTAGAAATACACTGCCTGGTCAAAAAAAAAGTTGCCACCTGGATTCAACTAAGCAAATAGGTACGAGCCTCCTATTGGATAATTACTGCATGGGCAATTATCTTTCCGCTGGCAACAAGTTATTTACTGTAACCCCAACTGGTGCAATGACTTGCTTCTCATTTCCTAAACAACCATGTCGAAAGACACATCCCGTGGTCATGGAAAAGATGTTAGTCTGTTTGAGAAGGGTCAAATCATTGGCATGCATCAAGCAGAGAAAACATCCAAAGAGATTGCAGAAACTACTAAAATTGGGTTAGGAACTGTCCAACGCATTATTAAAAACTGGAAGGCTAGTGGGGACCCATCATCTTCAAGGAAGAAATGCGATCACTTAAACGTGTGGTGATATCAAATGGAAGAAAAACAACAGTAGAACTCAGGGCTATGTTTAATACTGAAAGTAAGAGCATTTCCGCACGCACAATGCGAAGAGAACTCAAGGGATTGGGACGGAACAGCTGTGTAGCCGTAAGAAAACCACTAATCAGTGAGGCTAACCGGAAAAAAGGCTTCAATTTGCTAGGGAGCATAAAGATTGGACTTAGGAGCAATGGAAGAAGGTCATGTGGTCTGATGAGTCCAGATTTACCCTGTTCCAGAGTGATGGGTGAATCAGGGTAAGAAGAGAGGCAGGTGAAGTGATGCACCCACCATGCCTAGTGCCTACTGTACAAGCCTGTGGGGGCGGTGTTATGATCTGGGGTTGCTGCAGTTGGTCAGGTCTACAGTAGGTTCAGCAACAGTATGTGCTCAAAGAATGAGGTCAACTGACTACCTGAATATACTGAATGACCAGGTTATTCTATCAATGGACTTTTTCTTCCCTGATGGCACAGGCATATTCCAAGATGACAATGCCAGGATTCATCGGGCTCAAATTGTGAAAGACTGGTTCAGGGAGCATGACACATCATTTTCACACATGGCTTGGCCACCACAGAGTCCAGACCTCAACCCCATTGAGAATCTTTGGGATGTGCTTGAGAGGGCTTTGCGCAGCGGTCAGACTCTACCATCATCAATGCACGATCTTGGTGAAAAATGAATGCAACACTGGATGGAAATAAATCTTTTGACATTGCAGAAGCCTATCGAAACAATGCCACAGCAAATGCGTGCCATAATCAAAGCTAAAGGCGGTCCAACAAAGTATTAGAGTGAGTGACCTTTCTTTTTGGTAGCGACTTTTTTTCTGGCCAGGCAGTGTATATATAATTACAATTCAGTGTATGAACATAACTGTGATAAGGAAGATTCTTATATTAGTAATCGACAAATGTCGACAAGAGTGCTTTGAGTAAATGTAAAAACAGCCTGCCATAAAGCACTTTGTATAAACTTACACATTAACTTGAGCAACAATCTTCTCCTTCTCCATCTTCCTCACCTTTGCAGCTATAGCGCTGTTTCTCTGTCTTTTAAACACATTCTCCATCTATTTATTTTTTTATTTCTTCATTAAAGTCTCTAGTTCCAGTAGGGTAAAATAGACACTTCCTGTTGTCTGTTGTCATAGTGACTCTCCAAATCAGGGCTCCACTGATAATGGCTTTTCATACTTGTGAAAAGCCACTCAACTCTTAGTGGACCTACTGAGAGTTGATTGAACTAATTCAGAGCAGGCATTGTGATACCGAGATCCTGACCTTAGTCTAGATCAATTTTAAGTTGGGGATTTGAATCTGAGTTTGTTAAACCTGCTTCATGAAATAGAACCCTTGATTGCTATATATATGCCTTTTAGCTGCTCTCTGTTCATAACAGATTTAAATCGAATTTAATGCTCAAGTGAAATTTAGATATTTGATTGAGAGGGTGTTAACAAAAAAATAAATAAACAAACAACATCCTCATTACCAACATTAAGCTGGCCAGAAATGTTGCAACTGCCAATATACCCAACATATATCCAAGATAAATGTATTGCAGAGACATGTTTTATGGTCAGACAAGAAAAAGCTAAGTGTATATGACCACAAAAATTATATTTGTAGGTGTTTAAGGTAAAGCTCTCAAGTCTGAGACGCTACCACTTTAAAGGATGGCTATAGTTGCATCATCATCATCATCCTGAGAGGGTATTTTGGTTCCAGGGTAAACGCACAACACACAAAGTGGATGTTCTTCAAAAGAATCCACGGGTCTGAAATGTCTGGTATATAAATTGATGTTAAACTTGGTTTCGAAACTGGTTTTGAAAAGGGAAAAAAAAACAAAGTATTTCTCAGGCTTTAAAATATCACTTCCCAATCTTCATTTTCCCCGAGCTAAGATTGTTGGGGAAGCTTTATGCATTTACAGCTCTGTAACCTTACTTCAAATTTGTCTTAATTAAATGTCACCAGATCATAGATGACTCATCATAATGAGTTCCAACTCCATGCAATCTGTGCAATGTATGTGTTTGTGCTTTTTTTCCTCATGTACAGACCTGCACATGAGACTGCTTTACCTGTACACTGTGGGTGTGTCTGATATTCCCCTAGAGTGAAAAACTCACCAACTGAGCTAATTGGGTGTAAAGGGAGATGTGTTATGGGTCCGCTTCTAGCAGGGCTGGGAGTGTGGGTTTTGAGCCTGAACAGCATAAGCTGCACCTGATCAGGCTCCCTGATTAAGCTGTGCATAAAACAACAGCTGACCGGCTCCCATGGGTGGTGGCTGCCCCACACACCTGTGCTGGTGGCCATGACAGCAGGTACAATTTTCTCCCTGAGGACAACACTCTGTAACTCACACCTGGTATCTGCAGGTGGTTGCCTCAAAGGTGAAGTCCTACAGCATTTTTTAAAAAGGTGTTTGGACCACAGTCTTTTAAATTCACAGCAAAAATTTTGGAAAAATGCTAACTTATTTCTGAATCATATGAGAGATGTTTGCATAGACACAGATTTCAAATGTTTAAGGTAAAGACAATAATATTCTATGAATATTAACAGATCTTCAGTTTAACATGCAGCATTTAAACAACACTGATGTTCCTGTAAAGTGGTGTTTTAAGCAATTGATATTTTTTCTCATCTTCTTCTCCTAAAGATTCTCCTTGATGTGAAGATTAGGACTCTCTGGAGCATTAAATACCATCTATTGCAAGGATTCCTGGAAGTTGTATAAAGATGTGTTTTCATTTTGTGGAAAATAATATTATTAATATTGTCTTAAAAAATTATTGCACTACAGCTGAAATATAACTGATCATACTGATAATGAGTGGTCATAGCACAGTTGCGTACATTGTTGGAATTGATAATTTAGTTTCAGAGTTGGTTTAAGAAGATTTTTGATCAAAATAAAATTACAAACTTAAAATGGATGGACGAAAAGAGAATAGTATGGAGGAACATGTAGCAGAGTCACAGGCATGACTAGTAAACCTGCAGATTAAACATGCTCCCAATCGGTAGAACTATTAGACAGCATGGGATTCATTTTCACTGTTATTTTCAATTCAATACAGTTTATTTATATAGCGCCAAATTCACAACACATGTCATCTCAAGGCACTTTACAGTTCAACCAGATCATACAGTCAAATTGATACAAAGTTTTCTGTCTAAGGAAAACCAGTTGATTGCATTGACTCATTGACTCAAATACAATCCCTCACACTAAGCATGCTTGTAGCGACAGTGGAGAGGAAAAACTCCCTTTTAACAGGAAGAAACCCTCCAGCAGAACCAGGCTCAGTGTGAGCGGCCATCTGCCGAGGCCGACTGGGGTTCAAGGAGACGGAAGCAGAGACACAAAAGCAACTGTAAAAGGCGGCCCCGTCCAGGAAACACACAGCCAGGCAGACGAGCTCCGAGCCAGCTCCCATTCCAGAGGACGAAGAGAGCACATCCACTCAGTCACGGTCAGAGAAACAGGACTACACTGGAAAACAGGCCAATCTCCAACATCTATAAACAAGGGTGTTGATGGAAGCAGCACAGCTGATGTTTCTTTCCAGGATGACGTCACAGCCAAACAGGAACAGACGAGGCAGAGTGATGCTGATGATACCCAGCTATATCTGTCTATAATCCAGATGAAGCTAATCCATTACACAGATTACAGGCATGTCTCGAAGACATAAAAACCTGGATGACTCATAACTTTGTCCTTCTGAATGCAGACAAAACAGAAGTTATTGTCTTTGGACCAGAGTCTTTGAAAAAGAAGCTGATTAGTCAGTCACTTCATTTGGATGGGATTAAACTGATTTCAGATAATAAAGTAAAAAATCTTGGTGTTGTTTTTGATCAGGACCTGTCATTTAAATCCCATATCAAAGAGGTTTCTAGAATTTCCTTTTTTCATCTGAGGAATATTGCAAAAAATTAGAAATATCCTGTCCAGGGGTGATGCTGAGAAACTAGTCCATGCATTTGTTACTTCAAGGCTGGACTATTTTAATTCTTTACTATCAGGAAATCCACAAACTGTAGTTAAAAAGCCTTCAGCTGATCCAAAATGCTGCAGCATGAGTTCTGATGAAAATTAAAAAGAGAGATCATATCTCTCCTATCCTGGCTTCTCTTCATTTGCTTCCTGTTAAATCCAGAATAGAATTTAAAATCCTCCTCCTCACATATAAAGCCTTAAATGGCCAAGCTCCATCTTATATCAGAGATATGATTGTTCCTTATGTTCCTAACAGAGCACTTCACTCTCAATCTGCAGGTTTACTAGTGGTTCCTAGAATTTCTAAAAGTAGAATGGTAGGCAGATCTTTTAGTTATCAGGCTCCTCTCCTGTGGAACCAACTACCAGTTTTAGTCCTTGAGGCAGACACCCTGTCTACTTTTAAGGCTAGGCTTAAAACTTTCCTTTTTGATAAAGCTTATAGTTAGAGTGGCTCAGGTTATCCTGAGCTATCTCTATAGTTATGCTGCTATAGATTTAGACTTTTGGAGGACATAGGGACCCTCATTTCATCATTCTGCTTCGTTCTCTCTCTATTCTCCTATTCTGCAGAATCTGTTAGTTCAATCTCTGACGTTCTGCTCTCTCTGCTTTTTCTCATAGTTGTTGTGCCTCGTCTGTTCCTGTTTGGCTGTGACGCCATACTGGAGAGAAACATCAGCTTTGCTGCTTCCATCAACACCCTTGTTTATAGATGCTGGAGATCGGCCTGTTTTCCAGTGTGGTCCTGTTTCTCTGACCGTGACTGGCTGGATGTGTCTCTTCGTCCTCTGACATGGGAGCTGCCTTGGAGCTCGTCTGCCTGGCTGTGTGTTTCCTGGACGGGGCCGCCTTTTACAGCTGCTTTTTGTAACTCTGCTTCTGTCTTCTTGAACCCCAGTCGGCCTCGGCAGATGTCCGCTCACACTGAGCCTGGTTCTGCTGGAGGTTTCTTCCTGTTAAAAGGGAGTTTTTCCTCTCCACTGTCGCTACAAGCATGCTCAGTGTGAGGGATTGTATTTGAGTCAATGAGTCGATGCAATCAACTGGTTTTCCTTAGATAGAAAACTTTGAATCAATTTGACTGTATGATCTGGTTGAACTGTAAAGTGCCTTGAGATGACGTGTTGTGAATTTGGCGCTATATAAATAAACTGAATTGAATTGAAAATTTAATTGGGCACAACCCACCAGGATGACACCCAGAGGGAGGATGGATGGATGGATGGATGGATGGAAGGAAGGATGGTAAAATTATTTTGTTATTGTTTAATGTTTTTACCACCAAATCAGCTACATTTTCTAGGAACAGATACAACTTCAATAAGCCTTATCAATGACATATCTAACATACTACCCTTTAAATTAGCTATTTTTATTAGTTTAAGATAAACCTAGCTGTGTTTTTTTAAACTAATTTTCACCACTGTTTGTCGCCATTTCGTTTTCTCCTCTGAGCATGGAAGCAGTGGGCTAGCTTTGAAAACCAATAAATCATGTGATACGTTTTTTTACAAAGGTTGCCAGGGACCTGTCGTTCCAGCCGGGGGAAGGAGGCTGTATTTGTCGGTCATATATGAAGGATTCATGAATTCAAACCTCGTGTTAATAAGTAATCATCTCATGAATCTGGCCTTCACAGGAGGCAGCTGCCAAATTCATACACAGCCTTCCTCCCAAACACCAGTCGTAATTTAGACAATGGTTGTCCTAGGCTAAATCTGGTCAGCCCGCCAAAGTCTTGATTTAATCCAGAAATACTTGTTGAAACTATGGCTGGGTTTGGTCGGTCTTATTTTGTCCTACTTGAGGTTAATAAAATAAAACTGGGTTTTCAACGTCTATTCAGCGATTTGAAAGTTGCGGCTGTTCACTTTTCAACCAAATGTAGACCTTTCAAATATAAATCAACCTATAATCATTTCAAAAGCAAAAAATTTGTAAGGCAAACAAATCTCCCTGATACTTCAGCTCTCTGTCTTTATAGTTGCATTTGCCAAACACGTAAGCTCATATGACACCAGCTGACTAAGATCACTGCTGAGAAACACAAAATTTTAGCATTTTTTTTGGTTAATTTTGACAGTAAACTTACATATTCTTAATGTTTTTTTCTCTCATTTGTACACCACTGATGTCTGTTTGTCATGTTTGTTGTTTTGTAAACCTTTGGATTATTATACATTAAATGGTTTTAATGTTAAATACCTTGTAACAATTTTTGTCAAGCAACTTTTTTTTTTAACCAATTTTCTCAAGTGCAGTGATGTTGTAGTGAAATTTATTTAAAATTTGTAAATAATCTGTTCTCACTGAAAGTATGTAACAAGTGTAAGGAGTCATATTGAGGAGTCTTTCATAGGATTTTTAAAATCTGTATTCCATCATAAATATTTGGTAACTTTCTTAATGGAGTATTATAATATAAGCAAAACATTGGGAAGAATCTCTGTGCAGTGGAAATTTCTATGCAAAGATAATTTAGACAAAAAACACAACATGCTCAGCATTTTGTTTGAGCAACTCCTCTGCTTTTAATATTATTCAAATTTTCGCAGCATGCACATCCCACTGTAAAGTATCCTAAGCGGCACACACACACACTCACACACGACTCCAATAACTCCCCTCCCTTAGCGGTGTGCTGCGGGAGCTGGTCAGCAGCGTCAGTCAATTGATCGAGAGGAGGGGAGAAGGAGGAGGATAGAGCCGCAGGCCATGAGCAGTGGAGGAGTTGAAGACTTATTGGAAATCACTGCAGCAAGAACCTTTGTGCCCTGTACAGGGCAGAACACACATTCCAACCGTTTCCACATAACTCCGCATCTGGCCCACTGCACACTGAGAGGGGAAACATTCACCTCAGACACTGTCAGCAGTGTAATTTTTGCTGCATTAAATATGAGTCTTGATAAGAGGAACTGAAAAATCTAATCTATTCATATTTACTTTTGGTATACATTATACGAATATCTATATCTACAGAATATTACTATATTACAGAACACCTAAAATAAGGGATTTTTTCCCTATGGATTCAGCTGGTGAGATGCCAATGGAATAAAACAATTACATTTAAAATAAGAAAAAACAGCAGTAGTTTTTTTTTCAAGGTAAAAATACCATAGCAGATCATCTTATTTTCCTACTCAAATTAAGGGTAAAGGTTCTTTTAGGACATTTTTAGAATTTTTTTTTTTTAGTTACACTGGCTAAAATTTACATTATTTGAACTTTACAGAGTACATTTCTTTGTGCCTATTTCCCTCAAGGGGTATTTTTCTTAAAATGTTTTTCCTTTCCCCTGTGTACTGTGTACCTTTATATTAATCACATCTCAATGCATTCAGCTGTTTCCTACTGTAAGATAAAAAACTTTCAAGCAATCTCATGGTGAGTTAAGATGGAATTTTCTTAATATGACGTGTTGAAAATTTCTGCTATAATTGAGACTGAATTGAAACTTTAGAGTCTCTGAAGATATTCATTGTTGTCTAATGATGAAGAGGCACCTGTTTTCAAATATCTAAAATGTCAGGAATTTCTAACAAATTTTGTAGTTTAAGTGAATTCGACACATAATGTATAGAAAATATAATATCCTCTTGAACTCCCCCTCCCAAAAAAAAGAGTGGTATCCAATTCCATTTTTAGGTGTTTCCCTATTTATTTAGGCCTAAATGAGCAGCTGACGATTTTGTTTTCTTTAACGACTATTGCTATTACTATTACAGTATATAGCTTGTAAATCACAGTGCACGATGGGCCAATTTGAAATTAAAACTGACATAAATAACAATTAAGAAATAACTTTTCTTTTTTTTTTTGACAAACTTTTAACCAAAGAATACATCACATTTTAACAAACAAATAATTTGGGTCATCTTGTGTAACTAAAAAGTTCTCTGTTTTCTCTTCATATATTTTTTAATGCTATTCCTGGAAGTATTTTTTCTCCTTAGTAACAGAATAGGAATGTCTTACATTTGATCATTTCATTCCAGTTTAGTTTTTATATTACATGTCAATCTTCTACAGTACTTTACTGCACCACTAGTAATAGGTGATAAGGAAGCACACTTTGTATAACTTTACACACCACATTTTGTTCTTTACAGAGACCATAATAATTGATAAAGAATTGTTGTCTTTAACATATTATGTAGTCTTGATACAATTGTGTGCAGGGGTAATTTACAGTTCTACAAATCTCTGTAAACTTTAGAACAACTTAGTCAACTTTAACCATATTAGACATAATTTCCCAGCAACAAAATTGTGTCTAATGAAAATGCTGAGTGGTTTGTAACTTTTAAAACTACTAGTTAATATTGCACTACTCTGTCTGTTCAATTACATTCAGATTAGTGATATTGATTGATTGATTGTCTGTATTGGTCTCACAGTGGAGAAATGCACTCGTTACATCAGCTCAAATAGTCAAAGGAGAAGAATGTGCCAAAGAAAGAAAAAGGTGCATAGGGTATATACAGAATATACAGTGTGTCCGCATATGACAGCTTGTTTTTTTTTTTGTTTTTTTTTGGAGGATTAGGGTGCAGTTGTTCAGACTGTTGAACCTATTCCTTTCTTGGCTAATATGTGCCATTTCTGTTATTTTAAATCAGATCACCACCCCCGAAGTACACTAATACAGGCTAGGTGTACTAATATTTCATGGACAATCTTGATTTCTGGTTTAGTACTAATAATTGATACTCCTGCTGTTCTCAGCTGATTTTGGTTTTCAAAAACAGTCAAATAATCATAGACTTTCTTTTCAATATTATACATTTAAAAGGATTAGAATGAAGTATTCACAAACCATTGATCATCTTGTTGAAAAAGGAAGTTCAGATAGAACAGGTTTGAAGTTTGTATGCCTATAGAAAATATATATATATATATATATATATATATATATATATATATATATATATATATATATATATATATATATATATTAAGGATGATTGACCGTTAATTTCAACATTAGTATTAAGAGTTGAATAAATCGTACAATCTGGCCCTGCCCTACAGAGCCTGTCAAAGTTCCTTCCTCTTTTGCTCAGAATCTGTCTCCTTAACTTATTCTGCTAAATCTTCATCCTCTCCTGTTTGACCATCTTCCCCTGCCAAAGTTAAATGCTCTTCCCCTTTTTGTCAATTATTAATAGAACCCTTTCTGCTTCATTTCAGACTCCTATGGCAATGTGCAATCAATAAAAACCCTGAAATTAACTTGGTGGACTATTATTTTAAAGTAAAAGTCTAATTATTCCATATTTCATAAATTGTTGGTGCAGAAAAGTCAGCCATTGTGTTTAAGGAGGGTTTCCAGCATTGCTGGAATGGTCAGGATGTCCTCTAAAGAGTCTCGATGAAATATCACAAAATAGAACTCTACACCCGAAGTACCCCACAGGGCCTCTAGATGTCAGTGTGGTAGTTGAAAAGGGTTGCTGTAAGAGCAGCATGTTAGAGAGAGAAAAGGCTGATGAAAGTAGGGGACAAGCTGGTTGAGGGTAAGCAGAAATGTAGTTTCAGAATCAGAAAAGTGACTGGCAACACCTCTATTATCATCTCCAGCAAAAGCCTCCGGTTCCTCAGAAATGTCTGATAAGTTGTGTCTCTCTGTCCTCTCTGCCTGTTTTTCCAGCGTGTGATGGAGGTAGACTATGGTGCACCAGACTTGGAGGCTGGCTAATTAATGCTCAGGAGCCTGAGAGGTGTGTGTGTGTGTGTGTGTGTGTGAGTGTCTGTGTGCATGTAATTGCACTTGTACTTGCAAGTGCTCTCTGTGATTGTGTGAATGCAAGCTCCTCTGAGGCATGTGTGTGTATGCGTGTGTGTGTGTGTGTGTTTTCGCCCATCCCCACCCCTTCTACACACCCCTGGAGGCGTGAAGCAGACTGCAGGGGCTTGTGCAGAAACGGAGCTGGGATCATGGAGGCAGAACTGCAGGCATCTGCCCCCAGGAAGCAGCACCAGCCCCACACAGCTGGCACTGAGGCCTTCATGCCAGGAAATGGCACATTTCCCCAACAGAACACCCTCCTCACACAGACTCACAACCCTTCAGCCCTCCTACTCATATCATAAAGAAAAGCTGATTGATTATTTTTCAGGATATTAGAACAACCGGAAGTACTATTACTACAAATAAGAATAATTAGATTTTTGAAGGGTTGTATTAAGCTAGTATATTTAGGTTTTTCATATAATGTAAAATTAAAATACAAATATTTGTTTTTAGTGTAGACACAATTTAAAAGGAGGCTAGTTCAATCATATACAATAAAAAAAAAAAAAACTAATTTAGAATGTTGCAACGCCAGGCATAACCATTATTTTCCATCTATAGTCCCAAGCAGGCTGTCGGATTTTTTTTTAAATATATTATATAGATAAATTCAGAAATATTGTAGCTATAAAACCTACAGCAAATTAAATATCACAAAATAAAACTAAACTTCAGGAAATTTTAAAAAGCCTTAACATAAGAAAATTAAGACCAATGTTTTAAAGTTTATGATATACCGGCATTTGGTGGTTTGTACTAATGCCAAGGTTTGCCTTAAGCAGTTTCCCTTGTTGCAATATCATCTCTTGTAAACCGAAAAAACTCAGTAGAAGAAGTAAAATTAATCCATGCAATTCTAATAAGTATGATATCCGCAATTCCATCCTTTAGAAATTTATTTTTTTGTTATTTTGAGAAATGGCATATTTCTATAGTTTTGTTTAATATCATTTCTCATTTAGAAAACATCTGAGGCAAAACATTTGCTCACCTTAACAAAAGCCTACAACTCGCCTTTGCGTAAAAAGGTTTTGATTCCCTAAGTCATTAACTCAGCAAGATAATAAGCACATTTTTTTTTATCTCTTTAGTTTTCCTTTGGATTTTAAATGAATGTAGTTTCTTGTTTGCACGTGTGTTTCAGTAAGTGATTGTTTAGGCATTAACACATGGATTCATCCATATGAGAAGCACCAAATTTCTGCACCTAGAAGACAACCAGCTGACTGAGCGACAGGACCTCACCTTGAATTACTCACATGCTGAAGAGGCTGTTCTAGGCCTGGCTGCCAAGGGCAAGCAGGGTACTAACAGGCCTTGGCCTTAGCCTTTCTCTCTGCGCCCACACACAGGCAGGACTGCGGGGTACAATTAGGCAGACAGGACGCCATACCACTGCTCACCTGTCAGCCAGACTAGCGACATGCGTGGGGTGCAAATTGACCGAAGTGCCACAACGAGGCCGACAGCAGATCCACAGTGGGGACAAATCTCCTTAACAAACCCCAGTGCCCTGTCAGTCAGGAGCCCACCTCATGTTGACCCCTCAGACCAGGCACAGGGTTCCACCTCATCCTTGGCACTCCCCCTGGCAGGCAGCGGCCACAGCAGGCCCTGTCACTGAGCTAAAATGACATGGTCACATGCATGTACCGCTTGCACCACCATCAGCTGCTCAGTCATTACCTTCTATCAGCCTACCAGAAAATAGACTGGTAGAATCTGTGAGAGAAAATGACCTAAAGGCCTGACCTGAAAATGGCACAAAAAGCTGAGAGATGGTGGTGCTCACTCTAAAAATAATAGTCTGTGTCAGCGCACCTGGCCATTCGCCACTGGCCATATGAGTGCTTCCCAAATGAGACCGAGGAGCACAAACTAGACGAAGATTCAATTTAAAATTTACTTTACTATATCTGCTTTTGCAACAAAAAAAGAGAACATTACAAATCAAATTGAAAAAGTTGCTTGGCTGGACCAAGGGAAAAAAAAATTATAAAAAAACATGATTGCTAGCAAAACAACATCAAAAAAAGTTAAGCAGGAATGCAACTAATCCAGTTACCTAAATGCAAACTACCATTCACAATGTTGCAAGGCTAATGCATCATTAAATTTACTGACAATTTGTGATAATCAATTTAATTTTCTTTTATAGAGCGTATAGTTCACTTGAGCAAATGGCGTGTTTTAACATTGATGATTTCAAACTAGATGGGGTTACAGAAGCAGACAGATCAGGGCATGCCTGCAGCTGACCAGCCGGTCTGTGGAGCATGCAGAAAGTTGTAGGAAAAGCTTGATGGAGAGCAGAGAGATGGAAGAAGAGGGGTTTAGATTGTGGGGATGTGACGGGGGGTGCATAAAGGCTGGACAGACGGGGCGTTACTCTGCTTTTTTCCCCCATTTCTGTTTGTATTTCAATTAAAGACTTAGGTTAGTTAAAGAAGAAGGTAGCAGTCAATTAGACTTTCTATTGGCTTAAACACAAGTTATGGTTCTCCATACTGGGGACTATATGAGAGCCTAATGCTTAAGATATAGCCAGGGCCGGTCCCCCTGGCGAGGTGGGCTCTTCCAAGCCCATTGTTCTCTATCAGTGGACAAGGCTGATTCCTGTAATTAGCTGTCAGTGCAGAGCCCTCAGCAGCTTAGTGCTGTCCGCTCAAATCAAACTAATGAAATGCAATCCACTCAAATGTCCTGGATGCATATCTGTAACACTCCTGCGAACACGGGAAGGGAGGAAGGGAAAGCCTGCGCATCGGCAGGGAAACATCCCCCCTTTACCAAACTGAGGAATCAAATCCACGCTCATTAATCCGTTAATTCAGCACATTTTTGACAGCCAATTAATGCGGATGAGGAGTAGGTGATCTGGGCAGGACAGGAGGTGCCTTTAAGCATGGCAGGAAGACCAGGCGTGAGGGGTAAAGGGGTAGTGGACCCCAGCATTACTCTGTAATTTCATTTCCCAAAGTGGGTTTAACAAACAAGCTTTTGCAGAAATAATTCTGTGTACAGCGGTAGCACTCATTCTTAATCATATTCTAATCATATTCATATTCTAAATGATGTTCTAGTCAATTAGAATATATTTAGGATTTTTTTTCCCCCATCAAAAGCAACAACGATCAGACAAAAAAGATTCCGCTCGGCCAAGATTTATTTTTGCAAAATTTTATCATTTCGTCTTCCACCATTTTTCTGCATAGTAAAGTCAACAAGTCTAACCCTCTCTGTTTGTTTCAGGTCAAGAAAAGAAGAGTAAACAAAAAGGAAAACTTTTGAGGCAACATGCTAACAGGTTTTAACACAATTAATGTAATTGCTTTTACATTTGCCATTGTGCAACTCTTGGGTGGGTCAAGATGAGTTGCAGAATCCTAGAAAACCCTCTTCAGCACTTGCCAGTAGTGGTGGGGAAAAAACCCCTTTTAACTGTAGCAAAATTACAACAACAGGGGGAATGAAGGCTGGCAGCAGTCTGCTTCTACAGCTGGAGTGAGAGAAAGGGGGGAAGATCAGATCACCATAAGTTGCAAAAAAAGAACAGTTTCATACATGTGAGGTTTTTGATTTTTTTACATTAGAAAATTAAAACTGTATGTGTTTTTATTCTTTTATTTTTCTATACATTTAGTATACTTTTGGTCTTTTTGTTGTTTATTTTGTAAAAATTAATAGGAATATTTTATAATCAAAATTCAAATAAGCACAATCTTAAGTAACCTCATTAATAGAAAAACACTACTTCTTCAACTATTTTATCTGAGATCAAAATTGTAACTGAGTTTACGATAACATGCTATTCTCATCCCTGTTTTATTTGTGTAAGCTGGGCACACAGGCCATTTACCATTTATCCATGCGCTTGCCGAAATATTATTTAAGTCCTTTTAGTACGCATACAATGATGTTGATTATTTATTTTTGTTTGTTCTCAGTAAAAAAACAAAAGAAAAAGAAAACATACAAATAACACGTTTGTTCATATAACAATTAAATATTTGATTTTTGTACGATACATTTAATTGAGGCAATAAAAAGAGACTCAAACTGAAAAATAATATTCAAAACTTCTACAAACTTGAAGCATTTTATGTATGAATGAACTCATAGATCAATTGTTTTTGAATTACATAAAAATGTTAGGGTCTAACGGGACACAGTGAACATATTACATGGAGTGTTAACTTTATCCACTAAAGCTTCATGCAAGTTACATAGCATTAGCATTTTAGGAAAAAAATGTATTATACAAATAGAACTGTAATTGTGTTTAACAGAATTCTCAGTCATTGTAAATGAGCTCAGTGTAGTTATTTACCAATTTTATGTGTCATTGCTTTTGTCGATTACATCACATATTAAAACTATTAAACTCACCCAGTTTAGTGAGATGGCTGTGACTGAATGCTGTCTGTGAGTGCCTTGTAGTTTAGCTCATAGCTACTAACAGCTAGTCAAAGACAATTTGTGAGGTGTTTGTCACTTAGGCAGTTCCTTTCCTTTGATTTAAAGGAATAGTACACCCAAAACATGATTAGCCTTCATTTTCTACTCACCCCCATGCTGAACAAAACTCTGGAGTACTTTTTTGATATCTCAAATGCATCTGGAGATCTGGGAGGCTTCTTGCTGTCTGCTGACATTCAAATAATGGAGGTCTATGGTGACCGAGACAGAAAGGTCCATAAAAGTCCACAAAAACATGTCAATATTCCTCCATACTGCTCGTCCAATGTAATCCAAGTGTCCTGAGTGGGTAGCATCCAGAAATTACTCGAAACGAAGTCATTTAGAACGTTTTAGAGCCTAAACAGTAGTGTATAGGATTTCCTAATAGCGCCCCCATGCGCGCTCACGATTCTACGGAAGCCGGTGCGCATTCAGCGTATGCTCTGCCGATAATGCAAGCGTAGAAGAAGAAATGTGCTGTTTACCTGTGCAAAGAAAGAAACAACGAAAGAAAATTGTCTGAGGACTTCAGTGTTGAGGAAGAGCATGAGTTCTTTGCCGAGCTGAATGCGCTGGTTTGGTCTGCCGGCTTCCGTAGAATCGTGAGCGCGCATGGGGGCGCTATTAGGAAATCCTATACACTACTGTTTAGGCTCTAAAACGTTCTAAATGACTTCGTTTCGAGTAAATTATGGACGCTACCCACTCAGGACACTTGGATTACATTGGACGAGCAGTATGGAGGAATATTGACACGTTTTTGTGGACTTTTATGGACCTTTCTGTCTCGGGCGCCATAGACCTCCATTATTTGAATGTCAGCAGACAGCAAGAAGCCTCCCAGATCTCCAGATGCATTTGAGATATCAAAAAAGTACTCCAGAGTTTTGTTCAGCATGGGGGGGAGTAGAAAATGAAGGCTAATCATGTTTTGGGTGTACTATTCCTTTAACAATTTTCACCTGTGAAAAGCCATCTAATAGAGTTAAGTCAATCTAAAGTAGGCACTCATTCTTAGTGCACATGGGGTGAGGAGGGGAAACGTCTCCCTGCTCACAATTCCCCAAAAGTCAATGTCCTGTGATCCTCCTTTCAGCTCCATGTGGACCCCACTAAACAGAGCAAATACCTGCTAAAATGTGGCTGCTACCTTTTCCGCAACACTGGTCAGGAAAGGATTGAAGATGAATGCAACAACATAATCCAATTCACCAAAACCTCAACTTAACTCTGCTGCCACTTTGTCCAGGTGAAAAAAGTACTCTTCTGGCTGAAAAGCATCCTTTTCACCAATGGCCTTTAACATTAGCCCATTTACACTACCCTTTTAAAACTGTGCCGAGTTGGTCTGAGCATGGTAACTGAGTTAACTGTTGAGTGTAAATGGTAAGCAGAACTAAACCGAACTGCGGCAGACACAACCAAACCTCGCTAACATGGTACTACACTCACCGGCCACTTTATTAGGTACCCCATGCTAGTAACGGGTTGGACCCCCTTTTGCCTTCAGAACTGCCTCAATTCTTCGTGGCATAGATTCAACAAGGTGCTGGAAGCATTCCTCAGGGTGTTTGGTCCATATTCACATGATGGCATCACACAGTTGCCGCAGATTTGTTGGCTGCAAATCCATGATGCGAATCTCACGTTCCACCACATCCCAAAGATGCTCTATTGGATTGAGATCTGGTGACTGTGGAGGCCATTTGAGTACAGTGAACTCATTGTCATGTTCAAGAAACCAGTCTGAGATGATTCCAGCTTTATGACATGGTGCATTATCCTGCTGAAAGTAGTCATCAGAAGTTGGGTACATTGTGGTCATAAAGGGATGGACATGGTTAGCAACAATACTCAGGTAGGCTGTGGCGTTGCAACGATGCTCAATTGGTACCAAGGGGCCCAAAGAGTGCCAAGAAAATATTCCCCACACCGTGACACCACCACCACCAGCCTGAACCGTTGATACAAGGCAGGATGGATCCATGCTTTCATGTTGTAGACGCCAAATTCTGACCCTACCATCCGAATGTCGCAGCAGAAATCGAGACTCATCAGACCAGGCAACGTTTGTCCAATCTTCTATTGTCCAATTTCGATGAGCTTGTGCAAATTGTAGCCTCAGTTTCCTGTTCTTAGCTGAAAAGAGTGGTACCCGGTGTTGTCTTAGCCCATCTGCCTCAAAGTTCGACGTACTGTGCATTCAGAGATGCTCTTCTGTCCACCTTGGTTGTAACGGGTGGTTATTTGAGTCACTGTTGCCCTTCTATCAGCTCGAACCAGTCTGGCCATTCTCCTCTGACCTCTGGCATCAACAAGGCATTTCTGCCCACAGAACTGCCACTCACTGGATGTTTTTTTCTTTTTCAGACCATTTTCTGTAAACCCTAGAGATGGTTGTGCGTGAAAATCCCAGTAGATCAGCAGTTTCTGAAATACTCAGACCAGCCCTTCTGGCACCAACAATCATGCCACATTCAAAGTCACTCAAATCACCTTTCTTCCCCATACTGATGCTCGGTTTGAACTGCAGGAGATTGTCTTGACCATGTCTACATGCCTAAATGCACTGAGTTGATGCCATGTGATTGGCTGCTTAGAAATTAAGTGTTAACGAGCAGTTGGACAGGTGTACCTAATAAAGTGGCCAGTGAGTGTAATTCATCAGTAGGGCATGGTTTGGATCAGTTGTGGTAAGATTCTCAGATAACAAAATGCGCATGAGCAGACTGCGTCATTTCTTTAAAGTCAGCCTCCGTAATAATGAAATTTCAGACATTCAAAAAAAAGGCTTCCCTATCGTGCCATATGATTGCCAGTGATGATTCTGCTTATAAGTATGATGAACCTCAACGTCAGTCATTGTTTCCAGCATCTGTAAGCCCTGTTTAAGCTATCGTTTGTCATATCCACTTCCCAAAAGCAGACTTTGTTAAGTAAATTCACCAAAGACTGCCTTCTTCACCTGACTCTCTGCAAACTTCCTGAATGTTACGGGCGCTGCCATGTCGAGGTGCTCTTTTACCTCTAGAGAGCAATAGTATCATAGATCGTCACTAGGAGGTGAGGAACCATCTTTGTGTGATGTTTGAAAAGGTCTTCAGGAACCAAATTCGTCACTTGTTAACTGATCTACGGAGGGTAGGGTCAACGGGGCTATCTTCTCCAAGTTTTAAAAGAGTGTAAGCCTCCCATTTTTCAGCTTTGTGTTCCAAATACCTAGCTTGGCCTTGAACATATTCACTGCACTGATCATGTGGGGAAGGTGATGGCCTTTTCCCTAGGGCTCGTTGTTGAGTGCGTTAAGTTTTTTTTTTTTAAACAGTGTCCTGTCTGGCGATGTGTAAGAATAATTGTCTTGGTACCAAAAAAAACTGAACAGATTTTACTTTTACAAGTAGAGCAGTACGGCTATCGCCATAGTGTCCAGCTTGATTTATGCATATAAATTGCTTTATTATAATTATGCAGGGAGTTTTACAGATTATATGGACACTGTAATGTAAGTAGAACAGGAAAGAAGGAGAAAAGATGAAAGAAAGAGGAGATAAAAGGGAGATAACGATAACATTTTCCGTCTGCTTCATCACCTCCAAAGATATGTAAAAAGAACAGCACAACCAACGGACATGGTACAAGACTTAAAATAAAGTAACACCTAGATATTATCGATTAAATATAAGTAGTATTATTTAATATGACATGTATTCTGTGTTACGTGAAGAACAATGGCCTTTTGTGTGAAAGTGAATCTCTAAGTACCTGGAACCAAGCACCTGTAGTTGTTTGTGAAAGTGCACTTCTTTATGTGAAGTTTATCAAAAGAGGAAATGCTCAATGGTGGTTGTGAAGAGCCAACCCCAAGAGCGAAGGCGCCAAGGAGGGGCAAACCAAGGAAATCTGACCCCCACCAAGGGAGGAGACATCCCTAGATGAAGTCCCCCAGCCGCTCCGCTGGCAGCAAGCCACCCGAAGTGAATCCTGCCATGGGCCCCAGGGATCTGAGACCCAGCTAGCGGAGGGAGAGCAGGATGGGGGAAAATGGACTGCGCACTAGGTGTAGACTTGAGATGTGCTTCGGAGAAGGAGCAGTTCAGACCCCAACCTAAAGGAAAAAAAACACCAAAAAAGTCTCAATCACCCCTTCCCACCCTAGTGCCCCCATGCACACCACAAAGTCTCTGTAAAATGAGCAAAAAAAATAAAAAGCGAACGCACATTCACTCATAACACTCATATCCAATAATCCGGGATCCAGCGACACCTGTGGTCGGTCCCGGGATCATCGGATGACCCAATAAGCAAACCTAAAATCTGGATGGGGAGAGGGGAGTGGTGACACCACCACGCTAACCCATCTCGTTCCTGCTCTGGGCCTGGCCCCGCACCCGGAACAGACCACTCCCAGCAAATCCCCCTCCCGGGATCGGGGCCCACACACCCCGCACAGGCCACCCAACCAGAGTTCCACCACCCCGCCTAAATAATTCACCCAGCCACTTCCTCCCCTTAATTTGCTACTCGCCACTCCCTCCACCCTCCTTTGGGGAAAGCAGAAGTGACAGCACCGGCAGGCCTCCCAGGCCCTGCAGCAGCTCCCTGCCAAGAGCATGGACCAGGCTGCTTGCTCTTCCTGTTAGGAATCCAGTTTGTGTGGGTTGTTTTTGCGTTTTTCTCTCTCCACCACCAGGTGGTGCCCTGTCCTCGTTGGACCTCCCTGCACACCTGTGGCTGGTTGGATCATGACTGGAGGAGTATTTGAGCAGTGGGCTGTCACTACCTCGACGCCAAAGTGTTTGCCAATTTTTGGTACTCTAGCCAAGCTGAGATTAGCAGAGTCTAACCTAAGCTTTGTTTCTCTGAGTCTTATCTAGTTTTTGTCTTTGCTCTTCGGCAGGAAGCCTTCCTGAGTAACTGGATGCCTGGACCTTCTCCCCCTGGAAGGCTTAACTGAGTACACACTGAGCAGGGGATTAACCCCCACAAGCTGGATTCAAGGATTAACAAAAGCCCCCTCAGACGTGAGTCCCTCTCCAGTAATATTTCCTACAGTCCCTTAACTGATCAATGTGATCTCCCCTTCAGACTTTCCAGTTCTGGTTTCACCAGTCCACTGAGTTCCAGATCCAACTTCTTTATTTCATCCACATTTAATAAAGCTGTAAACTTTTTCCCTTGGTCTCTGAGTGGTTCTCTGCATGTGGGTCAGATCACTTAAACCAACCATGACACTTCCTCCAGGCCCCAGACTCTGGTCGGCAGCCGGAGAACAGGGTTGTGAGAAGACCCAGATCCTCCCTACACCTGTTCAAATGTAATGTCAATTTTCATGACATTAAAAACTTTTCACTATTTTTGTTGCATTATAACATCTTAACAAAATACAATAGGAGAAAAATGGTGTGAATAATTTGCAGCACAGAATAAAATATACAATGTCAGAAATTATGCAATACCTGTTGGGATCTGAAGCTGTACCACCTTTCTCCAGCAGAGTGCGCCGTGGATCCTCCTGAGCTGAGCCCCCAACACACCTGTGGTGCATCTCATCATCAGAGGATCTTTCAGTATATAACCTGCCTTCAGACCTTGCCTCAACGCTGCAGTGTTGATCTAGTTAGGAATCCTGTTACCCCTTGAAGCTCTGGATGAGCTTAATCTGCCGAGCCTGCCCTCGTGAGCCAAACCTGAAGACTCTCCTCTTGATTCCCCTGCAGCTCTTGGCTAAGAGCTGGAAACCCAAACCAAGGTCTGCCCTTAAGTCAGAAGTAAGATGCTGAAGCGGTTATTTGACTCTGCTGAACTAAACAGTCTCTGGACCCAACAGTTCCTCTCTCAAAGAGAAACCCGGACTCCTCAAGGTTTTCATCAGAAACTCTCAGACTCATACTCTTCAGTCCCAGAGCTAACTGAACTGTCATCCTTACAGACTCCATCGAACCTGCCCCCCGGCCTGAACCAGTTCCAGTATTATATTCATGTGCTTGTGCTTAAATAAACTTTGTTCAACTTTTCATCAGACTCCGTTGTGTTCTGCATATTGGGCTTTTCTGTACCAATCATGACAATACCTTTACTAAGTCCAGCAAAGACTTAATACAAAACTTTCACTCAACCAATCACAATAGTGATTGGAAAAAAAACCCTTTCCCAATCAAAACGAAATTACTTTCCATTGAGACTGAATTATTTAAGATTAAAATCTTCAGTCTGACATTTTTACATGAAAAATCTCTGACCTGATCAGGCATTCAATCCAATTAGTTGTGTCCATGTAAACATAGCAACTATCAGAGTAGTCAGATTACTATATTGCTTAAGATTAGTGCAACCTACCTTCCTTTTTCATTTGTTTCCCCATTCCCTTGTAGGCATGCTTTTAATTTAGTGTGTTTGCTATTTCAACTGCTGGTTATAATCTGAGCAATGCAAACTCTAAAATCAAGTTTGTTCTGATAATGTTGTAAAAAAAAAAAAAAAAAAAAAATTTAAATCAAACCCAGTGTCAGCCCCCTTTTCCCCCATCTCTTAACAGTAGTGCTTATAAAATGATATCTTTTTAGAAGCTTGAGCTCATCACAGCATCTGGGGAATACACAAACCAGTAAAGTTGTTCATTCTAACCTTAGCATATTGAGGACTGGCTAAATGAGCACAAGCAGCTTTTAAATACAGTTCATTACTCATTACTACCAGGCCTTAGTCCTTTAATTTGTGAAGCTTTGTACCTAGACCACCTGGCCACACATTAAATACTGAAAGCTCCTCTCCCTGTTGGCCAGAGATTAGATCATTACCTTAACAAATCAGAGAGGAGCCTGTGTGGGCTGAGCTGGCAGTTGGGAGGTAGGCAGAAAGAGGAAAGTGCCACAGAAATGTATGTGCAGGGGCATATGCCATGTGATTTTGGCTCAGTGTATACTGTCGCCTTACCAGATGAACTATTTTGATGTACAGTTATTTAACAATGAGGTGTCTTCAACATTTATTAAATTTTTTTTTTAAGAGTGGTGAATGGGCATTCCTTTTTTCTAAGGTTTGATATTTGTCCACTCTGTTGGGCTGGCTTAGGCTGTAACTTTGTTACATTTTAAACAGTATCAGGAAAGTCATTTGAAGTTGGCATTATTATATAGGGGCCCTCTGAAATGAACTTTGCTGATAGATTTGATTAAAGTTTTAAGGCTTATTACGCTTACATCTAATATCAGTAATAATTAATCAGATTTATCTGGAATATAGTTCAGTTATCCCAGGTCATTTATACTAATGTTAAGTCATAAGCTAAACCTTACATAAACCGTTCTTCACATAATTACTCTTATCCCTGGCAGATTTAGATATAAGTAACATTTTAATCTTACCAAGTTATATAAGCTTATTATGAAAAATTTGGAGTGACCCAACCAAAGTCTCCACTTAAATCCAAAAAACAATCTGGCTACGTTCACACTGCAGGCCTTGATGCTCAATTACGACTTTTTTTGTCAAATCTGATATTTTTGGGGTTTTTTTTGCGTTGCCGTTCATATTTCCAAATATCTGCTCTATGTTTATGGAAGTAAACATGGATGGTAGTACCGGCGCACATCTAGCTATCTTTTCCAACTATAAAAGCTCAATCTTTTCACATGGTTAAACATAAATACTGTTCTCCGCATCATCATCTGCCATGGTTGTTGCTTTTCTTGTCGCTTCTGCGTAGCATACGCAGAATAGTGGCCTTTGTCGGGTATTAACGGCGTTCAGGTCGGATGAATGTGACCTGGCCGTTCACACACAGGTCGCATTTGAAAAGATCAGATTCAGATCAGATTCAGGACCACATAGTCAAGTGACCTGGGTCGGTTTGGAAAAATCGGATCTGTGTTGTTCAGACAGCCATGAAAAGATCAGATCCAGGTCGCAAAAGGGCAAAAAAAAATCGGATTTGGGTCCCTTCAGGCTGCAATGTGAACGTAGCCTCTGTGTGTCATGATCTTGGCACTGGTGTCTGGTCTGATTACTCATTTCACTCACCTGCCCAGCTCTACCCAGTTTTCATTACCACTCATCTGGTCCACCTGCTTCAGTCTCTGTTTAACAGAATTTGAGACCAGTTATCAGTCCTGGATTATTCAGAACCTTCGGTGACAGTTTTCTAGCATTCTTGTGTTTCTGAGCCTGCTTGTCCCTTTCTGATCTGTTTTAATGATGGCCAAAATGAAGCCCACAAAGCAATGAAGCCTTCCAACCCAATGCTTTGCCTAAAGGTTCATTACTTGATGCTTCATTCATTTCTCAATATTGAGAAGCACAGACACTATGACAGAACACATATTTAAAAAATCAGAAAACGCGAATGAGTGCAATATTGTAAAGTTTTTTTTTTTTTTACACATGTCATTACTTCTAAGTTTTTAAAATGATCTATACCCAAAATAATCCTTCTGATATATTTATAAGCTGTAGCTATTATTTTAATTCAATTCAATTCAATTCAGTTTATTTATATAGCGCCAAATTCACAACACATGTCATCTCAAGGCACTTTACAGTTCAACCAGATCATACAGTCAAATTGATACAAAGTTTTCTATCTAAGGAAAACCAGTTGATTGCATTGACTCATTGACTCAAATACAATCCCCCACACTAAGCATGCTTGTAGCGACAGTGGAGAGGAAAAACTCCCTTTTAACAGGAAGAAACCTCCAGCAGAACCAGGCTCAGTGTGAGCGGCCATCTGCCGAGGGCGACTGGGGTTCAAGGAGACAGAAGCAGAGATACAAAAAGCAGCTGTAAAAGGCGGCCCCGTCCAGGAAACACACAGCCAGGCAGACGAGCTCCAAGGCAGCTCCCATGCCAGAGGACGAAGAGAGCACATCCACTCAGTCACGGTCAGAGAAACAGGACCACACTGGAAAACAGGCCGATCTCCAACATCTATTAACAAGGGTGTTGATAGAAGCAGCACAGCTGATGTTTTTTTCCAGGATGACGTCACAGCCAAACAGGAACAGACGAGGCAAAGCTACTCTGAGGAAAAGCAGAGAGAGCAGAAGGTTAGAGATTGAACTAACAGATTCTGCAGAATAGGAGAACAGAGAGAGAATGAAGCAGAATGATGAAATGGGGGTCCCTATGTCCTCCAAAAGTCTAAGCCTATAGCAGCATAACTATAGAGATAGCTCAGGATAACCTGAGCCACCCTAACTATAAGCTTTATCAAAAATGAAAGTTTTAAGCCTAGCCTTAAAAGTAGACAGGGTGTCTGCCTCACGGACTAAAACTGGTAGTTGGTTCCACAGGAGAGGAGCCTGATAACTAAAAGATCTGCCTCCCATTCTACTTTTAGAAATTCTAGGAACCACTAGTAAACCTGCAGATTGAGAGCGAAGTGCTCTGTTAGGAACACTAGGAACAATTAGATCTCTGATATAAGATGGAGCTTGGCCATTTAAGGCTTTATATGTGAGAAGGAGGATTTTAAATTCTATTCTGGATTTAACAGGAAGCCAATGAAGAGAAGCCAGGATAGGAGAGATATGATCTCTCTTTTTCATTTTCATTAGAACTCTGGCTGCAGCATTTTGGATCAGCTGAAGGCTTTTAACTACAGTTTGTGGACTTCCTGATAGTAAAGAATTACAATAGTCCAGCCTTGAAGTAACAAATGCATGGACTAGTTTCTCAGCATCACCCCTGGACAGGATATTTCTAATTTTTGCAATGTTCCTCAGATGAAAGAAGGAAATTCTAGAAACCTCTTTGATATGGGATTTAAATGACAGGTCCTGATCAAAAATAACACCAAGATTTTTTACTTTATTATCTGAAATCAGTTTAATCCCATCCAAATGAAGTGACTGGCTAATCAGTTTCTTTTTCAGAGACTCTGGTCCAAAGACTATAACTTCTGTTTTGTCTGCATTCAGAAGCAGAAAATTAAGAGTCATCCAGGTTTTTATGTCTTCAAGACATGCCTGTAATCTATGTAATGGGTTAGCTTCATCTGGATTTATAGACAGATATAGCTGGGTATCATCAGCATAACAGTGGAAATTAATCCCATGCTGTCTAATAATTCTACCAATTGGGAGCATGTATAAAGTAAAGAGAATTGGTCCTAGCACTGATCCCTGTGGTACTCCACAGGTAACCTTTGAGCGTGTTGAAGATCTATCATTAACATGAACAAACTGAATTCGATCAGATAGATAAGATTTAAACCAGTCTAGTGCTGTTCCTTTAATTCCAACAAAATATTCAAGTCTTTCTAAAAGAATATTATGGTCAACTGTATCAAATGCAGCACTAAGATCCAACAGGACGAGCACAGATACAAGTCCATTATCTGAGGCCATGAGAATATCATTAGTGACTTTCACCAGAGCTGTTTCAGTGCTATGATGAGCTCTAAAGCCAGACTGAAACTCTTCAAAAAGTTCATTATGGTGGAAGTGATCGCAAACTTGTTTGGCAACTACTTTCTCAAGAATTTTGGATAAGAAAGGAAGATTGGATATAGGTCTATAATTGACCAAGTCATCTGGGTCAAGAGACGGTTTCTTAAGCAGAGGTTTAATTACAGCAATCTTAAAAGCTTTAGGTACATATCCCTGTAACAGAGATAGATTAATCACATCTAAAATGGAGGAGGAGATCAAAGGGAATACCTCCTTAAATAACCTGGTTGGAACTGGATCTAACATACAAGTTGAAGGCTTAGATGAAGACAATAATTTTGCTAATTCAGAGAGTTCAACTGGATCAAAGCAGTCTAAACCCGGTTCAGATTCCATGACTACCTCAGGTACAATCGCGGATAGAGGAGTGCTTATGATCTTATTTTTAATAAGATCAATCTTATTTATAAAGAATCCCATAAAATCATTGCTGCTAAGAGCAGGTGGAATGGACGGTTCAACAGAGCTATGGCTCTGGGTGAGTTTGGCAACTGTATTAAAAAGAAATCTAGGATTATTCTTATTCTCCTCTATTAATGAGGAGAAGTATGCTGCTCTTGCTTTACAAAGGGTCCTCTTATACAGCAGTAAACCATTTTTCCAGACTAGGAAGGACTCTCGCAGGCCTGTGGAGCGATATTTTCTCTCCAGTTTCCTAGCATTTTGCTTCAAAGTACGCAGCTCTGCATTAAACCAAGGAGCAAGCTTTCTATTTTTAACGGTTTTCATTTTCAAAGGAGCTGCGTTGTCTAAGGCAATACGCAGAGAACTAGCAACCCCCTCAACAAAATCATCAACCTGTGAAGGGGAATAAGCTAAGCTTTTGCACTCTGCAGCACTGCTCAGTGACACAGAGCAGAGAGAAAGTGAAGCAGATTCTTTAAAATTTATAACTGCACTATCTGATAAAGATCTACTAAAATTGAACCTTCTTTTGGGGGAGGAGAACTCTGTTAAAGTAATCCTGAAGGTTATTAGAAAGTGGTCAGAGAGGACAGGGTTGTGAGGAAATACTGTTATTTCTTCACATTCTATGCCGTATGTCAGCACAAGATCCAAAGTATGAAGATGAGAATGCGTGGGACTATTCACATTTTGAAAAAAGCCAATAGTGTCTAAGATAGCATTAAAGGCTGCTCTTAAGCTATCGCCTTCAATGTCAGCATGGATGTTAAAATCTCCCACTATGATGACCCTGTCAGTATTTAATACCAAATCAGAAAGGAACTCTGAAAACTCATCTAAAAATTCAGAGTAAGGACCTGGTGGACGATACAAAGTTACAAAAAGAAGAGGTTTTCTTGCCTTGAAATTTGGATCAGGGAAATTAAGGGTTAAATGTTCAAAAGAGTTGTAGGAATTAATTGTTTTGGGAGTAATCAGTAAGTCAGACTCGAAGATTGTTGCTACTCCTCCTCCTCGCCCAGAACTTCTGGGGATGTGAAAATTTAAATAGCTTGAAGGAGTTGCCTCATTTATGCTCACATAATCCTCTTGCTGCAGCCAGGTTTCTGTAAGGCAAAACAAGTCAATGTGATTATCACAAATCAAGTCATTAACTAGTAGACTTTTAGAGGAAAGTGATCTTATGTTAAACAGACCGCATTTAATTGTTTTAACTTTTTCCCCAATTGGAGTTATTTTGATTTTAATTAGATTATCATGATTTACTCCTTTGGGAATCTTTGCTAATTTATTAGATTTTGGTCGTGGGCAAGACACTGTCTGGATGGAGTAAAGAGTGGGTAACAGTAGAGAAGCTGCAGAGATGTGTGTTAAACTACAACTCTGCTTCCTGGTCTGCACCCTGGGTGGTCAGGGTTTTGGAGGACTAATAAATGTGGCCAGATTCCTAGAAAGAAGAGCTGCACCATCCAAAGTGGGATGGATGCCGTCTCTCCGAATCAGACCAGGCTTTCCCCAAAAGGATTGCCAATTATTAATGTAGCCCACGTTGTTTTCAGGACACCACCTAGACAACCAGCGATTGAATGACGACATGCGGCTAAACATGTCATCACTGGTCATTTTAGTTGTCATGCATTGGTTTTTGAAAAGAAGGTGGACTGTATGCTGTCTATTTATTACTTATTTCCTGGAAAATCATTTCTAAATTGCCTTTCTCTGGGACTCATTGAGATCCTTTATAGTTAGCTTCAAACAGTATTCAGTCTGTTTCTCCTGTGTGATAATGTGTCATTGCTGATTAAACAGCTACATTTCAAATTTCTACTGGATGAGTATTTGGGTTTTAGGTATTTTTATCTAAAAATAAGACTTTTTCAGAGTGTCTGGTTTAAGGTATTTCTTCGCCAGCTAATTTAGACATTTTAAATAATAAATTGTTAAATTAAAACAATTTCATTGGGTTAGATATCTACCAAGATCAAATAATTTTAGGGAAAAATGTCATACTCAGGCTGGTGCCTGTTTGTAGTGTATGATTTCTTATGTATCGTCTGTAATGCTGAAGCACTGATGAGGTTTCTTCACTGTAGACCAGTTCCAAACACAAAAACACTTCACCTGAAATAACCCTAACTTATATGTCCAATGACACAAAGTAAGTGCTAATGAGGAAATTGCCCTAAGTTAGTGTGCAAACACACTTTAATAAACCTTTTTTGGAGCAGCATTTTCAAAGTACTCCCAAATGGGAGCGGCCTTCCTTTCTTCTCTCCGATAATTCTGTTATGATACTCTCAGATGCTATCTTTTATTTTGAAATCCAACACGTGAAATGAAGCAGTGATGTGACAACAGTAATGTGAGGCATCGATTGTTTCCAGTCACATGGTTTTCCGCAAGACGCCACTAGCATTGAAGCGACGCTTCATTAGACACTCCCCCTTGTTACTCTGCACACATCTCAGAGCCTGACTTCATATGTCCCATCACTAATCTGTTTGCCTGACCTGTCTTCAGACTCCTGTTAGATCTCTGCCTGTCTGTGAACCTATCCTGGAAATGTTCCCGGACTTCGTTCTGGATTGCCCATTGCCATTTCTTTGGACCTTTGATCTCTTGGCTCTGACTCCTGAGCACGTCTTCAACATTGGCTTTGGCTTTGCCCTTTGGACATTAGAACCATGTTAGTGACTCTCACGTTTGTTATCATCCACTTCCAGACAGAAGTGGTCACTAACCTCTTGTCTCCTCCTGCAGATGTTCCTGCCCTTAGATGCTGACGCTGTGCACTGCAGTTCTGTTTTCCATGAATGTTTTGAGAAATCTGTTTGTCCATCTTGAATACTAGATCCTAATGTTCTGAGCTATACAAGTTTAAAATTAGAGCATTTGCATAGGGGACTTTGACAAATAGAGTTTTGGCATCATCACTATAAATACCTTGTTTCGGCACAAAGGTGGTGCAGCAGTAAAGCAAAAATACATGTGCGTTGAATTCCGACACTGAGAATATTGCTCAAAACCTTGATAGTTTAGAGCGGATGTGTATCTTGGGGCGAAAAACAAATCAAGTCCGGTGCCAGACCATAACATATTAAAGAGTTGATCCATCCTCTTCCCATCCCAAGCAGCTAACACATACAAAGTTGTGCATGTTTAGAAAGTAATTTATTTACAAAGAGTAAAATAGTTCTAAAGTAATAACATAAATGGAGCTAATGACTTCAGAGAGAGCTATGCGCCAAAAATAACAAACAAAAGGCAACTGTCTAAAACAAAGAAATGAACCAACTTACCTACTGCAGTATAAGTAAACAAATGACAGTCACCTTACCTCCCTAACTAAGAAAACAGGAGAAAACTTAAACAACAAAAATGGCAGCTCACTCTTACAAGCTCCAGAATATTCAGAGTGCTAACAATGTGGCCAGTTGAGAAGAGCGGAGGACGGAACCAGGAAGTCCACATCAGCAGCCTTTTTATACTGTAGTTGTCACTTCCGGGAAGCCACCAATGGGATGTCATGTCATCATCGTCCCGAAACCAATCGGCAACTGGCACCTGCACACTTACATTTACATAAACATTTATGACGCCGGTCAGACCTGGTAGGCCCAAACGTATTATAAGGGTTTGCTGGGAATTTCTGGCAGAGTCCCCTGTGAGAAGGAGCTTTAACTCCCATCTCTGGCAGAGCTTTGAATTTGAAATTCTGAGGGAGGTGGGGAACATTGAGTCTATATACATATAGTATATATATATATATATATATATATATATATATATATATATGTAACTTCCTCACCCACTGTGGGCAGTCTCCCTTTTTCCTCCAAGCTTGTGTCCTCTACCAGCAGTCTGGCAGCTTGAGGGTTCTGAGCACTATCTTTGCTGTTCCTCGATCTGCACTTTTATGGTCCGAGATTTCTGATATATTTATATATCTGTCAGTTTGGGTATCACTGCCCCGAGTGCTCCAATGACCACGGACACCACTGATGCCTTCCAGGTATTCTCCTGCTCTTCTCTGAGCCCCTTGGTTTTCTCTAGTTTCTCATGTTCCTTTTTCCTGATTTTGCAGTCACTAGGTATTGCCATGTCAACCACACTGCTTTCCTCTGCTTTTTGTCCACCACCACAATGTCATGTTGGTTTGCCATTACCATTTGGTCTGTCTGTATATGGAAGTCACACAGGATCTCGGCCTGGCCATTCTCCACCATCTTCATAGGTGTTTCCCACTTTGACCTCAGGGTTTCCAGCCCATACTTTGCACAGATGATCCTGTACACTATCCCAGGACAAAGTGTGCAGCTACTCATCTGCTTTGGCAGGCTCACTGGAGTCTCTGCAAGAGTAGAGGCTCAGGTCAGTGACTTCAAAAGCTGAGGAACAACAATGAGCATGAAAGCCACCAACCTGCCAAAGTCCAGTCTGTGCCCAGAAGATGGTGTGCAGTCCGAGCAGAACTTCGTTGCTTGTTACTGAATCAGTACCAGAGATCCAGGAGAGAAGAGGATCAGCATCTTGCAGCAGCCAGAGCATGCAAAGAAACCAAGGATGTTGGAGGGTTAATCCAAGCCATGGTCAGAAGACAGGACCAAGGTCGACAACAGACAGAATTGAGGTAACAGTCCGGAAACATAGGACAGGCAAACAGAGCAAAAGAGGTGCAGCAAAATCTCAGAGGTCTGTGGGGAGAAACAGGTCAGTAATAGGCAGAACTAAACACAGGTAATGCTGGAGTTTGTCTCAGTGCAAGCTCATCTAATCTGGCACCAAAAGCTGGGATCAAGAGGCTTAAATAGCAGCAGGAACAGGTGGATCTGATGAGACATAATGAGCAAAGCAGAATAGAGCAACACGGAGTAAAACTAAGCCTAAAGGTGCCAACATAATGACAATATGTATGCAACATATTTTTATCGAAAGGGTGTTTTATGTTTTCACATATGTTTTTTATTTTATTTTAAATGCATATAAGGTGAACATTTGAAGCCTAGAGTATCTGAAAATTTGTTTTAAGCTTTCATAATGACATTAAGGTTTTTTTTTTGTTAAATTTGTCCTCTTAAGTTTAAAGAAATTGGAACAGACAGAGACAAATTCAAGAATGGGAACTAGATATATCAAAAATAAACACAAAATGCTTTTTGACAAGTTATCCTTTTTGTGTGTGTAGGATTGTAAGGATCTGCTCTGTTACATGCAAATATGCGTGTCCATTTAAATGGGCTACATACAGAGCTATGCCTATCCTCGGTCTACAGTATTTTCCTTCAGGATCAAAACTAATTGGTCAAACAATATTCAGACTTTTGCTTTGATAATGACCACAAGCATTGTCGGCCGCTTTCGCATGAATGAGCCAGCACTGCCTATCCTCTCCTTCTACCCGTCCTGCAGCCTCTGCCATTCCCACCACTGAGCATGGTTATACGGGCTACTTAGTTTGCAAAACATATGGAGTAGACAGGGTTTTCAGAGGTAACATAGGTTGAACTGTGGGATATTGAAGAACAGCAAATAACATATGGCACAATCGTTATTGGACAGTTTTGTAAACACCCTTGCATAGCATGGGGGAAAAAATCGCAAACTGTTTATGTCTAATGAGAAAAGTGTCTGGCGGAGATTATTGTTTTTTTCTTAACATAGTAACACTGCCAAAAATGTAGAAACCCAAAAAAGATGTTTGGACAAAGCAAAGATAACAACAAATTATTATGTAACTGGTGCACTAACTATTGAAAAATCACCTGGCATAACTCGTTTTGTTTTAATTTAATTTACCATTGATGCCGCCAACATTCGACCCATTCTAGTTTGCCTGCCGATGCATCCGCTCCACTGAGGATGCCATCACTGATGCTCTCCACCCTTGCCTGGCACACCTGGAGGAGAAGAACACTCACGTGCGGATGCTGTTCCTGGACTTCAGTTCAGCTTTTAACACCCTCATCCCACAGCATCTGATGGGAAAACTGAAACAGCTGGGATTCAATACACCCCTCTGCAATTGGCTGCTAGACTTCCTCACCAACAGACCTCAGTCAGTCAGGGTTGGACAGAACACCTCTGATGTCATCAGTCTAAGCACAGGCTCCCCTCAGGGTTGCGTCCTGAGACCCCTGCTCTTCACACTGATGACACATGACTGCGTCCCCAGGTTCACCAGCAATCACATCAGGAAGTTTGCAGATGACACCACAGTGGCGGGTCTCATCAGAGACGACAACGACCTGGACTACAGAGAGGAGGTGGAACAGCTGATGGACTGGTGTAAAGATAACAGCCTGATCCTGAACATTGAGAAGATGAAGGAGATCATCTAGGACTTCAGAAAGAATTGGCCTAACCGTGCTCCACTGGTCATCAATAGCTCAGCTGTAGAGTTGGTCAACAGCAACAAATTCCTGGTAGTGCACCCTCACCTGGAATGTAAACACCACCTCACTGATCAAAAGGGCACAAAAGCGCATGTACATCTTATGGAGGATGAGGAGTGCCCACCTGCCACCACCATTCCTCACCACCTTCTATAGAAGCACAATAGAGAGCGTTCTGAACAGCCGTGTCACTGTGTGGTGTGGAGGCTGCAGCGCCTCAGACTGGAAGAAAGTAAGGGGAGTGGTGAGAACAGCAGAGAAGATCATCGGGGCTCCTCTTCCCTCTGTAAAAGACATTTAATCCCAGCACTGCGTGTCCCGAGCCTGTAACATTATAAATGACCCCTCATCCCCCCACCATGGACTGTTCTCCCTGCTGCCCTCAGGGAAGAGACTTCGAAGCTTTGGATGCAGGTCGAGCAGATTCCACAACTGTTTCTTCCCCACTGCCATTAGACTGCTGAATTTTTTGTAAAATGGGTTATTGTATTGTATTTTATTATTATACACAAAAATAAAAAATTTAGACCTTTAAATTTACAGTTATATGTTTATATTACTGTTTTTATTTCATTTTTTTAAACTATTTTTCAAGACTGCACATTTAAAAAAAGATGAAATTGTCCAGAGAGCAGTTCCAAAAGAAATTTCTTTTTGTTTTACACTTGTGTAAACAAAATGACAAATAAATCTGTTTAAGTGTATAACTTTTCATTATGTACCGATATTGTTGTTGGTCTTTTGTGTGGTATCAGCTTCAGACTTTTTTATAAAATATGCTTTAAGGCCAACAATATCTGTATTTCCATTTACCAATGTGTGTGAAAATGTGTTGATATGCTGCTAAATTAAAAAATGCAGTGTTACAATTGCAGTATTTTGATTAAATAACAAATACATTTGCACATGAAAACTTCGTTTATACAATACTGGATGTAAACATGAGATGCTGATGAAGATTTTCAGTCATCCAGGTTTAGTTATTTCAAAAAAATAAAAATAATAAAAAAAAGTAAGGAAAAAAAAAACTGGACTTTGTTTTCCAAGTTTGAAGATGTTTCACTTCCCATCCAGGAAGCCTTTTCAATTCAAAATGTATGGAATAGCGTTAAGTTCTAAGCTTTATGGAGTAGCCCAACAAAGCCTGTAATGGGAAATTACATTGGGACCAAGTAGTACTAAATTGGTGACTTAGAAACGAGACTGTCAAGGAACTCTATGGACAGTGTTAAAGGATCTTTGACAAATCAGATCTGTCCGAATTTCTCTAGATATCTTCCAAATAGGGTGCTATTAGAATAGGATCTAACTGTATTGAATTACTATGACCTGGATGGCTGGGAATCTTAAACAGCATCTTCCTGGATATCAACACTTTCTGTCAAATGTGAAGTAAATCAACATAACAGTAAAGTTGTTTTTCTCAGGCATTCCATTTGAAACAGTGCAGTGTAATCGGCAACTATTCTGTCCCCCTGGAAAATATGTCTAGTTTGTTGGTTATCCCACACTGGATGACATTTGATGCAACAGTTCTTAGTTGCTGGTATTTTTGCAGGAGTCATACCAGCTCATGAATGTTGGCTCAGAAGGTCTCAAACCCTTGAGTACGACAGAGTATTAGGGCCACACATGAAGAGAAAAAATATTTTTGCCATGACGAGATTAAACTCGACATGTCGACTTTAAAGTCGACATGTCGACATTAAACTCAACATTTCGAGAATAAAGTTGAAATGTCATGTTGAGTTTAATCTCGACGTGTCGATTTTAAACTCGCCCTGTCGACTTTAAACTCGCCATTTCGAGAATAAAGTTGAAATGTCATGTTGAGTTTAATCTCGACGTGTCGACAATAAAGTTGAAATTAGTTCAAGAGAGCCAACCGCTGCACAGGATACATGCACAGAATCCAGAATCAGACATGCCTTGTGTAGATGATTTGGTCAAATTGTACTTTCTGTGATGATTATACAGTTATACAGTTGCAGCACGTCAAAGACTACCTTCACTCTTAAAACGCAGACTGCAGCTGTGGAGCGCGGTTGCTCTTTTCTCCAAACTTTGGAATGTCGAGATTAAAGTCGCCACGATATATCAACTTTATTCTCGAAATGGCGAGTTTAAAGTCAACACGTCGAGATTAAACTAAACATGACATTTCAACTTAATTCTCGAAATGTTGAGTTTAATGTCGACATGTCGACTTTAAAGTCGACATGTCGAGTTTAATCTCGTCATGGCAAAAATATTTTTTCTTTTCATGTGTGGCCCTAATACTCCGTCGTACTTGAGATTAGGCAACAGTTAGTTTTTTTGTAATTCATTCAAGTGCATCACTAGATGGAGGTAAATCTCACAAGCTGCGGCTTTAAGCTTTGGTCACCTTGATTATGCTTAAAAGGGGCAGTACATTGACAAAGCAAATGTCTTGTGCTTCCTGTACATTGTCATTGCGTTTTTATCGGCTCTTATAGGATGAGGGCAAGTCTTGAAAAAGAACAGCACCACCCCTTGGCATAATAAGCACAACACACATAAATTAAGCACTGCAGTAAAACTATTAGTAGCACCATTTCCATTGTTTCGTTAGATTTTGGGCTAACACAAATCTACTCAACCATAGAGTAATGCGTATGTGTTCTTGAAACTGTAAATAATAATTACTGGCAGCTGACCACACTACAATACGTTTTCAATAAATATATTACAAGACACTGCAAACATACTGGACCCTACAGAATATCTAACTAAATGTGTTGCAACATAGAGCTCTCATTTGTACACATACTGATCACAGTCTTCTCCCATCTAAAACACCTTTTCTGTGACAATGACCTGGCACAGCAGTGGTTGCTGTGCATTCTAACTGATAGCACCTGACTCTGGAACATTTCAATTTCAACCTGTGACTGCTCCATGGAGAATGATTTGAATGTTAAGTATGCCCTCCAATCCAGGCACCACCTAAAACTATAATCAGAGCACTATCATCTCCTTGGCAGGCTGAGGGTTCGTTTTACTCTATGTGGCAGGCACTGACGAAGGCCTCATTTCCTCTGCCAGCAGGTGTTCTCTCTGGATGTAATAGGCTTTACATGTGTAATTAACACGTGGCACCACTACTTGCCACAGCCCTAGACCTGCTCAAGCCTTCTTAACTTTCTTTTTCTTTCTCTGGATTTATTTCAGCTTTTCTTTTTCTCCTTAATTATGAAACACAAAGGCTCCCGTTCAACTAATGCTGTTGCTGGACAAGTACAAGTCAATGGCAACATACAGATGAATGAAGAAAGGCAAGCACTCTGTGGAGCAAGGAGGCTTGCCTATGTACAGCAAAGTTCTGCAACAAGGTAGGATGGATGCCTTTAACAGCATGGTGTGTGGGACTGCTAATGCATCAATACCCCCTCTTAAGAAACCTGTAATTAACATGGCTCCGTTAATCAAGAATGAAACAGAAGAAAAACAGTGTGCTAATTGGGACCGACATCCTCTGTAATTAGAGTAATAGACACACATTGGGATTTTATGAATGAATGACTTTGCCAGCTTTTTTATAGGGCTTCATTACATTGGCTGGAGCCACCAGCGCTATTTGCATCTACATATGTAAAGGAGACAATATGTTGCTGGTCTTTTTTGTCCAAACAGCAGGTTTTCTCTTCAGGCCTCCTGACTTGGCTTGAGTTAATTAAGTGTGTGAACAAGAATAAAAGGGGGTTTCTGTAAAAACTGGGGGAGGGAAGTCCAATTATTTTTTGCTCGTTCCTTCTCAGTTTTTGCCCTAAACCTTTGTTCACCCATATGCAATTAGATGTCAGAAGGAAGGAGCTGAATTTCTATCTAAGTTCCTTGATTTCAAGGGGTGGAAAAAATACATATCATTGGGTTTTACTGACCCATTTCTTGCCAACCAGAGATGGACCTTAAAGAATTAACAGAAGAGAATACATATTCCTTTCAACAATTGAATTGAGGTTTACATTGCTTTATTGTAATCAAGAAATGGTCTCGATCTGATCCATTATGGCTGTAGGTGAAAATGTGATTTATTTAGTCTTGAAGTTTAAGCTTTAAAAAACGGCAAATATTTTTTAGACATTGGTTTTCAGATTACATCCTGTCAGTCCATCTTGATTTAGTCCAGAAATTACAAAATTTGGTTGTGGTGGTCCAATAACTTTCATCGAGCTGAAAATTATGTTTTTTCACCTTTCACTTTACAACCAGCCCGTAGATGTCATTTGGACATAAATCGTGTCGTCTTTTCACTGTATTTTAATTAAATTTTTTGCTTTAATCCAATTATGATATTTTCTTTTGTAGCATTTTGTTATTCATAGTGAAATGCCAATTATATATTTATAGCTATTTGATTCTGACATTTCCAGAATAAACTTATTTTTATCTGCTGAGTTTTCAATAATCCAAAATGTATGTTTTTTTTTGTTTTTTTTCAGTCTGGCATACTTGTCAGGAAATTTAACGACCTCCGCTGCAAGCTGCCAGACTCCCCCAATCAAGGTCCTGTTCCCATTATAACAGTTTTGTCTGGAGAGGTAGATTTATGCTTTATACAGGGATGTACCGTAACCACTCTTCAAGTTTGGGGGTCACTGCCCCGAGTGTCCCAATGACTAGGGGTGTAAATCACACCCATCATGGCGATTCGATTCAGTATCGATTTCCTGACCCAACGATTTGATTATTTTCGATACTCAAGAATACACCACGATTCGATTCCATTCGATTCGATTAATCGATTAATTATTTTTTTTTACACCTTACAGGCTAAACAAAGTTTCAAGTTTGAAATAAATCAATGAAAGCTGTAATATCGTTATGCATTTTTTTTTTTTTAGAAACAACAGCAAATAGAAGTAGAAAAGTTGCATCAAAAAATACTGCAAAAATACTGCACAAAATCAGTGCAATGAGTGCAATTCAATACCTCGGCTCCAGACGTCACCGCTCTCTTGAGAGACGCTCCGCTGCACCTCTCCCAAATTGTAGGTGACCGCAAACAGTGCCGCAGACAGGAGGCCAGCTTGTTTTGTTTTTATGCCTGAAATCGCGGAAAACAACTCGTGAAGTTTGACTCGCTAGAAAAGCGAGGTGCACGAGAACACTGGGAGCCTTTTTCCACCTGGATCTCCGCTCTTTTTGGCCCCCATGTCCTTCCGTCGGCGGACTAAACTCGCCCCCCACTTCCTCGCCGCCTCTGCCGTAGCACAGACCACAGTGTGTAGCACAGACCACGCTTCAATATTGAGCATAATTGAAAAATGTCTGTGTCAAGCTTGCTGCAACACACTGCTGTAAGTGTATAACCAGGAGCGAGGTAGGAGGGCAACATAGGTTTAACGCCACCACAGCACGGGAGGGAGAATTACGCCCAGGAGCAAATGGATAAAAATAGACCGGAGAAAAAAAAAAACATGAATCGATTATCTTGCGGACGTGTCGATGCATCGGATCGTTGGCTGTTGGATCGATGCATCGATACAAAACGATTATTATTTACACCCCTACCAATGACCATGGCCACTACTGATGCCTGGACCTTTCAGGTTTTCTCCAGCTCTTCTCTGAGCCCCTGGTATTTCTCTAGTTTCTTATCTTCCTTTTTCCCTGATGATGCAGTCCCTTGGTACTGCTATGTCAACCACAACAGCTTTCCTCTGCTTTTTGCCCACCATCACAATGTTTGTTTGCCATTACCATTCGGTCTGTATCTGGAATTCCAACAGGATCTGGGCTCAGTCATTCTCTACCATCTTTGGAGGTGTTTTCCACTTTGACCTTGGGGTTTCTAGCCCATACTCTGCATTGAGGTTCCTGTACACTATGCAAGCCACTTGGTTATGGCGCTCCATGTAAGCTTCACCTGGGGTCTTGTCTGCTGTGGTAGATCTGGACCTCTATTGTTCTGTTGCTCAGGGCCTGCTCCTGTACAGCCATGATGAGTGCCTCTGTGGTGTCATTCAGCCTGGCTTTGTGTAGACATTGGTAGGGTTTCCTGATATCCGCCACTTTAGTTTTGTTTCTGTGTTATGTCCCTTGTAGGGGCTTATCCTCCCATGATGGAACTTCCAGCACCTAATTTTCTGCTCCCCATTGTTTGAGACATTCACTGAGCATGTCGTCTGTTGGAGCCTTGTCCTCGATGTACTTATGGATCTCTGATTTTTCATCCTGAATAGTGGCTCTCATGCACACTAGTCCTCAGCCTTCTTCCTTATGGCTAGCGTACAGTCTCAGGGTGCTGGAGTGATGCTGGAGAGTGCTTGGGGTGGTACCCTCCGTGCATGGTTAGGAGCTTTGATGTATTAACATCTGTGGCCTGTATCTCATCCTTTGGTAGAGTGTAGCTACATATTGCCCAAGACTTATTCTTGCCATTGAGCTGGCTTCTTGAGACCTGCCTTACCCATTGGAGGTATTTGGCCATAGCCACTTTCCTTGTCACCTCATCGAGGTTGCCATTTGCTTGTGGGATTCTGAGGTAATTGTAACTGGCCTCAATGTATGCTATTGTTTCTTGTGGGAGTGAGACCCCATCTGTGTAGACTACCTGCCCTCTCTTAGCCACCATTGTACCACACTTCTCTAGTCCGAATGACATCCTGATGTCTGTGCTGTAGATCAGGGTGGTATGCATCAGTGAGTCGATGTCTCTCTCATTCTTAGTGTACATATCCATATAAAAGAGGTGACTGATGGTGGCCCCATTCCTGAGCCGGTATTCGTGTCCATTCTTGTTGATTATTTGGCTGAGGGGGTTCAGACCTATACAGAGCAAGAATGGGGAAAGTGCATCTCCTTGGTATATGCCATATTTGATGGAGACTTGTGCAAGTGTCTTGCCATTTGCATCAAGGGTGATTGTCCACAACCTCTTTGAGTTTGCAATGTCTCTTAGAGTCCTGTTGATGTTGTATAGCTCCAAGCATTCAATGATCCAAGTGTGTGACATTGAGTTGTAGGCTTTCTTATAATCAATCCAGCTAGTGCTCAGGTTAGTGTTTCAGGTTCTGCAGTCTCAAGCGACTGTTCTGTCTGATGTTTGGAACCTCTGGTATTGATCCCGCTTTTACAGCTGCTTTTTGTATCTCTGCTTCTGTCTCCTTGAACCCCAGTCGGCCTCGGCAGATGGCCGCTCACACTGAGCCTGGTTCTGCTGGAGGTTTCTTCCTGTTAAAAGGGAGTTTTTCCTCTCCACTGTCGCTACAAGCATGCTTAGTGTGGGGGATTGTATTTGAGTCAATGAGTCAATGCAATCAACTGGTTTTCCTTAGATAGAAAACTTTGTATCAATTTGACTGTATGATCTGGTTGAACTGTAAAGTGCCTTGAGATGACATGTGTTGTGAATTTGGCGCTATATAAATAAACTGAATTGAATTGAATTGAATTACCTTATCCGCTATAATCCCAGACATGAGCTTCCATGTTTTTGAGAGGCAGGTTATTAGCTGATATTTGGATGGGACTGTAACCTTTAAGGGAACTTTCAGGATCAGGATTGTGCACCCTTTGCTTAGTCATTCAGGGTGGTTCCCATCTCTCAGCAGCTGATTCATTTGTGCTGCCAAGTATTCATTGAGTGTTGTGAGTTTCTTAAGCCAGTAGGTGTGTATCATGTCAGGGCCTGGAGCTATTCAGTTTTTCCTACCTGAGACTCTTTCTTGGATGTCTGCCACTGTGATGGTGACTGAAATCTGTTCAGAGAGGTTGCTGCGGTCCTCTCTTAGAGCCACCAATTACTGGGCGTTCACTGTTGTGTGTTGCCTCCCTCTCCCATATGCGTTTGTGAACAGCTGGATTACCTGTCTGGTTTCATTGTCTATTGTGTACCTCTTTAGGCAGCTGGTCAAGGCTTGGAGCCTTTTTTTGGCAGTTTCCAGTGCTTCAAGTATGGGCATCTGGCTGTGCCGCTTGAGTACTTGCTTGTCATTGCACCTTTTAGGGCCTCCGTCAATTGACTTACTTCTCTCCGTTTTTCCTTGATATTAACACTAGAAGTTCCAGAAATACGAGAATTTTCATCAGCCTCCAGTCCCCGAATAGTAAATTCTAGAAGATGTAAATGCAGCGCTACATACTATCCCTACTAAAGACATAACTGAGACCAATGAGCTGACCTATGCCAAACAAAGACTCACCGCTCTGGCCACCTGCCTAAAGAGATACAAGGGAGAAGCAGAAGCCAGGAGAATAAACCAGATGTTCTCCACCAACCCATCCAAAGTGTACTCACAGTAGCAGGGTAATTATAGTGGATAAAGCACTATTATTACCCTGCTACTGTGGATAAGGATTTCTTTTGGATGCTGACATCCTCAATGCATTTGTTGATGTAGGCTGACACAATCATAACATACTCATCAATATTTAATAAGCTGTCATATGTTGCTGCAGCCTTGAATATGTTCCAGTCAGAGCATTCAACAATGTCTCCATGGCGCCCTCAGACCACACTCTGACCTTTTTAACTGTTGGTTTAACCCTTATAAGCTGGGGCTTATATGCAGGGATAAGCATGACTGAGAGATTATCTGATGACCCGAGGGGGGGCGGGGGGCTACTCTGGATGCATCTTTGATGTTAGAGTGAGGACCCAGTATTCAAGGCAAGACAGTAGGATTACTCAAAAAGATGTATTAAAAACATCAGATCAGCAGTTCAGCAACTGCTAGAGTGTCTATCACAGGAACTCAGATTAGTGACCACGTTAATTTGAGGATGATTATGAAAATTTGAGTCACTAAAGTGGTTTAACATTTCAGTTTGTCCCCAGAGAATGAGGTAGGATCCAGATGGTGGGCTGCCAACAAGATGCGGAAGGGCAGCAAAATCCAGAGGGTGAAGCCAAAGCCAGTGTCAAGAATGTGTTCGAGATTCAGATCCAGGGGATGAAATGTCTGAAGAGGTTCCAGAGAGAAATCCATGTCGGTGACAGGAAACAGCTCCAATTTCAGCAAACAGGCAGAAACAGGAGTCCAAAGACAGTTCAGTTAAACAGATCAGACGGGAACATGAGGGTTCAATGGTTGAGAGGCAGAACAGGTAAAGCTGAGATGCTCTAATCACTGGAAACAGGCAGGTTAAAACAGATCAGACAGAAACAGCTTATAAAGGGAGACCAAATGTCTATACATTCATTAATGTCTGTTAAAAAAGCAGCAAATATCATAAGCAATAATACATACCGTTAAAACAATGTGACCTCATTCAGCATATAATGGTTAATGTTCACGACTGCATTAACAATATAGCATTGCAGCACCTCAGTAAAACTACATTCAACTTACTTAGTTAAAAAACGGGAAAGGGTGCTTTGTTGCAGGCTCAACAAAGTAGAATAAAGATGGCAGGCCTCTACCATGCAGTCTAGGGAAGTGGAGCAACAGGCTGGAAAATTACTGGGTGATGATTACCAAATGGTGGAACTTATTACGTGACTAAAGGGGGAGGGTTGGACTACAACAGAGTGTATCTTAATTTATACAGTCACAAAATGAATCTATATCAGTCTGATGCATACAATAAGTGAATTCAATGGGCTTCAATTGAGACAGTTAACCAGTTAACCTGACGGTGACACACGTGATTTGACTGCAACAAATTCTGCTTCACTGGCTCCTCTGCAAGGAAAATCTGCAGGGCAGCTGGCGCAGAACTGGTTAACCATGCAGAGGCTGGCTGGTTACATAAGTACAACAAGCTGTCGATTCCTGAGGCTCTAGAAACTGCAAAACAGAGACTCACCACTCTGGACACCCGCCTAAAGAGATACAAGGGAGAAGCAGAAGCCAGGAGAATAAACCAGGTGTTCTCCACCAACCCATCCAAAGGGTACTCACAGTAGCAGGGTAATTATAGTGGATAGAGCACTATTATTACCCTGCTACTGTGGGTAAGGATTTCTTTTGGATGCTGACATCCTCAATGCATTTGTTGATGTAGGCTGACACAAACATAACATACTCATCAATATTTAATAAGCTGTCATATGTTGCTGCAGCCTTGAATATGTTCCAGTCAGAGCATTCAACAATGTCTCCATGGCGCCCTCAGACCACACTCGGACCTTTTTAACTGTTGGTTTAACCCTTATCAGCTGGGGCTTATATGCAGGGATAAGCATGACTGAGAGATTATCTGATGACCCGAGGGGGGGTCCTGGACGTACAAGCAGTCCTTCGGGTAGGTATCAGGGACCTTTTTGTTATTGAGTGTTTTCCTAACCTTTCTCTGGTCCCCTCCCTGATTGAGCAGTGATGACATGTTTAGGGTAGCATCTGGGGTAGTCATGATATCTGAACCGGGTTTAGACTGCTTTGATCCAGTTGAACTTTAGAGTTAGCAAAACTATTTTCTTCATCTACGCCTTCAACTTGTATATTAGATCCAGTTCCAACCAGGTAATTTAATGAGGTATTTCCTTTGATCTTCATCATTTTAGATGTGATTAATCTATCTCTTTTACAAGGATATGTACCAAAGGCTTTTAAGGTTGCTGTAATTAAACTTTTGCAGATGACTTGGTCAATTAAAGACCTATATCCAACCTTCCAGGGCCGTTTCAAGGAATTTGGGGGCCCCAAGCAAAATGGACATGGAGGGCCCCCCAACCCCCCAATCCCCAGCGCGCAAAGCCTACAGGAACCACAGCAAAGCCAAACAGTTTAGGTTCACCCACACTTTATATAAATAAAAAATGTTGACAGTGCAAATAGGGCTGTTACATATATATACTGTGCATTATTGAACATTTTAACACCATAAAATCCAACATAAATTTTAAAAAGTGCACAATAACTAAACCCAACATACTTAAACACACACACACACACACACACACACACACACATACACACACACACACACACACACACACACACACACACACACACACACACACACACACACACACACAAACATTAACATTTTTCAGTTCTCACAAAGTGAGAAAATAAAACACTGACATCTTATGCAGAAAAAGGATGCATTGTTCAAACTATAAAAAGTGCAGATTGTAATAGTAATTTAAAAATCCAACATAAATACAAGTACACCCACACACACACACACACACACACACACCCAAGAGATTAACCTTTCAGGCCATCATGTGCAAATTATCTAAAACTGCTGTTTGCTAGCCTTGGCTTGAACAGATCTGCATCTATCTTATCCCGTTAATAAACATACAGTGGGCACTGGTTGGAAATGGACGGTTTCCTGCGTGATTCCTGTGTGATTCCTGTGTGAATCACGATGTATTTCCTGAGGCCAGTTTTTTTTTTTTTTTTCAAAAAGTACTGCAATGTACCCGGACAACCACCAGGCAGCACTTGGGAGCTCTGCCGTGCTAAAGGTGCCGTTGTGGGCCTGCAGTCAACTGAAAAGTTTATTGAGACCATTTGCATTGATTAAAATAAAGTTAATTAATTAATTTAACATAGTGACTGCATTATCTTATTTCATACACCTCCGATCTTATCTGAGAACTGTTTATTTCTATTTATCAGCATCTCTATTATTTAATGAAAAATGATTATAATTAATCTTTTTGGCAAAACAAATAACTGAATCAACAAAGGTCCATGGATCATCCGTCCATTCGATCGGTCGCATGCTCATGGACGTAAACTGGATAATTTCTAGGTTATAAAAACGTCCTCAGCGACTCTGAATGAATCGGTCTCATCAGGCCTCTTTTCTTTCATCAGTGGGTTTTAATTTCGTCACCATCGTTTCAGTCATTAATGTAAAATTGGTCTATGGTGAAGTTTAGAAATGCAGATGAAAAGAAGAATTCCACACCCGTGAGTATCTATTTTTTCTAATGCGTTCTTCTTTTAACCTTCATTGAAATTCAGTGTATTAATTAATAGTAGATTATTATAGGCTCCTTATAGCTACAGGATATTTGATGCCATGCTATGCAGAAATAATGCTTCTTATATCTTGATCTAACTTCACCAATCTGTGGTAAACTAAAACGCTCGGATCTTTCTGTCATTTTGTGTGCGTGTGTGGCATCTGCAATCCATTGGGAATCCCAGAGGGAGGGAGGGGGGTTCATGCAATGTCATTCCATCACCGTTTCCGGAAGGGGTTCCCCAAACTCGGTATCAAATCAGTGCCGTTTTTTTTTTATTTACTTGTTATTGGAGGAGGAGAGTCGGCTTTGACGGCTTCGGCGGCAGCAAAACCGGCGACGGATTTTTCTCAGGCTGGCAGGGCGCAGTGGAGAGGTAAGAGCTACCTGCTATTATTCTAACCCACAGAGGCCTGCTAATGATCAGAATATACCAGTTATTAAATAAACGCTTGTCAGCAGTAACTTGAAAATCGTGAATGATTTAACGTTGTTCTGCATGCAAACCAAATAATGTGGCGTCCTCAAAACAATAGAAGGGAATAACATGACAGCTGACTGCATGAACATGGTTACACATCATGACGGGTTCGTAATTGCGGTAAGAAAAATAATCAACAATAACAGTTAAAAATTTAAAGTAGCCTGCTACAACCCTAATTGAGGATAGGATAATAACATCCAAACAACATCCCAGGAGATGGAGTGTTTTACAGCCCATATTCCTCCAGATCTCGCTGAATCACAAGTTAATCTGTGACACTCTGCAGATTCTGATGCTTTCAGATCCTCACGATGCATTTATTTGATCCGCAAACTTAAATTACTCTAAATTACTAATATTTCACATTATCCACAGACTACAGACCTGTGTTGGATAGATATTAGGCCAGGATAAATTATAACCTTTATACTGACCCGTTTGTTTACATTCGCGGCATTTTGATCGGGCAACCACGCAGCCAACTAATCTCTCCAAACAGCTGTGCTGTGGACCCCGTCACAAATTAATCTAGTTCTTCGTTTAAGAATATCTGCATTTTTCTACAAGATAAAACATAAAGCAGTCATGGCGACTCACACCCACACCGTAGCGGTAGCTGCTAACTCTGGGATTTAAATTCTACTGTGAAAACTGAAAAAGTAAAGTTTCCACATCAACAGGTATGTGATTCAGATTCTATTTGCTGCAATGCGCCTAAGTAAATACATTTTACCCCCTTTTTACACATGGGGCAGTAAAACCAGTTCAGCAGCAGCCCGCTAACGACTCATAACTGGATATTATGAACAGACTGAACACAATAGCAATAAAAATAAAGGTGTTTGACCTGATACAGTTCATCATACGGGACAAAGTTTTGGGATCCACTAAAAAACAACAACACCGTAGTAGAGACTTGTATTTGTATCCAGACAGGAGAATAAAGTAAATATGAGACCATGGAATCTAAGAAAATAACTTTTTGTCATTATTAAAAAAATAAAGTGGGAATAGTTGGAAGGATGAGAAACCCAATTGTTCTGTTTGCAGTCAGTTTTTCTTTAAAATGTGCTGCTTACACACTTGCATTCTGAATGACAGGCCTCATCAGTGGATTTATTTTTACATTCAGGAATTTATAAAGTGGCCGGACTTTATTGCCCAAGCTACAGGTTTTCATGTATAGCTTATCGTTCAACAGGAGAAATGACACTCCAGTGTGAAACAGACTTTTATTTGTATTTTTTCTTTAGACTTGTGAACGACGCTGTTCTCTGTGTGGGATTATTTGCAGTATCTGCTTTGCTGAGGATACAAGTTCTTTACCACATCGTTCTAATCTGAAAAAACAAAACAGAAATTAATTCATTAGATATGTCGGTTGATTTTTTTGTTGCATTAGGAATATTTTTTTTGCCAGGCATCAACACAGCCACCTAAGCTTCAGTAACATCTGCAGTGTGCATAGATTCTAACCAGTTAATCTCGTCCCCAGTTGATCTGTCACACCGGTGACATCACAGCCCCAGAGGATGACATGCCAGAGGATGAGGAGGGGAGAACGTGTTGGAGGCAGTCAGTGGTGCTCCATGGCGGGACCAGTTGTCTGCTGAGGTGTCTGCCCTAGAGGAGAGTCTACCCGACCACCATTACATTTAGATGGCAAGTAGAATCACATTTTAGCTGTTCTCATTTCAGGGTTATGAAAACAGTTTTAGTAAAGTCATTATTTTCTGCGTCTTTTAAAACTTTGTTAGTAACATGGCAGCCGTCGATTGGGTCAGCCCTGCAAACCCTGATGGACGATGTGGTGAACAGTGAAGAGAGGCACCCCAACCCCCAGATGATGTCCCACTCGCAGTCAGAAGACTCCAAGCTCATCTGTGTGCTGCTCAGCCTATGCAGCATCTAGCCCTGTTGTGTCCTCAGGGATGGAGGCAATTAGGACAGGTGGGGCAAAAGACGGCCTCTGTCCTAATACCTCATCCATGAGGACAAACCAGGGCCAGGTGGCAGCAGTGGGCTTCCCACTGACCCCTTGCCCTGTCCCTGGATCTTTGCATTCCTAAAGTAGAGGAAAACAATTTGTATCAACAAATAATATTTTATGTAGTGTTTCTTTAAAGCTAGAAAAAAGGAATGTTTGATGATTTGGATGGATTGATGAAATTCTACAGAAAAAGACTTTGGAATGGTAACCTGGAGATAACTTTTTCAAGCTTACTCAAAGTGTAAATTAACATGAAAATAATAAATGAAAGATTTTATGTCCCTACACACACACACACCTATATTTACATTATATATACACATATATATATATATATATATATATATATATATATATATATATATATATATATATATATATATATATATATATATATATATATATATACACTCACCGGCCACTTTATTAGGTACCCCTTGCTAGTAACGGGTTGGACCCCCTTTTGCCTTCAGAACTGCCTCAATTCTTCGTGGCATAGATTAAACAAGGTGCTGGAAGCATTCCTCAGGGAGTTTGGTCCATATTGACATGATGGCATCACACAGTTGCCGCAGATTTGTCGGCTGCACATCCATGATGCGAATCTCCCGTTCTACCACATCCCAAAGATGCTCTATTGGATTGAGATCTGGTGACTGTGGAGGCCATTTGAGTACAGTGAACTCATTGTCATGTTCAAGAAACCAGTCTCAGACGATTCCAGCTTTATGACATGGCGAATTATCCTGCTGAAAGTAGCCATCAGAAGTTGGGTACATTGTGGTCATAAAGGGATGGACATGGTCAGCAACAATGCTCAGGTAGGCTGTGGCGTTGCAACGATGCTCAATTGGTACCAAGGGGCCCAAAGAGTGCCAAGGAAATATTCCCCACACCATGACACCACCACCACAAGCCTGAACCGTTGATACAAGGCAGGATGGATCCATGCTTTCATGTTGTAGACGCCAAATTCTGACCCTACCATCCGAATGTCGAAGCAGAAATCAAGACTCATCAGACCAGGCAAGGTTTTTCCAATCTTCTATTGTCCAATTTCGATGAGCTTGTGCAAATTGTAGCCTCAGTTTCCTGTTCTTAGCTGAAAGGAGTGGCACCCGGTGTGGTCTTCTGCTGCTGTAGCCCATGTGCCTCAAAGTTCGACGTACTGTGCATTCAGAGATGCTCTTCTGCCCACCTTGGTTGCAACGGGTGGTTATTTGAGTCACTGTTGCCCTTCCATCAGCTCGAACCAGTCTGGCCATTCTCCTCTGACCTCTGGCATCAACAAGGCATTTCTACCCACAGAACTGCCACTCACTGGATGTTTTTTCTTTTTTGGACCATTCTCTGTAAACCCTAGAGATGGTTGTGCGTGAAAATCCCAGTAGATCAGCAGTTTCTGAAATACTCAGACCAGCCCTTCTGGCACCAACAATCATGCCACGTTAAAAGTTACTCAAATAACCTTTCTTCCCCATACTTATGCTCGGTTTGAACTGCAGGAGATTGTCTTGACAATGTCTACATGCCTTAATGCACTGAGTTGCCTCCATGTGATTGGCTGCTTAGAAATTAAGTGTTAACGAGCAGTTGGACACGTGTACCTAATAAAGTGGCCAGTGAGTGTATATATATATATATATATATACATACATACATACATACACTCCGAAGTAGGCAGCCTGCGAATTGAGACGCAGCCATTCTAACCATCATTGACATTCATAATGATGCCTTTTTAGACATTGTAGAATTTGTAAATATTTTCTTAATATTGATAATTAGTGCAGTGAGCATGGTGAGGCTTGTGAAAACCACTTTTCTCAGTATACAATGTCGGAGAATGAGCAAGGCAGTTATTGTTGGATCTTCTGTATTGATAAACCTGCTTGTAATTTTGTTTTATAATGCTGTACATAATTAGGATAATAAAAATATATGCAAAATACGATAAGGGATATCGCAACTGGCCCACCTTTACAGGTACTTGCCCCTGCACCATCTGTGGGCCAGTGGCATCGCTCTCTCTCTCTCTCTCTTCCTTCCCTCAAGGCACCACTAGGTCTCTGTGACTGGAATCGGAGTTGGGTAGGCTCAGAAGGTTGTCAAATGGGCACCCCCCTTCACTGGTGTTTCGTTGATTTAAGCCCATGACACCTCGGAGGGGCTCAACGGCAAATCCAGCGTCCTGGACCCACCCCTACCGAACGCCACCCAACTCCTTATCCAGTTCTTCGTTCACTACGTGCTTCGGTTCTGGCAGCGCACCTCGCGCTGCATCCAAATCCAGCGAGATGCCTCCTCCGCCCGCTTGGTGACGTTGGCTACAAGCCGCTTCCTGGCCAGCCCTTCAATCCCCAGCAGTCAAAGGGCTCTCCAAAGCGACCGTCCTGCAAAGCCTCTGCAGCCCACCTCCACTGGGAGATTCCAGGTCTTCCATCCATTTTGCTGGCTCTCTACGATGAGGGCTTGGTATTTATTGAGCTTACGCTCATAGGCCTCCTCCATCCTCTCTTCCCAGGGGATAGTCAGCTCGATGAGCACCACCTGCTTGGTACCTTTAGACCACAGAACAATGTCTGGTCTCAGGCTAGTGTGGGCTATCTCCTCAGGGAATTTGAGCTGCTTTTTTAGGTCTGCCCGCATCTCCCAGTCATTTGCCGTGGTCAGGACCCCCTTGCTCTTCCCTCCTACTACTCCACTTTCTCCTGCCCTGGTAAAATGTATGAAACAAGGCCCTTTGGACAACTGTCTTTTCCTTGCCCGCTCGATGCCGTCGGCCAATTGAGCAAGGATCTGGTCATGATGCCACCGGAACTTGCCATCTGCTAAGCTTGAGTGGCATGAAGAGAGGACATGCTCAAGGTTAGCTGTCCTTCCACAGAGCTTGCAGCTTGGGCTCACGACCATTCCCCAGGTGTGGAGGTTTGAGGGAGTAGGTAGGACGTCATAAACAGAGCATAAAAGGAACTTGATGCGGTGGCCTTTCATGCTCCAGATGTCCTGCCAAGTAAGAGCCCTCTCTCTCACACTCTCCCATCTAGTCCAGCTGCCTTGTTTGTTCATGGCTACAGCCTTGACATGCCGGCTTTCCTCCTCCACCCTTCTGACCTCTTTCTGCACCAAGCCTCGCCTCTCCTTTGGGTCCGCTTTGTTCCAGCTTGTTCTGGTGAAGCAACCTAAACCCAGCCTTCCCTGGGCTACCGACCCGACAATGTCGGTTGCTTTCAACTCCCCTGATTCAGTCTGTCCTCGGCCTCCTTCAATGCTCTGCTGGCTGACCACTTTCGGCCTGTCCAGATGACGATGTCTGCATGACGTACTATCTCGTCTTTACTGTCTCGCAGCATCATGGCCTGGCGTGTTTTTGTCGCCTTGTACTCTTCCACAACTGTTGTTATTGGCAGCTGTAGCTTGCTGCCTGTGCTGTACAGGCCGATAGAGCAAAAGCTTTTTGGGATGCCCAACCATCTCCTCAGGTAGGTGTTCAGCTTCCTCTCCAGTCCCTCAACAGTGGAGACAGGTACCTCATAAACCAGGAGAGACCAGAGCAGTCTGGGGAGAACCCCATGTTGGTAACCCCAGGCTTTGTACTTGCCCGGGAGGCCGCTCTTCTCGAGAGATGTCATCCAAGTTTCTGCCTGGCTAAGCATCTCCTTCACACTCTGCCTGTCATTGAGGTCCACCCTGTACCACTTGCCCAAGCACTTCACAGGCTTTTCTTGGACAGTTGGCATGGTGTTCTCTCCAATTTTTAATTGATACCGATCCTGAACGCGCCCTTTCTTCAGAACCAGGCTTCTAGATTTTTCTGGTTTGAACTCCATCCTTGCCCAATTGGTGATCTCAACCAAGTCCTCCAGAATCCATCTTCCTTCTGGTACTGATCTTGCTGTTATGGTGAGATCGTCCATAAATGCTCGAATGGGCAGCATCTGGACTCCACTTGCAAGTACTGCACCTCGACGCAACTTCTCTGCTGATTTGACGAGAAGGTTCATCGCTGCGGAAAAAAGGATCACTGAAATCGTGCAGCCTGTGACAATGCCCACTTCCAGTCTCTGCCAGTTGGTGGTAAACTCCCTACAGGTGAAACGCATGTTGAATCCGTCGAAGTAGTACTGCAGAAGTGCCTGAAATTGCTTAGGTATATGGTAGGTCTTCAGCGTCAGCTCCACTAGCTTGTGGGGTATTGTTCCATAAGCATTTGACAGATCCAACCATAGTACTGCCAGGTTGCCATGGTTTTTCTTCGCGTCCTCAATGATTTTGGAGATAACGCTGGTATGTTCAAGGCAGCCAGATATCCCTGGAATGCCCCCTTTTTGTACCGCAGTGTCCATGTACCCGTTCTCCAACATAAAGGTGGTCAACCTCTTTGCTATGATCCCCAGGAAGATCTTAGCTTCCACATTGAGCAGTGAGATGGTGCGAAACTGCTTGATCCCTGAAGAGTTGTCCTCCTTAGGGATGAAGCACCCCTCTGCGATCAGCCAGTCATCAGGAAGGTAGTTCTTCTTCCATGCCACTGTCAGTAGCTTCCAGAGTCGTCTCCTGAGCCTTTTGCAATGCTAGTAAACACTGTATGAGATGCCATTTGGCCCTGGAGCCGATTTTCCTCTGGCTTTCTTTAGAAAGCTGTTAACTTCCTGCCAGCTTGGTTCCTCTGTCTTGAAGGGGATTGTTGGTTCGGCTGGTTTGATGAGCTTTTCCATCTCATCCAAACTGACCTCCCTTCTGGGATCACTATGGACCTGACGAAGATGTTCCTCCACCTCCTCCTTTGTTGCTTTCAACTCCCCTGATCTTTTGTCGCCCAGGAGTTTTGACAGGTATTGGAATGGATTCTTGGTGAAAGCTCCCCTTTCTTTCAACCGCCACTTCCTGTCCCTGCGGTGACACTCAGCTTGTCGCAAGATCTTAATGCGCTCCCTCAGATTCTTCCAGAATTCTGTGAGTGCTGGTTTCTCATTTGGTGTTGCTTTGCGAAAGGCCTTCTTCAGCCTCCGCAAGTCCCCTCTCAGGGTTGCTATCTCCTTCAGGCGTCTATTCTCTTTGAGCTGGGTGTTTGCTCTTCCTTTCAGCTCTTTCCTTCCGAAGCGCTCAGCACCCATGCTCCAGATTATAGAGGACATGGCTTTGAGCTTCTTCCCCACATCTCCTGCAGTGGCTGCTTCCAGCACATGGTCCACGTCGCGATCAAACATCTCCCATTCTTTTGTTGCAGCTGCAGTTGGCCAGTATAGAGTATATGCAACATAATTGTTTTTAATTTTGTCCATAACCTGACATGTTATCAATATAACAAATTAGATCCCGCTGTGTACTTGTTTAAATAGCACTGTGTTGGAAACAAAGCTGCTTTAGATTTTTAAATAAAGATTTCTTCACAACAGTTGCTCATATCCTCATAATCTTTTACATTGGACATATGTGGGAATGTTTGTATCGATTGTGAAAATTGAAGTGTTTAGCTTTATTGAGATAATTGAAGTCAAAGATGCTAGTATTGGAGGCCAAGAATTTCAGGAATTTTCCAAATAAGTTTGAACAAGTGCTCCAATCCGGCCGATATTTTAGGGATTAAATATTTTTAGGACCCTCCATAGATCTACCAAGTTTGAAGAGTTTGGCTTTATTACTTTTAGAGATAATTGGAATCAAAGATACTATTAGAGGCCAGAAATGCAAACATTTCAGGAATTTTCCAAATAAGTTTCCTCTAGAACCACTGCTCCAATCCGGCTGATATGGGAACCGGAAACACACAGGAGGTCTTCCACAGGGTGGGGACCACCCCCAGGCTGAGGTTCAGGTTGTACATGTTGCTCAGCAGCCTGGGGGGGAGGCCGTCTGGTCCTGAGGCCTTCCTTTGTTTCAGCCTCCTCAGCTGCCTTCTCACCTGCATTGGTGTTGCTGTGAGGGGGGAGGAAGGCACGACTGGAGGTGTGGATGGGTCGGGGGTTGGTGGGAGTGGCGGCGGTGGGGGGGAAAGGTCTCTTGGGGGCTGGTGGTTGGAGGTGTGTGGAGAGTTGAGGGCAGGGAGGGGACCAGTGTGAGGGGAGTCAAACCGGGTGAAGAAGCTGTTTAACTCATCTGCAAACTTGGTGTAGGCACAATGCTCTCCACACAGAAGGTCATGTAGTCAGTGATGCATTCAGTCAGGCTGTTGATGTCCTCACCATGAGAGCTTTGGAACATGCTCCAGTCTGTGGTGCTGAAACAATCCCTCAGCTCCTCAGTGGCGTAATCCGACCAAACTTTCACTGACTGTGCAATTGTCCTTCTCACCAGTGGAATGTAATGGGGGTAGACAAGGTTGACAAGGTTGAAAAGGTAGGTAGACAAGGCAGGTAGACAAGGTTGTGATCTGAACGACCCAGCGGGGGGAGGGGGGCCGAGGTGTATGCATCCTTAACATTTGTATAAAAAAGGTCCAGCCTTTTATTGTTCCTGGTTCCATGTGACATATTGTGTGAGCGTGGGGAGAGTGGAGCAGAGTGAAGAAGTCTGTTCTAACAAATCCCTATGAAAAGGGTGGATTAAACTTTATCGATTTCTGTTCTCTAAATAATACCTTTAAAATAAATTGGCTGAAACACTTCTTTAAAAACCCTAACTCTATTTAGAACGTCATACCATGTCACTTGCTGTCAAAACTGGGTGGTTTGAGCTTTTTCTTAACCTGTAACTATGATATTGATAAAGTCCCAGGGGCGTCTCTAGGTTTAAGAGACAAGGGTGGCTCAGCCCCTAGAAGATATTGCGCGCAAAGCGCGCGCCGAAATTTTTTCAGTGCACCTGCTAAGGCGTTGTCGAAGACAAGGGTGTAACTTTGTGTTGAAAGTTGGTGGGGACGGCTCATAAGGAAAGGGAGCTACCTGCGCGACGCCTTTTTTTTTTTTGTTGGAAAGGATAAAGCCAAAAAAATGCGAATAACATTTATCAATTTAATGCTTATAGTTGAAAACATAACTGTTACAATATTCACTTATATATTTTGTGCAAAAAATATCACATAAATCTAAACAGACAGTACAAATCAAAGAAATCAAATAAATATATCAATTTTGTAGAACATTGACAGTCAATTTTGGGTCACTTTTTAAAATTTATTTACTTTTAAACCAGGACACGGACAAGATCTATTAAGCAGAATATGATTAAGCAACTCCGTCTTTCTGTTAAGAACATCCACCAGCAGGGTATCCAGGGGGGGATTTACCATTAGACAATACTAGGCAGTTGCCTAGGGCCCCAAGTTCCTGGGGGCCCCATAAAACTCTGTTTCCATGTATGGTTAATACAACTAATCCTTATTTGTGCACATTAAATATGTTTTTGATAAAAATCCTTTGGCTAAAATGCCATCAGAACGCTGATAAATAGAGAGGAAAAAGGGACAAAACCTAGAACAAATAATGGATGTCTATTCTATTAACATTTCTCTATCTGTAGAATGGGTCTGTTTTATGGGTTTTCTTCTCAGGGGGCCCCCTGCCTGTCTTTGCCTAGGGCCCCAAATTTCCTAAATCCGCCCCTGAGGGTATCAATACTGATTTGATAGAATCTGGGAGAGTGGACTATGTTCAACCATCCATTTTCTTTAACCTTATCCCTCAGTGGGATCAGGAGGTGCTGGTGCCTATCTCTAGCCACGTTCTGGGTGAGAGGTGGGATCACCCTGGACAGGTCACCAGTCTGTCGCAGGGAGAACTTTTTTTATTTTCTTTCTGAGGAGTGGCATGAATGGGGTTTTAATCAGATATACACAGCACCGAAAGCAAAATACGTGTACAAAATATTGGTGGGGACTGTCCCCCTACCGGTCAAGATTGGTGGGGACATGTCCACACCAGTCCTTAAGGAAGTTACGCCTATGATTGTTCAGATTAACTTGTCTTCTTTATGGCTTTTATTCTGTGCTTTACTGCATTTGTTTTGGGAAAATATGAGGAAAAAATAAATACAGAAAAAAAAAATATTTTTTTTTAAATCGCAAAGTAATTATAGGGTGGCTAATGCCAAAGAAAGGATGACTGAAGCCACCCTTAAATAGGTCTAACGACGCTTATGTAAAGTCCCGATAAAAATGTCAGCCTTTCACCGCCAGGCCTTCCTTTCATGGTCCCTTATTTTCAAACACAACTTTTCACCCAACAAATATTTCATCTAGAACAATAAAGACATATTGTTTAAACATAAATCCTTATTTATTGATTATTGGTTTAATAATAACATTATTTTGGTTGACCAATTATTTAACAAAGAGGGTCTTCTTTACTCTTATAAAGAGTTTCTAGAAGAATACAAAATTCCTGTGTCTTCTATAGATTATGCCAAAGTCTTTGGAGCAATTTCTTCTGGTATTTGAATGTTATTTAACGCTCAACCAAGATTGGACACACAACAACAAACCTTATCAGTACTGACTGACACTCCAGTTGGTAAGATTTGTTTTTCTTGTAATAATAGTAAGAACAATAAAATAATTAGATCCCTGTTCAAAGCAGACTTCATTGCAGTTTCATATGTGATTCCATACTGGAATAAATTTGTGCAAAACATTGACTGGAAGAAGGTCTGGCTCTGAGTTTTTCTCCCGAGCTCAAAAAAAAAAAAAAAAAAAAACAAGAATGGGAGTGGTGAAGCAGCGGGAGTCATTCTGAATCGGAGCGGGATGGGAGTGGGAGTAATTTCACCAGGAGTGGGACGGGACAGGATTTAGATTTCTACCCTTGCCCGGGATCTGGACGGGACACAATTTTTTTCTGTGGGAGTGGGACGGGACAAGAGTGAAAATCCACTCCCATCTCAGACTCTAGTCTGAAACTTGTTTACCACGCTTTGGAAACGCACAGCACGATCACGTGACCAAACTCCCGCGGCAGATAATAAAGTCTTAAACTCACTGTGAGTAATTCCACATCTGGGCTGCATGTCTGCTGCTTCACGTGAACATGAGCCAAGCCGCACCATCTCTCCTTCACAAACACCGCCAGACCATGACACATATAATATGGAATAGGGTAAATAGACTTATAAAAATATCTAAACACTGTGGCTATAAGGCATGCAATATAATAGACCTATATATACAGTAAGATAAAAATGTAGAATGATAATCCCTATGGTCTAATGTAATAAAAAAGTGATAAAAAAAAATAGAAAAACATTTGAGAATGATTAAACTCAGCCACAGCTGGAACCAAACCCTCAACCTTCAGAACTGCAGACCACTCACTCTACCCTCTACGCTAACTGCTCGCAACACGTACCACCCCTCCCAGTTTGCTAATTGAGCTATCTAATCCTGACTCATGGGACGCCGAAATGGACTCAGACTGCCACCTAGTGGCTATAGTAGTCACATGTTTTTCACGCAATTTGTGAAACACGGGGAGCGTGAGTGAAGTGTCCATTTCCAACCAGCGGCCAATGTATTACAGTATGTAACCATATTCCGTCCGTTCGGAAAAAAGATGCGCTTACTTGTTACAAGCTAGTTTGTTACAAGCAGCACTGGCTGTCAGGCAGGTAGTTAACATAATAAACATTTTCTGCTAAGCTAGCCTTCCTGCTGAGACATTACACCATTTGTACAAGACAAGTAGAGCTATTTTATCCAGTGTAATTTATCACTTACCACTATCTTGTTTCTTCTTGTCATCCTCTTCCTTTCTCTTCTTTCTTTTTTGGCTTCCGGACGCATAACTCCGCTTCATTATGACTGGAGAGTGTTTATATTTTCCCGCAGCAGACATCACAAATCTGGCTGGCTGGCTGCTGTCAGCGACTACTGAGGGGGATTCTGGTATTGCCGGTAACAGTGTCACTGCACTTTACTGCATTGACTATCAAAGTGGCGTTCACAGTTTGTCGTTGCATTTTATTTTTAACCAGTCGTTGTCTTGGGGCCCCTGGCCAGCTCGGGGCCCCAAGCAATTGCTTGGTTTGCTTGCATTCTAGCGACGGGCCTGCAACCTTCCTTTCTTATCTAAAGTTTTTGAGAAAGTAGTTGCCAAAAAAGTGTGCGATCACTTAGACCATAATGAACCTTTTGAAGAGTTTCAGTCTAGCTTTAGATCTCATCATAGCACTGAAACAGCTCTGGTGAAGGCTGGAAATTATATTTTCATGGCCTCATATTTTCGGGGCGACAGTGGCGTTGGATGTGGGAGTTTGCCCTGAAATCGAAGGATTGACGGTTCAAGCCCTGACTCCGACTTTCATTGTCGTTGTGTCCTTGGGCAAGACACTTCACCTGCATTGTCTACTGATAGTGGTCAGAGGGCCGGGTGGCGCCAGTGTACGGCAGCCCCGCTTCTGTCAGTGAGCCCCAGGGCAGACTTGAATGTTTTGTTGGAATTAAAGGTACAGCACTAGACTGGTTTATATCTTATCTATCTGATTGATTTCAGTTTGTTCACGTAAATGAGAAATCTTTCTCATGCTCAAAGGTTACCTGTGGAGTACCACAGGGATCAGTGGTAGGCCCAATTCTCTTTATTATATATATTCTCCCAATCGGTAGAATTATTAGACAGCATGGGATTTTTCACTGTTATGCTGATGATACCCAGCTATATCTGTCTATAAATCCAGATGAAGCTAACCCATTACATAGATTACAGGCATGTATCAAAGACATAAAAACCCGGATGACTCTTAACTTTCTCCTTCTGAAGGCAGACAAAACAGAAGTATTTGGACCAGAGTCTTTGAAAAATAAGCTGACTAGTCAGTCACTTCATTTGGATGGGATTAAACAGATTTCAGATAATAAAGTAAAAAATCTTGGTGTTGTTTTGATCAGGGCCTGTCATTTAAAGAGGTTTCTAGAATGTCCTTCTTTCATCTGAGCAATATTAATAAACTAGTCCATGCATTTGTTAATTCAAGGCTGGACTATTGTAATTCTTTACTATCGGGAAGTCCACAAACTGTAGTTAAAGGTCTTCAGCTGATCCAAAATGCTGCAGCCAGAGTTATGATGAAAATTTAATTGAAAGATCATATCTCTCCTACCCTGGCTTCTCTTCACTCCCATCTCCTGTTAAATCCAGAATAGAATTTAAAAATCCTCCTTCTCACATATAAAGCCTTAAATGGCCAAGCTCCATCTTATATCAGATATAATTTTTCCTTATGTTCCAAACAGAACGCTTTGCTGTCAGTCTGCAGGTTTACTAGTGGTTCCTATAATTTCCAAAAGTAGAATGGGAGGCAGATCTTTTAGTTATCAGGCTCCTCTCCTGTGGAACCAACTACCAGTTTTAGTCCGTGAGGCCGAGACCCTATCTACTTTTAAGGCTAGGCTTAAAACTTTCCTCTTTGATAAAGCTTATAGTTACAGTGGCTCAGGTTATTCTGAGCTATCTCTATAGTTATGCTGCTATAGGTTTAGACGTCTGGAGGACATAGGGACCCCCATTTCATCATTCTGCTTCATTCTGTCTCTATTCTCCTATACTGCAGAATGTGTTAGTTCAATCTCTAATGTTATGCTCTGTCTGCTTTTTGTCATAGTAGCTTTGCCTCATCTTTTCCTGTTTGGCTGTGACACATTCCTGGATAGAAATATCAGCTGTGGCCTGCCGGTGGCGGGGCTGTCGCCTCTGCTCTCCCCAAAGAAGGTTCGAAGGAGGGGCATGAAGTGCCTGGTTAAAGTATTTTTTTTTGTTTTGGGGGAGGCTGTTCTGGTTGGGTGGCCTGCGCAGGATGGGTGGGCCCCGGTCCCGGGGGGGGGGGGGGCTCCCCTCCCCCCCATCCGGATTTTAGGTTCACTTATTGGGTCATCCGATAGTCCCGGGACCAACCACCGGTGCCACCGGGTTTTCGGTCCTGGTATTATTGGATGTGAGTGTTATGTGTGAATGTGTGTCCGCATTGTTATTTTATTTATTTATTTTTTTAATTTTATTTTTTTTGTTTCTGTGGTGCGAGTTGGGGCACTAGGGAGGGAAGGCATGATTGAGATTGTGAGTGTTTTTTGTTTGTTTTTTTCTCTCCCAGGTTGGGGTCTCAACTGCACCCTTTCCCAAATACATCTCAAGTCTCCGCTAAGTGTGGAGCCCATTCCCCCCGTCCTGCTCTCCCTCCGCTGGCTGGCGTCGGGGCTCACCGGTGCACTGGTGGAGCTCGGGGTCTGTGGGTGGATGCCCGGGTGGCTGCTGGCTTATTCCTGGCGGCCTCTCCGCTGGCCCCGGCCGGCCAGGGCTTTGCTGGGGCTCCTGTCTGGGGGTCGGGCGCCCCTGGGGCCTCGGATCCCTGGGGCCTTGGACTGGATCCACTTTGGGGTGGGGCTGGGTGTTGTTCGGGGATTTTCGGTGCCGGTGCCTTCGCTTCAATGCCGGTTCCTGGGCGATGGTTTTTCTGATGCAGGTTCTGTGGTATCGGTTCGGGGGGGGGGGGGACCTTCACGGCATGGTGAGGTGCAGGTCTTGGTTCTTGTTTTGGGCTCCGGTTTTTCCGCTTTCATTTCTCCTCTTGCATAGGGGAATTTTTATTTATTTTAATTTTAATTAATTTAATTATTGTTGCTGCTTCTCTGGCTTCGTCCGGTGCGGGAGCGGCATTGTTTGCTCCGCTCTGGCTTTGTGCTGCCAGCGGGCTGCTGGGGCGGGGGGTGATCATGCCAGCTGCGGTCTGCTCTTGCGGTCGGGCGCCGGGCGGCTTTTCTGCTCTTGGGTTAATTCTGTGCGGTCGTGTTGGGTATTGCGGCCGGTCGCCGGGGCTTGGTGCCGGGGGGCGGGGCAGTTTCGGTGCTCTGTGGGGGGGTGTTCGGTGCCCAGCCCTACTTCAGGGTGGTCGGCTGCCAGCGGAGCCCACGGACTAGTCCCTGCGGTTCCCCGGGGCGCCGGCATGGCAGTGGCTAGGGGGCTTCTTCAGGTGCTGTCTCTCCTCCTCCCTTGGTGGGGGTCTGATTTCCGGGGCTGGCCCCTCCTTGGTGCCTTTGCTCTTGGGGTCCCTTTGGGCACCTGGGGCTTTGAGTCTCCCGGTGCTGGACTCAGTGCTCTGGGGGGTGTGCCTCTTCAGCTCTCCACAACCACTATTGAGCATTTTTCCTATGGATAAACTTTACATGCACAACTTTACATACAGGTGCTTGGCTCCAGGTACTCAGAGATTAACTTCCAAACAGAAACCCCACATTCATATCTTCAGGCAACACAGAGTATATGTCAGACTTAATAATACTACTTCAGCGATAGTTTCAAGGTGTTGCTTTATCGTATCTCTCGTACCATGTCTTTCGGTTGTGCTGTTCTTTTTTCATCTCGTTACTGGTGATCAAGCAGACTGAAAATTTTGTTTCACTGTCTCCTTTCTATCTCTTCTTTCTTTCATCTTTTCTCTTTTTTGTCTTTTTTCCCCTTTCTTCTTCTGTTTTTCTGCTCTATTTACATTGCAGTGTCCATATAAACTGCAAAACCCCCTGCATAATTATAATAAAGCAATTTATATGCATGAAACAAGTGGAGCAATATGGCAATTGCCATACTGCTACACTTGTGAAAGTAAAATCTGTTGGGCTCTTTTTGGCATCAAGACAATTATTCTTATAACCACATTGCCAGACAGGACACTGTTAAAAAAGAAAAAAAAAGAAAAGAAAAGAAATATCAGCTGTGCTGCCATGAACACCCTTGTTTATGGATGTTGGATATCGGCCTGTTTTCCAGTGTAGTCCTGTTTCTCTGACTGTGACTGGGTGGATGTGCTCTCTTCATCCTCTGACATGGGAGTTTACCTATGGTTTACCTTTGGAATGCTGTGGAATGCTATGGTATAAGAGCCTCAAAGTATGACATTTCTGAAATTTTGAATTGAAAAAGCTTCACGGGTGGGAAGCAATACATCTTTAAACTTGGACACAAAGACCAATGTATTGTTTTTTTTGTTTTGTTTTTTTTTTTTTACTTTTTTTTGAGAGGTAGAGGTGAGTTTTGAAGATTTTATAAAGATCCAGAGGCAAACAGGGGCAAAAATCCCAAACTACAAAATGGTGAAAACCAAAAAATCTGAAAACCTCCGGGAATACATACATGGGGAGCAAGGAGCAAACAGTGACTGATCATGAGATCTATAAATGAGACATGAACAAAGACCAGGCTAATCAGCAGATTGGGAGCAGGTGCAGACAGGAGTCTAGAAGGGAGCTAGGGAAAGAAGACTGACACAAGAGGGCATCAGAGGGCAAACAACAACTAAGAACTCAAATACAATCAAAAATAACTAGAATAACACAAAATGGATATCAAACCAATAAACTAGAAAACACAGAAAGAGAACCGAGTGCAGACTCATAACACCTGAACCTCTTTCTAGTCATTGTCTTCATGGTTCTGATCTCCTACATTTCCCTGTTACCAGCTAGAGCCCATATCAAGGTTCCCCTGATCAGAGAGGGCATCGTTATCATGCCTATCAACCAGCTTGAGCCAGCACTCACTGATCCCACCAGACCCCGGACTGTGAGAAGGTTAGTGACCGTCACTACTATCTTCTGCCCTTAACAGTTGGTTTGGTCACTCACCTGCTGTTTCTGCTTCCAGAGGTTCCTACCAGAGATGCTGACGATAACCCTGCAACTTGCTACATTTTACCTTTACCAAGTCTAAATCCTTAGATTTCCTTAGAATGTCAGGCACTATGCAGGCTCTGGTTTAAAACTGAACTTAAAGAATATCACCACTCTATTTGCTTTATCTCAGATCTTAGATTGGCCTTTTTTTAATTAAAGAAACATTGCTACAAAGCCGCTTGCTTGAGCGGAGCTAGATATGTTTAAAGATGTTTAATTCTCATCACACTGTGTTCCTCTGCCTGCCCATGTCATCAGTGGTTTGGAGCATTCAACCAGAGCTCTGTTTAATGCTCAGCCTCTCCTTTTGACCAGTGCTGTCTTCAAAGTCTGTGTAATGGCATGGTGTACATACACTATATTGCCAAAAGTATTTGCTCACCTGCCTTGACTCACATATGAGCTTAAGTGACATCCCGTTCCTAATCCATAGGGTTCAATATGACGTCGGTCCACCCTTTGCAGCTAGAACAGCTTCAACTCTTCTGGGAAGGCTGTCCACAAGGTTTAGGAGTGTGTTTATGGGAATTTTTGACCATTCTTCCAGAAGCGCATTTGTGAGGTCGCACACTGATGTTGGACGAGAAGGCCTGGCTCTCAGTCTCCGCTCTAATTCATCCCAAAGGTGTTCTATCGGGTTGAGGTCAGGACTCTGTGCAGGCCAGTCAAGTTCATCCACACCAGACTCTGTCATCCATGTCTTTATGGACCTTGCTTTGTGCACTGGTGCACAGTCATGTTGGAAGAGGAAGGGGCCAGCTCCAAACTGTTCCCACAAAGTTGGGAGCATGGAATTGTCCAAAATGTCTTGGTATGCTGAAGCATTCAGAGTTCCTTTCACTGGAACTAAGGGGCCAAGCCCAGCTCCTGAAAAACAACCCCACACCATAATCCCCCCTCCACCAAACTTTACACTTGGCACAATGCAGTCAGACAAGTACCGTTCTCCTGGCAACCGCCAAACCCAGACCCGTCCATCAGATTGCCAGATGGAGAAGCGCGATTCGTCACTCCAGAGAACGCGTCTCCACTGCTCTAGAGTCCAGTGGCGGCGTGCTTTACACCACCGCATCCGACGCTTTGCATTGCACTTGGTGATGTATGGCTTGGATGCAGCTGCTCGACCATGGAAACCCATTCCATGAAGCTCTCTGCGCACTGTTCTTGAGCTAATCTGAAGGCCACATGAAGTTTGGAGGTCTGTACTGATTGACTCTGCAGAAAGTTGGCGACCTCTTCGCACTATGCGCGTCAGCATCCGCTGACCCCGCTCCGTCAGTTTACGTGGCCTACCACTTCGTGGCTGAGTTGCTGTCGTTCCCAAACACTTCCATTTTCTTATAATACAGCTGACAGTTGACTGTGGAATATTTAGGAGCGAGGAAATTTCACGACTGGATTTGTTGCACAGGTGGCATCCTATCACAGTTCCACGCTGGAATTCACTGAGCTCCTGAGAGCGACCCATTCTTTCACAAATGTTTGTAAAAACAGTCTGCATGCCTAGGTGCTTGAATTTATACACCTGTGGCCATGGAAGTGATTGGAACACCTGATTCCAATAATTTGGATGGGTGAGCAAATACTTTTGGCAATATAGTGTACCTCTGCTTCCTGTTTCTCTGTAACCTACAAAACAACAGGAATCTTTCCATTTACTTCCACCTCCGGAGCCCCTATTACCCGTCACACTCAGTAATGGACAGGGAAACTTAATATGACATGAACTCTCCCCCTATCCTCTCACAATCCTCATGTCTCCTCCTTTTTCATCTCAATCTTCTCAGCAGTCAACATCCTTCACCAGGCTTGTGCTATTATGACTTTCATCTCTATATAATGATTTACTTGAGTACCCTGTGTTATTTTCACAGCGGTTGCTAGTGTTTTAGTTTTCCTTGAAATGGACATGCAGGGATTTTTTGTGCATCTGTTTCTGTTGTGATCTACAGTTGCAGAACAGTGCCTTAACAATGTATGCAGTTGCCTGTTGGTTTGTTTGAACACTCATCAGTGCCACCTGCTTGCATAGTAGCCTCTTAATTATCAGATCAAAGGCAGTGAAAAGGTGATAAGTGGTTAGAGGCTGAAGCCGCAAGCTTTTGGCCTTTGATCACATTTGCCCCTTCTTTTGCAACAGCAGCCTGCTTTGAATTAAATATGGACAGACATCTCTCTTTAAGTTTTGCCCTTCCTTATTTCAAAGCTGGTGCTATTTCTGTGTGATTTATGTATTTGGGGAGAGTAACCACTTAACCTGGCAATAAATGGTTTTGAACTTCAACAGAATTGAATGTTCAATCAAGTTCTAAGCCCTTGTATGAGGTTACTAGTCACATCTCTTGCTTGACCAATGAAGTAGCCCATTAAGTCTCAGTTATTATAGGTTTCCCTCTGTGTGCATGGTGCATGTTTGTGCCAGTCTTTTTTGATGTATCACTTGTTGGCTCATACATCTAATGATAAAGAAAACTGTCATTTTGGTTAGTAGCTTTTTGACCCACATGCAAAATCACACTGGCAACCAATGAGCTTTCATCTTTTATTTACAAAAAGCAACAAGAATCTGGAAGTGGAGAACTGCAGGAAGTCATTTAAACTTTCTGTTTTTTCTGAGGGTAGAAAGCAGACTCATCAGGAAGGAGTTGGTTGGTGACTACTAATGACTGATGGCTTTGCTTACTTAAGAGAGGAAGGGGAGGTAGCATGGATCCATAGTGGTTTGATGCAGACTTTACCCTAAAGGTCCAGGAGAATGTGAATGTGATCCGAGAGCATTGGTACTTGCAAGAGACGTGCTGGAGAGCTGGCAGGCAGGTGATGATGGCTAAATGGGAACTGCTGTGAGAGCTTTTCCATGAAGATCGGAGTTGAACTGATGTTCTCCGGTTTTCTGGAACAAAAGCAGAGTCCACATTGAAGCAGATTCACAAGATGACAAATTTTATTGAGAAGGATATCACTGGTTTAGGTCTTTGACCTCAGTACCATTAGGGGTAATCATCCAGTAAAGGGAGATGATCCTTCACCTCCTTAGATACAGGGTAGTAATCTTGACGTTTTCTCAGGTGTGTAGCAACATGGGTTGGCACAGCCAACAGCAAAGATCCTTTCTAAGAAAGGAAGCTCAGTCACACCAGAAAAAAACAAAACCACAGAGACCCTAACAAACACCGGACCAAATATGGCTTGGACCAGGCAAGCTAAATGGTATACTTATGCATGACTAGTAGAGCTTTTCTTGCCAGGGTTATAACACTACCTCTGGTTTGCATTAGACCAGAAACTATTCATGAGTGCAGAAAAAATATTAAGTTTAAACAGTGCGGTTCACATCACCAGGAAACGTCACCAGATGGCAGGCAGCAAGGCAGTTAAAGAGGAAGCAGCAAGGGGGGGGGGGGGGCATTCACTGGACCAGCATTCAGGTGCTCGGGCTGCCCTTTTATGGGCCACTCCTGTAATGAAAGTGGGACGACTGTTGAACATCAGAAACTAGTTTTTCTCTCCCCCACCCCATCTACTCAGGAATGTCATAAAGGTTGAAAGTACTGTCCTTCCACTTCCCTCTCCCTCTCCCTCTTTTTTTTCATTCTGGTGACCCTTCCCACTCACATTGCTCCTGAATTGTTTATGTGTTTTCAGGTGGCTAATAACATGTGCCTTTCTACAGTGGTGGGCACAGGTCAGTTAATTACAGAACAACTAATATAAAATCTGACTTTCAATTTAAGATTTATTGACTAACTTTCTTGATGACTTTTGAAATGGTTTGCTGATGGGTTAGTCTTCATTTATATTGTGTTCCTATGTTGGGATCCAATAATAACATCCTGTGTTGTAATAACAGCTACAAGTTTACACAATGTAACTGACAACATACAAGATTTACTGAAAAAGGTGAAAGTAACATTTTGCAGTTCGCATCAGTTTACTGGAATTTATTTATTCAAATTGTATAAGCAAATTTCAACACTTATGAAACACTGAAGAAATTAGGTAACATCCACTCAAACTTTACAATTTCCAATAAGGAAAGACCTCAGGCTTGGATTAAATCCATGATCTCCATGTAACAGTGTTACAAACTACACCACCATCTGCTTTACAACAGTTACTCATACTGTTTACCCAATAGGGCTGCCAAAGTAATCTAAATCAATATTGCTGACTTTTTCAGACAGAAACATAACAAAGCAAAACTGACAGTGTATGTACGCTTAGATTTAAGGAACTAATTTCAAATATTGCACTGTTTGTTGTTTCACTGTTATCTTTTCCCGAATTGTTCAGAAGAGCAGTTACCTCCTGGTACATGCAAACACTGTGATGCACAAAACCATTGTGTACATTTTTAGAAATCATTTTTGTGTTGCATATGATACTGTCAGGATTAGTTAAGAAATGAGAATTTGCTGATTTTAATCTAACCAATTTGCTACTGTAAAGAAAAAGATCATGATCTTGTTTGTCTTTACCATCAACCAAATTCACTTTTTAACAGAGTAAACCTTAGCAAGACTGTGGCACAGTGCTTTCTAGGTAGCAGAACCAATGTAATAGAAAGGCATTATACCTTGACCCAGCTTAACAATCTAAAACTGATCTGATAACCAAGGTAGTGTGTAGACAGAATAAAGGGGCTATATGATGACAGAGGACGAAAGTGGAAGTTACCGTATTTTCACGACCATAAGGCGCACCGTACTAAAAGGCGCAGTCTCAGTTATGTGTCTCATTTCTGTATTTAACACACACATAAGGCGCACCGGACTATAGGGCGCGTTTTTTATATACAGGTACATGTCCTTTCCTACCTTTAAATACCTCTACTGCGTATTTAAAAATACAGCGGGGGCAAAACTGAGTATGACTGTGCTTTATTCATGTATTTATTACAAAGTATTAATCAAACCTGGGTGCTGGCCGTGAGACAGACACATCGCAGATGACACAGCGCTGTGATCACTCCTAAATTAACAGAAAATCCTGAAACCTGCCGACGGAATATGTTTGCTTTTATTACCGGTATCCTGGTGCCTGCAGTTAAAATTATTTAGATGAAAAACACCTGCCAGCAGCCGCGGTGAACCTGGAGGCTACCCGGCCTAGAGGCTGCTGTTGAAGGGATTTCTGCTGTCGGTGCACCGCTAGTATGTGGGGGTCTGAGCGCCTCCGACAGAAATAGATAGTCTGGATGAATTGACTGCAATTATGAAGTTTTCAGGTGGACTTTCTCACTTAAAAACATATTAAAACTACTTTATTCCCACTGATCACAGCAAATATAGCTGCAAGATTTAGATTATTTAGATGAAAAAACACCTGCCAGCCACCGCGGTGAAGAGGAGGAGACCCGCCCAGAGGCTGCTGTTGAATTAAGTTTTCAGGTAGAAAAATAGAGCGGGAGCAAAACTGAGTATGATTGTGCTTTATTCATGTATTTATTACAAAGTATTAATCAAACCCATCAAAGTCATCATCCTCTGTTTCTGAATTAAACAGCTGCGCTAAATCAGACATGCCAATTTCCTTTCTTCGCTGTCAGAGTCACTTTCCGTGCAGCGCGGCTCCTCAGAAATAATGCCGGCTTTTGCGAAAGCTTGAACAACAGAGCCAGCAGACACGTTAGTCCAAGCATCTACAATCCATCCGCAAACGGTGGCGTAACTTGCCCGGCGCTGCCTTCCACTTATCCTGAAACTGTGGTCTCCGTCTGTCATCCATCGCTCCCACGCCACTCGCAGCCTTACTTTGAACGGCCGCTTCACACCGATGTTGAGCAGTGGAAGTTCCTTTGTCAGACCCCCCGGGATAACGGTGAGCACAGCGTCCATTTGATTCACCATGTTTTTCTTATCAGCTGTGAGATGGGCACGCAGTCACAGATTAACTGCGATGGTGATGCGTGGAAAAAAACACCTGTTCTCCTCACATACACCTCCCTCAGCCACGCTTTCATCATCTCCTCATCCATCCAGCCCTTTTCATTTGCGTTAATATCATATGTCATCAGAGCGCTGTGTCTGTCTCGCTGTCAGCTCCCAGATCAGCTTCTCTGATTGGTTGATGCGGCGCGTCCAGCAGCAAAACTTAAATTTTTCCATCTCTGCAGGACCTTTTGCTGCACCTATACGCGCGTCAACCATTGACTTTCCATGTAAACTCGCTGCTTCTGCTGCACCTGCTGGGTCCGGTTCACACCGATGTCGAGCGGTTGAACAGCGAGCACAGCGTTAATTTGTTTCCCCATGTTTTTCACATCAGCTGTGAGATGGGCACGCATGGAGTCACATATTAACAGCGATGGTGATGAGTGGAAAAAAAACACCTGGTCTCCTTACATTCAGCCACTCTTTCATCATCTCCTCAATGAGGTGGTCTCAAAAGTCGCAGTTACAACACACATAAGGCGCACCGCACCAAAGGGCGCACCGCACATTTTGAGGGGAAAAAAAGACGTTTAAGTGCGCCTTATAGTCGTGAAAATACGGTAACTGACATTCACAGAAACTGGAATATTGTAGGCGTTTTCTTCTGCGTCGCAAAAAGACAAGATGGGTGCTGAGGAAAAATATGTTACTTTATGATATACAAGCATAGGTACATTTATTTTTACCCCTTTAAAAACTCCCGATGGCAAAATGAGGAGGTGAGAAACTATAAGCCTACCACCACCTGCTAAGATATAGCCTTGCTGCATGTTAAATTCTCCATTGGTCATACACTGCATATTCCCTCAGGAATTATCACATAATATTAAGAATCATTTAACAAAACATCTGGTTAGGGAAATGATTATTTAAAATATTATTTAGCAGAGCGTGGTGCAGAGTTTAAGCATGTGACCCATGTGCAGAAGCTTTGGTCCTCAATACGGTGGTCGCATTTTTGAGTCCTGGCCTGGTAATTGCCCAATTAGTGCTGTATTTGATACGGTCAAACATAATATTCCTTTAGAAAGACTTGAACCTTTTGTGGGAATTAAGGAAACAGTGATAGGTTCTATCGTTATTGTGCAAAATATAGAAATATGCATGGCTGAGAAAAGAGCAGATGTATTTATTACTTCAAGAATAGACTGTTGTGATTCTTTAGTATCAGGAAGTCCTAAAACTGTAGTTAAAAAACCTTCAGCTGATCCAAAACGTTGCAGCCGGAGTTCTGATGAAAATTAAAAAGATAAAATTTTTCCTTTTTAAGCTTCTCTTCATTTGCTCCTTGTTAGAGCCACAATAAAATGGAAATCCTTTCATCTATAAAGCTCTAAATAATGATTCCCCATCTTATTCCTAAGAAAGCAGTTCGCTCTGAATCTACAGGTTTACTAGTGGTTCCTAGAATTTCTGAAAGCAGAACAGGTGGCAGGTCTTTTCGGTTTCAGGATCCTGTCCTGAAGCTTCTTGATAAAGCTTATAGTTAAAACCAGAGTGATGATTAGTTGCTGGGTAAGTAGAGGTAAAGCATTTACAGCCCCATGTGGAGGGGGAGGTTCAGTCTGGACAGAGGTTCATCCTTGGCTCTACCTTTGCCTTACTGTGGCTCTATCTGTCTCATACCCTAACGAAAATAGCCAGTTATCCGAAACCATTGCCTATATTAATGCTGCTATATGTTTAGGCTGATGAATCCCATAGGTACCATTTTTCATTATTCTGCTTCATTCTATCAACATTCTCAATTTCTGCAATATCTGAGTTTAACTCATAACTTTATGTTCTCTCTTCTCTTACCTGTCAAGGTACTGTAGCTTCATCTAAGCTGTTCGTGACTCAATCCTGGATTAAAATATAAGCTGTCCTCCGGCCATCAACATCTCTCAAACTCTTTTTTTAGATGTTGGAGCTTGGTGTGTTTTTCAGTTTATTCCTGCTTCTTTTACTGTGATTGTCTGTATGTGCTCACTTTTATCTGACAAAGGGGCTGTGGCTTGGAATTCTTTGCCTGGCTGTGTCTTTCCTGGACAGGGCAACCTAAGAAGCTAGTTAGCAGTTACTTTTTTTTTTAAATCTCTGCTTCTTTTTGTGTGTTTACTTTTATTTCCTTGAACTCCAGTCGGCCCCAGCAGATAGCTGCTCAGACTGAGCCTGGTCCTGCTGGAGGTTCCTTCCAGTTAAAAGGGAATTTTCCTCTCCACTATCACTACACGCATGCTCAGAGTTGGGGCATTGCTACAGAGTCAATGACAAAATCCAGGCGAAAATTATTGTAACAGCTCATAAAAGAGCAGCTTGCATAGTTGCGTCTTTCTCTGAGTACATAGGTTGATAGGTTTTATTTGATTTTCATGAGCTGAGTCAGGAGGTTTTATTTAAAATATGTATAAATATGAATGTTGTCAGTTTAAGCTGTTGAGAAATCATACAATTGTAGAATTGTGCTGCTTAAGGTAGTTGCATGTTGGAGTATCTCGACTAGCTTTGTTCTGATATTCTTTTTTATGAGAACTTTAGTTTCTCTATTTGTCGATCAGATTATTTGTTTTCAATTTTTTTTTGCTTCTGGTGTTGAATGTTGTTAAACTGGAAGGATATATTAACCGATATTTTTTTGTTTTTGAATACTAGTTATGATGGGTAACTACAGCAACCATAGCAAGTTGATTTTTTACATCCCGGAGCAGCTAATTAACAAACTGAAACAAAGCTGAAACAAAAGGTGAACTACTTACACAAGTACCAGCTAAGAAAAAAAGGTGTCGGGATGCATTGCAGGAACAAAGAGATAAGAAAGGAACAGGAAAATTAAGCCATATCTTCCATCAATCATCATGGGCAATGTGAGATCTTTAGGAAACAATTTAAAGAAACTCTATGCCCTAGCAAGAATCCTGCCAGAATATCGCTAATGCAGCATTATGAAACATAGCTGCAGGATTATATCTCTGACTTCAGCGTTTCTCTTCCAGGCTTTATGACTATATGAGCAGACTGAGATTTAATGAAAACGGGAGAATTCAAAGGTGGTAGATTGGCAGTGTAATGATTCTGTGTCATGGCTCTGCACTTTTTGGTTCTGTTTGAGCTTTCTTTTTGAGTTTTTAGAGTTACTTTGATTCATGTTTTTCCCGTATTTTTTAGTTTCATTGGTTTAATTCCCATTTTGTGGTGTTTTCTGGATGTATTTGAGTTTTTTGTATTTCTTGTTTGCCCTCTGTTGACCTCTTGTGTCAGCCTCCTTTCCCCTAGCTCCTTTCTTGATTCCTCTGTCCACACCTGCTCCCAATCTGCTGATTAGCCTGGTCATGTTTCTGTCTCTCATTCACACACCTCCTGTTCAGTCGCTTTTTGCCCTGTCATTTTGTTGCCTTTCATATGTGTTTTCCTGGATTTCAGAGTTTTTTTTTTTTTGTGGATTTTTGCTTCTGTTGACAACCTTTGGATATTCAACTTAAATCTTTGCATTTGGGTCCTTCAAACCTCCACATAAGCTGACAGTAGGAACCAGCCAGAAATGGACCCAGCAGCAGACTTGGGCTGTTTTGGGGCTCAGGAGAGACAGCTCAACAAACAGGTGGAGAAACTGGTGTTGTTGCGACTGGATATGATTCAACTAAATGCACAACAGGGTCAGTTCATGACTTCTTTTACTAAACAACTTAACTTCCTTGTGGATCAGATCCAGAGGTTTCAGAGCTCCCCAGATCATCCTGCTTCTAACCATACTCCTCCACCTAGCCAGGTCAGTTTTCTCTGTGGTCTCAGCAGTCACCTCCATGACCAACAGCTAACTCCACTGTCAGATCCTTTCAGCGTTTCTTCTCAGTCAGATCTTCTTAGGGTTTCTTCTCCATCATTTCCTCTTAGCATTTCTTCTCAGTCAGATCCTCTTGGCGTTTCATCTCAGCCAGACCCTCTTAGTGTCCTAGCTGAGACCCCTCTAGTGTTCCCTGTCCAGGGTCAGATCCCTCTAGGGTTCCCTCTCCAGGCTTCAACCCCTCTAGTGTTCCCTTTCCAGGGTCAGACCCCGCTAGTATTCTCTCTCCAGAGACCCCTGAACCCGCTCTGTGTTCAGGGACCCCTGAGCATGCTCTGTGCCATCCAGAGACCACTGAGCATGCTCTGTGCCATCCAGAGACCGATGAACATGCTCTATGCCGTCCAGAGACCCTCAAGCCTTATGTCGGCCTATGCTGTGAAACAGAGCACTATAAGTTTCCCTCCAAGGCCCCTCAGCGGGTGCTTCTCATGTCCTAGAACCCTCCAGAGGCATCCATTATTACTTGTAGTGACGCCTTTTTGTGGGCCCCAAGCAGTGCCGCTTCTTTGTGGGTCCCAAGCTGTGCTGCCTTTTCGTGGGTGTCAAGCTGTGTCACCTCTTCCTGGTTTCCTGCTGCAGAGATGCTGACTTCCAAGGTTCCTGCTGCAGAGACACAAACCTCCAAGGTCCCTGCTGCAGAGACGTCATCCTCAGAGGTCCTCCTCCATCACCATCCTCACGGTCGTCCTCCAGAGGTCCTCCTCCGTGGCCCTACCAACAGCTGTCCTCCTCCGTCACCATCCTCATGGCAGTCCTTCAGGGGTCATCCTTCGCCACCGTCCTCAAGACCGGCTTCCAGAGACTTTACTTCCCCCAAGGCCTCGCAGCCGGACTCCAGAGAATTTGCTTTGCCCTCAGCCTTGCGGCCACTCTCCAAAGACTGTGCTTTGCCTCTGGCCAAATGTCTTTTGGCCTTCAGAGAATAATTTTTTTCCTCATCCTCCTTTGGTGAGTTGTTTTGAGTTTGGACTCCGTTTTTTTTTTTGCCCTCCTCCTGCTCCCTCATCCAGCCAACCTGGGTGGGTTACTTTCTATGGACTTTTTAGGGCATCTGGTATCTGCACTTAAGAGGCTACTGTCATGATTGCGTGTGATGATTCTGCCATTTTTGGTTCTGTTTAAGTTTTCTTTTTCAGTTTTGAGTTTCAATTTGAATAACGTGTTCCTGTATTTTCTAGTTTTATTGGTTTAATTCCCATTTTGTGGTGTTTTCTTGATGTTTTTGATTCGTCTGTACACATCTGCTCCCAATCTGCTGATTAGCCTGATCTTTGTTTCTGCCTCTCATTTATACACCTCCTGTTCAGTCACTGCTTGCTGGTTCCTTGTCATTTCTTTGCCCTTCATTTGTGTTTTCTTTGATTTCAGGTTTTTGTTTGTGGATTTTTGCTTCTGTTGACAACCTTTGGATATTCAACATCCATATCTGTATTTGGGTCCTTCAAACCTACACATTAGCTGACAGTAGGATCAACCAGAAATGGACCCAGCAGACTTGGACTCAGTTTTGGGGCCCATGAGAGACAGCTCAACAAAAAGGGGGAGCAACTGGCGTTGTTACAACTGAAGATGAAGCAACTAAATGGATATTAATAACCTTTAAACTTGCAAGAAACCACCTCAGCTTCCATCTTTGGGTCCTTCAAACCACCACTCAACCTTAAAGGCAGTGCTTGCGAGCAGATGGTGCTCCAAGCCGTGTCGCTGTGAAGATTTGTGACTGTAGCCCAGATATTGAACTATTGTCAGTTGGTTTTCATCCAGATTACTTGCCAAAGAGTTTATCGGTTTTCTGTTGCAACCATTTACATCCTACCTTCTGCCTTTCCAGACACTGCATGTGAGGAAATCAGTATTTGATAAGCTTCTGTCAAAAGCCAAATGCATTTGTGTCATTCAATGACTGTGTGACTGACTATATCAAGTTCTGTGTAGGTAACGACATCCCAACAAGAACATTGAAATATTTCCCAAAGAAACCGTGCATGACAAGTGGTCTGAAGCAACTGCTTAACCACATAAAACAAGCCTTAAAGAAGGGAGAAAGTCAATTAATGAGGAGTGTACAGAATAAACTTAAGTACAACATAAGACAAAGCAAGGAGGCCTACTGGAAGATGTTGAAACTCCTGCAAATCAACAGAGATATATAGTCAGGGATTCAATTAAATTCAGTTTACTTATATAGCACCAATTAATAACAAATGTTATCTCAAGGCACTTTACAGTTTACCAGATCATACAGTCAAATTGATTAAAAGTTTTCTATTTAAGGAAAAGCAGTTCATTGCATTGACTCATTGACTCGAAGGCAATCCCTAACACTAAGTATGCTTGTAGTGACAGTGGAGAGGAAAAACTCCCTTTTAACAGGAAGGAACCTCAAGCAGAACCAGGCTTACTGTGAGCGGCAATCTGCAGAGGCCGATTGGAGTTCAAGGAGACATAAGCAAAGATAAAAAAGTCAACTGTAAAATGTGGCCCCATCCAGGAAACACACAAGCAGGATGAAGAAGATCACATGCTTCCAGCAGAAAGTAGACGGATGGAAATCTGGACAGAGCCAACAAACTGAATACATTCTTCAATTGGTTCGGTTCAAGAACAAGCTCAGCATCTCTCTTTCTTGGCCACAGTCCAATGAACATTCTTCTCTCCTCTCCCCTTCACTCTCCTGCATCTATGAGGTTGTTGTCTGCCAAATCAGAAGATGGTGCTGCTCGCTGTACCTTTCCCCTTTCACTCTCTAGAAGTCAAGTGAAGAGGCAACTGGAGGGACTCAAACACAATAAGTCACCACGGAACTGATGTTGTCATCCCTAGAGTCCTACAGGCCTTGTCAGAGCAGCTCTTTGGGATTCTATAGCACCTCCAATGCCAAAGAAGACTAAACAAACAGTCCTCTGTGACTACAGACCTGTTGACCTGACATCCCACATTATGAAGGTCCTAGACAGACTTCTATCAGGTCCTAGCTTTGTTGCTAAAATGCTTAGTATGTTAAATTTCTTAAATTATATATGATATGTGTTTGATCATGCACACCTGAATGAAAAAAGTCCAACATTTGAGTTCTGAAATTGTACCTGAAATATCCTGCTCTAATTCCAGACACCAGAAGCTCTAACAGCACTATTGCAGCTCACTGTTTCTGTTGGGTAAGTACAGTGACCTGCAGTACAAGATAAGAGAAAGGAAGGAGGACTAAAAGGAAGTAACCTGTACTTATACCTCTCTAGGGCCATTGCCAAATAAATATTTCCCAGATATGTGTTTAATAATGCACCTCCTAATGAAAGATGGTTAAAGTGTTCCCAGCCCAGTAGGTACTACTGTGTGAAAAATACATTTAAAAGTCACCCAAATTTCCCCAGCGATTTAAATTTACCAATTGACTTTGTGCTTCATATAACTTCATAAATCTTTTCTTAGTCTTCATGATTAGGATTCTAGGATTTTCTTAATAATAATATTTTAAGGGGATTACAAAGTGTCGGCTTCTAAGGCAGGAACCTCTGCAGGGGGAGAACACAGGTTAGTGACCACATTTAATATAGACTGGCTTGGACTCACTGTTGTGGTTTTGAGGTTGCTCCAGGGTTCCTGTTTGTGGAGGCTTTTACTGTTTTGGAGATTACTTAGCTGGAGGACAGGCAGACTTATTGTGGTCCTGAGGAGCAGCGGAGCAGATTGTCAATAGTTGTCCTAAAGTGGGTGTCGTTCTAATAAGGTGAAACTTTCTTTCTCAGCGAGACGAGAGGATTCCTTCCAGGGCTTGAAGGACTAGCTTTTTCCAGTGGATCTTTAGAAATCCCAATACTGGCAAACACTCTGGCGAGGAGATGGTGACAGTTTGCTGCTCATATACTCCTCAGACGGTGATGACCAACGAGCTGCAGGTGTGAGTAGTTGAGAGCAGGAAGAGGCCCACCAGGCCAACAGAGGTACAATGGCACCATCTGGTGGATGCATGGAGACACTTAAAAAGAACAAAAACAACCCCCACAAACTGGAACCCTAACAATAATTCATTAACTAGCTTAATGACTGTCTTACATAGAATCTTCCTACTGAAGATGACTTCTTACTTAGAGTATATTGTCCCTTAGTGGGGAGTTTTTCATCTACATTTTTACAAAACTTCTTTTTGTTTCAGGGATAGCAGCAGCCTTAGGCCCAATCCCAGACCTTCCCACGATGCAGTACCCTTTCAATATAGAGTGTCACTCCCTATTAAGCCACACCTACAGCAGTGGAGGGCACCTTAATAGAAAGTGGAGACCATAAATCAGAATGGGATCGCCATTTCAAAATTTCACTTTGTATACACAGAGTGTACAGCTCTCATGACATTTCCATTCCTTAAAGTGCAGTAGTGATCAAATGTTAAGATTATGGTAGAAAATAACATGGTGCAAAACATGCATTGACATGGTCATTTTAATACTGAGTCTGTGACATGATTTAGGGTTTTTTCAACATTCAGCAGTCTGATGGCAGTGGGGAAGAAGCTGTTTCCGAATCTGCTGGACCTGCATTGAATGCTTTAAAACCTCTTCCCAGAGAGCAGCAGGGAAAACAGTCTATGGTGGGGTTGTGAGGGGTCAGTGATGATGCTACGGGCTTGGGACATGCAGCGCTGGATAGAAATGTCTTTTATGGAGGGAAGAGGAGTCCCGATGATCTTCTCTGCTGTTCTCACCACTATTCCTACCTTCTTCCAATCTGTGGCGCTGTAGCCTCAACATCACACAGTGAGACAGCTATCAGAACGCTCATTATGGTGCTTCTCGTAGGGAGTTAAAGATCTTCTAGCTGCAAAGGGTTGACCATTATCTTAGTAAACCCTTATAGATTAGGAAAAGGATGTCACTCAAACTCAGAATTAAGTAAAGGGGGAAATAAAAATCTCATATTTCATTGTTTTGAATTTACTTGTTGTTATTTGTAAGAGGTGTACTTTATATACAGATAAAATATACACAACAATGTTAAAACATAAATCAGAGTAGAGCTAAACAAAAATATTTTTAGTTTTTATCAATTAAACTTGACAAAACTTTAACAGATCAAATGATTTAATTGTAAAAAAAAAAACTAATAAGCATTTTCCTCCAAAAGAGTGAGACTGAAAATAAAACTTGAAAGGATGCCAAAAACAACACTGCTCTTGATATCGTGTGGAAAAACTGATATTGAACATGTTCAGTTCTTTGTGACTTGCTTCATGCTCCACTTCTTCCAGAGCTGTACCATGTTGAGATAAAATGCCCTGGATTTTTTTCTTTACCAAATGAGGCATGGTCTTTGGAAGGAAATGATATGATGAAGTTCACCTCCATTAGAGGAGCTTGTGTACGTCTTGCCTTGGGTTGTGCATCCTCATACATATTCAAAGGCCTTTCTCAGTTCATTATAAACTCACAAAATCTCAGCTCCTTACTATTCTAGATGGCCATGTTACATTCATTAAAAGGAAAGAATACAAAGGCTCCCCAAATTATAACGATACAAATTCCTCACGCAATTAGAATTTAACTACTCACAATCTCACATCTAGGTCTCGCATCAGAAAACATCAAACGGAAGCTTTTAATGGATGTCTTTCTGCGTTGTACAATTAATACTCAAGGACAAACAATAAAGAAGTTATAATGATAACAGTCTAAAGTTTGGGGTGGGGGTGGGGGGGTTGGCGTAGTGGTTATATATATATATATATTTTTTTTACCCTTCAAGGCCATTTGATATGCAGGTCTGTAAAGTAAACACCTTTGTTTTCCTCAAATCAGGAATCATCCCTAGAGAGAAAATAATTGGTATACATGCATACACATTCAGTGCAGTGTTTTCTAAAGATAGGCAGTGACTAAAACATGAAGTGGGGGACTAAGCAGAATCGCAAATTCACACAGTTTGTCAATGAGTGTCAATGATGAGTAAAAAAACTTGTTTGATGTTTAGATTAAAAAAAACGAGTAAAAAGCCACAAGCAACTTAGTAATACCCAGTTTAATATAATGTTACCCATTATTTAACCTTCTTGCTGTTTTAAATAAGCTACACTTTCTCAACTTCAACATTAGACAAAGGTAACTTGAGAAGACAGCAGATTCAGGCTCCAAATGATGATTTTAACATTTGAGGAAAAAAGAATACCCTAACTAAGAATGCTCTATGGGAAAAGTCATCACTTAAATTTGCTAAAATCATAAATGATGATAAACCACTTTTTCTTTTACTTTTATTTTTTTAGAAAGCCAAATTCAGTTTCAAAATCAAAATTGAAGATGTGGTCACTGTGTACCTGAAAAATCAATAAATGATTTAAGAAAAACTTGACAACTTGAATCGGATAATGTGATTATCATCTGACTACAGATGAAGCCCTGTATGTATGGTGGCATAGGGATTGGGTCTGGACTGACTTATAAATCATTGACTGAAGTGTTTGACTACATTGAAAAACAGGTGCTTCTTTTCCAGAGGTGGACTGTCACCCCCAGGAGGTGTTCCATCCCATCAGACATAAGTATGACAAATCTGATATTGTCATAAAGTTTATAAACAAATGACCTATGTATATACATTTAGGCATTTTTTTTTTTATTTGAAACCAAAACTAAAAAAACTATTACAGCTGAATTTTAATGTATTGTTTAATGAACGAAAATGAGAACAAACCAATATCTAAATTCTAATTTTTTGCACTAAATAAAAATGGAAAAAATAAAGTTGTGCTTGAAAGTTCACACAGAGATGGGTACTCGAGTTTGGGACTTGTACTTGACTTAGACTTGACTTAGAATTGCATTTGAAGGACTTCAGACTCCACTTGGAGTCATGATTTTATGTTTGTGATCAGTCTTCTTTTTTCAAATGTTTTTTTGAAAACATTTGAAGCTGCATCGCGTAGCGTAATAACGCCATTACATCTAATTTTATCTGTGTAATAGGTTAGCTTTTTTGTACTCTAATGGACATGTCCCTACTAATAATTTCAGCTTCCCCCACCCCCAGCCCCCTTCCATTCATTTACTTTAGCCAATGGTAACTAGGGTTGGGTGCAGCTATCTGTGTTCAGAGCATTTTGAGTGCCTTTTTTTTCTCTCTCTCCCACTGCTCCCGTGTCCTGCCTATTGGTGAAACATCATTGGATCTGTCACTTTGAGACAAAATATTATTTGGGTCACTATTCACTGCATACATACATAGTAGCTATGTGGTTGAACAGGAGACACACAGTAGCACTCAGTTTAACCGGCAGCTACTTTGATATGTTTAAGTAAAATTTAGGAGATTGGTTAAAAAAATGAGAGATGCCAAACAAGTTTATACAAGTTAGTTTGATAATGAGAGAAGCTTGAGAAAATATAGTTAATACATTTTGTTCTTCTATACAACTTAAAAAAAAAGCTGGGATTCCAAGAGGACCATGACTTACAGCTTAAATTAACACACATCTGTTGTTTTCTTATTGAATAGACAGGATTAGAGCGTATAGTTACTAGATATGTTTAAAATGATTTTCTCTCGCATCATTACAATGCTAAACGGGTTATAAATCTGTTTCTAAGCAGAGCACAGAGGTTAAAGTAGGGAGAGATGCAGATTTAAAGATGAAACAGATTTACTGGGATATGTAACATGCAATAAAATATATATCCAAGTTTACCAGAAAATGTACAAGAAAACAAATATGCTATGCTATAATTAAATTCAACATTGCTTTTGTCTTTTGTAATTCAGCAAGACCCAGAAATAGATGAGAACCAACTCAGAACCAGCCAGACTCACAGGACACAGGCTTAAAATTGAAATAGAAGAAACCTACAAGTATTAAAGCACAAATAATAAAGTAAAAATCAGTGTATAAATGATTTTTGAAATATAACATTCAATACATAGAATTTGGCTGTCGACGATATATGGGACAAATTTCTAAATTGGATTTTGCTGCTTTTGAAATGGGCATGCCTCATTGTCTGCTACACGTACAATGTTTATACTGTTTGTCAGCTATTCTACAAGAGAAAGCTACAATTTGATTTGTTTTATGCAAATATCATTGTCTCATAGTATCTATAAAGCAAGAACTCTTCTTGTAAAATAGGAATAGAATTGTATTTTCCTTGGTCAGTATGTAAGCCCCTTTATAAGAGGCAACCTGAAATAAAGAGAAATGTAAGAAAAAAAAATTATATACCGTATATATAAATAGTCAAAAAGCTGAAGAAGCCCTACAAAGTATTTTTGAGGGGACAGACTAGGATGCACTGCCAGTAACATGGTGAGGAAATCAATGCATCTCGGTGATGCCCTTTGTGGCACCACAAATATAGAGTTCCCCCAAAAAGAAAACTCTGAATCCCCACTGACCTGAAGGAACTACTGGACAAAGACGGAATTCTTTAGGCAGAGCCAGGTCCAGCAGAACAATAGGCTTAAAGAGAGTCTTCAAAGCAGAATGTGTTTGTCATGTTACATCTGTATGAAACAGTGGTGTCAAAAGTACACACATTTGTTACTTAAGTAGAAGTATAGATACTGTGGTTTAAAAACACTCTGGTAAAAGTTGAAGTATATCCACTATTTCTAAAAATTCTTTGAGATAGGGCCAAGGATGAGGGAGGTCTTGTTGGTCTCCATCTCCATCTCCTGATACGCTCTCGCCTGTTTTGACCTTTCAGACATTTCAACATCTTTTTCTGAATCCGACATTGTAGCATGGCATAGACAATTCACTTTGCAGTTTGAAGAACACCTGCTTGCTTCTGATGATTCTGATGAGCTAACCAATGAGTGTTTGCATTATATGACTCATCCAATTACACTAGTTTTCACTAGATGTGGATGGCGCCAATGATCTGCATTAGATGGCGCACATGACTTGAAATAAATAATTATAAACATTCAACCAGGGGTAACCAATTAAAAATCAGAGGGGTCTGAATAAAGAAAATCATCAACCAGTAAAGGTCCGGAGACATTTTTAATGATCTGTCACTTTAAACAGAAATTAACACTGAAATAAAGGAGTTGTCTATGCATCCATGTTATAAATTAAATTTTTTAATAAAATTAAAAACACGAATTGCCAAAAAATTGCATCCCGTGCTATCTCAGAGGAGTTGACACTTGTATGACTGTATTCCTGTATATCCATCAGTAGTTAAAGGACAAGAGTCAGCAAATGCAAATTCTGTAAAACATTGACAGTGTAATTGTTGCTGTCTGACCTGATGCCTCATTTGGAGCTTTTAATCAGTCTTTTGAAAAACTATGATAATTTGCTGCTGTAATATTATAGATTGTTTAGAATAATCAAAAAATAACAGAAATACAATTATAGAGCATTCAGTATTGTTAGAAAGCCCATGCTGTTTCTGAATAAATACATTATTTTATGAGTTAAGTTCTCATCAGTTTATACCTCTGTCCTTGTAAGTGTGAAATGTCCCATGCTCCTGAATGCACCACAGCTATCTGACGCTCCTGAATGCACCATAGCTATCTGACGCTCGTGAGAGCATTACACCGGTCTGTGAACGTTGTGATGTATAGACTACAACAAATAAATCAGCCGTACCTCGGACAAAATCTTTAGATTTATTGTTGCTCATAACATCCGTACTTTTGTACATGAATCTGCCAAATAACTAATTAAACAAACAAACATTAATATAACAACAAGTAGCTCCAGTGGTCATATTTTAACCTGTTTTCCTCGTCGATAGTCGGACTTGTACAGAGCGAGGCACGCTGCCTTGACTGGGGATGCATATCTCGGCAGGCATGAACTTTTTGGCATAACACCAGACCCTGGTCTGCTAATCCGTGACCTCTGCGTTAAACCGAAGCCAAGAACATTGGTTTTGAAAATGTAAGGAATAGAAAGTACAGATACTTGTGTGAAAATGGAATGAGTAGAAGTCAGAAGTAGGAAGAAAAATAAGTAATGGAGTAAAGTATAGATACCTGAAAATTGTACTTAAGTACAGTAATGAAATATTACTACTTCGTTACTTGACAACTCTGGTATTAAACTACAGTTAGAGCTTTTTTTAAACTAAAAGAGCATATTTTCTTATCTATTCATAATAGTCTGAAGCTACTTTGCTACTCCTGGACATTGGAAACTTATTGTGGTTTTTGGTACCATGAATTCTGCTCTATATCAAATAAGAAGAATATTATCATGAAACTCAAAGCACAGTGATCTACAGCACACCATCAAGTTTACCTCTGAAAGACTCTATGTAAAATAAAAAAAATATATATTGTTCAGTTCATCAAAGTCAAATGTTCAATCATATTGAGATGACACCAGTTTCCCAAAAAGAAAAAAAAAAAAAAATCAGAATAAATGCATCAGTGCACAAAAGCCTTTTCACAATAATGAAGTCACAAAAAAAGGCAAATTTTAAAGACAATGTTCTTATTTCTTTGTTTTAAAAAATTTATAACTCAAAGAAACTACACTCCAATTTAGTAAATGGAAAAACTGAAAAATAAATACTTAATTCACATCTGTTTTTGAGTACTTGTCATAGACTGTTAAGATTAGTGTGTGTGTGAATGTTAGATAAAGCCAGATGATATTTGGTTGACTGCTGATAGGAGAGCTGATCTAACAGTTCTTGGGTCGGGAAGAGTTGAACGGCAATCGCCTCACCCGCTGCTTCTTCGACCAAGCTGGTTCTTTCTAATGAGACAAGCGGACAGGGAGCTGTCACTCCGACGGGGGTGCCTGACACATTAAAATGAGAACCCCTGATCCACATGCTTGGATAGAGCAAGAAAACTAGGAGCGACTGGGTCGGTGAAAACGAGGGAAGAGGAGGGGGAGGAGGGGAGCCTACCAGCTGTCGGAAGACTGAGTGACAGGTCAAGGAAGGTAGCTGGGCGGCAAAACTCCCTACTAGTGACAAGAGACGAAAGGCACATCTCTACAGACACAGCAGTGGCTGCTAATTCTTTTCTCTGACTTGTTATAGTCACCTGACAGGCTTGCAAGGGCCGATCCGGTTCCTCTTTGGGGCTATGGAAAAACAGACTGATTTAGAGGATTTTGTTACATCTTCAACACAACTTGAAGTTTAAGTTTTTCTGTTTAGAATTTATCTTGGGCTTTTTCTGATCCAAATTCCTACTGCTTATTTTTTGATTGCATGTGTGATAAGTACAATAATTCAAGTAGTGTGGATTATGTGTTGCTGTATGTATCTATATTTCTAAGATGCCCCACAGACATGCCTTTGATGACTGTGGGATATTCTCTTTATTACATCGATCTGACATGCCACTCTGTCACATCTCAAACGACTGCTTCCTTTACAGAGCCAGGTGCTTCTGTGTTTCGGTCATCCACTCATCCACAGATTGCTTAAGTTTTGAGACAGCCTTACGTTTTGTCTGTGGGGGAGAATGCGGTACTCTGTCTCAACGACAATCCCATCCTTCAAGGTATTCGTGTTCCATCTGCCAGAGGGTCCAGCGGGAATACTTCTCTCTGAGCTGCTTCCCCACTCTCAGCGAGCAGCCTTTCATGTCAAACAGGATACCAGACAGGAATCCCAACTAGCATTCAGCTTCACTTAAGGCTTACATGTTGACAGAGGAAAAGAGAATTTTTTTTTTTTTTTGGAATGTCTCCCCCCCCCCCCCCCCCCCCCCAACACTGGCCATACTAAAATGCTTAACCGAAACCATGTTGTGTTGTAGAGTTTAGAGGAATAGGTGTGCACAAATTTCAATTTCAACAATAAAACCACCCCATAACATCAGGGTCTATGTTCTGCTTTCCTACTGTTTATATATATTGCTAAGGTACAAAGGATCTTTAAAACTGTTTGGAAACAACTTTTATATATGAAGGTCCCACTGCCTGTAAGGAAGGTATGGTTGTAAGTGTGTTAATATGAGGATTATTCATTCAATTTTGTTCAAAAGAGATTCTGAAATGGCTATGCATGGAAATATTTTGAAATATTGATTTTTTCCAATACCCAAAAAACAATGTCAGTACTTTCCCATCTATAACATCATAAGATATTTACAGGTGATATTTGCATATTCATGTATGACTGTTAGTAGAATGCATATATGAAAATTAGCTCTGTTCTCAGCGTTTATTGTCACAGTGTGGAACATTGTGAGCCTTACAGGCACTGAATGCATACACAAGGTGCTTTTGAGTTTTATGCCGTAAATATGTCTTTTTACCACTTACCAAAAGTGAATGAACAGGGTCAGAGATGGCTTTCAGCGATCAGAAAGGCTGAATGGACGCCAACTGCAAGCAGACGCCTGTGCAGTGTACATTTAGTATCAGGTGAGTTTTAAAACAAGTCAGAGGAGCTAACTTAGGCTGTTACTGTAAGCTGTAGGTCATAGAGAAAAAGTCTTGAACCCTGTTAGTTGAAGAAAGGTTTTAAAAAATGTCTACAGGGACTTTATCTGGATGTATGGATCGCATCAGTAACACAGATTTTTTCGTTTATCATTTCAAGCTCACAGGGATTTAAATGAGAATGATCCATATTGGTCAGAATGGAAGCACCATAGCTCAACTAAGCATTCGGTATTCAGTATGGTGGTCTTAAGGAATCTTCTGTAACCCATCAATAAATCCTGATGAACCTAACCCTCTATTTTTACTACAGGCAGGTCTTGAAGACATACAAATCTGGATGACTCTACTTTTTGATTCTGAATGTCCAAAATATTTTTTTTTTTTTGGCCAAAAGTATTTTAAAAATAAGCTGATTTGTCTGTCACTTAATTAGGATGGGTTTAGATTGATCTCAGAAAATTGTTTGAAATGAAAGAAAATAACAACTCCATAGACAGAAAAAGATATGATTAACTCAAGGTCCTAGAGTTTAAGAGGGACTGCATCAATGTGATTTTATTCATTCTACAGAAAGCACAGGATAAGACCCCCTTAAAATATCCCACTGTGAGGCACCTGACCTGTTATGACCCCAGAGAGATGCTCTCTGATCCAGAAGGGTGCCAGTGAGAGACAAGAAAGGTTGTTGAAAAGTTTCTACATGATAAATACCTTTCAGTAGGTGTTTTAGCTAATATGAAAAAGTAGAGCAGTTTAAGGTATATTTTGGTATTCATTGCACTGCAAAAATGAATGACTTTAGACTGCCTTCTTGCAGAAATGTGCTCTAGTCTAGAAATCAACTTGTCATGAAAATATGTCTCCAAAGGCATAAGAAAACAAATTATAATGAATTTACCTCTTTCTTGTATATGACTTAATGGAAATTTAAAATAAGGCATTAGCTTTTATTGATTTTTGCTTATCTTTGTATTGTTTCCTGCAGTTGATGTAGTCATGCAGCAGTTGTCGGATTTTTTTATCCGGTAAGGCTAGAAACAACACCTTCCTCTCCTATAGGCCCTCTGACACAAGGCAGTTTCTTCCTATCCGCTACCAGCCTTATCAACAAGGCCCAGAGCCTCCTGTGACACTTGGCACTGCCTCCCTCCCTCCCCATTCAAACTTCACCAACGTAGCATTTCTAGACCTTCTGCGTTACATTAATACACAGTCTGGAGTGTATAAAGTATATAGCTATGTTCTATATATTGCATATAGCATATTTTTTACTCTATATCATATATAGCTATAGATTCTTTATTCTGTATCTATATCTTTTTCTGTCTGCACGATCAAAACCAAATTAAATTCCTTGTAAGTGCGAACTTTCTTGACAATAAGAAGCTAACTTAAGAAGCCTTTTCTCCTATTGCATGGCCAGGCAACAGTGGAGAGAAGCTTCTCAATAAACAGAGGTTTAAACTTGCAAGAAGTAGCAATGGTCACCCAGCACATGATCTGTGACTATGTCAGAGTTTTTGGGTCAACCTCAAGGGTCCAATCACTAAGGAGTTGTTGTCCTCATTTGCATTGGCTAAGTCAAGGTACAGGACAAGGAAAAGAAAAAGAATTTGACTGAAATTGCAAACCGGAACCAAAGAGCAGCTGCAGTGCATAATGACAAATGTAACTTAAGAAGAAGAAAAAGGTTCTGTCTGAGATGGCAAAAGTTCTGCCGGATGAGGCTGATCAGCTCGCTACACAAGCCGAGAAAACAGCTGGAACAGTGATGGTACAACTTATCACCAAATCAAACATACAGTAGTAAGACAGAGATACACAGACAAAATGGCAGAATTGAAATATGTGGAAGAAAAACTGAAGAAAGCCTGCATTACCATACTATAGCTGTACATTTTTTATTATTTTTTTATTTTATTAATTTCAGTACTTTTTAAAAATATATGTTAATTGTGTGCTTTTAGCTTTCTACGTATATAGGATATATAAGTATATTTTTCAAAGTTGGAAACATTTCTAGTGGGCCAAAAATAGTGGTTTATATTAAAATAAACATTTGGGTAAAGTTGTTGCAATCAGGTTTTTTTGTGCTTATTGAGAAGTTGGTCTTAACTTTTCCTTTCAAGTGGAATTAAAGAGTCTTGAATTTAACTTGCATAATTCTAACTCTTTCTTCCTCCCCCTAAATCTTATACCCATCTCTCTTTCTCACCTGCTTTTGTGTCTCTGTGTGCGTGGCATATGATTTTATTCCCTAAACCATATATGAAACTTTCCGTATTTAACTAGCAAGCAGAATCTTATGGAAAAAACCTGATCTACCTGTGAAATAAAAATTTTTGGGTTATTTTCTAGTTCCAGCAAATCAATTCCCTGCACTACATTGGCAAAACAGGATCACCACACAAAAATAAACTATTGAGCACTTACAAAGAGATAAAGCAGGTACAATTTTTACAATAATCACTGCAGAAGGAAAAAAGTAAAAATTTCCAGTAAAATTTCCAGAACCTGAATTTTACAGCACAGCTTCCTTACACATCAACATCTTGCATTGTTGGATACTGACAACACTCCCTGCAGCCATATTTCATAACAGCGGTCATTCAAAATTGTCATGTCCTGGTGAGAGTTGCAAAAGCATGGATCAATACACATTAGCGGGTTAGAAGAGCGAGAGTGCATCCACGGTATGACAGTATGAAAAGAGGTGTGCTCATGCTTTTCAAGTGGACAAAATGATGTACAATATTTGTAAGAAGTGGTGTGTCCATTTATGGGAGAGGAGAGGCAAATCATTTTAGTAATTTTTTAGGGGGATATGTCTGACATTATATACTACTGCAAATAACAACAGCTATGGATTTTCCAATGGAGCATAGAAATGGACAAATTGCAGAGTATGAGAGTCAAGGTGAAAAAAGGAGAAGAATGTGGTTTGTGTATGAAATTGGTTCAGACAGTAAAAATGGCTATGTAAAAGAAAGTGAAGTTGGAAAACACAGTTATGAAAAGCTGCGGATGAGGTGGATGTTGTGCAAATCAATACATTTGCCTTGGTTACTGTAAGATTTTTTTTCTGAACAGATGGTTAAAATAACTAGGAAGTAAATCCATGTTTAAAAGCTATTAAAACCCCGGAGAACTGGAAGGAGCAATAGTTTGTTGTCTGTGAAGTATATGTGGTAAAGCTGTCTCTGAATTGTGTCTGATCTGCGTGTGTAAGTGCATGGGACAGGGAGATGTGGCCTATGATGCCTCACCTCTCCACTGAAGTGTTAAATCAGCCATGTGATAAGCTCAATGCCCCCGCCACTGCTCTGCCCAATGAGACATGACCCTCAATGTTGGTCCCGCCCCCTGCTCGATGGAGCTTTGATATCTCTCCTCGCTCCACTGACCAACCGCAGGAAGGGCGCACCCACAGCATTCCTCCAAATCATCCAAATGGAACAGCTGAACACATCCCATCATGCAATCAAAAAATGCCTGAAGAAAACACATCGGCCTTTACAAGTGTATGAATGTGAGGGTGAAAGGAATGAAGAAAGATACCCTTTCCTCACAACTCAAGGAGCTCAGTTTAATGTTGACCCATAAGGTGTCAACAACTGTTTAAACAACTACTGGAGTTATGTTTTGGGTAAACTATTTGGGCCTGATGGCTGGTTTACTAAAATCTTTTTGAGCAACACTTGGAGGCAATCACTGAAATCCGGTGTTTTCTGTAATGTTCAGGAAATTTTCAGTCAGACTTCTGCATCTGTTGACAGGTATGTTGATTCTGGGTTCTGGGTTCTTTCTGGGACTGTTCTTTTAATAATTATTAATTAATCATTAATTAATCCATAATCAATATTATATTTCACTAAATAGAGACAACAAGAAAACACAAGTGAATATCTACTGTAGCGGCCCCTCGGATTTATTGATAAGACGCAGAGAGTTTCAAACGGGTGTCGGTTTATTTCGCTTTTTCCTCAACGAGCACCATGCATTACACCTTGAACACCGTGAAAACTCATTCCGCTCTCCAAGGGCGCTAATCAATGTAGCTTCCATCCGCTAGCATGCTCTCTAGCTAGTAACGCTCTCACAGCTCAAAGCTCGTTTCTCTCATCATGTGTGGGCACGGCATAGTAACGACAACGGCAGGAAGTTTAACGTCACAAAAACAGTAGAAGAAGAAGAAGACAATGCGCTTCAAAATAAAAGCACCAAAACCAAATCACTGTAGAAACCACAATGTCTTGTGAACACATAAATAACACACATAAAGAGAATATAAATGCCATTTATCAGACATTTACATCTACTGTGGCAACATGCTCATCCAAGAACATTTTCCTTAGACTTTTAACCAACCTAACTATGGGATCTCATTGAATATTCTCTGTACATTGAGATGACAAGTTGTCAAATGACATCATAAAATGAATGTAATTCTAATAGACTGTTTTTTAAAGAGGCCTTTATTTTTTTGTACGTAGTGTGCAGTCAGGAAACTGGATTAGAAAGAGGGGGAAGACATGCAGGTCAGCAGGCCATGACTCGAACCTATGAGGACCCCATTTAAAATGACTTAACAGGTCTTTTACACATGGCTGCCTCAGAGCCACAACTCTACAAAGGAGATTTATCTTCTTGCTCAAATAGATGTCTAGCAGCATACAAAACTGCAGCAGTTTACATTTCCAATGATGTATCCTTTAGCATGTCCTTATAGCGCACATTCTGAGGAAGTAATATCCATCCATATCACATAATAGTCGATTGTATACCATATCATGTAAATCAATATCTAATATTCAAAAAGTGTACATTTTGATATACCCTCATTTGATTGTGACATGGGAAATGTCATAATCAAGGGCTCTTGAGCAAAAAAATAACTCAAAACAGAAAAGCACTCGGAGAGTAGAAAGAAGCTAATTTTTCCCTGTATTATGACCTAAACCTGTCGCTTAAGGGCTCACAGGATCCAGATTGTTATCAAATGTTAATAAATTATTCATTGGCATGAGCCTAACCTCTAGTAAAAAAAAAAATACATATATATATATATATATATATTTATATATTTCCCCTATTTGCAATAAAGTCACAGCTTGGCTTTGAACACAGAAACTAACTTCTTTCTGGAACAATATGCTTCCACTGATTTATACTTAGAAAATGTTTATTGTCATCTTTCATACAGTATATAGTCATATATGGAATTTTGTTGCATATAGTTTGCAAGAGTGGAAATTTGCAAGAGTGAAAATACAACAGTAAAATGAGCATTACCATTTATAAAGTGCAGCAGGGATGAAGAATGTAAACAGTGTAGGAGAAAGGCAAAACAGTTTAAAAGTAATGTTGCAAAAGGCCAAAATATGGAAAGGTTTAGGGCAGTGCAAAATGAATATGGTGCGAAATGCAGTAAAACACTGAGTTGTGTTCTATTTAAAAGGATTATAAAACAAAAAAATCAGCCATGTTGTTAGTGCAAATAGGATGTTGCAAGTGTGATGCAGAATCCAATTTAGTGTTCAACCATACCATATCACACACCAAATTTATTTATAAAGCACTTTCAACACCCAACAGGACCAAGGTGCTATACTCAATCATAAAAAATGTATAATCAATCATAAAAACCTTAAATAAAGTGGTGTATAAAAGTAGTAATAAAAAAAGAAACACAGTAAAACAAAGTCAACATATTAAATTATATTACAAGCCAAGGAGAAGAAATGGGCCTTGAAAAGAAATTTAACAGAATAAGAAAGTGAAGAGGCCTGTGTTGCGATATTTTACCTGTAGATTATGAATATATAATTAAGTCGGACTGGGAGTTTTAGTTCATTCAATCTGAAAAACTCACACAAAAAGAAAAGACAATTAGGAGAAATTTATTGAAACGATTACTTTGTCTTTGGTTCTCAGACCTCGGCACGAAACATAGCATTTTATTTGATAGATATGCATGAACAGGAGCAAAGAATAGGACTGTTTCCCCCCCAGGCCTGAAACTGGTGGTGGAGTGGAGATAGATGAAGGTGGTCAGTCCAGTCTGTAGCCTGCAGGTTGGTGAGATGGTATGCTGAGCTTTATGGGGAGATCCAGTGGATAGCGTGAGCTGATACTAGAGCTTCAATCAGGGACCTGGAAGATGGAAGTCCAGTTGGATAACACAGGTTGAAAGAACCCGTCCATGATGAGCAAGCATGAAGTGACAGTGGAGAGGAAAAACTCCCCGTTGGGAAGCAACCTCTGGCAAAACCAGGCTCAACATGGCGGTCTTCTGGTGGATCAGTTAAGATGAGACAGGGAACAAAGTAAGAGTCCTGGAGGAATGACACTCTGAAGCTTTAGCTACGAAGGTGGAGGTCGGGCTGGAGGTGGGTTGAAACTGTGTCATCTGAATGAAGTCACAGCGCATCCGCCGCCTGAGCACAGGAGAAGACAGGTGCATATTGGAGGCCTTTTAAGATGAGCTTGGGATACTGATTGGCTTTCGTGGAGGTGTGGTTCAAAGCTGTTTGGCTGTGACGCAGGTGGATGTATGAAAAACCAAAGTTTCTTCAGTTGAATTTCCACCTAGGCTCCATTTGAAAGATCATTCAAAAGCAAGGGTAAAACCAGTTGAATGTTCTTAGTTTGGTAAATGTAACTATGATCCTCTTAGTCACCAGGATTTTGGCCTCTCACAATCTAGGTGGCTTCTGCGCCGCACCACTGCTGTTAAAATCCAGTTATTTCCCACCAATTTGGTGACTAAGGCTAGGCTATCAGCAGAGCTATTAATTACCATCTAAAGGAATCTTTTATCAAATTTTTTCAAATGTCATCAAAAGGCGGATGAATCTGGCCTGCATAATAAACCACTTGCTTTACCATAAACACAAATAACTACAGGTTAAAATAATGATGTCTTTATTTCTAAAAATCCAGGATTATCAAGAAATTTAACATCTAAGCAAACACTACACACTACTATAAAATAAAAATGAGGTTGACTAAATAAATAATTTTAAAGAGGAAACATAAGAGTCAGTTTAAATGGCTTCTGGGGAGAGTTCAAGGGAGGCCAAATGTCAATACATTCAATAATGTCTGTCAAAAATAGCAGCAGATATAAGAGCAATAATAGGTACAGTTGAAACAATGAGATTTCATTCAGCCTACAATGGTTAATGTTTGTAAATGTAATAACTATGTATCATTGTGGTATGTCATCAAACCTACATTCATCTAACCTAGTTAGGGGGGTGGGGTGCATACTATGATCTGAAGTCGTAAAATCAAGATGGTGGGCCCCTACCATGTGGTCAAAGGAGGTGGAGCAACAAGCTGGAAAAATACTGGAGGTGGTGGATCAAAAAATGGTGGACTTTATCATGTGACCACAAAGGGAGTATTGGCCTACATTGTGGGTGTACCTTAGGTTATGAAACTCATAAAATGGCTGCTTTATCCTATGAAAAAGAGGAGGGGGTTGCAGATCTCCAGACAATAGATTTTAAGACTTACAAAATGGCCGCCCCTAGCATGTGGTTGCACATTTCCAAAAGGTGTACTATCCTCAGTTACTCTAATACACCAACCTCAGGAAAAAAAGGAAACCAAGAAATCAAGATGAAAGAAACACATAGACACACTCACAGCCAGTCACACCACCCTCATTCCCACCAGGAAGCCAGGGCTCAGTTTAGAAACCCTTGTAAATTACCATCAGCATAAAGAGTTCCAAAGTTCAATAAACATTTTTGCAATGATCTGACAGGTCGCCTCACCTCAGCACCTTAATTTAGCACCAGAGGAAATAGTTGAAATGTTTTACTGTGATATTACTTGCAGGTCCTGGTAAAGAGCAGGGGGAAAGGGGGCAGTTTCAGGTATTAGATAAGTTCAGTAAACATCAGTCCATCTCCAAACTGTGTCGGCTCTCGGAGAGATTTAGATAAGTCGGATGCAAGCAACAAGCAATTGGATGAGCTTTAATCAATCTCTGCATCTCTGCTGCTGCTCTCCACTTGAGCCTGGCACACCTAGAGGATGCTGTTCCTGGACTTAAGTTCAGTTTTTAAAACCATCATCCCACAGCATCTGATGGGAAAACTGGAACAGCTGGGATTCAAAACACCCCTCCGCAATTGGCTGCTAGACTCCCTCATCAAAAGACCTCTGTCAGTCCGGGTCGGACAGAACACTTCTGATGTCATCAGTCTAAGCGCAGGTTCCCTCAGGGCTGCGTCCTGAGCCCCCTGCTGTTCACCCTGATGACATATTACTGTGTCCCCAGGTTCACCACCAATCACATAATGAAGTTTGTAGACGACACAACGGTGGTGGGCCTCATCAAAAACAACAACGACCTGGACTACAAAGGGGAGCAGCTGGTGGATTGATTCAAAGATAACAGTCTGATCCTGAACATGGAGAAGACGAAGGAGATCATCTAGGACTTCCGGAACAACCGGCCTAACCGTGCTCCACTGGTCAACAACAGGTCAGCTGTAGAGGTGGTCAACAGCACCAAATTCCTGGGGGTGCACAACACTGACATCCTCACCTGGAATGTAAACACCAATTCACTGGTCAAAAGGGCACCGAAGTGCATGTGCTTCTTGCGGAGGCTGAGGAGAGCCCACCTGCCCCCACCCATCCTCACCACCTTCTACAGAAGCACCATAGAGAGCGTTCTGACCAGCTGTCTGACTGTGTGGTGTGGAGGCTGCAGCTCCTCAGACTGGAAGAAAGTGAGGAGAGTGGTGAGAACAGCAGAGAAGATCATCGGGGCTCCTCTTCCCTCCATTAAAAATATTTCATCCCAGCGAGGCATGTCCCAAGCCCGTAACATCATCAATGACCCCTCACACCCCCACCATGCACCATGGACTGTTCTCCCTGCTGCCCTCTGGGAACAGGCTTCCCCATGCCCTTAAGCTGCTGAATGTTTTGTAAAATGGGTTATTGTATTGTATTTCATTATATTTATTATATCTGATTACATAAAAAAGTTAGAACTGTAAATTTACAGTCATATATTTATAGTACTGTTTTTATTTATCTATTTATTTTTTTATTTACTATTTTTCAAGGCTGCACTTTTAAAAAAGATGAAATTGTTCAGAGGGCTGTTCCAAACTAATTTTTTTTTTCAATTGTGTAAACAAAGGGGAGAAAGTCTTAAGCCTAGCCTTAAAAGTAGACAGGGTGTCTGCCTCACAGACCAAAACTACTTGGTTCCACAGGAGAGGAGCCTGATAACTTAAAGATCTGCCTCCCATTCTACTTTTAGAAATTCTAGGAACCACCAGTAAACCCGCAGAGTGAGAGTGAAGTGCTCTGTTAGGAATATAAGGAACAATGAGATCTTTGAAATAAGATAGAGTTTGGCCATTTAAGGCTTTATATGTGAGAAGGAGGATTTTAAATTCTATTCTGGATTTAAAAGGAAGCCAGTGAAGAAAAGCTAGCATAGGAGAGATATGATCTCTCTTTTTAATTTTCATCGGAACTCTGGCTGCAGCATTTTAGATCAGCTGAAGGCTTTTAACTACAGTTTGTGGACTTCCTGATAGTAAAGAGTTACAATAGTCCAGCCTTGAAGTAACAAATGCATTGACTAGTTTCTCAGCATCCCCCCTGGACAGGATATTTCTAATGTTTCCAATATTTTGCAGATGAAAGAAAGAGGAAGCAGAAGCTTGTTCTCATTTTATTATTAATTATATTAATAATTTATCTTTATTTTGGTCCATTTAGGTTTAAAAACTTAATTTCCATCGCGTTTACCAAAATTAAACATCCACATCAATGTTGTCTTGTGTCAAGGTGAGTTTTTAAAGAATCTACAGCCTGGAAGAGGGTCTGAATTGTTAAGCTGTTTTGTCAATTGTTAAAATTGTGATAGCGACAATCAGATAGTGATATAAGATTTTTAATCATTAGCCTATTCACACAGTGTAGTTTGCACGGCATTCAATATCACTGGTTCCTGCATTAGTGCCAGTAATCTGTTAATAACTATTAGTTCCCCATTGTTTATTTCACTTAAACTGCCTAGAATAATTTATACAGTTTTAAAATTCTTGTAAAATCTGAAACTATAATTAACATGGAAATATTTTAGTAGGGCCCATTCTTCTTTACTTCAATTCTCTGAAAATCATCAGAGTTTAGAAAATAATGTATATTTTGTGAAACTACATATCACTTATTTTTATTCAGTAACATTTACTGCGCTGTAAAAATGCCATATTTTGCCACCTTGTTTCACTTAATTCCTCTGAAAACCTACAACCTATAGCTGCACTTATCCTCATCTAACTCCAACAAGGTTGTACAGTAGGGTGCTGTGTAGGTTCAACCAAAATAGACCAGGGATCTACATCAGTTGAAGCACAGTTGCAGAATCATATAAGGTTTGGTCAGGGTGATGCATTTTCAATTGGATGTATGATCCAAGTTTCAGTTGATACCATGTTTGTTTCCAATACTTGCTGCATTGTGCTTGCAAGATGTTTTTTTGTATGTTTTGTCTAAATTAGGTTATTCAGACTCACATAGCCAGTTGTGGCATTTCTACCTAGATCAAAAATCAGTATAGTCTGTGATCATCCCGTATGGCTGATCGGTACCGGGATCAGTAGGAAAATATTTTTTATCAAAGCATAGATAAAGAAATGCTTAAAAAAAACCAAATCATTGTTTAATACATTCTCAAGTTGGCCTAGAAAAACTTAAGTACTGTTATTTTCCAGCGTTTCATTGTCATTAAACTGCCAAAAGTACAGAGCAATGAAATGATCTCTCTGCATTTAGCCCATACCTTTAGGGAGAAGTGAGCTGCCATTGTGCGGCGCCCGGGGAGCAGTGGGGAGTTAAAGATCTTTGCTCAGAGACCCAGAGTGGCAGTCCATGGGAGTGGATCATTGTCTTGTTGGAAGATAAAGCTCCATCCCAGTCGCAGGTGTTTTAGAGACTCCCAACAGGTTTTCTTTCAGAATGGTCTTGTATTTGACTCCATCTTATCATTAATTTTAACCATCTTCCCTGTCCCTGCTGAATAGAAGCAGGCCCAAACTATGATCCTGCTAAACTTCTCCACAACAGTATCTTGGACCTGCCTGATGTGTTTCTTGTTCTTCATGATGCTCTGTGCTTTAAACAGACCTCTGAGACGCTCACTTGCTCTTGGGCCAGGGTTTAGGTTTAGGAGTGAATTCTGATTTCAGTTTAGACTGGGATTATGTATTTCGAGAAGAAAATGCATTATGTTTACATTGATGGTCTTGATTCCCAGTAGCAGCCAGTGACCTGTGGGCAGGGGTGCATGTACGTGCTTTCTGAGAGGGATACAGACATTTCACTGTTGAACCCCAACCCCCCACCCACCCCACCGAGCATCCCCCACCCCCATGTTACCTTTAACTGATAATAAAAACTCTTTGCTTGTTCAGTGTTTGCCCTTTATCCCTATCTATAAATACATTGAATCATTTATATTTAACTTGACTATTACCGTAAATCCTCTAATATAGGCCGGGGCCTTTATTTCACTCAGGTACATCTTGGTCCAGGCCATTATTGGAAGGAGGCCAGAATTAGAGGCAGGCCTCTATTTCTATTTGATTAAAACAGACTACCAGGGGAATGAAAAAAAAAACGAGATTTTGTGTCTCTTTGAACCTATAAAATACTAGGTTCATTTATTGAAAAAGTACAGTTAACATAACGGTATACAGAACATTATTCAGACATCTTCCAGCAGCTGCAATTTTTCTGCACGGCAATACAAAAAAAAGAAAAGAAGACACAGAATGGAGTCTTGGCCAAACTGACTTGCGAAACAAAGTAAAAAAAAAATAAAATAAAACATGCAAACTGTTCTGCCATCACAGCGAAATTTTATTTGAGGCAGGCTAAGTGGAAGTAGGCTGCCGGTATAATAAATTTCAAGAGAAATTCAGAACAACGAAGGCCAATGACATTCTGTCATTTTAACGCTGCCTGGTTACCACCAGACCTGCCGGTAATCACATCTGTCTTTCAGATCAGAATGATTGTGTGACTGGTTATACTCCTGCAGCAGTGTGTCACAATGACACAGAAATTCTTTATTAATGCTTAATACTGAAGCGTGGTCCGCGCTATCATAGACTGTGGGTCTAGATACGTCCAAGGCGGTGAGGAAGTGGGGGCGAGTAGTCCGACAACGGAGGGACATGACGGTGAAAAAGAGCAGAGATACAGGTGGAAAAAGGGTCCCAGCGTTCTCGCACACCTCGCTCTTGTAGCTTGTGAAACTTCACGTGTTGTTTTCCGCAATTTCGGTCATAAAAACAAAACAAGCCGACCTCCTGTCTGCGGCACTGTCTGCGCTAAGGATGGGACTTCCCATGCAAAAATATTAGGAAGTGGGGGCGAGTAGTCCGACAATGGAGGGATATGACGGTGAAAAATAGCGGAGATCCAGGTGGAAAAAGGGTCCCAGCGTTCTCGCGCACCTCGCACTTGTAGCTGGTGAAACTTCACGTGTTTTTTTCCACAATTTCGGTCATAAAAACAAAACAAGCCGACCTCCTGTCTGCGGCACTGTCTGTGCTAAGGATGGGACTTCCCATGCTAATGGCTTGGATTCTTTAGCAAATATGTCCCCCCTGTAGTACTTGTATGTTACTGTGACAAGTTGTTGAGGACTGCCCAGGAACATTGTTGGTTCTAATTATAGCCCCGGCCTGTATAAGAGTCCGGCCAGTATTTACCTCCGCCGACAGCCAGACAGGCCATTATTAGAGACCCCGCTGCTAATGGAATACAGGCCAATATTAGAGGATTTACGGTAATTAACTGAATGAAAACTAAACATATCTACCTTTATATGGCTTAAGATGAGAATTAGTTTTTAGAGTAATATAATTTAATATTATACATTTGAGATATTTCAAATGTACCTATATTTATGATTTCAAAGGATCAATGCAGATGCTTACAAGTTATAGAAGTTCGGCCTTAGTTACTGTATGTTCCTATTTTTTGATGAGATGAACCAAAGTGAACATCCATTGTTCCTTTTCAACAGTATCCTTTACTGTATTAATCCACCGTTGGTCAAAGAATTATTCAATAAAAAATCTAAATATTGTGCCACCTCTTCCACTTGTCATTTATTTAAAGTTGTAATCCGTTCGCTATTGCATTGTTTACTTTGCTTCCCCTTATTTTCCACAGAGCAAATCCTTCAAGAATTCCACGCTTCACAGAGCTCCCCTTTGAATATGTGGCAGATGAAAGTAAAAACAGGATTACTGTCTAATCCCTCTCGATTGTTTGTGTCTTCTGGCCACTGGGAGAACTCTGATGTGGTCCTGCAAGTGAGGGAGACGAGGGATGTGAGGGGGTAGGGATGTGAGGGGGGGTAGGGAGTTATGCATAGATGGAGAAACAAAGGAAAAAGAGACTTTTCTCTGTTTCGTCCAGTAATGAGAGCCAGTAAGATATTGTATGTATTCATGGACAACTGAAGTCAGCAATTAAGGAAAGAGGTAGCTAGCTTCAGACAGCCACTTTGGATCTTTTAAATGTAAATACAGTGGCATCTCTCAAAGTGCTCTCTGAGATATTTCAAATGAAATTCCCTCTCACTAATGAGGTAGCTGTGATATGTGTACAACAGGCCTAACTACAGCGCTACCTCAGTAGGCAACCAAGGCTCTTGTTGAAATGTTTTAATCAGGCCGAAGGAACAGGGATTATGATATAACAGAGTTGGTGGAGACCAGTGTTCATCTGCTTCCCATATCAACACAATTCTGTTTGATCTGCTCTGAAATCTACACTGCTGTGACTGTCTTAATTAGTTAAGCAGATGTAGACAACATAGCATACATAGGAAAATTGCTGGAGTTGACATTGCACTTAGTAATGTTCCATGTTTTGCTTGATAAAGAGCACTAAATAAAATAAACCCCCTAGAGCTGGGAAAACAAAAAAGACAAAAAAGAATGCATAAAAAGATCCTGTCAGGAGACAAATGGTCCCTATGTTTATGGCAATTGGTACATGTTGATGGTGGTGTTTAGGAACATTTGGTCTGTGGAACAACTTCCTTCTATCATCACTAGCAAATTGCCTTTGCCTTGATCAGTTGAATTGCCCATTAACAAACAGTTGCCTTCCTTAAAATATAGTAGAATTGTTTTATGATAAAGAATGCCATGGCAATACACCAGTCAACTAGGAAGAGAAAAGGGACTAGTTTCATCCTGAGGGGGAAATTTATGGCAATAGTGTGAATTTAGAGCAATCTATTTCTTTTTTATTAGGTTTTTGCAGCAAATATGACCCTTTTGTTGTACAGTGGGTTGAGGGGAAAGGGACTACAAGAGAGGGGGAGAGACATGTGGCAAAGGACCACTGGTCGGATACGAACACGGGTCGCCTATGTGGAGGGCTAAAACCTTAAGGCCTTTGTACTTTGATCGTGCACGCTAACCCCTGCTCCACCAAAGCACACCCGAGTTCAGAGTTTTGCAGACATTTTTTTTTATTTACTTTTTTGTATGGAGATTGGTAAAACCCCAAATGTAAAGATTTCATCCCGACACTAATTACTGTAAAAATTAAAATATTAGAACTTTTAAAGTTCTTTGATATTAACTGCAGCATGGTGTTTTGTTTTTTTGTTTGTTTTTTTGCAATCACGCATATATCAATACTCAAAAGGGACTATTGAATAAAGCAAAGACAGAAGAGAAATGGTTAAAGATTCTGTGTTCCTTGCCTTATTACGCAGGGGTCATAGAATTAGCACATGATGATGATTACATTAACTTATATAAACAGATATTCACCTACAAGCGACTGGGAACTTCTTTACATGTTCCTAAATCTATAGATTCTAAGGAAATGTAAAAGAATTTCCCAAATTGTTGCTGTCCTATTGGGAGGAGGCCTCGTGGAAGGCCCAGGACATGCTATAAGGACTCTGTCTCTGACCTGGCCAGGTGTTGCCTCGGGGTCCCCCCAGAGGAGCTGGAGGAGGTGTATGTAGATCGGGAAGTCTGAGCATCTCTGCTTAGACTACCACCTCCACAACCCGGCCCTGGATAAAGCAGGAGAAAATGGATGGATGGATGGATGGATGGATGGATGGATGGATGGATGGATGGATGGATGGATGGATGGATGGATGGATGTTGCTAATAGTTTAGCAACTGTGATTTTAGTAAACGTGCCCAGTTTAAAGCCTTTTAAAACCCTCTGAACTGTGCTTTTATTAGGTCATCCTGTCTTTTTTTTGTCAGCTGTCTAAAAAGAATATTTTTGACCATACATGTCCAAAAAGTCGGTGTTACACAGGCGAGGTGGAAATGTGTATGGCAATTTAATTAAATCCCTCCATATACACAGCTTCTCCCACTTATACCATCAGGGTCACTGTGGTGTCTGCGCTTATCTCCGGCAGTCTTTGGGGGAATATAAGACAATTAACCCTAAATGCCGATGTAATATAAATGCGATCTGCATGTGTATGTTTACTGCGCCTAGCCCAGACATGGGCAAACTATGGCCCCCGGGCCATATATGGCCCATTAGGCTTTTAATCCGGCCAGCCGAACTTATCCAAATTATAGTAAAAACCCATGGATGTGTAAAAACATTAAAAATTAATTTCCCTTTCCCCTGCAATACTTTGTTTCCCTAATAGATAATACTAGTCTAGACACAATGACCTTTGTTGGAGTGTAATTTTCCAGCTGCCGTTTCCCCCTTTGTAAAAATAAGTGGACCAAAGAAAAGAAAACTGGACATTGAGTGCCGAATGTTTAAAAAGGAGTGGACAGTAAAAAAAAAATTCACTGAAGTCCAATCAACGGCTGTATGTCAGATTTGCCAAGAAACATTTGCAGTTTCCAAAGAGTACTGTCATGATTGGTTTTATATCAAACCCACATGCAGAACACAACGGAGGCTGGGTAAAAGTTTAACAGAGTTTATTTAAGATGTTGACACACAAAAACATGAACTGGATCTGGAACAAGTCCAGGTTGGGTTCACTTAAGTCTGCAGAGATGATAGTTTGATTAGCTGGGCAGACAGATGATTAATGAGTCCTTTAGATAATTCTGATTCTACCTTGACGGGGTCCAGGCTTCTCTTGTGAGAGAGGGAACCGTTGGGTCCAGAGACTGTTGGTTCAGCAGAGTACACAAGCAGCTGCAGCATCTAGCTTCTGACTTTGAATGGCAGACCTTGATCAGAGTTTCCAGCTCTTCACAGAGAGCAGGAGGGGAAATCCAAATAGGAATCTTCAGGTTTGGCTCACCAGGGCTGGAAGGCAGGTTAAGCTCACCCAGAGCTTCAGGCTTGAGACTGGTTTCCTGTGAGCAAAGACAGAGGAAGGTTAGAACCAGTTTTCTCACTTAGAGACAACTTAGATTCTTTCAGGTAACAGAGGCTCAGGTTGCTAACCAAACTAAGGTCAACACTGCGGCGTTGAAGGAAGGTCTGGCAGCTGCTTATAAAGGGAAGGTCTCCTGATGAGTAGATGCGTCTCAGGTGTGCTGGAGGGCTCCAGCCCAGGAGACCCACGGCGCATTCTGCTGGAGGAAGGTGGTACATCCCCAGATCCCAACAAGTACAATATCAGCCGTAGCTTTGCCACAAAGCATGCTAACTATGCTAGCAAGAAGTCAACACAAGAACAGATAGCCACTGTTTTCAGGTTGGCAGCTAATTTACAGACTGCAATTTAAGTATAGTACCAAGTAATCAAGTACCAAGGCAATTTTTTGCTGGCATTCAAGTAAGCAAAAGCTAACAAGCCTTTCTCTGAAGGCGATTTTTGACAATGCATGGTAGAGACAGCAGATCTCTTGTGTCCGGAAAGCCAAGGCAACTTTTAAAAAAAATCCCCTTATCATGCAAGACTCGCTGTGTGGAACTGATTGACGAAGAAAGCAACAGCATATAAGACACTGCTCAACTCCTAAGTTTTATCCGAGGGATAAATGACTGTTTTGAGGAGCTTTTGAACATGGAATCGCTGTGCATGTAAAGTTTATTCAAAGGAAAAACGCTCAATAGTGGTTGTGTAGAGCCGAAGAGGCGCCCCCCCGAGAGCACTGAGTCTAGCGCCGGGGGACCCAAAGTCCCCCCCAAAAGAAAACGCGGACGCACATTCCCACATAACACTCACATCCAATAATACCGGGACCAAAGACCCGGCGGCACCGGTGGTTGGTCCCGGGATTATCGGATGACCCAATAAGTGAACCTAAAATCCCGATGGGGGGAGGGGAGCGGTGACACTGCCACACCAACCCATCTCGTTCCTGCTTTGGATCGCCAAATTTAACTGGAGAAAATGTTGGGCTTATGAAAAGAATCCAAGATAAACTGAAAGTGTTAGAGTTCTGGTTCTGTTATGTTTTTCTTTTGAGTATCCAGTTTTACTTTACTCATTTTCTAGTTTAAATGGTTAAATTTTTATTTTTGTTATGTTCTCTAGTTAATGCCTAGTTACTGTTTAAGTCTTGGTTCTATTTTGTTTTCTTTTGAGTATCAAGTTTTGCTTTACTCCTTGTAATTCTTATTTTGTTGTGTTTTTTTGGCTATTTTCAGTTTTCTTGGTTTCTAGTTGTTGCCCTCTGCTGCCCTCTTTTGTTCTCCTATTTCCCTAGCTCTTTTCCTCTCTTGCTCTGTGCACACCTGCTCCCAGTTTGCTCATTAATCCTCTCTTTGTTTCTGTCTCCTATAAATAGTCTTGCTGTTTAGTTCCTCTTTGCTGGGTCCTCGTCTATCCTCATCAGTATTCCCCCTACTTGTCTCCCTGGGCCTTTCTCCAGGTTACAGTTCTTCCCCTGATGACAGGTTATTGGTAATGTTTGACTTGTGTTTCCATGTTTTTCTTTTTCTTTTTAAATTTTTGGACTCCTGGTTTTTTGTTTGTTTTTGGACTTTGTTTTCATTTGGATTTTTGGATTACTGTTGCCTGTGGTTTTGGACTTTGTTTCAGTACTCTTCATTAAATCTACTAAAAATTCACCTCTGCCTGCCTGCCTCTGCATTTGGGTCCTCAACCCACAAACAAAGCCTGGCAGAAAGAACTTACCCTGACCAAGATGTTAATTTTCTTCATTGCATTATTCATTAAGAATCTCTGTGTAAGTCTGTATTGCAGCTTAATCATGTCATGGATCCAGATGTAAAACTTGTTAACTTAACAAGGGGACTTAATCACTGTCAATTCACTACACTCCTAGAGGAACCAAGTTAGCCTGCTATCACCAGGAATTACTTTACCAATCTCATGTCCTCTGGTTAAAGGGGAAAACTGTTTTTTTTTTTTTTTTACATTGGCCCCTTGATTTTACGTTATTACATCATGTTATACTCACCCATATTAGTTTTGTGTCATTTGCAGCTGTTCCGAAGATATTTGGTTTTGTAATATCCAAGTAATGTCTTCCTAGTCTTCCTATGGGCAATGAGTTGAAGGCACAAACTAAACTGTTCATAATTTATTCTTAATGGTACGCCAGCATTCAAACATGTAGGCGAAACACTGTCCCCCAGATATCACGGTTATATTTTTTATATTTTTTTAAAACAAAGCGGAGTGTGTATGACGTCATTCGAGTCATGGAGCGTGGTTAGGCCAGTTCTTTCTGAAGTCCAAGATGATCCCCTTCGTCTTCTCCACATTCAGGATCAGGCTGTTATCTCTGCACCAGCCCACCAGCTGCTCCACCTCCGCTCTATATTTCTGGTTGTTGTGGTGAACCTGGGGACACAGTCATGTGTCAACAGGGTGAACAGCAGGGGGCTCAGGATGCAGCCCTGAGGGGAACCTGTGCTTAGACTGATGACATCAGAGGTGTTCTGTCTGACCCAGACTGACTGTGGTAAGGAAGTTTAGCAGCCAATTGCAGAGGGGTGTATTGAAGCCCAGCTGTTCCAGTTTGCTCATCAGATGCTGTGGGATGATGGTTTTGAAAGCTGAACTGAAGTCCAGGAACAGCATCCGCACGTGGGTGTTCTTCTCCTCCAGGTGTGCCAGGCTCAGGTGGAGAGCAGCAGAGATGGCGTCCTCAGTGGAGTGGTTCCGTCGGAAGGCAAACTCATGATTCGAGGAACTCATGATTGGAGGTTTCTTTGGGACTGGAATAATGGTGGCAGACTTGACTTGGGCGTTGTGTTCTAGTCTGTGATCATCTGAATACCTTTCCACATCCCCCTGGTGTTGCTGTTGTTGTGGAAAATATCCTGGATCTTCTGGCTGTTGATCTGCTTCACTGATCTGTTGGCATGATTTAAGTTGGCACACGCTGTTCTTAGTGCCTCTTTATCACCAGACTTGAAAGCTGAGTTCCGTGCTTTTAGCGATTTCCAAATCTCTCCATTTGTCCAGGGTGGTTGGTTGGCCCGGCTGGTGATGTTCTTTTTGATGCTGACATCCTCAATGCATTTCTTAATGTAGGCTGACACTGTCCTGGCATACTTATCAATATTTATTAAGTTGTCATATGTTGCTGTAGCTTTGAAGATGTTCCAGTCAGAGCATTCAAAACAGTGTCTTCATGGCGCCCTCAGACCCCACTCTGAACTATTTAACTGTCGGTTTAGCCCTGATCAGCTGGTGCTTATAGACAAGGATAAGCATGACTGAGATATGATCTGATGACCCGAGGTGGGGGCGGGGGGCTGCTCTGAATGCATCTTTGATGTTAGAGTTAACCAGGTCTAAAGTGTTTTCACCCCGAGTTGCAAACTCCACATGTTGGTAGAAATGGGGAAGAACAGTCTTAGTTAGACTGGTTGAAATCCCCAGCAATGATGAAAACACTGTCTGTGCAGATTGGAGCTCAGAGTTAACCTGGTATAGAGTCTTCATGGCCTCTTTAGTGTTAGCACTGGGGGGCACGTAAACAGCAGTAATGCTAACCACACTGAACTCTCTGGGCAGATAGAACGTTATGCAGTTAACAGTAAGAAACTCAAGGTGTGGAGAGCAGAAGCTGACGACTGATCTAGCGTTCTTGCACCAGCTCTTGTTGATGTAAACACAGAGCCCATCACCCCAACTCTTACCGCTTAGTTCTTTGTTCCTATTGGCGCGGTATAGCGTTAGCCCCTCCAGGTTAATAGCATTGTACGGTACTGCTGGATCCAGCCAAGACTCCATCAGAATGATGGCACAGCAGTTACATATATTGAAGACAGTTCTAGTCGGAGATTATCCATTTTGTTATCCAACGAGCAGACGTTGGAGAGTAGGATTGATGGAAGCGGTGGTCTGTGGGGATTCCTCCTTAGCTTTGCAGTTATTCCCCCTCTGCAGCCTCGCTTTCTCTGTCTCGCGCATCTCTTCCTCCTACCGTCCACTGTTGTTTTGTTGACATCAGTCCGTTGCACTCCTCAGGTTTTTAAATGGTCAAAAATGTCTGGATTTAAAACAGTTTGTGTCCATAGCTGCAGCAGGTATTAGCGATCATAGATGCGGGTTTAATGTCTAGTCTGTATCGTATTAAGCAGCATATTCTGTGAAATTTTCAAAAGGAGCTGTTATTGGCCACTGCCTTGGAGCACCGCTATGGCATCTAACATCTGACAGCTAACATCTGTTGTGTGGACACAGCTTATACTCTGGCCCATTTTGTGAATACTTTAGTTTTTGTTTTACATATAATTGGACTGTTGACACTAATTCTGATTATGTTTATTGTATTAAGGCATAGCAGTGCATGTCTTAGTCAAATCCTTCTTTTGCAGTAACTCTTTCTGTTTAATCTTGGGCCCTACATAAAATTTTGAACATGAAATTTAAACCTTTCTCTTTCATTGTACCCATATTAGCAGCATCAAGTTTCCTTAGAAATGCAGCTAAGCAGTTGGCATAACACTTAAAATCCCTGCAGAGTTCAGCACTGAGTAATCCAAACTGGTGTGCAGCAGTGCTCCACTCCCAGAGGAGAGATTCAGACTGCCATTTCAAAACAGGAATGACATTGTTCTAAACCCCTTGTCCTCCTTTCCCTCTGTTCCACCACACCAACACATTAAAGCCTGAAGAACTAACATCTTATCCGTGTCACTCAACATAAGCGACACATGCTTAAATACTAGAGAAAATTGTGCAAGGCCTCTGACTGAGGTGATATGTCTAGTTAAATTATAACCTTTATTTTTCTTACAATTTTGGATTAGATAGTAAACATCAGACCTGTTTATGGTATTGTATGACGCATGTTTATGGCACATAGGTGTAGAGCATGAAGGTCTAAAATCAAAAAGCCAGTTGATTTGTGTGTGGTTATATTACACATGCATCATTTATCAAATTTCTTGCCAACTGCCTTGCATTTTATTTGTCTATACATTGCTCACATGAAATCATTAGGATTACACAAGAGCTAATGGCTGTCTGTTAAAATCAGTAGAGAACTTTACACTGGGAGTGAATGTTTGTGTAAGAGTGTTAAGTGCCCATAGCAATTCCAACCTAAATGTTTACATTGACGTTTTACAGTTGTTGAATTTAGTTTTTTGCTGAGCACTTTCTTAACATTGTCTGCATATGTTTTCTCAAACTTCTTATGTTTTCCTTTTTAAGAAGCTGAAAATATAGATATATAATCTAATGTTTTCTTCTAAAACTGTTTCTAATTTTGCATCAGTTCTCCAGGTTCTACTGGTAAAGAGAAAACCTCAAAAAAAAAAAAAAAAAAGAAAATCTATTTTTGTACAACCACTGCTGCACCAGAGCAAAGAACGGCTTGCAACTGTTTTTGGAGAAAGACTTCAAGATCATCAATGAACTCCAATGTAGGGAAAACCATTGTTAAGGTTATTATAGGCTCAAGCGCAAATTCTAACTTGAAGACTCTAATCAGCCCCATCTGTATCACCTGTACCGCACTCAAAGTTACAGTCTATCGAGTTACACCCAACTGAAGTTAATCCTTGTCTAGGATCTTCTTCATAAACTCCATGTCCTGCGTTGCGCCTGCCTATCAGATTACGTTTTACCCACTTCTGCCCCATTTTCTCCCTCACTCTCAGGCCGTTATTAGTCCCATTCATCCTCTGGCCTATTTCACCACCAGTGTTTGGGAGGATTTCTCAGCATCAAGTCTTCTGCCAGGGTCTAAGGCCCAAAGGACTTTTTTAATTCATTTCAATAAAAACATTTCTAATTGTGACTTTTCTTTTTGTGAGTCTCTCAAGGTTAAAGTTCTGTTGAACTCCCAATGTCTAATTTTTCAGCTGTCAAAAATGATCTCCGTTAATCCATTCAAATTCAGCTCAGGTTGAATATCAACAGCATAAGTCCACTAAAATATTGTAGTTTTTTCTTCCCTACAAACAACAATGCACATGGAAAAATAAAATGTAAAACTTGTAAGATATGGATTAAACAGTACCATCTCTTGACGGGAACAGAGGCACAAAAAATATACCAATGGCAAAACTAGTCTTTCTTTTAAATTTCAGGGAATAGTCCTAATTTATATTTTGATAAAGCAGGGTTAATAGAATTTCAGCACATAATTACAGTTGCTATTTATATTTGACTCTGGATCAGTGAACTCCAGTTTTTACCTCCATGTTTTACTAAGTGTTATTATTAAGCTGCCTTCCTTCTTTTATTGATTATTGGTTTAAAAAAAAAAAAAGCATTTAATATGAACCCAGAAATACTGGGGTGGTACTGTGGGCCACTTACTATATTAATGCTAAAATATCTGCTTTATTTTTATTGCCAGTGTTATATTCTGAAGTCATGATGTCACACTCTGTTTATTTAATTCCAGTTTTGTACTCCAATTGCACCAACCAACGCTTTTTATGATCCAGATGACTTGGTCAATTATAGACCTATATCCAATCTTCCTTTCTTATCCAAGGTTCTTGAGAAAGTAGTTGCCAAACAAGTTTGCGATCACTTACACCATAATGAACTTTTTGAAGAGTTTCAGTCTGGCTTTAGAGCTCATCATAGCACTGAAACAGCTCTGGTGAAAGTCACTAATGATATTCTCATGGCCTCAGATAATGGACTTGTATCTGTGCTCGTCCTGTTGGATCTTAGTGCTGCATTTGATACAGTTGACCATAATATTCTTTTAGAAAGACTTGAATATTTTGTTGGAATTAAAGGAACAGCACTAGACTGGTTTAAATCTTATCTATCTGATCGAATTCAGTTTGTTCATGTTAATGATAGATCTTCAACACGCTCAAAGGTTACCTGTGGAGTACCACAGGGATCAGTGCTAGGGCCAATTCTCTTTACTTTATACATGCTCCCAATTGGTAGAGTTATTAGACAGCATGGGATTAATTTCCACTGTTATGCTGATGATACCCAGCTATATCTGTCTATAAATCCAGATGAAGCTAACCCATTACATAGATTACAGGCATGTCTTGAAGACATAAAAACCTGGATGACTCTTAACTTTCTGCTTCTGAATGCAGACAAAACAGAAGTTATAGTCTTTGGACCAGAGTCTTTGAAAAAGAAGCTGATTAGCCAGTCTCTTCATTTGGATGGGATTAAACTGATTTCAGATAATAAAGTAAAAAATCTTGGTGTTATTTTTGATCAGGACCTGTCATTTAAATCCCATATCAAAGAGGTTTCTAGAATTTCCTTCTTTCATCTGAGGAACATTGCAAAAATTAGAAATATCCTGTCCAGGGGTGATGCTGAGAAACTAGTCCATGCATTTGTTAATTCAAGGCTGGACTATTGTAATTCTTTACTATCAGGAAGTCCACAAACTGTAGTTAAAAGCCTTCAGCTGATCCAAAATGCTGCAGCAAGAGTTCTAATGAAAATTAAAAAGAGAGATCATATCTCGCCTATCCTGGCTTCTCTTCATTGGCTTCCTGTTAAATCCAGAATAGAATTTAAAATCCTCCTTCTCACATATAAAGCTTTAAATGACCAAGCTCCATCTTATATCAGAGATCTGATTCTTCCTTATGTTCCTAACAGAGCACTTCGCTCTCAATCTGCAGGTTTACTAGTGGTTCCTAGAATTTCTAAAAGTAGAATGGGAGGCAGATCTTTTAGTTATCAGGCTCCTCTCCTGTGGAACCAACTACCAGTTTTAGTCCGTGAGGCAGACACCCTGTCTACTTTTAAGGCTAGACCTAAAACTTTCCTTTTTGATAAAGCTTATAGTTAGAGTGGCTCAGGTTATTCTGAGCTATCTCTATAGTTATGCTGCTATAGGCTTAGACTTTTGGAGGACATAGGGACCCCCATTTCATCATTCTGCTTCATTCTCTCTCTGTTCTCCTATTCTGCAGAATCTGTTAGTTCAATCTCTAACCTTCTGCTCTCTCTGCTTTTCCTCAGAGTAGCTTTGCCTCGTCTGTTCCTGTTTGGCTGTGACGTCATCCTGGAAAGAAACATCAGCTGTGCTGCTTCCATCAACACCCTTGTTTATAGATGTTGGAGATCGGCCTGTTTTCCAGTGTGGTCCTGTTTCTCTGACCGTGACTGAGTGTATGTGCTCTCTTCGTCCTCTGGCATGGGAGCTGCCTTGGAGCTTGTCTGCCTGGCTGTGTGTTTCCTGGACGGGGCCGCCTTTTACAGCTGCTTTTTGTATCTCTGCTTCTGTCTCCTTGAACCCCAGTCGGCCTCGGCAGATGGCCGCTCACAATGAGCCTGGTTCTGCTGGAGGTTTCTTCCTGTTAAAAGGGAGTTTTTCCTCTCCACTGTCGCTACAAGCATGCTTAGTGTGAGGGATTGTATTTGAGTCAATGAGTCAATGCAATCAACTGGTTTTCCTTAGATAGAAAACTTTGTATCAATTTGACTGTATGATCTGGTTGAACTGTAAAGTGCCTTGAGATGACATGTGTTGTGAATTTGGCGCTATATAAATAAACTGAATTGAATTGAATTGAAAATTTTATCACAATAGGATTTTGTAATAAAAGTTGAGAGTTATTTCAGGTGGTCAGTTATTGTTGTTACCAGAAGATCCCTTCTTTTAATAGAACCCTGATTTACCTAAAGTAACGTATCTCCTGCTTACAATATCTACCAGTCACACAACCATATTTTATTACAGGAGTCAACCCTTTGATTATAGAAAAAAAGATGAAATCATCAGCATGTATTTTAACTATCCCGTATCAGCTTTTTATGCACAAGTCCAATGGTAGAAGTTCCCTTAGATACAAACCAAAACATTTAATTAAGAACATTTAACAATCTTTAATGTCATTATGTAACCATAACTGCAATTTTGAAAGACTCATTAACACACTCAAGAACACAAACAAATGACACAGACAAACTTAAAAAGAAAAGTAGAAAACTATATTACTATAGTAATATTGTACATGCCAACTTTCCTCTTACCACATCTATGGTTGGAGATATTTCAAAAACAGATCAAGCTGGCTTTTCTGTAATAAAACTAGAACTTAGGACCCAATATTCAAGGTGATACAAACAGTGGGAAAATTTCAAACACAGGTTCAGGGTTCCATGAATGAGTTAGGTTAGGGAATCAGTTCAGAACAGGAAAGTTCTCAGATCCAGGGATCCGTATCTCCGTCAGGGGTTTCGATCAGAACAGGGAAAAAATATAGGTCCAAGGTTCCAGGAATTCATAGAGTTCAGGCATGCTCAGGGTTCCATGAGTCTGACTGAGTGTTCAGGCAGAACATTCAGACAGGAACAGACAAGCTCAGTAGTTAAGAACAACAACAGGAAAACTATGGTACTTTAAGACTTGATATGACTATAAAACACTACAAAACTACGGTACTTTAAAACTTGACTACAGTCAAGAACACTATGAAACTAAAACCCTCTCACTACTGGCCTCAGAGAACGAGAACATGAACTATTAAATCTGCGATGACCTCAAACCTAACCATCAATGTCAGAAACAGCAACAATGATCTTGCCCTGATAGCTGGACTGAGCCGTTTATAAAGCAGCAGAAGCAGGTGAAAAAGAAGGGTTATAATTAGTAACCAGGCAGAGTTAGACAAGTGAGTGAAATGAGCAATTAGATCAGCTATTAGGGTACTGATCATGACAGAGGCCCCCTCCTTAAGGGCGGATTCCAGATTAAAATAATCAATACAAAATAATCCAAACAGGGCGCGTGGGGGAAAGGGGGTCCGAAAAAAACGGACTGCAAAAAACAATAACCCCTGAACAGTTCAGGCGGAAAGAGATATGGCTTGTGGCAGCAGGAGCAAATCTAAACACACAGACTAACCAGAATCTCCTGCATGCCAGAATAGAGCCGGGAAAAAAAAAGAATAAAAAAATAACCCTCTATCTGTATGCCATTGGATCCTTATTTTGGTCAGACCATTCTGCAATGAACTTAGAATTTAGGACCCAATATTCAAGGCGAGATGGACAGTGGGAAAATATTCAAAGTTATTTATTGAAATAACAAATGTGGAGGTTTGGATCTGCAGTGGCTGCGGGGGGAGGCGGGGCACCACCCATCACTGGCAACTCTTGTTTAGAGAGAAAAACAGGTAAGTGGCCATGATAATCTGACAGAAGATGATTATCCATGAGAGTCACTTACCTGGTTTAACAGTTCAGTCCATCCTCTCGGAGTGAGGCAGGATTCAGCTGATGAACTGCCAAACGAGATGCGGTGGGAGCCGCCTAGTGTGTTACCAGATGCAGCCGCCCCAGTGAACAGGCAGGAGTCTGAGCGAGGTCAGGGAATCAGTTCAGAACAGGAAGGCTCTGAGATCCAGGGGTTCGTATCACGGTCAGGGGTTCCGATCAGAACAAGAAACAGACAGGTCCAGGGTTCCAGGTATCCACAGAGAGTTCAGGCATGCTCAGGGTTCCATGAGTCCAACAGAGAGTTCAGTCAGAACGTTCAGGTGCGAACAGGCAAGCTAGGTAGTTGAGAGGCAAAACAAGGTATGATAACAGTGAAAATATGGTACTTTAAAACTTGATTTGACTACGAAAGAGTACAAAACTATGATACTTTAAAATTTGACTATGGTCAGGAACACTACGAAGCTAAAAACTTTTTAGGTCTTTTTCTGTTCATAACTTGCTTTTACTTCTTTCATTTCCTTAAACCTGGGATCCATCTTGTCATGGGCCCTACATCCCGCTGATCCTCTTTAGAAGAATGACAATAGAAGTGAGGCACTAAAACTTCAACACCACCGAGTTATAGCTCATAACAGACATATATTTAATTTGTAACCAAACACTTACTCTGCCTAAAGATCTTCAGAACCCTGGCACATGTTTTTTTTCTTCAGGGTCAGGGGTTAATTAAAGAAAGCATAATTCAAACTAGCTTAGGGACCCGTGTAATGGGCTGTAGCTGTCTTCAACCTTGATCAGGTTGAGGTTACTCGTAGATTTTAATATTAATTGGTGGTATTAACTGTATTTAAATCTTAATAAAGCAGCATGTCAACACAAGTTGCTGGATTCACTTATGCTCCCTATGTTTCATATAAAGACCACCTGGTTCTTAAACATGACATCTTTATTGCCCCATCGGCTCTAGACCCTTAAAGGGCAAACACAAGCACAGTTACATGCCCCACTACCTCCCTACCGCTGCAGCAATTTTTAAACGTAGACGTTTATTTATTATGAATGTCCTACAGTGCTCTCTTTTCATCTCGTTCATATTGCCAGCCTCATCTGATCAATACGGATACCAGAGGGGATGGAACCTCATTTGTTCCACAGAAAAAGCAAGGCACTGTCTGTTATACTTTCTTCAACAATACTACAGACCATGCTGACCATGTCCATCGCTTTATTACAACAGTGTACCAATCTTCTGATCACTACTTCACCCCATGTCATAAAGCTCAGAACATCTCAGACTGGTTTCTTAAACATGACAATACATTCACTGTACTCAAAGGACATCCACAGACACCAAACCTCATTCACCTCATGGATGTGCAGCCAACAAATTTGTAGCCCCTGTGTAATGCTGTCATATCAATATGGACCAAACTCTTAGAGGAGTATTTCCTGTACCTTGCTCAATCTGTCACAAAAAAGATCAAGGCAGTTCTAAGGCAAAAGGTAGCCTAATCCAGTATTAGCAAGATGTAACTAATAAAGTGGCTGGTGAGTGTAGATTTAGACTTCATTGCCTTTTTGTATACACAGAGTTTATACACAACAAAATTTTGTTACATACAGCTTTCCGACAGTGAATGAGCAGCAGCTTAGCATTGGAAATGAACCTTTCCATTTATAAAGTGCAGCAGTGATCAAAAATAAATCAGTATAGGAGAGACATGGTGCAAAATGTAAACTGTGTAGGAGAGAGAAGGTGCAAATGTCATTGATGTGGAAGGTTAGAGCAGTGCAAAAATAAATAAATATATATGGTGCAAAATGCTGTAGAAACACTGAGTTGAATTATACTTTGAAGATGCACCATGTACTGCAAGAATGATGTTATTAGTGTGATGCAGACTCTCGATTTGTGACTTGATTAGAGTTTGTAACTCTCTGTTTTTGTATCTTGCCCTATATTATTATGTTTACTCAATATATAGATTTTTTCTTTTCTTTTTCTGAATAAAGGTTAAAAAAATCAACACATTACTCTGGCCTAAAACTGCCAAAGATATGTCTCCTATTAAAAAGCTGAAACATTGCAGCTGCTTTCCAATTGCTCATATTGACCTAAATGGTTATCTATAATTAAGAAATGTGTTGGTTTGCAGGGGGGTCCGTTTCATAAAGCAGGTGGTAAAACCCTGGCCAGGTCGCCGTACCATCTCATTGCAAACAGGACAAACAACCATTCACGTGCACACTCACAATTAGGGAGGATTTAGAGAAGCCAGTTAACCTAACACCACATGTTTTTGGACTGTGGGAGGTACCCGAAGAGATGCATGCTCAGGGAGAACATGCAAACTCCATGTAGAAAGACCCAGGCCAGGAATTAAACCTGAAACCTTCTTACTGCAAAGTGGCAGTACTACTGTACAGACAGCACCACTGAGAAGCCTGACCTAACAACTCTGAAAAGCCATTATCAGTGGAGTGCCGATTCAGTGAGTCACCATAATGACAGGCAAGAGGAAATGGCTATTTAATACCACTGGAATTAGATGTTTAAACATGTTTAAAAGATAAAGCAATGGTACTACAGCTGCAAAGGAAAGGAAGATGGCATAGGAGATGATTGCTGCTCGAGTTAATGTGTAGGTTTATATATACAGTTAATGCAGGCCGTATTTACATTTAGTGAAATCACCCTCCTTTCTGTTGTTCCATTTTTAGATCACTAAAATAGGATTATTCCTGGTAAAAATCCCATTCATAGTCAGAACTGTAATAACTGATATTCCAAACTACATTTTTGCAGCAAAAACTGATCCTTGTCAAAAAGACATGGAATTACTTTATTTTAAAGCCTAATTTGTCTGGTGAATTTTTTTTTTTTTTATGCACAAAACTATGACAGAAATGTCTTGACTAAATCAAGAAATTAAACATGTGATTGGCTCTGAGGAGAGGGGAGACAGAAGACACTCTGAGTCTACTGAAAAATTCTCCAGTCCAGGTTAGCTTTAGGGAGAATGTTACTACAGGAACAGAAACAGAGGTTCAAAAAACTCTCATTATGAAACGGACTCAGAGTTTCCTTGATTTCTGGTTTAGAAAAGTTAGTTTTCAGCAAACCCACTGTTGAAACTGACCCCAGAAACTGGCAGAGATATCCCCCAAAATACCAATATCTGCAATCGCAGTGAACTGTGATTCTATTTAGTATTGATTCAGGGCAGCTTAACATAATACACTTCATTAAACCATGTATTATTTAACATTTGCTTTACCACAATTAGTTACTAGGTTTTGGTCAATAAAAAGAACCATAGTAAAAGGCTCTGAAAATAGCGCCTGTAACTTTACAAAGGACACTATTTTAACCAACACCTTAATTCACCTCTATTTGTTTAATCACAAAGGTTACAGTGAGATTTTACCCTTGGTTAAGTCACTGAATTCAAAAGTTACACTTTTTCTGTGTAGAAAAGTGTATAACAAATCATATCCATTAAGACTATGTCAAAACATGGACTAAATAAATATATCAACTTGGGTTACATGGGAAATATGGTACACTTTAATTTGAGTTAATGTCCATGTCTGTAAAATAACGTTTATTGGATTAGTGGAATTATTCAATCCATTTGACAGAAACTGACTTCTTTTTTTTTTTTTTACAAAGATGTGTTAGCAATTATTATAGGAAGCATATCTTTATACCACATGAAAAGTGGCAGCCAGCACCCTCTCCACTCCATCTGCTCATCTCCAAGAGCTGCCAACGACAGCCATGCCACACACACACACACACACACACACACACACACACACACACACTCACCAACTTGTCTTACGATCTTTGTGGGGCCTTTTCTTTGATCCAATAATCAACAGCCTAACCATAACCCGTCACCTAAACCTAACCATTACGGGTTTATGCCTAACCCTAACCCCAACCTAATGTAAACTCTATTTACACCTTAGTCCTAAACATGACCCCAGACCCAAGCACAGCAATTCACCCGGTGGGGTCTTGCATTGGGGCCGTAGCAGTCGGTCTTTAAAACCTGCTATTTTTCCAGAAAATGGGCCCCACAATGTATTAACAACAACAATTTACACACACATACACACAAACATTCAGTCACTGTACATAAAACCAAGCATGCCTGCAGCTACACATGTGTTCATGCAATGCAGTCTTTGTTTGTTACAAGTTGACAGCTTTGCATCAAATTGCAGCCAAAATGATGTCAGAAGATTAACAGTATAGGTTAATGCTACATGTAAAAGTATAGGTAAATCATAGGTTAAGACTACCTTTATAACTCCTATGTCTTATTAAGGTTTATTGGGTCATCTTTAAATGTACCGGTAGTTCACTTAAATTGGAGACAGCAGGTAAGTTTCAGGTAAACCACAGCTCCCTTTTTTGTCCAAAAACTTCAGTTGGCTTTTGCCACCAGCCTGTTGTTTCAAAATAAGCCTTTTTCACACACATTAAACAACCTCCTTAATGTAGCGACACAGGTTATAAGTATGCTTAGAAAATACATTTGCTTTTTCTTAGCAGTAGGTAAACTTATTATAATAGTGTGAATAATTTACCATTGGATTTTATGCTTGAATCTGATCCATGGTTATTTTGAGGTTGAGATCATTTTCCAAGTCAATGTAGACAAATTCAATAAATTCAGTTTATCTATATAGCACCAATTTTCAACATATGTCATCTCAAGGCACTTTACAGTTCACCAGATCATACAGTCAAATTTATTCAAAGTTTTCTATCTAAGGACCAGTGACTAGAAGGCAATCCCTCACACTAAGCATGCTTGTAGTGACAGTGGAGAGGAAAAACTCCCTTTTAACAGGAGGACACCTCAAGCAGAACCAGGCTCAGTGTGAGCAGCCATTTGCAGAGGCTGACTGGGGTTCAAGGAGACAGAAGCAGAGATACAAAAGGCAACTGTAAAAGGCAGCCCCGTCCAGAAAACACACAGACAGACAGACAAGCTAATAATAAAAAGTCATCACATACATTCAAACTAAATCCTGCAGTAAATTTTGGTGTGTTTTTCCAATTCAGTGAATCATTTTCCCATTTACGGACACTCACCCAACTGTATTTAGTAACTGCCTTCACAGCAATCCCTCTTCCTCAATAAGCATATAAACTTTGCAGCAATCCCTCATACTGAGCATTCTTATAGTGAGTTCCTTTTAAAAGAATGTAACCACCAGCATAGCCTTGTGTTGGAGGTCACCTAATGTGAAAAACTGTAATCTCTGGGAAGACAGTGCCTTACAATATTTCTTAGATTTTTCATAGGTAATTTTCATAGGTAATTTGTGGTGTACCTTTGGGATATTTAAGTAGTACCAGTTGGAAAAAATACCTAGTAGAGATTTATCTGATAACTAAAGGGTCTTAATCCATAAAGTGCGGGGTACCTTGAGTGCCTCGGAAAAGTCCCCCACAGACTGCTTTTTTTATAGCTGTAAATGTCTACTTATTTATTCATTTCAAAGGTCTTGAAAAGGGTAGAGTGCCTTCTCCGGGTTGGGGAGAAGTACTACTGTTCCTAGTCATGGAGTTTAAGTATCTTGGGGTCTTTTTCACGAATGAGGGGAAGATGGAACAGGATATCGATAGGTTAATTGGTGCAGCGTCTGCTGTGAAGCGTGCACTGTACCGGTCTGTTGTGGTGAAGAGAGAGTTGAGCCAAAAAGCAATGCTCTTTATTTACTGGTCGATCTATGTTCCTACCCTCATCTATGGTCATGAGCTTTGGGTCATGACAGAAAGAACAAGATCCCGGATACAAGCGGCTGAAATTAGTTTTCTCCGTAGCGTGTATGGGCTCTCTCTTAGAGATAGGGTGAGGAGCAGTCATCTGGGGAGGAGAGTAGAGCCGTTGCTCCTCCACATCGAGAGGAGCCAGTTGAGGTGGCTTGGGCGTCGGATTAGGATACCTCCTGGACGTCTCCCAGGTGAGGTGTTATAAGAGGAAGAGGATGGATGGATGGATGGATGGATGGATGGACGGACGGACGGACGGACGGACGGATGGATTCAACAGCCAGATTTGTTAAGGCAAGATTTACATTTTTCTATGGCCAGTCTGTTTAGATTAAATCACATGTAGGTTCAAGATTTATTGACAAGATGGCTTCTAATATCATGTGGTTGTACATGTTTTTATTTAGCAGTATCTACTTAGAGGTATTCCGCACTATATTTTTATTTAAAACCTTTGACAAATATGATCATTTCCTCCAAGCAAAACTTCACGTCATACAACAAAAAGTAACAAATTAAGAAACATTTTTTGCAGTGTGAAAATTTTTGCAGCACACTTTGGAGTCCTTTTATCATTGAAATAGCTTCTGTGTATATAATATAGTAACTTCATCCAAAAGGAGTAGTTTGGATTAATGTTGGAATATAAATTTTGGAAGGTATAAAGCTGAGGTAAATCCGAGATTTGCCTTTCTGTGGTAAAGCTAGAAATATCACAAAAAGATCACACATTAATATTTTTGTTGAAAACAAATTATATATTCCGTATTTTTAGGTATGACTGCATCACATTATTACCTACCTGTATTCTCCTTGATTTTCCTTCTCACAGTCACATGGATAAAAAGTTTTAAATGTAATATTTACTCTCAAAGCATATTTTGAAGCTGTTTTCCAAATGCCCCTCCTTCTCTCTTCCCTCTCCATCTTTCTTTTCCCATTGCCGAGCTGCTCACCAGCAGGGGGGCCTGTAATCTCAGCAGCACTATTGTGCAGGCCAGTAGGTATTTCCCCCATTGCTGCTGAGAAGCGGACTCAGCTGACTGGCAGCACTGTGGGAGCAGGAGGAGCTTTCCTTCTTAAAGTCTGACTCCCTTACTTCCTGTCTGCCTGCTCAGCTTCTCTTGAACAACTTGTCATCAGTCGCTTGATATGCTTTTGCTTTATTCACTATATTCCCATTTCAAATATAAACTTTGTGAAACCTGAAACGGACTTCCGAATAGAGCAGAGAGAGGCTAATTAATTTAATATAAAATAACAGGTCTAATTCTAACTGGTGTGCAGCAAATGCCCTGTGTTGATGTGTCACAAAGTGAGGCCGAGAAGCTTTAGTTAATTTAAACAATGTCTAACCTGGTTCATGTGTTAGTTTCTAGAGCACACCTTACATGTGAAACTTGTTCAATGGTTTCTGTTTGTGGTTTTCTTTTTTTTATCCAATAGAAGAGCAAGGAGTGAAAGTAATAAGTTACAAAATGTGACAGATCTGCTGCATTTTGGAGCCATAATAGACTTTTTCTCTATACAGTCCTAAATATATAATGATTGTTTTTTTGTCTATCCACTGGCTTACAGTACTGTTCAAATTCCTGCTTAAAATAAACGCTCATGTATTGTTTCTGTGTAGTTGTCGATAATTGTATTTTAATTTGCATAACTTTTGGGTTAGTCAGCAATTAAAAATGTGTAAATTCTACTGACTATGCTATGTCTGATAGGATATATGTAAATTATCAGCACTAATAACATTGTGCTACTGTGGAGGACATGACCTGGTGATCTAGAAAATTTTTGCTGCATCTCTTGGTGTAGAAACTTAAAAGAGTGACGTACTAATGTAGTGGCCTGTTAGGGGTTTATGTCCTGCTGCATTTGGTCTTTGTAACCCTGGTGGGGTGCATTTGTCCCCCTGCACCGCTGCCTTGCCAGTTGGCAAGCCTAAGCCAGGAAACTGTCAGTGTTGATTGAGCTGAGTGTAGGAGGTCCTGCTAAAGGAGCCTTGCTAGTTCCAAGGCCCACCTCTGTTTCCAAAGCATGGGAATAAAGAACTCTGCATTCCACAGGTCTGAGCTGCCATCGTTCACCCTGCCCACAGTTCACAGGGAGCCCTGAATAAGATTAACAAAAGCGTTCTGTTAGACCCCTTTTGGCTGGCTTCCACGTCAACAGCTCGCAGGGTCAGGGGTCACACTAACTACATTCATTCTCAACAGACCCTTTGCTCCAAACACAAGCTGCCAGTCGCACAAACTCCCAGCATTACCCCTAATCCCCTAAGATATGTCTGATCTCTCCACATGTTTCTGCACAATTAAAGCAATATCACACCTTACAAATGGAACACAGTGAAAGACAGAGAAGCAGGAAAGGGTGCAGGCACAAAGACGAACTGATGAGACAGAGTGTGAAAAGCAAATGACTGGCACATAGAGTTTAAAAGACAGGAAGGATAATGGAATTATGAATCTGCTTGTGCAAGGCACTATCACATGACTACAGGAGAAGAAGCCCTGCATGTAAAAGTTCAATACTTGATCAAGCACATATAACTGCCTTGACAGGCTAACACACACTCTCACCCTGACACACATCCATACCGTGTCTGTAAAAAAATAAGTAGTTCTCCACCAAACTTTGTCTCAAAAATCAGATAAACTGAAGATTATATTCACATATATTTATAAGGTAATTCAACAATTAGCAACCAAGCTCATCTTGTTTTGTGCCAGAGGGATGTGGATTATCCCAGTTGTTAACTGGGAGGTGATCTACATAAGCACAGAAAACAAGACCAAGAATCATGCATGGTCATACTCGAGCCTGAGGACAAATTAGAATCACCATGTTCAACTAATATGTTCAGTGGATTATAAAGAGAAAGGCAACTCCTAAAAGCAGGAAAAACCACAATCAGCATACTCTTAGCTTATTGTGTTTTCAAACAACTTGTCTGAAACCCAACTGGTGTGTTTTGGCGGCAGACTTCTGTCTTTGTCACAAATGCCCCTAGATGATAAGAGATGTGTTAAAAACAGGTAATAATCAGCAGCATCATTTTTATTCTTGCACATTCTATCCGCTTGTATGTGTCTGTCAGTCTGTCTCTGTCAGCTTGTCAACTCTAGCTATAGCTATCTACACTGTAAAAAAAAGTTGGTAAAATATAAAGCAAAACACCATCAAATGGCAACAGTAATGGACTACTTTTGGTTTCACTTTTTTGAATACAATGAATAACTGTTAAATAAGTGAATGGAAAAAAACAATGAATATTACTCTAAAAAATATTAACATTAAATTATTTACTGTGAAAATGAACGAATATGCATACATTTTAAAAGAAATTGCCCATCAGAAGAAAAATTTCCTAAAACCTTAATTTTTACGGGATTATTTGGAGAAAACTACAGGTTACCAAGTTCTGCACATTAAAATTTACAAGAAAAACTTGTTGATTGTGAAAATATAACACACTGGGCATGCCTTGGTGGCACAGTGGTTGGCACACACGACCCATCTACAGCGGCCTTACTGCTCAATTCGGACGACCTGGGTTCAAATCTGGCCTGTGGTCCTTTCCCACATGTCTCTCCCCCTCTCTCCTACCCCCTTTCGTTTCAGCCTACTGTCCATCAAAACAAGCCGTTAGTGCTGTAAAAAGTCAAAAAAAAAAAAATATATATATATATATATATATATATATATATATATAGTCTACTGTAAAAATGCCAACAGTGCAATATTGCACAAAAGCAGAAATATCAGCAGTAAAAGGCAAAAAATAAATAATTAGATTTTTTTATAGAACACATTTAATCTCCGCTAACGACAAGACGTTAAAATAAACAAATTGCACCCTTTCTTTTCAATGCTTGTTATTTTTCTGGTTCATTTTTAAAAGACAAATAAAAAAATAGAGTATCAATGAAGAAAGAATTACATTCAAATTTAATATGTGTCTGTTTTATTATTTGAAATCGCATTACAAGTCTTTTACTGTGACAGTTGGAATTGTAGAGCGCTCAAAGAAAAATGTATTTTCCCTCCTCTTTTCAAAGTTGTGTTATCCAATGAACGACCTTGCTGAAAGTTTTCACCGATAGGGTGAAGTGCTGCTAAGCTGTGCACAGACTGCTAGTTTTGCCCGTAGGAAGAGGCAGACAGCTGCCATCATGTCTTCGCCTCACTAAATGACTGAAGCTGCTTAGCTCGCGCCACCCAACATCGTTGCACAGCAAAAATATTTTAGATGTCTTATGCTTTGCTCACCTGGACTGCTTAAAATAAATATGTGAGGTGCGTACATCCATCCGGGTTGTGAATTTTAGACGCCATTCTGATTTAATTGTTTCCAGTTTGCTAGGATTGTTGACTAGTTTTATGAGCTTTATAGAAAACCTACCAGTTAAGTTTAGAACAAGCATTTAATTTTAAGGAATTTATTCCTGAGTATGTGTGAAGTTAGATAAGTGGACCACATCTTGAGCTAAATTTCTGTGGACAGTGGCTATGTGATTCACTGCAATTAGCTTCATAGTAATGAGCCATGTTGTTTTTCTAAGTGCATTGAAACTGACAGCAAGCAACCATTTAGTAGATATTGAGCACTAAAGGCACAATTTTTATCAAAGACACAGTGGCCCTACCAATATCACGTTTTTTAGGGCAGTTACCTCTTTTAAATATGCAATGACTGCCAACACCAGCGTCAAGATGCTAAACCAGTGTCAATAAGATGACAGATGAAAACCTACTAAAGACAGAATCCAACCTGGGCAGGACATTTTTTGGTATTTTTTTAGTATTATGAGAACAAATTTCATTTCAGCTCTATAATGCTCAACTGTTTTTATGTCGCACATCAGGGTCCATGAAAAAGTACTTAATCATAACAGATTCACTGACCTACTTTTAACATACGGTTAAACATCTTAAATAACATTTTGGGCTGGGACATTATGTAACATCATTTGAAATAGTAAATGATATCAAGCATGCTCTGAAATGTTTCAGTGCTTAAACCCAAAACAAAACAAGAATTTTAGCTGATGTACAGTTTAAATATAGTTTAAAGGGCAGCTTCAAGAATTCAACTCAAAGGCTCTAGCTGTCATGATCTTGGCACTCATGACTGGATTATTAGTTCATTCTATCCACCTGCCACTCCTCTTATAACTTTTATCAGGAAGGAAAGTTTTAAGTCTGGTCTTAAAAGAAAAAATAGGGTGTCTGTTGTAAAATTGACTAAACCAAAGACAAGTAGGAGTAGACTGTACAATTCATAGTACAGTCGGCATAGTCGGAGAAGAAAAAAAAAAACTCTTACCCAAAGCATAAAGCCACACCTTTTCTCTTAGAACTTCTCCTTCTGTTTCTTAAAGGGGAATGCCGTTTTTCTTTTTTTATTTTAAATTGGTTCTTTTTTAATTTTTGCCTTCAAGTCGTTTGCCCATGGGAAGACGTTACTTGGATATAACCTAACGGAATATCTTCAGAACAGCTTCAAATGACACATTAACTCATATGGGTGAGTAGAACATGTATAATAACGTAAAATCGAGGACTCAATGTAAAAAAAAAAACAGTATTAAAGTTTATAAAATCTGAATCCTGAGTCCATCCCCTCTGTTTAAAGTTGTTTTTTCTTTCTTAACATAGATGGCTTCCTTTACACCCCTCTCAAAGCACCTGTCTTCTTTGTCCAAAATGTGAATACTCTGGTCCTCAAAAAAATGTCCTTTGTCCATAAGGTGTAGATGTACTGCCTAGTCTTGTCCGGAGCAGGTTGCTCTTTTGTGATGGGCCATGCGTCTGTAAAGAGGTTGCTTGGTTTCTCCAAAATAAAGATCAGAGCATTCCACACTGCATTGAACTGTATACAGCACCCTGCTAATATTTGGTCTGGCAGTTTTGTCTTTAGGATGCACTAGTCCCTGTTTAATAGTCTTGCTTGTTTTGAAGTGTAGTGGTATCTCCAAACACAAAATCCCAGTTCCCTATCCCAGTTGAGGCATGTATAATGACATGAACTCGGACTGGGAGAAACATTCAGCTTTTTTTTTTTATTGTCATTACACTCTCACAAGTACAGAGCAACAAAATTAAACCTCTGCTTTTGAAGAGGCGCACGTCCGGTGCCCAGGGAGCAGTGTGGGGTTAAAGGGCTTGCTCAGGGACCCAGAGTGGTGGTCCGTGGATGTGGGGCTTGATCTCAGAACATCTGGAACTCAAGCGCAATGCCTTAACTACCAGGCCACCCCTCCCCTTGGACACCATTCACAGAGACAAACGAGAGGAGTACACACAAAAAGATGGCGAAACCGTTTCTCTGAATCCATATTTCTTCAAACAGGGATGCAGTGCTTTTTGTCAGCAAAAACGGACCACAGTTACGGAGGTTGTACCACATAGAACGTAGTCTCAAGCTAGAATATTTCCTCTCCTTGTCCGAACTGCAGATCGCCAATGAAGAGAAGAAGTTTTCTGGCGGTTTTAAAGGTGCCGCAACTTGAGGATGTGTTATCAGAGGGACGGACTGCGTCAAAGCCTATCCGTAATCTGATGCTCTGAAACAGGAGCTGTAGTTCTTAAACAGGAAGTTCTGATTCTGATCCATAACAGGGGTCTTGGGTTCTTATACCAAAGTTAATTTATATTTTATATTGTCAGTTGGTGAATTAAAAAAGGCAGTTATGAAAGCATTTACAGTCCAGCCCAATGACGAGCCAGACTCCAAAATTGAACTGAAAACATACACAAAGACATCACCGGAGGGCTAGACGTCAGTTTCAGCCCGACACATTTGAAAATGGTGCTGGGCAATTGATTCCGTTTGCATAAAAATAGCAATTTAACAAAATGCAATTTTCATTATCCGACTCCAGATTAGCGGAAGAAGATGGATGGCAATTTTCAAAGCGCAGAGGCACTAAACTAAACTTACATTTACACGTTCCTTGTTTTTACCCCCGCCCTTTAGGTGGAGCTAATATGTTTAAACTGAATCTTCTTTCCCAAAAAGGGAAAGAGAAACTTCCAGCTAGCACATCTATGCTAAAAGTAGAAGAACTGCATCAATGGACATTAGACAAACAAGCTTTCAAGGTAATGAAAAAAACTGAAACTCCAGTGTGAAACAGCTTGTGTTTAGTGCATAGGAAAATCGTAATAAAATCGCAAACAAATTGTACTTAAAAATAATCACACTTTAGATTGTTTGGCTAAATCATTCAGCCCTATTTGGAAGAGTGTGTTTCTGAAATCTACCTATTGCACAGCTTTTTCTTTACCTTTAACACTTTTTTTTTTTTACTTGTATGTGTTCTTTTCTTTACATAATTGTATAGTATTTCTTTTCCTTTCTGAGATTATTTTTTTTCTTCTGCTGCTGTAGAGCTTGAAGCATAAGTATCAAACTCTTTAGATCAAGGCACTTAAGCATAAAGTCTAAAAAGGGCCTACTGCAATTGTATAAAATAAACCTTTCAGTTTATTGTTTAATCTACAAAGTGCTAAACCTGCTCTGGTACTGTTAACCTACTCCCATTTAATTTTAGTCACTTCATATGCCTAAAACAAACCTTAACTTTATAAAATGATATACCTTTCTAAGCTATGGAGGACATAAACATTTTGAGAATGGGTGAGATTAGCCCCCACGGGCCTTGAGTGTCAAACCTGTAGTACATAAATTAAATATCTATAATAACAAACAAAACCCTTCTTCTGGAACTGAATTCTAAGTCACACAAGTCTCTGCTATGAAAACTAAATGTAAATGATTTTACACCAGTCTGATCTGCAGCAAGTAGTCGCATTTCCTTCAGCTTTTTTTATGCACGTTTTGAAGTATCACATCAGATAAAAACATAATATGCACATTTATTACATGAGGAATACATTAACAGTTTTACAAAATTAATACATGATAGGATCTGTAAACAACATGAAAAATATATGCTCAGTTCAACGAAAAACAAATAGAGCATTCATGTTCAACCAACCAATCCACCTTTTTGGTATGCAGATTTTTTTTTCTTTTTCATGAAACTCTACCTGACATCTACAACCAATGGTAAAGATTTGCTGTAATATTACTGCCTTGGGGTGCAACTGTTTTAAAAACAGCAAATTATTTATGATTATTTACTAATATTTTTTTCCCCATTAATTGTAATTATCTGATTAAATTTGTTATTTTTTACAGCAATATTGCATACACAGTTTTAGAGAAAAAGTGAAAACATACATTCTTTTTTTCACACTCGCCTATAGAGGGCTCTCCAGATACTTAAAAAAGCATGTACCAAGGAGGTAGTCTTGTCACTGTCCCTCTCATTCATCCTCTCAGCTAGTGCTCTGTTAAGGCCTTTACATGCTCCATTTAGGAGACACCAATAATCTGAAAGCAGAGAGGCAAACAATCAAGAATAAAGGTTTGTGTCAGAAATATCAACTTTGAGCAGAGAGGTAAAGTTTTGATGGAGATCAAAATGTATAAAATTATAGAAATTCCACTCTGGGCCAGCTGTAGACTGTTACATTTGTGCCATTTATTATTGATGGTCTTACAAATTGTGTGTCAATGAATAAAAATGAAAATATGCATCACTCTGGCAACTTGATGCTTTTAGTTACCTGAAGCAAAAATTGTCAATATCCGAACTTGAAAAATTTTCCTGACTGGACATCAAGCCAACCCCAAGCACAACAATATCTTTCTTTGTTCTTTAGAAAAAAGGTAATTATTGGATTTGTTCTAAAATATTTCAGGTAAAAACAAAAAATAATAATAATTCAAAAGAGGCTATTATGGTTACAGCTTCGCATCTGAGGGAGATCTGGTCATTAGTGTTGCATCGATACCGATACCAGTATTGGGTGGGGCCCCAATCCAGCACTAAAATGATGGTATCGGTATCCGCCAGTACCAACAAATAGGGCACCGATGCAAGTTGGAGAGCCAAAAGTTTATTCAACTATTGTCACCCATTCCAGGTAGACAATAAAAAGTTGTACTGGATTCACTTTGTATTAGTCTTTTTCCTGCTTCACAAAGGTAGGCAGCAGCTTGACAAAGCCATGATGGCAATTACTTTACATCAAAGTAGTAAGCAGTTCTTCAAATATACAAACACACATCAATTCAAACAGATGCTATCGATATGGTATTGGTATCGGCCAATACTGCACTGCCAGGTATCGGGGATTGGGGCCAAAAAATGACATCGGCGCAACACTACTTGTAATATCACCTAAGGCTTCACTCTGCTTTAGGTATTCTGGCTCAAAGGAAAAAGTTTGGGAGTGGATGGCCTAGTGGTTAGAGCAGTGCACTTGTGCTCTGAGATGGTTGCAAGTACTCAGTTCAATCCCCACAGCCTATACTCTGGTTCCCTGAGCAAGAACCTTAACCCTTGATTGCTCACCAGGCGCCGCACAGTCGCAACCCACTGCTTCCCAAGAGGATGGGTTAATAGGCAGTGAATTTCTTCAGGGAAGTGGCGGCATAGTGGTTAGGGCATTGCACTTGGAGTCCAGAGGTTCTGAATTCAAGTCCCACTTCCACAGACTGCCATTATGGGTCCCTGAGCAAGACCTTTAACCCCACACTGCTCCCCGGATGCCGCAAAACGGCAGCCCACTGCTTCCCAAGGGGATGGGTTAAATACATAGAGTTCATTTAATTTCTCTGTACTTGTGACAGTGTAATGACAATAAAATCCGGGGGGAAAAAGTAAGTAGCCATGTGTCGTTGTTTTGGTTCTGTTTTAAGATTTTCTCTTTGAGTTTTGATTGGTTAAATTTCCATTTTGTGTTATCTAATAATTTTTGATTGTAATTAAGTTCTTATGTTTTTCTTGTTGCCCTCTGTTGCCCTATTGTGTCAGTCTCCTTTCCCCTAGCCCCCTTTTAGAGTCCACACCTGCTCCCAATCTTCTGATTAAACTGGTCTTTGTTTCTGTCTCCCATGTATACACCTCCTGCTCATTCACTGTTTGCTGGCTCCTCACCGTTGCCATTTCTGGCTCCTCGTGAGTTTTCCCTGATATCTCTAGGATTTGGGTTTTTATTTTGTTTGTTTGGATTCTGCTTCTGTTGCCATTTTTTTTATATTAAATCTGCAAGAAAACACAGCTTCAGCTTCAGTCTCTGCATTTGGGGTCCTCTTCAAACCTCCACCCAACCTGACACCATGTAGTTGAGAGCTAAGGGTGGCGCACCATGCTTCTTAAACAAATGTCAGCAATAAATGCAAAATTTAAAACAAATGCTCGGTTTCTTCTGTATTTTTTGTTAATAACCAAAAATGATCAAAATCAATTATTGAATGCAGCAAATTTGTAAAAGCATTATCTTATGCTGTTTTTATATAACATCTTTTTAAAAAAACCTGTTCAAGTTGGTAAAATAAGTCACATTCTCAGAATGGATTGGTTGAAAAAACAACCAATCCAGTTGTTTAAACCAATTTTGGTTAGATTAACCACTATATTAGTCATTAAATCTAAATCTATGACAAATAATGGAATTAATAAATAATGGCTTTTTTAAACGCTATCATTTTTATAGAACTTGTAATAATTTCAGGTCACTAAGGCTTCTGTAAACTTTGATCGGAAAAGTTATGAAATCACTATGGATTTCAGCTAACATTCTTTGACTGCTTTGGCTTGCACCTGCTAGTCATTAGCACAGACACAAGCAACAAACAAAATTGCTCAAGAAGAGAATAAGATGGACTTTAAAAAGTAAGAGTAAAGGTATAATATAATGTAAATTGAGGTTACATTCAAAGGGAAAAATGTCAATCATTATTCTAAAACAGAATGTCTTGATCTGTCTTTAAGTGTTTACTTTGAAAATCCCTTCCATTCCCCCTCATCCTCTGTACCCCGCCACACACCCCATAAGGATGAGAGACTTTGGCCAGCTGTAGACTTCACTAGAGCCATTACAAGTAAAGGTGCAGGATATGGGGTTATGGACTAAAGAGTTGGGGGAGGAAACAGAGGGCGAGCTAGAGAGAAAAAAAGTCAAGAAAGGCAGCTGATGACAGCATGAATGCAGCAGAGGAAATTGCACTCAAAGACACAACATGGGCACTCTGAAAGATTGAGTTTCAAAGCAGGCAAAGGAGTGAAAAATTCTACTTTTTGCAGTTCCAAGTAGTCTTCAACCTGTTAACAGCAGAATAGAAAAAAGAATGGTCAACCAAGTTTAATTCAGCTACATGGCATTTTTACTGCTTGAGATTACCACACCTTTAAAATAACTGTTTAATAAAGGATAAATGAATGGTTATTAAAAAGCTTATTTTTTACCTGTGTTGTAACTCATATATTTTTGTTAATAGTTTTGTTTATGTAGGCTCATTACTTTTATAATTTTTTTAGGGTTAGTTATTAGCACCTTATATTTTATAATCACTTTAACAGTATTTGTTGAATTAGCCTGAATCATCAACCTGAAAGTACGCATGTGCCGAAATTATTTTCATTGCAAATTTGCCGCACACTGGTTGATTAAACCTAGCTTCAATATCAGCTTTACACAAGCTACCGAGTTTGAAGAGATTTTTTAATACATGTAAATCTCAGACCCTACCTTTGGTGGTAAAGGCTCTGAACATCTATATAAATCTAAAATTTAAAGCAGTACATATTAACAGTTTTACCTCAATAACTCCTCCTCTGAGTCCCTGTGATAGTAATTCAAGTTGCTATGAAATGTTTGAGAAGTCTCTTATCTCCCCCTACTGTTCTGGGATTTGATATATTGAAGGCTCCATTTTCTGGAAAAATAGCACATTGTGGAGAAAGACTACTCATTGTTCAATTCAATTCAGTTATTTTATATTACTTATAGCGCCAATTCACAACACATGTCATCTCAAGACACTTTACAGTTCACCAGATCATACAGCTTGTTGGGCCCGAAGCCTGGACCTCATTAGTGGAATTGCTGTTTTAGGGCGAGGGGTCATGCTTAGTACTCAGGTGTGACCTGAGTTTAGGTGTGGGTTAGAGTTAGGTATAAAACCGTAATAGTAAGGTTTAGGTAAGGGTCACGGTTAGGCTGTTGAAATTGGTAACAAAGAAGTGAAAGTCAATGGGAAGGTCCTGCAAAGATTAAGAGACAAGTTGTGTGTGTGACCTAGGGAAAATCAATTTATCAAAATGTCATTAAGGACATAGTTCACTATTTATCTGAAAATGTCTGCTATATTTTGAGAGGGTTTCTTTTTTAATATATTGGTGCACCCAAAACTTTTTAAGCAGCTAGTGACTGTGTATTTGTATCCCGCATACAATAAAAATAAAATGAACTAATAACATACTAATATATTACAAATACTTTATGGACCATTTAAAAAAAAATATTTTGCCTAACCTGTGCTGGTTATCGAATTTCTGCAATTTTTGAATTGGGTTTGGGGATCTACCCCCCAGTACCTTCCAAAACCTTCCAACATTCCTACTGTTCCTTAAATGAGATACCAGGTTTCTCTTTGTCGAGCACAAAGTACTGCACACCGTCGCTGTCTGCATAAAAGAAAGCTACAATATTTTCTCTTTGCTTACAGGATGGACAAATTTGGCTCAGAATATTTCGGATGAAAATTAAAATATCAACTATTAATCTTATTTTGGTAAAGGTTTTTTTAAAGTAAGGTGAATACGCTGAGTAGCATGTATGTTATGCAGCCAACTGCAGGATGGTTAACTCAGCAGATGATTTATTAGTATATTTATATCAGCCTCTTCTACTTTACTTACTCTATAATGAAGAGCACAATCCACACTAAAATATGACAACTAAATAAACTTGACTTCATACTACATTTTGCTTAATCAAGTGTTTGAATATATAATAATAGAAACATTAGCAATGAAGAGTTACATGTTACAAAAGAATATATGTTAATCTTTGAGTAAAAATCCTTCTTTTCTGTTTTAAAAATGAAAACGAAAAATCATGATATATATTTTTGATTTCAGTTTCTGTATTAATGCTGTGGAATTATATCTAAATCATACTTCTATGCCTGCTCTTGAGTTGTTATATTGCCATATCAACTTGTTTTTTTGAATTGCTCTCAACTTTGTGTTTGTATTGTTCTTGTTAATTAGGGAAGAAATCAATTCAAAGTAGTTTGTGTGCGGGATTCCTTTTAGAGATTTTCAACAAGTATTTTCAAGATAATCAGAGCAATTTGTACACAAAAAATTCCAAAGATTTAGTTCAGACTTTTGCTAAATGCTGTAATATAAGACTTCATTGAAAATGTATGGGGTTTTTTTCTCATACCGATACAGTAATCATTTTTATTATTTTAGCCTAGTGTTTTGTAAAAAAAAATATTTCTAATAATCGCCATGGTAAATTGACAGGTAAACTGATTTCTGTGGTAATTGTATAAGAGCGGGAAAATGTTATAAAGGTCACTTGCTTTAGAAAACTGCTGTGAAATCCACAAGCAGCTTTAATTATCCATGTGGAACTGAGGTGGCATATTGTAACTGCATCTGTAAAATCCCAAGGGGGGGCGGAGGTGTGTTCCATCTATTTTAAAGTGGCCAAGCTCACCTTGCATTTGAGTTTTAAAGAGGTCAGATTACAATCATTTCATAATCCAGTAGTGCTCAGGGAGTTAAGACAAGCTGTCATGGGATACATGATTCTCTTAAGGTGCCATCAATAGAGGGCGCAAGGATTCAACATGAAGAGAAGCAGAATTTGAGACGGACAGACAGACAAATAGGGGGGGAGGGGTTATGATGCATATTTAAAAAATGAAAAGGGAAAAGAAAATTGCACTCCTTTTGTTGTGAAAACACACAAAGAACCAACGACATTATCATAAGAAGTAGCTCCAACACAAGTAACCAAACACTGAAATCCCAGAGATGGTGTTTTACGATCTGTTTGATAACTTATGTGAAATGGCGCTCGCTGTTCATTTATAAAACCCCTGGTAATCCCCGGGAGATACTGACAACTGATTTAGAGACGCCCAAGGCTCCGCTGTTGTAGAAAAACTAAGGTATTTTCATCCAGCGAGGTCTGTAGAGAACCTGGAGAGTTTAAATCACTTTTTAAAGAGACAAGGAGCCTCGGCTACAGTCGCTGTGGGCCACGTTTGTTCCAGGGCCACTGGCGAGCCCCTGATGTGTTAGTTTTGTACAGCAGGAGTGGGCCATGCTTTGCAACTGGCTGCCACTTCAGGGCTTTACAAAAAAAAAAAAAAAGTTCCTACTGGAGAAAAAAGGAGATAATTCATGTTTCTAATGGGAGCTATAAATCCTCTTATCAACTTCACACGATTGCAAAAAGAGGCCAGGGCCAGAAGTAATAGGACACATGTGAGGGCAGGGAAGAAAAGAGACATCAATTATATAACAGGCAAAGGAGAAAATAGCAAGGTAATGGAAGACAAAAAAAACAACTAGATCTGGGTTCACATAAGCATGGCCAGACAATATAAGGAAGAGAAGGATGGAAGCAAAGGAGGGAGACAAGAGATGAAAGGGTGATGGTTGAGGGGAGACAGGAGGTGAGAGGGGCCTGGTGGCACGGCATAGGCCTGGGTGGCGTGGCGCTAACAGGCCCCAAGGGACCCTGCGCTGCAGGACCATATGGGGAGCAGTGAAAGGGAGAGGAGCAGCGGGAGCCCCAGGCTGACAAGCCACTGCTGCTCCTGCTTCAGCTGTTTCCCTTGAGCCCCGGGGACCTAGGGATTAGAGGCGCACAACAAAGACAACACATACAGGACATTACACACACACAAAACCCGACACACACACATATGATGAAGAGAGTGCATCCACTTATATTGCAAGAAAGACAGAAACACACTACCACAGAAATACACACCTTATTCACACACAATTGATGCATTTCTAACACAGCACAAAAGAGCCAATATTCTATCTACTAATGGTCTGCAACACAGAAAACTCTGAACAGCACATATGCACACATACACAGCCAGTAGAAAGAAGAAGGCCAGATACAGTCCACTTAAAGTTTAAATGATTGGAGCCAGCTAAAGGCTGCGCAATACACACACTGCAGTTACACGCAACTTCCATAAATGCACACAGTATTGCTGTGTAATGATATACTAAACTGATGCAGTCACAACAGGAACTCAACTGATTTTGCTGCTTTTGTTTTCGAAGTTTTAAATCCAGAAATAGAAAAATAAAGTATAAATGCTCTTTTAGAAGTCTTTATTAAAGCCAGAACCACAAAGAAAACAGCAGGGAATACAAGGAAATCAGTAATATAAAAGAAACAACATTTGATGTCAAATAGATATGATATTTAATTCAATAAAATGTTAGCTTTGTAATGGTAAATCTCTGGGTTCATTAGGATGATGGATTGTATTTTTTGGAAAAAGTTCCACTTCTTATTTTTGTCCTCACAAATAAAATGTAAGATAATAAAAATGATTAAATAATTAAATTGTTGCACTTTTATTTTTGCCTTGTTTTTATGTAGGGGTTCTATGTTTATGTTGAAGATGTTTTTCTATGTGTGGTTTACTAAAGTGCTAAAAATGTATAGATCGCCAACTATGTTTTAGGAATCCCTGGTCAGCGTAGAATTTTCCTGTTTGGGTTTGGCGAGGATAATAGTTTTAGATTTTACATTAGAGATAATTACATAAAGTCCAAGCTCATTAAAAACTATAAATAGTGTAGCATCTTTTATATAAGATAAGTGATGGAGAAGGAGGAAGATATTCCTCTTATCTTTAAAATAAACCCATTTTGATCCAGGATTTTGAAACCCACCATAATATTCTTTATGAGCTCCCAGCCCAAGATATAATAGTCGATTTCCAATTTCTCAGAGCTTTTTAGTGTAAATGTAACCAAGACTCTGGTTTATGTGTATAGAACAGATTATAAAGAACAAAAAAGGGCAACAATGTTACTTGTTCTTATACTGTATTTCAAAATAAGAGTTTTAAACACAGATATGGAGAATTAAATTACTGAAGTATCCCCCTTCTTTTTCTGAATCTATAATATAGTATTTTAGACATAGTTCACCAGAGAGATTCATATGCTCACAGCACCTTGATATTATGTCGCACGACAGTAATTGCTTTGACTAAAATGTTTTCTGGCATTTTATTGATAGATCTTTTAACAGCTTAGGAAATCATCTTCTTATTTTGTATTCTTTGTTCTTCCAAACACATGAAACACATTTATTAGGTTTCTCAGCTCTATATGTAAACCAAGGGAAGGCTGGGGTTGAAATTAAACCCAGGAGCCTGGTTTGGAGTGGCCTTTAATCCATTTAGATAAGGGGTGTCAAACTGGTTCCAGAAAGGGCTGTGTGGCCGCAGGTTTTCTTTCCAACCAAGCAATAGCACACCAGACTCCAGTCATCTCATCAAGTGAGTCCAATCTGAACATGATGACTTGATGAGATGAATGTAGTCTGGTGCTACTGCCTGGTTGGAAAGAAAACTTGCAGCCACATGGCCCTTTCTGGAACCAGTTTGACACTCCTGATTTAGATGATTGATGCAAATAAAAACATAATTGTAATGCTGATTCTTTATCTGATAGATCAAAATGCTTATTTGAATAACAACTACCTGTGCATATGATTTGATGAGAGAAAAAAAAAAGTTTTTGTTGATCAAACTTTACCTTTGCAAGCCATTTAACACAAAAATAAATAAAAAACTATATGAGTAATAAAAAAACAGCCATATTTTGAAATGTAAATTAGTCCTTTGTCACCCTATTTTCCAATATGAAAAATCCTAGGTTTGGATTACAATCTTCATATCTCAAGATATTTCTATGAGATCTCTCGTCGATCCAGTCTTACACATCGAACTTCTGTCTGGCCTTGTATTTTCTGAAGTTTCTCCTCCCTCCTGAGACTTTACGATGTCCCTTTGCATCAACTCCAGCAATACAACTGATACAGGCTTTCTTACAATAAAAATAGAAACATATATAAACATGCACATATAAAAACATGTTGGCACTCCAAATTTCTCCTGAGCTCTTAAAAGCAGCCATACCTTAATATAAAAACAGAACTGGAAAACAAGGTATATTTTTATTTAACTGTCTTTATAATATAACACTTTCTCTTGATATGTTTTTTTTTTTTTTTTTTGCAAAAAAATAAAATAAAAAATGTGCCTTTTCCTGGTTATTAAGTAATTTATTTTATCTTAGATGACAAAGCATATTAATTCCTCATACACATGTACTGTGAGATCGCTAATAGATAACTTAAATTTCTTAGCTGCAGGGGTCCGTAACCTGCTGTACCCATGCTGCTCAGTCAGTGTTTTCTCTGGCCTGGCTGACTGTCTAACTTTGCACACTGGTTGTATCCTGCATAATGTTTCTCTACTTCATCCATCTCCTTCTCGTCTAATTTTTTTTTGGCATCTTTGGAGGGGCCACTTGCATCTTCAGCAGGTAGTCTTAGACAACATCTGAATAGATCTTGTGCATTTGCATCAGTCAGGAAAAGGTTAAAAACTGTTCACATTATTGTGTGATGGCAATCACAATAATTGTAAATAATAGACAATGTGAGAATATATATATATATATATATATATATATATATATATTATTTTTTTTTTTTTTCTATTTAAAACATCTTGCTCTAACGTGAAAAATATCTTTGGAATGTTACATTTTTGTTCGTTTTCCAGCATTTTCTTGTCACGACACTGTCAAAGCAGTGTGGCATTAAGGGTGTTGTTCATGGAGCCAGAGTGGCAATCTGTGGGAGTGGATTTTGAACTCATAACCTCAGGATTCCATGTTCTATACCCTAACCACTAGGCCACCACACCCCCATAGAAGTTACACAAATGTTTACAGACGTAATGTATAGAAACTAAGCAGAACTTTCAGGTCCTCACTGATGAATTCAGTTGTATGATATTATGTATTAGGAAAGGGGAGATGCATGATTTTGATTTTAAATAAAGCCAGGTCTCATTTATAAATAAGAGAGAGTGAATATAAATATGCTGTTGAATGGCCATTGTAGGGGTCTTTTTTAAAGCCACATGGTCTGATAAGCTGCCAAGTTCTGTCAAGCCTATTTTCAGTCGTTCCACTTAATCTACTACTCCAAACCACCTTGGGGTTGTGCAGAAAAAGTTACTTACAGGTGCTGGTCATAAAATTAGAATATCATGAAAAAGTAGATTGATTTCAGTAATTCCATTTAAAAAGTGAAACTTGTATATTATATTCATACATTACATACAAACTCATATATTTCAGATGTTTATTTTGTTTAATTTTGATGATTACAAATGACAACAAATGAAAATCTCAAATTCATCATATCAGAAAATTAGAATATTGTGAAAAGGTTCAAAATTGATGGCCCCTGGTGCCACACTCTAATCAGCTAATTAACTCAAACCACCTGCAAAAGCCTTTAAATGGTCTTTCAGTCTAGTTCTATAGGCTACACAATCATGGGGAAGACTGCTGACTTGACAGTTGTCCAAAAGACGACCATCGACACCTTGCACAAGGAGGGCAAGACACAAAAGGTCATCGCTAAAGAGGCTGGCTGTTCACAGAGCTCAGTGTCCAAGCACATTAATAGAGAGGCGAAGGGAAGGAAAAGATGTGGTCGAAAAAAGTGTACAAGCAAGAGAGATAACCGCACCCTGGAGAGGATTGTGAAACAAAACCCCTTCAAAAATGTGGGGGAGATTCACAAAGAGTGGACTGCAGCTGGAGTGAGTGCTTCAAGAACCACCACACACAGACGTATGAAAGACATGGGTTTCTGCTGTCGCATTCCTTGTGTCAAGCCACTCTTGAACCACAGACAGCGTCAGAAGCGTCTTGCCTGGGCTAAAGAGAAACAGGACTGGACTGCTGGTGAGTGGTCCAAAGTCATGTTCTCTGATTAAAGTAAATTTTGCATTTCCTTTGGAAATCAAGGTCCCAGAGTCTGGAGGAAAAGAAGAGAGGCACTTCATCCACGTTGCTTGAAGTCCAGTGTAAAGTTTCCACAGTCAGTGATGGTTTGGGGTGCCATGTCATCTGCTGGTGTTGGTCCATTGTGTTTTCTGAGGTCCAGGGTCAACGCAGCCACATACCAGGAAGTTTTAGAGCACTTCATGCATTCCTGCAGCTGACCAACTTTTTGGAGATGCAGATTTCATTTTCCAACAGGACTTGGCACCTGCACACAGTGCCAAAGCTACCAGTACCTGGTTGAAGGACCATGGTATCCCTGTTCTTAATTGGCCAGCAAACTCTCCTGACCTTAACCCCATAGAAAATCTATGGGGTATTGTGAAGAAGAAGATGCAATACACCAGACCCAACAATTCAGAAGAGCTAAAAGCCACTATTAGAGCAACCTGGGCTATCATAACACCTGAGCAGTGCCACAGACTGATCGACTCCATGCCACGCCGCATTGCTGCAGTAATACAGGCCAAAGGAGGCCCAACTAAATACTGAGTGCTGTACATGCTCATACTTTTCATGTTCATACTTTTCAGTTGGCCAACATTTCTATAAATCCTTTGTTTTTATTGGTCTTCAGTAATATTCTAATTTTCTGATATGATGAATTTGAGATTTTCATTTGTTGTCATTTGTAATCATCAAAATTAAACAAAATAAACATCTGAAATATATGAGTTTGTATGTAATGTATGAATATAATATACAAGTTTCACTTTTTAAATGGAATTACTGAAATCAATCTACTTTTTCATGATATTCTAATTTTATGACCAGCACCTGTATGTGATTGGAAGCTTTACACTGTTACTAAATCTACCCCATGGCAACATGTACCTTCTGCCTGATATCTCCGTCCCTTCTATAGCCTAAAGCCATGAAAGCTGCCTTTGCTAATGTTGAACTTGTATTTCCCAAGGCTTGAGGAAAAATAGTACCACCTGGCCATCTTTAATACTCAAAGAATGAAACTCACGACCCAACTTATTATAGGGGACCCACCGAGGTCAAACTGATGAGCAAATGGATCGGATGCTGTGTTCTGTGGTGGTGATTGTGTGTGTGTGCAGGGGGTGAGGAGTGGCAGGCAGTTAACCAACTAACCAACCGACCAAACCTCTAGTTATCCACACTCAGCATGCTTCCTGTCTGCTGTTGAGTCTTAACTTGTCTCCCTAATCCCCCCCCTTAACCTCGGAATGACAAACAGCTAATTAATTTCCCTGACGCTTGCTATTTTTCCAGAAAATGGGCCACACAGTGTATCACATACAAGAACGGAAACACACATGTTGTGTCACACTATAATTTTCAGTACTTTTTTATTAAATTCCATTCAAATTTTATTAATTTCTTTTGCTTAACACTGACCTTATATGAAACCCCCACCCATACAAAATAAGTTCTCCTCGTGGGAACAAGTCATTGGTCACCATAAGTATCTAAAAGTACCCAAAATGTAGCATATTTCTGGGAACTTGTCCCCACAGGGTAAGAAAAACATGGTCCCACGCACACACAATCACCCACACACAAACACCCATCCACACCCATACATATTCTCAAATACACCTTTAATTTGTATTCACCTCCTTTTCTGTATTTTCTCTATTTTGGCCTTTGGCATTTTGCCTCTCCAATGACCTCACACATCGATATAACCCAATATGCATACATTACACACACTGAAATTGATGTCAAATACATAGTATTTATTGGAGTAAGGGAAAAATATTAGGTGTGAATATGCTTTTATTTTTATAGGTGGCAAAACTCTTTTTAAGTAACAAAAAAGATTTCCCATGTATTTTTAAACTTTTCTTATTAATGATACACACATTTAAGTTCACTACATCAGTTAACAGCTTCCTTCACTATTTTCCTCATATTATGATATATTAAATAGTGTTCTTGGGCGCTTCATAGACTAAAAGGATAGCTCTGCTTTTAGTAACATAAAAATGCCATTATTATTTTCACAATCAAAATGATGAACAGAAAGGCTACCTTAGTGAATCAATCCACTCTGCTTTTAACGAGTACATACATCATAAAGCAATCTGAGGGCAATAATCGTTCATCATTATTGAGACAACGATGCTGCTTTGGGGACACTGGAGCAGAGCAAAAATTACTTTTCCTTCATGGTTGAACTGAGGTGTTAGAGGTTATGTTCATTTGGCTGAGGGGGATAAAACACAAAGGTAATTATTTCTATCAGAGCAGAGCACTGCTGCTTAGGTACACTTTTGTATTTTTTAAATTCCAACAATGACCCAAGTAAGGGAAAGAAGAGGACCGAGTTGGGCTTGGACATAAGCTTTCAATCACCATCAGAAGAGTTATTAGAAAAAAAATCGTTAATTACATTTTATGATGATCTAATTTTATTTTATTCACAGAGCAATACCTTTGAATATAAAAAGTCATTTCTGCAGCTCACATTGTTTTGTTCACCATCAGTGGTGCGCCTCAGCCAATGCTTCTCGTTTTTTGTGTTTTTCTAAAACCCCCAGTAGGTCATGGCATATTGCTATTTAGTCTAAGTCAGTTTCTGCTGGAGGTTCTCTCACTACAGGTGCTGGTCATAAAATTAGAATATCATGAAAAAGTAGATTGATTTCAGTAATTCCATTTAAAAAGTGAAACTTGTATATTATATTCATACATTACATACAAACTCATATATTTCAGATGTTTATTTTGTTTAATTTTGATGATTACAAATGACAACAAATGAAAATCTCAAATTCATCATATCAGAAAATTAGAATATTGTGAAAAGGTTCAAAATTGATGGCCCCTGGTGCCACACTCTAATCAGCTAATTAACTCAAACCACCTGCAAAAGCCTTTAAATGGTCTTTCAGTCTAGTTCTATAGGCTACACAATCATGGGGAAGACTGCTGACTTGACAGTTGTCCAAAAGACGACCATCGACACCTTGCACAAGGAGGGCAAGACACAAAAGGTCATCGCTAAAGAGGCTGGCTGTTCACAGAGCTCAGTGTCCAAGCACATTAATAGAGAGGCGAAGGGAAGGAAAAGATGTGGTCGAAAAAAGTGTACAAGCAAGAGAGATAACCGCACCCTGGAGAGGATTGTGAAACAAAACCCATTCAAAAATGTGGGGGAGATTCACAAAGAGTGGACTGCAGCTGGAGTGAGTGCTTCAAGAACCACCACACACAGACGTATGAAAGACATGGGTTTCTGCTGTCGCATTCCTTGTGTCAAGCCACTCTTGAACCACAGACAGCGTCAGAAGCGTCTTGCCTGGGCTAAAGAGAAACAGGACTGGACTGCTGGTGAGTGGTCCAAAGTCATGTTCTCTGATGAAAGTAAATTTTGCATTTCCTTTGGAAATCAAGGTCCCAGAGTCTGGAGGAAAAGAAGAGAGGCACTTCATCCACGTTGCTTGAAGTCCAGTGTAAAGTTTCCACAGTCAGTGATGGTTTGGGGTGCCATGTCATCTGCTGGTGTTGGTCCATTGTGTTTTCTGAGGTCCAGGGTCAACGCAGCCACATACCAGGAAGTTTTAGAGCACTTCATGCTTCCTGCAGCTGACCAACTTTTTGGAGATGCAGATTTCATTTTCCAACAGGACTTGGCACCTGCACACAGTGCCAAAGCTACCAGTACCTGGTTGAAGGACCATGGTATCCCTGTTCTTATTTGGCCAGCAAACTCTCCTGACCTTAACCCCATAGAAAATCTATGGGGTATTGTGAAGAAGAAGATGCAATACACCAGACCCAACAATTCAGAAGAGCTAAAAGCCACTATTAGAGCAACCTGGGCTATCATAACACCTGAGCAGTGCCACAGACTGATCGACTCCATGCCACGCCGCATTGCTGCAGTAATACAGGCCAAAGGAGGCCCAACTAAATACTGAGTGCTGTACATGCTCATACTTTTCATGTTCATACTTTTCAGTTGGCCAACATTTCTATAAATCCTTTGTTTTTATTGGTCTTCAGTAATATTCTAATTTTCTGATATGATGAATTTGAGATTTTCATTTGTTGTCATTTGTAATCATCAAAATTAAACAAAATAAACATCTGAAATATATGAGTTTGTATGTAATGTATGAATATAATATACAAGTTTCACTTTTTAAATGGAATTACTGAAATCAATCTACTTGTTCATGATATTCTAATTTTATGACCAGCACCTGTATTAAAATGGAATTGTTCCAATAAGTCAATAAGCATGGCTTCCTTTGATAAAACATTTTACCAAACAGTTTTAGAAACTGAGATGCAATAGGTTATTCAATATCATGGAATCTAATCAAAATCTAATTCTTTATAGCTGGCTTGTTTAATTTAACCCTTTAAAGCCCGATCCAAGAATAAAACAAAACAGAAAATTACTTTATTTTTGGTTTGAAGTCCTTATTTGGCCTTTTAACAAAATATGTAAAAAAAAAAAAAAAAACTGAAATAAATTTTTGATATTAATAATTTATTACTATGCGATAAGTCAAGATTATTTTTTGTGTAGTCTTCTGCCCTCTGTTATCAGGTATATCTGATTGTCTACAATAGGATTTTGAGCAAAGTTTTTACCATTAGATTATGCAAAATGTGTCAGACGCAAAACATTTCAGAAACTGTATGTATCAAATATGATACATTTGGCATTACAGGGTTAAGATTGAATCTGTTTACATCAAATGTTACTATATTGAATGCCAGCAACAAAAAACATTATAAAACACTTTATAAAAACAAAACATAATTTCATGTACAGGTTTACTTTTTATACATATAATTTGCCCTTCTGAGGATTTGTTAAGGCAAATCTGTGTTTTTCATGCTCCAATATTATGTCACAACCCTGAAAAAATTATGTGCCAGTTTAATACGGGAGACGCTATTAGTCAGCTTCATATTTGTTTAATATATATTATTTTAGACTTCAGACAGACTTTATTTGTCATTTTTTTTACACAAGTGTAAAACAAAAAGAAATTTCATTTGGAAACAGCTCACTGGACAATTTCATCTTTTTAAAAGTGCAGCCTTGAAAAATAGTAAAATTGACTGTAAATATCCAGTTCTAATATATATATATATATATATATATATATATATATATATATATATATATATATATATATATATATATATATATATATATATATATATATACTCTACCGTTCAAAAGTTTGGGGTCACATTGAAATGTCCTTATTTTTGAAGGAAAAGCACTGTACTTTTAACTTTAAACTACTCTTAACTTAAAAGAAATACACTCTATACATTGCTAAAGTGGTAAATGACTATTCTAGCTGCAAATGTCTGGTTTTTTGTGCAATATCTACATAGGTGTATAGAGGCCCATTTCCAGCAACTATCACTCCAGTGTTCTAATGGTACAATGTGTTTACTCATTGGATCAGAAGGCTAATTGATGATTAGAAAACCCTTGTGAAATCATGTTCACACATCTGTAAACAGTTTAGCTCATTACAGAAGCTACAAAACTGACCTTCCGTTGAGAAAATTGAGTTTCTGGAGCATCACATTTGTGGGGTCAATTAAACACTCAAAATGTCCAGAAAAAGAGAACTTTCAACTGAAACTCTACAGTCTATTCTTTCTCTTAGAAATGAAGGCTATTCCATGCGAGAAATTGCTAAGAAATTGAAGATTTCCTAAAACGGTGTGTACTACTCCCTGCAGAGGACAGCACAAACAGGCTGTAGAAAAAGAAGTGGGAGGCCGCGTTGCACAACTGAGCAAGAAGATGTCTAAATAAGTCCTACCAATCCAACTTGTGAGAGCTGCTTCTGAGGCAGTGTGGGGTGCAATTTCTCGTGATTACCCCAACAAATTAACAGCTAGAATGCCATAGGTCTGCAATGCTATAATTGCAGCAAATGGAGGATTCTTTGACGAAAGCAAAGTGTGATGTAAAAAAATCTTATTTCAAAACAAATCATTATTTCTAACCTTGTCAATGTCTTGACTCTATTTTCTATTCATTTTACGACGTATGGTGGTGAATAAGTGTGACTTTTCAGGAAAACAGAAAACATTCAGCAGTCTAATGGCAGTGGGGAAGAAACTGTTGTGGAATGTGCTGGACCCACATCCAATTCTTCAAAGTCTCTTCCCAGAGGGCAGCAGGGAGAACAGTTCAGGGTAGGGGTGTGAGGGGTGATTTATAATGTTACGGGCTCGGGACACGCAGCGCTGGAATGAAATGTCTTTTATGGAGGGAAGAGGTGCCCCGATGATATTCTCTGCTGTTGTCACCACTCTCCTCACTTTCTTCCAGTTTGGGGCACTGCAGCCTCCATACCACACAGTGGTCAGAACGCTCTCTATGGTGCTTCTGTAGAAGCACCATAGAGAGCGCACGTGCTTCAGCCTCCGCAAGAAGCACATGCGCTTCTGTGCTCATTTGACCAGTAAGGTGGTGTTTACATTGCAGGTGAGGGTGTCTGTATTGTGCACCCCCAGGAATTTGGTGCTGTTGACCACCTCTACAGCTGAGCTGTTGATGACCAGTGGAGGGTGGTTAGGACGGTTCTTCCTGAAATCCAAGATGATCTCCTTCGTCTTCTTCACGTTCAGGATCAGGCCGTTATCTTTGCACCAGTCCACCAGCTGCTCCAACTCCTCTCTGTAGTCCAGGTCGTTGTGGTCTCTGATGAGGCCCACCAACGTTGTGTCGTCTGCAAACTTCCTGATGTGATTGGTGGTGAACCTGGGGACGCAGTCATGTGTCATCAGGGTGAACAGCAGGGGGCTCAGGACACAGCCCTGAGGGGAGCCTGCCCTTAGACTGATGACATCAGAAGTGTTCTGTCTGACCCGGACTGACTGAGGTCTGTTGGTCAGAAACTCTAGCAGCCAATTGTTGATGGGTGTATTGAATTCCAGCTGTTTCAGTTTTCCCATCAGATGCTGCGGGATGATGGTGTTGAAAGCTGAACTGAAGTCCAGGAACAGCATCCGTATGTGGGTGTTCTTCTCCTCCAGGTGTGCCAGGCTCAGGTGGAGAGCAGCAGAGATGGCGTCCTCAGTGGAGCAGTTTTGCCGGTAAGCAAACTGGAACTGGTTGAATGTTGGCGGCAGACTGGAGAGGATGTGTTCTTTAACCAGCCTTTTCGAAGCACTTCATCAAGATTGGAGTCAGAGCGACAGGCCGGTAATCATTGAGTGAGTTGACCTGAGGCTTCTTTGGGTCTGGAATAATGGTGGCAGACATGAAGCATGCTGGCACTATGGATTGATCCAGTGAGGTGTTAAAAATGTCTGTGAGGACACCAGCCAGATGATCTGCACACTCCCCGGCGGGAGCCATAAGCCAGTATCCGCCCGGGCATCCAACCCCAAACACCACCAGTGCACCGGCGAGCCCAGGCGCCAGCCAGCGGAGGGAGGGCAGGATGGGGGGAATAGGCTTTGCACTTAGCGGAGACTTGAGATGTTCTTGGGAGAGGGAGCAGTTCAGACCCCAACCTGGCCATGGTAACAACAAAAAAAAGAGGAAGAAAGGAAAAAAAAAAACGCAGACGCACATTCACACATAACACTCACAACCAATAATCCTAGGACAGAGGACCCAGCAGCGCTGGTGGCCAGTCCCGGGATTACCGGGTGACACAATAAGTGAACCTAAAATCCGGTTGGGGGTGGAGGGGAGCGGTGTCCCCGCCAGACTAACCCATCTAGTTCCTGCTTCGGGCCCGGCCCCCTGATCCGGTCCAGACGACCCCCCAGCAAAAGCCCACATGTCCTGCACACGCCACCGTTATTCCACCTGTTGCCGTTCACTACAGGTGTTTCAGTTTAAACATGGTAGCTTAACCCCTGGAACCCGACGGACCCACCGGTGGGTCCAGCTGCCACGTGACCTCGTAATTTTAACAAACCCCCAGTATTGATATAAAAAACACATTTGGCACAGTTCGGTGACATTTTTGGATAAATGTGCCAAAATGGCTTCTCCGCCTAAGAAATTTCTCACTAATACCATTCTAAAATAAATATGATTCATCTGATTGAGTCCAAATTTGGTATATTTTTACACAACATTTAGATTTAAAAGTCTGTACTACTTTTTTGTGCCATAAATAATATTTTGGTAGTGTTTTGCAATGTTTATTTCAAAGAAAAGTTTTGGCGAGGTTCAAAAAATGCAAAATATTTTGTATTTTGTCCCTAATATTTCAGGCAGGGTCAAAGCTACAATGGTGCTGACACCAGAAAACCATTCTATGACATCTTACCTTTACAGAGGTACCAAAAGTTTCTTCTTAAATCTAATAGCTGTGAGGCTATAAGTGATTTACTTTTGTGTGTTTTTGTCAGGCAGAAATTTATTTATACCCCCTGAGGGTGTAAGAGGTTAAATGTTTCAATAAAAATCATTTCTGATTGTGATGACAAAGCTTAAGAAGTAGCCTGATCACTCTCACTTAGATCATGGTATTTTAAAAGTAGAGCTGCCCTGAAAGTGTTATGTCTGTTAAATGCCAAATGTGTATAACCTGGCTAAAGCAATAGTTAATAAGCTTGTTGGACTTGTTTTGATTAATAAATATGATAATGGTTTTTGTTTCAGATTTTTTAAGTATTTGCATAAGCAAAAAATAGAGATATGACCTTTATTCAGCAGTAGGAATATCTGTTGATTTTCTGCTGTAAAAGAAAGTTATATTATGTTTTGCATTTTTATTTCAGTTTAGCATGGATACGTTAAAATGGTGGGATTCTTAGGCAGAGTTGGGCCTGGAGGATTAAATACAAAGCTAATGCATGACAAAAATCAAATAAAATAAGACAAAGTAAGACAATAAATCCTCTTACACAGCCTGGGGAAAAAAAAAAAATATATTAATCTGAACTGGCGGTGTTATCTTTCAGATAGAGGGAAAAATCGGAAGGATAATTTCCAGCTTTTTTGTGTGCCTGTGTGTGTGTGTCTGTGAATGTAAGGTGAGAGGGTCACTGTGGTTTTTGTTTTATGGCGCTCTAGCCTGCGACTGAGCCAGACTTTTAATTGTGGTTTAGGCAATGGGAGGGGCTGCTGGGGAGGCTCGTCACCCTGCTGCTGTGAGCTGGGAAACTGGGAGTCAAGGCAGATCCTGATCTTTTCCCTGGGGGACACTGGGCCTCAGCAAACTGTCACCTCTTCCTCCTGATGCAGCACACCTGGGGCTCCCAACACTGCAGCCACGCCCCTGGATTTTGCTCTACCTCCACTATCCCACCCCCCACTAGCCTAGTTCCTCTGACAACATACTGCTTATAAAGTCTGTCTATATACATGCAGTGATCAATAAGTTTGACTTGGAGCATATCGACTTTGGCATCGGCCTCATTGATCACATCCAGTTGCATGGGTGGGTTTTCAAAGGTAATTGAGCTCAAGATTCTGCCTGTCTTATGAGTGACAATGGGCTGAAATTGTAATCATCAGGATCTAGTCCAAGAACAATCCTTGCAAGGCTATGATAGACTTGAGATATACAGCAGGGTTTCCTATTTTTAAAAGGCTGTCTCAGTTAAACTGCACCATAGATACTGAATGTATGGTTGTTTGTGCCGTTACAAAGATCTGATCACTGGACAATATTTGCAGAAGTTACATGAAAGAAAATTGATCCTCAGAAAATATCTACCTAAAAGCCATAAAATCTCTTTATTACTGGGTATAAGAAAGCTAGAACAGCATTTTCTTTCAATTTTGGCACCCTCTCTATGGTCTGTCAGTGGCCTCTTAAATGGAGTGTCAGAGAGATGATATAAAGCTTTAATAATATCCCTGGCTACTGATATTGATACTCATTATTACATGGCCTGAGATAACCCTATTATGTTCCCATTAAGGCTAATAACACTTACAACTAACTCATTTGTTTCATTTAGCGCTTCTGCATATGGAAAATGAAATGGCACTATAATGTGTTTAAGTGGGACTGCCTGCATTATGGAAATCAAAAACACCTTTCTAAGGTTTTTAGCTAGACAAATAAACATAGAGATCAACAGACTTATGGAGTTTTGTGTGTCGAGCAGCTTTTTCTTTTCCCTGACAAGAATTCAAAGCTGCTTTTCAGCAGGTAGCCACAAACCAGCAGCACCAGAATAGCTCTGTGAGGTAGCAAGGCAGCCAGTGAACTGGGTGAACGACAGAGAGCCCAGGGCATAGGCCTACATATTCAGTGAGAGGAGGACTCACCCTGCTTTGGGAGGATGAAGGCTGCTATAAATAAGCCAGAGGAGAAGGAATCACAGAAAAATAGAGAGAGAGAAGAGGAACTGCCATCAGCAGGCTGGACTGGCCCCTCGCTGATTTAAGCCAGAAAGCTCCCACATCTTTACTGCTGCCCCCTCTGCCCCGGCTGCCCCGTGTCTGAGCCCAAACCCCTTGTGAGACATTGTGCCCCTGCGCTCAGGCTGTCAGGCCAGAACACCAGCTCGCTACCGAGAGGCATTATGCTAATGGGAGTGCCTCCTTCCCTTTCTCCCTCTCTCCACAGCCCTTCACCGCTCAGCGGATCGGCTTGCCTTAGGGCCCTGCTGCTTGTTTTGACAGAGCATCCCCTGATAGTTGGGATTAGTCCAGCTTGTTTGGCTAAACTAGGAGACGGGGATCTTAGGCTACTTTGAGTTTTTGGAGCTCCGCTGGAGCCAGATGCCTCTTGCTTTTATCCCCACTAGGAGAGGGCCTGCTCCCCCCAAGGCCCGCCTACAGCCAAGGGCAGCCATAACCATCCAGGCAGTGTCAGGACCCATACACACGTACCAGAGAAATGCACTTCCATTCAAGCACGCACAAGCACCACCTCCAGAAGACAAAATATCCGCAATACATAAACAGTTGTTCAAAGCAGAAGAAAAGACAGATGCAACTTATACCAAACAATAACTGCTGCAATGCAACAGACTCAGACAGATTTTTTCCGCTGGTCAATTTGCCCCTTTACAACACCGCAATCCTGTCTTTTCATCCTTCTTCAATGTCCAAACCATGAATATGCTATGTTGTATCCATGCACTTATTTAATTTTGTTTTGTTAAAGTATCTTCATAAATTTTATGCTGCAGCCACACAGTGGTGTTATAAGTTAATATATAAAAACTTCAGATCAAATCTGATGTTCATTGCTTTTGATTCAAATCCTTTTTTATAAACTAGATGACAGATTATGACTCTTGATCAAAGCAGAAAACTAAAAAATAGCAGATTTCAAACAGTCTGCTGGTATGAATTATGTTTTAGAATCACAATAATAATATTTTCTTACAGTAAGCCACGTCTAGACTAAATTGCTTCAAACTTTACCTTGTGCTGGAGGGCTACAGCCTCCAATCCAAGTCAATGTTTTATGACCACTCAAGTGTTAAGGTATAAAAATGTGTTGTCTCAATGCTTGTGAAAACATTTCCAAGTGTATCTTAAGCTACATTCATACTGCAAACAAATGTGGCCCAAATCTGTTTTTTTTTTTGTTTTTTGTTTTTTTTGCCCTGAAATGACTCCAGTGAGATCATTTCATATTAGTGTGAACAGGCTAAGTTACTTGAAATCTGACTTTTTCAAATCTGATCTAAGTCACATTTTTATATGCTTTTAAATCCGATATCTCTGATCTTTTGGAATCTAACTGCGGCCTAAACAGCCAAGTGATTCATATCCAAGTTAGGGTGACAGTGTTGTCACTCTGCACTTTTTCAGCAGTACTTCTACCTATTCCTGGTCCATTTCGGGGCTCTGATTTCTGCATTCGGGGGTGAATCTCCTGGACAACTCAGGTTAGGTGGTAACTTCAGAACCGGGATGACTGAGCCAGCCATGCCCCCCGTCTGGCACTAAAGTACCAAAGTGGGAGATCGATGAAGTCAGCTGGGCACACAGCCCACCAGAGCAGGGAGAGATGGTGGGTTTCCTGTAATATCTCAGGAGGAGAGTATAGGAACAGCAGTAGATTGGAAAAGAGTGCTTGTGGCCGGCTTGGGCTAGCAATGGATGCTAACTGTGGTGGATTGTAGGAGGACGGCGGTAGATGTGTTGATCCGTAAGGACAGAAGACAGAAAACCAGGGAGAAAAAGACAGAAGTACACTGGAAAAGTCCGCCAGGAATACAGAGCGGGCAGAGGCAGCAGCTGGCTAGGGCTAAACTCTGGAGAGCAACTGCAGGAGATGGAAGGAGCACAGCGGTACATCAGAAAAGATTGCCAGACAGAGAGTGCCAGAGCGGGGGAGAGGCTGCGGTTGGCCAGTGTCTGCACCCGAGCTAGCAAAAGAAAACCGTGATCAGGTTCGGTTTCCAGGCAGGCAGACAGAATCAGCTAAGGCATCAGGCAGACTCAGTGAAAAAAGACAGAAACAGGTCAGGTAACAGGTTGGCAGCCAAAAAGGTAGAAACGCTTGACGGTACTCAGTGGCTAGTCTGAGACGGCGTAGCACTGGGAACAGATCCAAATGAGGTATATATGGAGGTGGAACCACTTTGTAATTATAGAAGGCAGGGTGGAGTAAGCAGGTGTGCCGAGTTGGGGATTAAGCCAGCACCAGTGTTGAGATCGTCACAAAAGTAGCCAAAATCTCACCAATCAAGGCTCAATTAGCCACCATCCACTTTACAGTGCTTCAGAGTTACATAGGGATAACAAGGAAATCCTTTGTTACAGCTGCAAAATATGCAAAATATGCTGTCGGTGAGAATCTTCTTAGTGTGTTTCATTAAGATTGTTTGTTTCACAGTTTTGATTGTTTCAATTAAAACCGTAAAAAATGCTCCTTTGAAAAATAATATAATTTTGGTTATGTTTATTTGGGTTCCTTCAGAAGAGAGTTTGGACAGTCCCTTAATTGGTTATAAAGCTTATTTTTTATTTAAATTAACCACCAAATCTTCCTCCCTTGCTATTACAAGATTATATAAATAAGAATCCTGGTGCCAGATACTCTGTACACAGGGAAATGCTCTTTCGTGACTTAATTCTTACTCTGCATTAATAAAGATGTTGGTCTGGAGTTCCTCTGAGAGAACGGTGAACCTCTCTAGTAGAGTGACTGACCTGTGGTTGGCAGTTCAAACAGATGGTATGCACATTAACGTGACATTCTTGGGTTCAGCATCTGAAGCAGGGGGATCAGAATAAATAAAAGAATATGGGGTAATCTTGCTTTCAGCATCCATCCCCAATAGGAAGCCTGAGCTATATTTTATTCACTAATGTCAGGTGGGTTCAGACAGAGGCAGGCTTGTCTTTAGATCAGGCTGCTGCTCTGTTTTCATCAAGGTCAGCTGGATAGAAAATAGAACAATCCCCCTGTTAGATCGGCAACAAACATCACTACTAAAGTAAAACACAAGGAGGAAATACTTAAAAGGAGATATAAAAGGAATGAAAAAGACAGCCACTGGTGATGGAAGACTAATAGAGGGGATTTAAAAGTATATAAAGAGATAGGAGACAGTATTGAGAGAGGAGAAAAAAAAATCCAATGACTAGGGAGGAAGAGGAAGATAGCTGCATACATACAGTGTACATTTAAGAATATCCTCAGTTCTCAGGAAAATAATTATTAGTTCTTAGAAAAAAAAACACAGTTAGTTGTCAAATATTAGGAAAAAATGCATCACTTCTCAGTAAAAATGTTTTCAATCCTGATGGTGCGATGTCCGATGACGTCCCTATCCCAGCAGACTTTAGTGCGACACTCATTCTTGATACAACGCTATTGTATAACTTAAATTTTTTACCTCATTTAGTGGGTTTGGACATGTTTACCTGAATTATTGGGTTTTGCTATTGTTTCATCTTTAGTACTGTATAGTAGTAGCCATTCCAAATTTCCCCACTTTCCTTCAGCGACTCTTGGCTGGGTTCCAACAACTCCTCTTTAAGCAATAGTCTTTGTACTAATATATTCTTTCTGTTATGATTTGTTGACATTACAGTAAGCTCTAAAGAGAAGCACCTACTACTGATCAGACCCTGTAACTCAGTGAAAGAGTGGACTCTTTCACGGAGTAAAAAAAAATGTGCATGTCCAGGAGAAGGAGGGGGTCACTCTAGTGGCTGGAAGTTGGGGGGGGGATTTTGCAACGAAGTGGGCTGCCATTCGTTTGGTGTTTGACTGGGAAGTGCTATTTTGAATGGCATTTCCTGTCAATTCTCGCTTTTGGTATTTCACAATAAAAGGACAGGTGAAAGTTGATATCACGGACTTCTGCTAATTACTCTTTATGAAGAACTTTTGAAGTGCCTTGGGGAGACCATGGCCAGAACATTCTAGACCTGGTTTATTCTAACATAAAAGATGCATTCAGAGCAGCCCCCAGCCCCCACCTTGGCTCGTCAGATCAACATCACAAAGAACGTCATTACCTTTTCCCGCTGATGATCAATGACTGTGGAGGTTCGGAAATCCCTAAAAGAACGGAAACCAGCCTACAAGTCGGGTGACAGAGAGGCACTGACGACAGTGTGAGCCAACTTGAATTGTGCCATTGGATCAGCGAAGCAGAACCACAGCCAGAAGATCCAGGATCTCTTCCACGATGCCAGCAACACCAGGAGGATGTTATAAGGCATACGGGCGGTCACAGTCTACAACACACCCTCCACCCAAATAGGTGTAGCTGATCCTGACTTGCTAAATAGACTTAACAACTTCCTTGAAAGGTTTTAGGCACTAAACAGCACTTCAGCAAGGAAAGCTGTTCCCCAATATGGATAGGAGGCACTCTGCCTTGACACAGCTGACGTATGGAAGACTCTAAGGACAGTGAACCCGAGGAAGGCACCACACCACATAACATAAATGGGCGGGTGTGCAAGAAGTGTGCAGATCAGCTGGCTGGTGTCCTCACATATATATACTCTTTTTTTTTGTTTGATTTTGTTTATTGGGTCATCCGGTAATCCGGGACCAGCCGCCGGCGGATCCTCGTTCCTGGGATTATTGGTTGTGAGTGTTATGTGTGAATGTGCGTCTGCTTTTTTTTTTTTCCTTTCTTCCTCTTTTTTTTGTTGTTGTATTGGTCAGGTTGGGGTCTGAACTGCTCCCTGTCCCAAGAACATCTCAAGTCTCCACTAAGTGCGAAGCCTAGTCCCCCCGTCCTGCCCTCCCTCTGCTGGCTGGGGCCTGGGCTTGCTGGTGCACTGGTGGTGCTTGGTGTTTGGGGGTGGAAGCCCAGGCGGATACTGGCTTATGGCTCCCGCCGGGGAGTGGGGCGCCCTTGGGGCCTCGGGTCCCTGGGGCCCATAGCCAGATCAACTTCAGGGTGGCAGCGCCAATTCACGGGGGCTCGGGCATTGCGGTGGCTGGGGGATTTCCTCGGGGTCCTCTGTCCTCTTCGCTTGGTGGGGGGGGCGGATTTCCTGGGTTGGCCCCTCCTGGGCGCCTTTGCTCTTCAGATCCATCTGGGCGTCTGGGGTTTTGGTTTTTGCTTCTGTGCTCTGGAGTGGCGCTTCTTTGGCTCTTCACAACCACTATTGAGCATGTTTTCTTTGGATTAACTTTACATACACAAGTGCACTCTCACAAACAACTGCAGGTGCTTGGCTCCAGGTACTTGGAGATTCACTTCCATACACAAAGGCCATATTCTGATCTCCAGCTACCACAAGTATGCATGTCAGATTAAATAATACTACTTATACTTCAGCGATAGTACCAAGGTGTTTATTTATTGTATTTCTTATACTATATCTGTTGGTTGTGCTGTTCTTTTTACATCTCTTTGCAGGTGATGAAGCAGGTTTAAGATGTTTTATCGTTATCTCCCTTTTGTCTCTTTCTTTAATGTTTTCTCCTTTTTTCTGTTTTTTCTTTCCTGTTATACTTACATTGCAGTGTCCATATAATCTGTAATGCTCCCTGCATGATTTATAATAAAGCTTTTTATATGCATAAATCAAGCGGTACACTATGGCGATAGCAGTACTGGTCCACTTATGAAAGCAAAATCTGTTGGGCTCTTTTTTGGTATCAAGTCAATTATTCTTATTGGCACATTGCCAGACAGCACACTGTTAAAAAAACAACAACATTATTTTATTTGTATTCCATTTTAAGTGAAAAACTTCACCTACAACGAGTCCCTAATTGGCTGACAGTCCATTTTCGCTCTCCCTGCGTGGTTTGTATAGGAATTCTATATGAATCCACCACACTTGCCCCGGACACCGCGTCCTGTCTGAAAGGGTATAAGGGTCAGGTCTCAGGTATAAGAAAAACCTTGTCAATTCTCAGGTTTCAAGAAACATTTTTCCTAGGAATTGTCTATGCTTTTCCTTATACCTTAGAAGTAACAATGATTTTATTTTTTATAATACTTGACCAGTTACTGGAATGAAAATGAGGAAAACAAATTAAGAAAAATGTATAATTGCTGTAAAACCAAACTACCAGTTAGGAATAATCCTAGGAAAAACTGGAAATCAAAGAAAAAGCAGAAGAAGAAGTTAAAAAGAGGGAAGTGGTGAAAGGGGTCCCATGGGGGCTTGGTCACAGAGACCCAGAGGTGATGTCAGCCTATTAAACATTTTTCACTGGTTTACTTAACTACGTAAGCCTATGTCGTGTTAAAGGGCAGGAGGCATCTTGTTTCAGCCGTTTCTTTGCCTCCCCTTTTAAAGCAGAGTGAATGTGGCACTTATTGACAGCTACTGTCAAACAGACATGAAGGAGGGCAGCTGCCAGAGCACTCCTCTCAGTATCCAAAACATGAGGTGGCATTCAATGGCAGACCTACATGATGCTCAGAACGATGCTCAAACCCAGCCAAGATTACTCTCAGCCTGGTGCACTAGGCCTTACAGAAACCTGATCTTTAACATTGAACAACAAGGTGCAGCCACTCAGGGGTTACTCCCACCCACTGTTGCAGCTTATATTTTAGGAAGAAAGTTTTGAGGAAGATATCTTTTGCAATAAGACTTTTTTCTGTCCTTTCTATTCATTCTAAATGTGGTCTCCAGCATCAACTTATGTTGTTTTTCATATTAACTGATTACTGTTATAGGATTCCACATTTTTCAACATTGAATCCACAGACACGTGAATGTTTAAATTTATATTGCGACATTTTTAGGTTATAGATCAAGACAAAGGTGGTCCTCATGCTGTTTATTTGCTGATGTAAAACAAAAACCTCTGAGAACTTTATAGAGTAGATGGATTCTACTTAAATTAAAGTAGACAGTGGGTCTTTATTTAACAGGTGAGTGACTTCTAAGAGCAGCTGGTTGTACAGTAAATAGGACTGAATCAAATGTTTACCACATATTTTATGTTTTTATTCTAAAGAAAAGAAAATACATATGTATCATTTACAAATTTGACAACATGTGGAAAATTGTTTAGGTAGAGTAATCCTCTTTTGGGTTTAGTGCAAGCAACGGAAATGTCTAAGCTCAGTTTTAAAAAAATGTAAGGGTAAAAGGAAAACAGTCTTCATTACAGTCAAAGTAATTTTTAGTGGAAGGCTGAGTTCAACTGAAATATTATTCACTTGTTTACTCCAGATCAGTTGTTGGTGTGCTTTTCTTGTTCCCAAACATTAACTCAATCTGTTTTACCGGCCTGTCTGTTTTCAGCAGCTGTCATGCTTTAGCTTTGTTACCAGTCCCTGCAGCATATGTAACCAGGTGTTTACCTCCTCTGCACTTCTATCCAGATAAACCAACTACAGGCAAGTCATTAACATATTACTAATGCTACAGAGCTAGAAGTGTAAGATGTGGTATATCTAAGCAAAATGATAGCGCCATATCTAATAATCATAATAAGGAATGACAATAAGGAATCTACAACATTTATAATAGATTCCTTGTCAAATGACCTTGACCATCCTCCACCTACTACAAAATCTAAGATACAAGACTATTAGATCTTATTTATTGTAAAGTGCAAATAAAAATAATTCAGATTGGATTAATTAATGATCAGCAGCTTATTAACGTTTGATAGTTATTTATATACAGCATCTAAACCATTTATTACAGGTAAATAAATGATTTATTAAGGTATTAAGCCCACTGCTATACAGGATAGGGTACTTCCATCATAGGGTGACAGTGGCGTTGGATATAGGAGTTTGCCCTGAAATCGAAGGGTTGACGGTTCAAGCCCCGACTCCGACTTTCAGTGTTGATGTGTCCTTGGGCAAGACACTTCACCTGCATTGTCTACTGATGGTGGGCCCGGTGGCGCCAGTGTACGGCAGCCCCGCTTCTGTCAGTGAGCCCCAGGGCAGCTGTGGCTACAATGTAGCTTGCCACCATCAGTGTGTGAGTGTGTGTGTGAATGGGTGAATTAATGTAGTGTAAAGCGCTTTGGTCAAGTTACCTGACTTGAATAAATGCGCTATATAAGTACATGTCATTTACCATCATGACAGGGCAAATTAGAATTAAAATGAAGGCTAGTTTCAGGTCTTAAGCAGAAGCAGCAAAAATGCGCTTCTGCTTCACTTTTGATGCTTGTACAAGTTTAGCTTTGACGAGCGGCTAAAGCATATTTGCTATTCCAGCTGCGCGGGCAAAAAGAGGGTCTGACGTGCATAAGGCGGAACTACCCTATTACTCTTTGCCTGTAAAAATGGCGCATAAAATCACGAGTCACTTGGCTTATTTTAATGAATAATGCTACGTTCAGACCAAAAGCACTGAAAGCTTCTTCTGCTTAGTTTTTGATGCTTGTAAACATTAAGGTCAGACATCCAGTAAAGTGTGTATATTTGCTGTTATAAGTGGGGAAAACATAGTTTTAATATGTTTTTAGGTGAGAAAGTCCACTTGAAAACTTCATCTGTGCAGCCAGTTGATCAAGATTACCATCCTGCCTTCAAATATTATTTTGCCGTCGGAGCCGCTCAGACCTAACCTGACAACAGCCAGATGCATGTCTCCGCCATAGGAATTGCCTTTACTGAAGGCTGGGCCTTATCAAAACTCCTTGCATATGATTGGATAAGCCACTTGTCTGTCATCTTTATTGACGTGCTATTTCAACCACTCACACCGAAGCTAACCCATGACGCTGTGAGAGGAGGAGCCATTTGGTAGATCAAGCTCTTGCCAAATCCGGTCGGGAGAAGGGCGCAAACATCGTTTCCACCAACAAAAGCCTTCAAAGCCATTCTCTGATGTTCTTTTAATGAAACAATATCAGATAGATTGGACAACACAGAAGAAATAGCAGCATCAATGCTAACGCTTGCTTCCTCAATGCGAGCCGCCATTGTTGTTGGAATCTCACGGTCGCTTCTCCACTCCAGGACACACCCGCCCTGCGTCCTGATTGGACAGACCATAAATTCGGTTGGGGAAATCACTTTCAATGAGCGGGTTCCCAGATGTATGTGAGTGGAGCTAGGCGGAACGAGACATGCATCTGGCTGTTGTCAGGTTAGCTCAGACCCACATCCACCGTTAGTGCTCTGTCACTGGGAATCCCATTCAATGACAGCCTCTGGCCCGGTTGCTTCTTTGCAGTGTTCCGCTACTGTTTGTGGCGGTTGGAAGGCATTTTTCACATACTTAATCTAAACTGCAGGCACCAGAACAGTATTATAAACTTATTTAATAGCAGGTTTCAACATTTTAAGTTAATTTAAGCGTTCAGAAACAGTTTCAGAGGAGTGATCATAGCAATCTGAATCAGCAGTGCTGTTTCTGTCTACCTGCCAGCTCTCAGATAAGTTTCTCTAATTGGTTGATGTGACGCGCCAAGCAGCAAAAGTTAAATTTCTCCAACTCCAGCAGCTGCTGCTTCTGAAGGGCTACACGCGCTTCAGATGCTCAGAAGTTCATTAGTCACTGCTTTAGCTGCTTAGACACGCTGCTTCTGCTGCTCAGAACGCGCTGCAGGACCTTTTGCTGCACCTTGATGTGCGTCAAACATTAACTTTGCATGTAAACTTGCTGCTTCTGCTGCTTCTGCAGTGTGCGTCCTGAACTTAGCTTAAATTTCAGGGCAATATTAAATGTTTGTCTTTTATACGTGCTTTAGATGCAGTTAATATATGATTATTAAACATTAACAAACTATCTGTTATGGTTTTATTACCATTTATAAATTATGGTTAATGTAAAGTAGAACTGTAGACACCTGTGTAGCCCTTAATGTGTATTTCTCCTTCAATTAAAACATTTGATTTATTTATAACTTTTGGATTAATTTAAAATGCCCTAATATAGTGACTTGTAAATTAATACAGTGTTTGGCACATTTATCTGATATTAACCAATTTCCAATTATGATCATATTTTTTCTGTATGATCTGGAGATCATTCCTTCACTAGGCACAGAGGACCTCTTCAGGAGCTAGCAGCGAAGAAACAGAGGTAACTGGGAGAAGACAGGCAACAGCATTTGACCCTGGAACAAAACATTTCCACCTGCATTAGTTATTAGCTTTTTTTTTTTTTTTTACCTTGAATCCCATGTATAATTAACTCTTTTAGCTAAGTTGCCACAAAATACGAGAGATATTTATCATTTTAATTCAGGTTGCACATTCATCTGTAAATATTATTTTTTCTCATATTCAGAATGGTGTAAGAATTTCTATGGCATTTTATGCTGCTGAAATGAGCACACAGACTGATATGCAGCATTTAAACTCATAGCCCTCACTCTAAAACTGTTTTCTGCGTGATCAATTTTGGAAAAACTGCTCCGTCACTCAAGCTCTCTTCCCTCAGGCGTTTTCTTCGCGTGCTCTACAATGTTTCTGCGGGCTGGCTCTGCAGTGTTGCTTTTCACTTTTCGGCCATCGTTTTTGTGTTAAATGTCTGTCTGCCAAAAACCGAATATGTGGTGGCCAAATTTTTGGTGCACCCTCTAATACATCCATTTTCTGTGACACTTATCCTAAGCAGGGTCGTGAGGGGCACTTGTGCCTATTTCCATTCAACAGGCAAGAGGCAGGGTACACCTCAGAAGGGTCGCCAGTCCATCGCAGAGCAACACAGAGACAAACAACTATTCATGCACACACTCTCATCTAAGGACAATTTAGAGAAGCCAATTAACCTAACAGTCATAATCAAATCTCCTGTCAAATCTTAATTTGAATCAATCCAAATCATTTCTTCAACTTACAATTGAAGATAAATTTTAATGATGATTAAAAGCTTAATCATTTGGTTTTGGTCTGTTGAGCTTTAGTGGTTTCTGGGCATGTATCAGTTAATAAACACTAGAATATTGTCAGGACTCCTGTTTTTGTGTTTGTGGTTCTGTGTTTCTCTCTTCCTCCACCAGGAGGCGCCTGGTTCTGGTCCGCCTCCTCACACACCTGCTGATGGTTTCCTCTTTAAAAGGAGTGTTCTTAAGCTGCTGACTGCCACTACTTTGACGCCAGAGTGTTTGCCAGTTTAGGGAACTCTAGCCAAGCTGAGTTTTTGCTGAGTCAAGCTGAGTTTTTGTCACCTGAGTTTAACTTTGTTTTTTGTCTTTGCTGGCAGGAAGTCATCCGGCAAACTGGATTTCTTGGACCTTCACTCCCTGGAAGGATCAACTGAGCTTCAAACTGAGCTGGGGTTCAAACAGGAGGTTTGGATCCTCTTTCCCCAAGAGATCGTTTGAGCTTCTCACTGAGAAAGGGATTATTCTCCATTACGACCCGTTCAAGTACCGCAGGAAATCTGAGTGGCAGTCAGTTTCTTGGTTCACCAACTATCAACCGCATTCTGGGTAAACCCCGTTCCGCCCTCCACCGAATCAGACAAACACTGGAACCACGGCACACAGACGAGGTCAAGGATTCAACAACTTCTCCCTCTGCCAAAGTTCTTCAATAAAACCCCGGTAAACCTTTTTACCTGGTCTCTCTGAATTGGTTTCTCTGCATGTGGGTCCGAGCTTTAGATAAGATCATGACAAATATTTAAACATAACCAAGTAAGACTGAATTTAACCAACTTAATTGCCTCACTAACAATACAATAAGACCACCATTACTTTATAAGGTCATAAAAACCAAAAACTGACTGTGATAAAAATTAGGAAGTTCAATGAAAATAAACTAACTCAAAACTTGTTCAATATCTGATCCCAGTAGAATGTAGTTCATCACCTCTTAAGTGAAGCTGATATTTCCCCACAAATGGACCGGCAACCGCTGCAGCTCTCCCCCCTTGCAGCCGCATCGGTGCAGGGGTGAGATGCGGCTGCAGGTTATGCGGCCAGCCCATAACCTGTGGAGATGACCTCACCACAGGTTATGGGCTGTGGTGAGGTCACTACTACACAGAGCATCAGCCACCAGCAAACATCTGGGTTAAGTTTACATATTTGGCAACATCTACCTGAAGGGCTTTTCTTTTTCTTTATTCACCATCTTTTTGGCTTTTGCTTCTTTCCATTATTTTGCCTATTCTCCAATCTCTGTGTTCTTTGATTAATTGGCACCCATGGCTCAAGTGGGAAAACTCATCGCTGTCGGTTTGGTCCAAAAAAACACCCCAAAATCCTCATTGGCTGACCGGGGAAGTGCCCATATATCTTGCATATTGGGTTGGGTTTAGAACCTGTGAATAACTGCTTGCAGTTCTAGTTAGTCTTATTATGATCTATTGTTTATCTTTTTTATCTATTTATTTTTATTTTCTTTACCAAACACCTCAATTTTTGCTTCATTTTCCTCTGCATTTGGGTCCATACTTGGGTAAACTAGAACCAAACTGTTTTTTGTTTTTACATGAAATTAAGTAAGGCTGATGAATTTCTACCAATCAGCATTATTTATTATGTGGTTTTAAACTTGATAAAGTACAATAGCATTATGCTTATAAATCCTTTAATGTTGTCTCTGAGAATATATGAAGGCTTAGCGGGCCTTTAGTTAATATCAATTATGTTGCAAATCAGTCAAGACACATCCAGAGACTCACATACACAAACACACATCCTCACAGTTGAATGCACTATGTGTCTGCTAGGACAGAAGCAAGTAAATCACCTTGTCTGTAGCTTTGAGGTAAGACAGTATATCATCATACAGGTTTGAAGATACAACGAGAAATCTTCTCACAGAAACAAATACACACACACACATCAATGCAATTGGCTTTGTGAGCTATACTCATCACCAGTCTCTCAGCTCTTAGCTAAATGGATCACAGCATCATCCCTCAGACACCAGTGACCTTCTGTCATTTAACAGGCAGTATGATAGGAACACGATATCAACACCTGAACAAAGCACAGAGTAAAGCACCACATCAAGCTGCTGTTTATTCATAGCGCAGTTGGCTACGTCTGTCATCTAGAGGTCAGTCATTTAAATACTCCCAGATCATGGGTGACCGTCATCCCTTTGCCTTTCAGTTAAAACGGCCCTGCATCAGCCACTTCAAAGGAGCCCTGCTTTAAACATCAAGCTTCCAGTATGAAAAATGTGCTTCACAACAACAGCTCTAACAAAATATACTGCAGCTGCTGATCGAAAAGGATAAAACCTGGAAAAAAAAATTAAGACTGCACAGTGAATTTGTCAAAGAGGAGACAAGAAGAGGGGGGAAAGAATATTGGGGGAGAAGATGAAGTAAATTATCAGTAGAGGAAAGGTGTGGGAAAGCAGAGGCTTTAGCTCGTTAGGGTATAATTTTTGATCAGACACTGAATTTACGTATCAAATACTGCTTTAGAGATGTGAGTTACAAGGCACACCTAACAAGGGGGAGCCACATGCTGCAGCAGTAATCACCTGATCAAAATTATTATTTTTTGATTAATCTAACAGTAAATCTCTTGGTTTTAACACTACAGAGAAAAAATATTAAGTCTACCTTATCCATCATAAAATAACAATTAATGCGATTGTAAAGCAACATATTTTAAGACTGCAGAAAAAGAGAATTGTCTCACTTCTGCAACACCTTATTGTTCTAGCCAGTCTGCAGCTGCATTAGGACAAAGTGGGTCCAAGGAGGTGATTTGAGTTCAGAAGCAACTAATACACAGACCGAAGCAACACCCACTCTGTTTATGCTGTATTTTGTCTGCATTCTTTCTTCTTCTCTTATGTGTAGGTAAGCAAATTGGTTTCAGGGCACAAGGGATCTAAAATGAGCTACCACCAATGTCTACTGTAAATACTTAACCACAAAACCCAAAGCAACAAAAAAACGAAAAATCAATCTCCAGGTGACCAACTGTTGGTGGGTATATTATTATATTTTTGGCTATATTTGTGAAGAGTTATTTTTCTTGTGTAAGATTGAAATGAATCAGAAAGGAAAATTTTAGTCCTTATATGCTTTCAAAATTTTGGATCGGTCTCTGTGCCCTTCAAATTATTTATAACCTCTAATTTATATTTTTATTCAGATAAGAGTAAAACTAGCATAAGAAATTGCTCAACTGAGACTTAAAAATTATTTGGTAAAAAGATTACTTAAGTTACCACTAATAGAGCTTGAATCAGATGTAACTTTCAATAAATTTTTGCTGATTGTGCTAAACATCTTTAAAAGAGTCTTCATCAATTCTGTCTGCTTCTGTCTGCGAGAAATCTGGAGTTGGTACTGATGTTTTTAAAGCACATTCAACATAAGATGGAAATCTAGGAAATCTATGACCACCCTGTCATGAAGCATGGGGTTATCCAAACTGGGTGATTGTTGGCCAAAAAATCTAGCAGGAATATCAGAACTGCATCTAAAATAGAGGGGGGAAAAACACTGATCTCTATTTATTCACTGGATTGCTGGAGATCAGTCTGTTTTCCAGTGTGGTCCTGTTTCTCTGACCATGACTGGCTGGATGTACTCTCTTAATCCTCTGACATGGGAGCTGGCTCGTCTGCCTGGCTGTGTGTTTCCTGGATGGGGCCGCCTTTTACAGCTGCTTTTTGTATCTCCTCTTCTGTCTCCCAGTCGGCCTCAGCAGATAGCCGCTCACACTGAGCCTGGTTCTGCTAGAGGTTCCTTCCTGTTAAAAGGAAGTTTTTCCTCTCCACTGTTGCTACAAGCATGCCTAGTGTGAGGGATTGTATTTGAGTCAATGAGTCAATGCAATCAACTGGTTTTCCTTAGATAGAAAACTTTGAATCAATTTGACTGTATGATTTGGTTGAATGGTAAAGTGCCTTGAGATGACATGTGTTGTGAATTTGGCGCTATATAAATAAACTGAATTGAATTGAACTGATAGCCCAAAAAAAGTGAAGCCACCGGCTGCCATATTGGTACTCTACACTCCCATGGAGACGCGTCAAAAAAAAGCCTAATAGTGTAGCATATGGCTGCAGCTCTGGGAAGACATTTCACATGTACTGTAATTTCACAGTCTATGGAGGTACTCACCAAGAAAATCCATATATTTGCCAATGTATTCTATAGTATTGTATGTAGCGTAACATTAGTGTGGCTATCTCGGACTGACTCGAAGATATTGACTGAGTTAGCCTTAATTTTCTACTCACCCCCATGCTGAACAACACTCTGGAGTACTTTTTTGATATCTCAAATGCATCTGGAGATCTGGGAGGCTTCTTGCTGTCTGCTGACATTCAAATAATGGAGGTGTATGGTGCCCGAGGCAGAAAGGTCCATAAAAGTCCACAAAAAACGTGTCAATATTCCTCCATACTGCTCGTCCAATGTATTCCAAGTGTCCTGAGTGGGTAGCGTCCATAATTTACTCGAAACGAAGTCATTTAGAATGTTTTTAGAGCATAAACAGTAGTGTATAGGATTTCCTAAAAGCGCGTTCACGAGTCTACGGAAACTGCGGCAGACCAAACCAGATGAAAGTGCGCATTCAGCGTCTGCTCCGCCGATAATGCAAGCGTAGCAGAAGAAATTTGCTGTTTACCTGTGCAAAGAAAGAAACAAAGAAAGAAAAATGTCTGAGGACTTCAGTGCTGAGGAAGAGCATGAGTTCTTTGCCGAGCTGAATGCGCACTTTCGTCTGGTTTGGTCTGCCGCGGTTTCCGTAGACTTGTGAATGCGCTTTTAGGAAATCCTATACACTACTGTTTATGCTCTAAAAACATTCTAAATGACTTCGTTTCGAGTAAATTATGGACGCTACCCACTCAGGACACTTGGAATACATTGGACGAGCAGTATGGAGGAATATTGACACATTTTTTGTGGACTTTTATGGACCTTTCTGCCTCGGGCACCATAGACCTCCATTATTTGAATGTCAGCAGACAGCAAGAAGCCTCCCAGATCTCCAGATGCATTTGAGATATCAAAAAAGTACTCCAGAGTGTTGTTCAGCATGGGGATGAGTAGAAAATTAAGGCTAATCATGTTTTGGGTGTACTATTCCTTTAAGCCTGGCGTACACTGTGCGATTTTTTTTTTATCGTTGCACACATCTGCTGCTCACAGTGTACGATGTCATGATGGGTTTACTGAGAGGCCCAAGATGCAGAACACAACGGACTTAGGGGAAAAGTTAACAAGTTTATTGTTACACAAGCACGTAGTAAATGTACAGTTTGCTGGTTCAGGCCTGGGGACTGGTTCACTGGAGTCTGTGAGGGAGACAGTTCAGTTAGCGTTGGCTTGGTTCGAATTGATCTTGAGAGATTCTGGTTTGTACCTTGAGATGCGTAGAAGAGACTTTGGGAGAGGAACTGTTGGGTCCGGAGATGGTTGGGTTCAGCAGAGTCCGATAACTGTTTCAGCGTCTTACTTCTAGTGAGGGTGTAGACCTTGGTTTGAGTTCCCAGCTCTAAATCCAGAGCTGCTTGGAAATCCAGAAGAGAGTCTTCAGGTTTGGCTCAGAGGGCAGGCTCGGCAGGTTAAGCTCTTCCAGAGCTTCACAGGAAAAAAACAGGTAACCTGGAAGCAGAGACAAAAGGTTAGAATCCAAACTGGACTCAGAGATAGCAAAATTCTCAGGAGGTTCTAGGCTTAGGTGCTAACCAAACTGATTAAACTCTGCGGCGTCGAGGCAAGGTCTGAAGACAGCTTAAGTACTGTGGTCCTCCTGATGAGATGATCAGTCACAGGTGTGCAGGCAGCTCAGCTCAGGAGGATCCACGGCGGACTCTGCTGGAGGAAGGTGGAACTTCTCCAGCTCCCAACATACGACTAATCTCAAGGTTTAGTCGTACAGTGTTAGCAGCAGCTCACGATTATGTTCGGCCCAACACTCTGATGTGATCTACCTGCTCACAATGTGCGACTAAAAACCATGTCGGCTCAGCTCCGCAGTGAGATGGACCTGCTCTGACTCGTCTATCCGGAAGCCAAACAAATAGAAGGGGAATATTAAGCTGACTACAGTAAACTGTGCTGCCTTGTCAATTTGGTTAATTTTGTGCTGAGGGTCCTAGAAAGAAAGGGCGACGACGTATTTGGAAAAAGGACGTGGCTGAGCAGGTGTGGCTTCTGCGGTCCGTCAATTTTGCAGACGGAGCTGCATTTCACTATTTGCATCCCACGCTGCTTTGTTTAAATCCGAGAGGAGATATAAAAAAAGAATCCTTGTTTGCGCATGCGCACTGAGCGATTTAGAAAATCAAATTTGTTTGATGTTCTCCCGATCTCCCGATTCCTGATCAGGAGGTGGTTGTGGCAGGATGATCGCCGCTCGTAACCCCCTGTACACTACACAACGAACGATCAGGCTGAAAGTTAGCACGATCGAAAAATACTCGCATGACTGTGAATTTGCTCCGAAAATCGCACAGTGTGCGTCGGGCTTTAGCCTAACACAAGACTATTTCAGAACCAAAGTAAACTCCAATGTGGTGCAATTTGCATTTAAAAGCGGGTGCCCCCTCTTTGGATGTGTTCAACTTTTACAAAATGGTTATTTGGTTATCAATCCCATAAAATAGCTTTAGACTGTGCCCTCCCTGCCTTCTAGTAAGTTTCTTATGGCTGATAATATGCAGCTTATCATTAATAATACTCACGTATAAAACTGTAAGTTGTACTTCATTTTCAGCATTCCACATGTTTGAATGTTTTATAAATCCAAATAAAAAACTATAATGATAGTAAGATTTTTTTGTGTGTGGATGAACTTAAAGCTACAGTGTGTAATTTTCAGCATCATCTAACGTCGAGGCTGCAGACCGCAGCAACATGAAGATCTCCCCCCCACCGCTTCTCCCCCCCAACAGTAGGGCGAGCGTTACGGGACAAAATGTCTTCCACGACGTCCGCATCACCTACCTTCTCAAGTGATGAGGTTTGTTTAAATAGATAATTTTAATACAGCCATCTATTGTTCAGTACCGTCTCAGTTCATCTCTCTCAACTTGCTGTAGTTACTTTCGAGCGTAATGGGCGATCTTGCAATCGCTTGTTTGTTGGCTCTGCGCTGCCGTAGCGCAAAGATGTCTGCCTCCATGGCTGCGAGACCCGCTCCTATGTAATTATAAATAACGAATTCTAAGGCAACGCAAATATTAAGGTTAAGAGGCTGAGCTCGTAGATGATGATAAATAACATAGTTATGTATAATATATTACATTTCTGACCCTGTAATTATTACACACTGTAGCTTTAAAACAGTTTTTCTCTTAGTCTATAACATTGTGTTCTTTGTATCTTCAGTAAATCTTTTTGTCTTCATTACTAGACATATTTGTGTATAAAAGCAAACTTCAAGCTTCATGATTTAAGCCACCCTGTACCCATTTACAGAAAGGCCAGGCTTTTTATACACTCCCCAAATTGTTTAAGAACAGAAAATGTTTGAGTTTATTTAAGAATTTACATATGTTTTTGTTGGGATCCTCAGGCTTGCCCACCAGAGGGTGCCGAGGATCCTCTTCTGCTCTCTTGTCTTTTCCTTAGGGCTGGAGTCACTGTCAGGTTCTGGAGATTACCCTCTGCCTCCAGCAGAGTGCGCCGTGGGTCCTCCTGAGCTGAGCCTCTCACACACCTGTGGCTGATCTACTAATCAGGAGGACCACAGTATTTAAGCTGCCTTCAGACCTGGATTCCACGCCGCAGTGTTGATCTTAGTTGGTTAGCTTCCTGAACCTTCTGCTGTTGACTGAGTCTTGGTTGTTCCTAGGTCGAGACCAGATTCTAATATCTCTTATCTCTGCCTCACAGGGATCCTGTCTCTTCGTGAAAGCTCTGGTTGAGCTTAACCTCCTGTCCCTTCGTGAAGCTCTGGTAGAGCTGTCTCCCTGGCAACCTGTCTCTGGTCTGCAGCTCTGGGAGAGCTGCATCACAGGAAACCAGTCTCAAGCCTGAAGCTCTTGGAAAACCTAACCTGCTAAGCTGCCCTGTTGAGCCAACCCTAAGATTCCTACATGGTTGAAACCTGACGACCCCTATGTGGAGTTTCCCTAGAGGTTCCCATGTGGATTTCCCGTGTCTTCCCTGTTGTTCTCTGAGTTGAGCTGGAAGCTCGGATCCTCCGAAAGATTCCTACGTGGTTGAAACCTGACGACCCCTATGTGGAGTTTCCCTAGAGGTTCCCATGTGGATTTCCCGTGTCTTCCCTGTTGTTCTCTGAGTTGAGCTGGAAGCTCAGATCTTAGTTAGCTTTGCTAAGCTAACAGCTAGTGGCTTAGCCCCTCATGAACTCTGAAACCAACCATCTCCCTTTCCCTGCTCGGACCCCAGTGAACCAGCCCCCCGGACTGAACTGTACCTGTTCATTTCTTTGTGCTTGTGCCTTAAATAAACTCTTTGGACTTTTACTCGAGTCTCCGTGTGTGTTCTGCATCTTGGGCTAACTCTCTAGTGCCCATCATGACAGAACACTGCGGCCATACACAAAGCCCAGCAGAACACCTCCGCCGTTGGACTGAGAAACGGGACGCTCAGATACATCAACACACACAAACCCTCCATGAGTTACTTCTTAATCAAATTTTCTCTAATCATTTCTACAATGCTAACGCCACGTCAGCGGCTCGTCCTGTTCCGAATTCTCTTCCGCTTCCTAGTTCACCGGCAGTGACGTCACCTTTGAGTCAAGATGATAACCCTCCTTTCTGTTCTGAGCTTAGTCCGTCGTTTTCGTCACCTGGTCCTTCACTGCCTGAGAGATTTTCTGGCAACCCACGTAAGCTAAAGGGATTTCTATTTCAGTGTCGGTTATTTTTCAGTTTTCATACTACTAGCTTTCTTAATGATAAGGATAAGATTGCTTTTGTAGTTTCTTTTCTGTCTGATGAGGCCCTAGAATGGGCAGAGACATAATTTCCACTTAAAACCAGAAAAAACAGCACACATGAAAAATTCATCCGGGAGTTAGAAAGAACCTTTAGCCAGTCCTCTAGTTTCTCCGTTTCCTGCAACCTTCTGAATTCTAAACAGGGTAATAGGTCAGTAGCTGAATTTTCTTCCGAGTTCCTGGTTAAAGCAGCCGTTTCTGGTTGGAACGAGTCTGCACTCAAGTCCGCTTTCCTCCTTGCTCTTAATGATTCTGTCAGAACCGAGCTTTCTTTTTATGTCGAGCCACCCAGCCTCGAGGACCTCATTGAACTAGCAATAGGATTAGACCCAGCATCACATACCGGTTTCAGTTCCTCTCCGCGCCAGGTTAATTTCAGTTCTCACGTTTCAAGTTCTGTTCCCTCGTCGGATTATCTAGCTCCTCATATCAATGAGTCAGATCTCTGGGATTATTTTTATGGAGATAGAGAGGATATCTTCCCCTTCGAGCCACCATATTCAGCTCCTGAACCAGTAATTAATCCAGTTAGTGTTGAACCTGATCCTATGCCTGAATTGCTAGCCCCAGATCCTATAAACCATTCAGGAACTCTATTTTTTCAACCGGTTTATTTGTCGCCAGATTCAATCAGTGAACCCGTCAGTCCAGTTCCAAAGATCCCTCGGCGTAAGAGGAGGCGTCGCCTTAAATCAGCGCTGTGCCGTCTAGAGACCCCTGAGCCTGCTCTGTGCCGTCTAGAGACCCCTGAGCCTGCTCTGTGCCGTCCTGAGACCCCTGAGCATACACTTAAGAGAGCTTCTGAAATTAGTGTTGGTGAAAATGTGCCTCCAAGGTTCCCTCAGGAGAGGCCACTAATCGCCAAGAACCCTCCACCTACGTCTCAAGCCACCTCAGAGCCTGAACTTGACCCTCCTTGGGTGGTTCCTCCGTTTCCAGAGGTGGAACCACAGTCGGTGGTCCCACCTGCTTCTGAGGCTGAATCACAGTCGGTGTTGTCTCCTGTTCCTGTGGTGGAGCCACAGTCGGTGGCCTCCCCAGTTCCTGAGGCTGAACCACAGTCGGTGGTATCGCCTGCACCTGAGACTGAACCACATTCGGTGGTTCCGCATGTTCCTGTGGTGGAGCCACTGTCGGTGGTCTTCCCCGTTCCTGATCGGGAGCCGCAATCGGCGTGCTCCCCTGTTTCTGACCGGGAGCCGCAATCGGCGGGCTCCCCTGTTCCTGACCGGGAGCCGCAATCGGCGGGCTCCCCTGTTCCTGACCGGGAGCCGCAATCGGCGGCCTCCCCTGTTCCTGACCGGGAGCCGCAATCGGCGGGCTCCCCTGTTCCTGACCGGGAGCCGCAATCGGCGGGCTCCCCTGCTCCAAAACCGCAGTCGGCGGTTTCCTCAGAGCCTCCTCCAGAGCCACAGCTGGCGGCTTCCTCAGAGCCTCCTCCTGAGCCGCAGCCGGCGGCTTCCTCAGAGCCTCCTCCTGAGCCGCAGCCGGCGGTCTCCTCAGAGCCTCCTCCAGAGCCGCAGTCGGCGGACTCTTCAGAGCCTCCTCCAGAGCCGCAGTCGGCGGACTCTTCAGAGCCTCCTCCAGAGCCGCAGTCGGCAGCTGTTTCTGAGACTGTTCCTGAGCTGCCGAGGAGGGGACGGGGTACCCCGTGGGGGTACCTGCTGAAGCTTGGGCGTCATCCTCCTGATAAGCTGCTTCGCCTCCGGCCCCGCGGCAGACCTCCAGAGCGTCAGCTTCGCCTCCGGCCCCGCGGCAGACCTCCAGAGCGTCAGCTTCGCCTTCGGCCTCGCGGCAGACCTCCTGAGCGTCAGCTTCACCGTCGACCCCGTGGCAGACCCCCAGAGTGTCAGCATCGCCTTCGACCCCGCTGCGGGCCACCTAAGACTCTGCTCCGTTGCCGGATCGTAGGCCGGTCTCCTGAACCTCAACCGTGTCTCCGGCCCGGCGGCGGTCCACCTAAGACGCTGCTCCACCTTCATCTCAACGGTCAACCTCCTGAGCAGCAACTACGCCTCCGCCGTCGGCCCCACGGTAGGCCACCTGAGACTGTGTCTTGCAGCCGGCCCCACGGCAGGCCACCTGAGACTGTGTCCTGCAGCCGGCCCCACGGCAGGCCACCTGAGACTGTGTACTGCAGCCGGCCCCACGGCAGGCCACCTGAGATTGTGTCCTGCTGCCGGGTACTTCGGCCGGCCACCTGAGACTGTGTCCTGCTGCCGGTACTTCGGCCGGCCACCTGAGACTGTGTCCTGCTGCCGGTACTTCGGCCGGCCACCTGAGACTGTGTCCTGCTGCCGGTACTTTGGCCGGCCACCTGAGACTGTGTCCTGCTGCCGGCCCCACGGCAGCCCACCTGGGACTGTGTCCTGCTGCCGGTCCCTCGGCTGGCCACCAGAGACTTTGCCAAAGAAAGTTTTTGGGTTTTCTTTTGCTGTCGTCCACCATAAATGGATCGTTTTTTGTTCTGGACTCTGTTTTTGTTTTCTGCCCTCCTGGCCTGTTTCCCCCTTCGCCCACCCTGGGTGGGTTGTTTTTTGGACCTTTTTTTCTGTTGGTTCTGGCCCTCCTCGCCCTAGTGCCCCCGCCGCCCGCCCTGGGTGGGTTGTTTTTGTTTTCTGTACTCTGTTTTTTGTTGTTTCTGGCCCTCCTCACCGTAGTGCCCCCTCCGCCCGCCCTGGGTGGGTTGTTTTTTGGACTTTTTTTTTCAGGGGGCGTCTGGAATCCGCCCTTGAGGGGGGGGCTCTGTTGGGATCCTCAGGCTTGCCCACCAGAGGGCGCCGAGGATCCTCTTCTGCTCTCTTTGTCTTTTCCTTAGGGCTGGAGTCACTGTCAGGTTCTGGAGATTACCCTCTGCCTCCAGCAGAGTGCGCCGTGGGTCCTCCTGAGTTGAGCCTCTCACACACCTCTGGCTGATCTACTAATCAGGAGGACCACAGTATTTAAGCTGCCTTCAGACCTGGATTCCACGCCGCAGTGTTGATCTTAGTTGGTTAGCTTCCTGAACCTTCTGCTATAGAGTCTTGGTTGTTCCTAGGTCGAGACCAGGTTCTAATATCTTCTTTATCTCTGCCTCACAGGAATCCTGTCCCTCGTGGAAGCTCTGGATGAGCTTAACCTCCTGTATCTTCGTGAAAGCTCTGGATGAGCTTAACCTAACCTGCTAAGCTGCCCTGGTGAGCCAACCCTAAGATTCCTACATGGTTGAAACCTGACGACCCCTATGTGGAGTTTCCCTAGAGGTTCCCATGTGGATTTCCCGTGTCTTCCCTGTTGTTCTCTGAGTTGAGCTGGAAGCTCAGATCCTCCCAAAGATTCCTACGTGGTTGAAACCTGACGACCCCTATGTGGAGTTTCCCTAGAGGTTCCCATGTGGATTTCCCGTGTCTTCCCTGTTGTTCTCTGAGTTGAGCTGGAAGCTCAGATCTTAGTTAGCTTTGCTAAGCTAACAGCTAGTGGCTTAGCCCCTCATGAACTCTGAAACCAACCATCTCCCTTTCCCTGCTCGGACCCCAGTCAGAGATGGCAAAAGTACTCACTTTCCGTACTTGAGTAAAAGTAAAGATACTTGTGTTAAAAAATACTCTGGTAAAAGTGGAAGTACTGATTAAACTTCTTTACTCCAGTAAAAGTAACAAAGTACAGGCTTATAAATTTACTTAAAGTATAAAAGTAAAAGTAGAAACCACTTTTTTCATGCCGTTGCCTACATTTTAAATGGATGTCTGCCAATAGGACTAAAACATATTTTTTTTATATATATATATATATATATATATATATATATATATATATATATATATATATATATGACTGACAGAGACTGGGACTCCAGGTTAATAAGATTCTGACTCATTAGCAAGATATAAATTCAATTGTGATTTTGTGAGAATTCACAGACCCAGTTTCTCTTTTTTAATCTTGTCATTAACATTTGGAATCTGCATGTATGTGTGCATGCTCAAACATGGCAACAAAACAAGAAAAAATAGGATAATATATGACTTACTTAACAGTTATTAACGAAGTTCCCCATACTTTTAGAGTTGCAACTAACAGATGGCAGCAGCGTATACGAAATGAACTGACAGCTAGTAAAGCTTTGAACATAGAGTGCTAATAAAGGGTAATGTCCATTTTTACAATTTAAGTGCTATAAAAGTTGTAGAAATTACAAATTCAATGTGTATTGTATAACTTTTTTTTATTAATATGAAAAATAGACAATAGCGAAAGAAGCTGGCCAACCACCTTAATCAAACTAAACAAAAACTATATTACATTGGTGAAAAGTCTGGAACAAAAAAGGCTTTTCATTGAGAGCAGGAGCTCAAAGTTAAAGAAAAATCTGAGCGAGAGACCGCAAGTGATCAAATGTACAGTATAGCTCAAGGTCTGTGTGTGCTTGATGTTGGGTGAACATCCAAGTCCCAAAACATGTGGAAAAACTTCTAAGGCAACATAACAAACATAATCTTTTTTTAGCATCTGTGTTAGTGTGTGTGTGTGTGGGTATCAGTGTAAATGTGTGTTTGCATGATACAGAGAAAGAATACCAAACTACCAGAAATCTCTGTTTAGCTTCAAAAGAAGCTGGTTTTCAAAGTTCATGGCATCAACACGGGCCCTTTTTGGTGTAAAAATCAGGCCTGCAGTGCTGAACAGTCTCTCGCAGGCAGCAGAGGCAGGTAGTGCCGTGTTAAGCCTCAATGACAGGTGGCATACTGCTGGGAAAGACTTCAGTACATCCATTGTATCACCTGGGCACCCCAGGTACATTTCCAGCTGTTTGGTATTTTCTTGGGAACTAGAGTGCTTGAGTGCTGAAAAAAAGTCCTCCTCCTCCGAGGAATGGGACGTATCACCTTCATTCACCACAACTTGTTCCTTCAGGTGACTTTTGATGTAGTCAAGGCCTATGAAACACAAAATCAAATTGGATGTCAACACTCTAAGACGGTTTATAACATTATTTTGAACAAAAAATATAATGATTACATAAATATTGTCATTTTGTTTGCACTAAGTTAGGGATACTTCAAATGCTGGACTTTGAACTATTATAAGTGTAAAGTAAGCATTGCAAGACATACCCAGTTTTAGGATACATTCATCACTTGTCCAGCAGGTCTTGAATTTGGGGACAAGAATGGCAGCGGCAATTAGCTCTGGATCTGTAAGCATCTGTCCAAAACGTTTTTTAAGGCCTGCTAGAAGTGCTTCAATCAAAGGCCGACAGGACTTGGAGGAAATGCAGAGGTGCTGGAGCTTCTCCTGGAGTAGTGTTATTGTAGGTACCAACCATCCCATCTGTACATTGGCCTCTCCCTGGAGAACATCAAGCGCCTTTGCAATTGGGCTCATAGTCTTGGTATACTCTGCCAAAAAAGCAAGCTCAACAGGAGTGAGCCTAACAATAAAAACAAAAACAATTAATTATTAATATAGAATTTCATTCATAGTGGGAATCAAAGTATTCATTAGGAAATTTTAAACCCATCCTTAACTGCAAGACATTAACTAAATATGAAGCTACCTCATATTGCAGTCAATAAATCTATAAATAAAATGGCAAGTACATACATGGGTATCTTTAGCGCGCTGCAGACAGCTGTGATTGCTCCTTCTCCTTGTTCCTTTATGATTCTCACAATCCTCTCCACGGCAAAGAAAAGGGAGTTCCACCGTGTCTCATTTGGCCTCAGGAGCTGAAGTTTGCAGTTATCTTCTATGATTTCAGCAGCTGTGGTGGATCTTGAGCTTTTGCTCCACAGACTTGAACATTTGGAGAATGCTGAACGAGACAGACGCTTGTACACTGGATTTTCATTTGCTTTCAAGGCATCAGCAGTGGAGATCAGGTTGAGAAGGTGGCATGCACAACGTTGGTGCTTTGGCAGCTGGTATTCCAAGCCATTATCTTCATCCAATATTGTCCCGGCTTCAACAAACTCGACACCTGTGATATCTCCCCCTTCTTCTTCATCACTCTCTCCTCCCATACTTTCCCTTGCACCCTGAAGTGCAGTATCTGGATTGTTATTTTCATCCAGCTCACCATAGACTCTAAAGGCCTTTATGAAATTTGAACCATTGTCAGTTGTTGTGCAAACAATCTTGTCTCGGATGTTGTACTCCACATGTATATCGTTGAGAGCACTAGCAAGGGCAGAAAAAGTATGCGACCCTTTTAGCTGCTTGCAGGCTAGGGCAGCACAGCGCCTCTGCAGAGTTGCACTATCTATCCAATGCGCAGTGACACCTATAAAACCCCGTCGGTGTGTGGTCCAGCAATCTGTGGTGGTTGCAATAACCTCAACTTTCTTCAAAGCCAATTTCAGATTATTTTTCATTTCTTGTGTTGCTTTCTCCACTTTGTTTTTAAGAGTGCCACGAGACATAATTGTTAGATTGGGCTGGAGGAGAAGCAGAAGGTCTCTGAATCCCTGCTGCTCAACTACACTTAGTGGGTGTAGCCCTTGAATGACGAAGTCAATGATTCCCTTTTCCACACTGACCTGTGACACTCTCTTGGCTTCCCATAACTTTGGTTGTTTGGGTGATGGGCCTGCATTCATGGTTGACTTTCTTTTCTGAACAGCTGAAGTGAGCTTTCTGTATCTCTCCATATGATTGACATGCATTCTCTGTGAGTGAAAATACAAACACACAAAACAAATTGTTCAGTGATATAGCCAAGACTGTCTGATGTAACTTACTATGCAATTTGAAACATTAGGCACCATGGCTTAAAACCAATATCTTGGCATGATTAAAACTAACAAAATATCACAGTATACATAGCCCATAATTATTTCTTAACATGTCAATACACTGTAAATGTAGCCTCTACCTCTGAATGGGTAAAGCACTGGTATAGCAACTGTATGACAGCTATTACTGCTTTTTTCTTTTGTTTGAACCTGCAAATTATTTATGACTAGTAAAGTCTAACTTTGGACTTATGTCATCCTTGATTCTAGTGACTGGCTGACTGATCTGGGGAGTGCAAGCAGAGGTCATAGAATACAAATGTAACATTTCTTAACTGTCTTAACTTGTGTTTCCCACATCCCTTAACCAGCTCACACACAGTTTGAAAGAAACGTATGGGGCCAAAATTGTTGCTTTATTATTTATAAATGTGTGTGGAGAGTTGTATATCTGTATCTCGATTTGTGCGTGTGCAGGGGGATTTGAAAATGTGTAAATGAAACTGTAAATGTGTGAGGAGATTTGTGTGTCTGTACAACAATCTGCAAAGGTGCAAAACTGTCTACTTGTGTGTGTGTAATCTGGTTTGCAAATGTGTAAAAAATCCACAAATCTGTATCAAGATCTACAAATATGTACTGAGATTTGTAAATGTGTAAAAAATACACAAATCTATATTCAGATCTACAAATACGTACTGAGATTTACAAATCTGTATTCAGATTTACAAATCTGTACTAAGATTTGCAAATGTGTAGAACAATCTGTAAACACACACAGAGACACTGTGTCCGAAGTATTTTCGCTTCAACACCCAGAAATACAGACACATCATTGGTTACAAGTCCAGCAGTTTCTCGGTTGGCTCTCTTTACACACGTGATTTTTGCTACACTTCTGCCGTGTGAGATGCACAAATGTGTATCTGTAAAATCTGTAATACAGATTTGTGGATTTTTTACACATTTACAAATCTCAGTACATATTTGTAGATCTTAATACAGATTTGTGGATTTTTTACACATTTGCAAACCAGATTACACACACACAAGTAGACAGTTTTGCACATTTTCAGATTGTTGTACAGACATACAAATCTCCTCACACATTTAGTTTCATTTACACATTTTCAAATCCCCCTGCACACGCACAAATCGAGATACAGATATACAACTTTCCACACACATTTGTAAATAATAAAGCAACAATTTTGGCCCCATAGAAAAGTAAAGTCTTGAATTAAAAACATGAGTAATTTAATGTCTGGGATGTTTGAGACATTAACGTCAAAAAACATCAGCCAAAAATAAAGTCGATTTAAGACAAGACCGAGTAACGTTAACTTAAGTGGTCTCCAAAAAAAGACAGCTACACGACAGGAGAATAACAGCCATAATCGAAAAACAAGTAAGCTTTCCTTCTTTTCCTCACCTCTTGCTACAGCTAGCCACAAACAAACAGGGTGGTTTGTAAAAGTGATGAGGCTTGTTTTATTGTGTTTAACCGGGGCTTCTTCTTAATGTCTCAACGTTCTTGTCTCGGCATTCATAGTTGTGTAAAAAATGTTAGCGTCCATTTTGAGCAGGTCGACAGACAGATATTGTATCAGCCAGCTTGTATTAGAATTTCAAATAAAGTGAAAGCTTGCTAACCTAACGTCACTTGAGTTACTTGCTAGCAAAATGCTAGAGAATCAAGTCATGGTAATTGTAAGCTAGCAGGAGGACAAATATAACTGACCATTAACGTACACTTAATAAAGACAACAAACAACAAATAGCTTTTGATAACAACAAAAATATGCATTTACCTCTATATGCTTTTTCAAATTCGATGGTGAATTCTTGAAAGCCAGCAGTTCATGGTGTTTTGGTTGGCACAATTTGCAGCACATTCGCCAGGAGTCATTCTTGATGCCTACTATGTCAAACATCTCTTTCAGATAAGGCCAAGGGTGATCGGGAATGTCTTGCTGCTTTTCTGCCGAATCTCTGGAATCTCCGTTGTTTTCACTTTCCATCCTCTCGTCGTCCATACTTCTATGCTAACGCTTATGCTAACGCTAACGCTACCTCTACCGCCACCAAGCTGCAATGATTTGCCGCGAATGAATACCGCCGAATCTGCGGATTCATCTTGTAGTGGTGCGTGAAAAGCAATGTAGATTGATGACGTGAATAATAATAACGGTAACTCCATTGAAATGATTAAAAACTAAAGTAACGAGCCAATTTTTAAAATGTAAGGAGTAGAAAGTACAGATATTTGTGTAAAAATGTAAGGAGTAGAAGTACAAAGTCGCCATAAAAATAAGTAGTAAAGTAAAGTAAAAATATCAGAAAAATCTACTTGAGCACAGTAACGAAGTATTTGTACTTCGTTACTTCCCATCTCTGACCCCAGTGAACCAGCCCCCCGGACTGAACTGTACCTGTTCATTTCTTTGTGCTTGTGCCTTAAATAAACTCTTTGGACTTTTACTCGAGTCTCCGTGTGTGTTCTACATCTTGGGCTAACTCTCTAGTGCCCATCATGACAGTTTTTTTTTTATATCTTGGGGGATTGTTAATAAACTTTAATTCATTGGAATTTCATTTGATGAACCAGCATGAAGAATCACATTATTGTAAGCAGGAAAATTGTAATACCCACTGATATTATTCATGTCGACTTTCATAAATCGACATAAAATTCAGTCAAAGCAATTTTCTACAAGTCAATTATTATAAAGCAGAGCATACCTGTGTGTAATTTTACATTTTTTATACTGCTACAAAGGCTTTAGAAGTTTGTTAGAGAATAGTAAATTATGGTTAATAGTATAGATTAGTAAAAATAAAAAAAACAGCACACAGGTCAGGGGGAAGTTTTTTTGCAGTATTCCAAGCGTTAAAAATTCCCCAAAAAATTTGTTCAGTCCACCATAAGATTATGGAAAGATTATGGTAGAACTGCAGAGTTGCAATGAGATGGCCACCAACCTAAAAATACAGGGTCGGTAAACTGAGTAGGTATGTGCTATAGCAGCAGCCAAGGGGCACATCTTACTTCAGAAGGGATTATTGCACAGTTAAACTTTTTTGTTCTACATGCAGAATTTTAAGAGTGATACAAAAGTAGCACTAGACATTACCATGAAAGCACCATCTACCCTTAAAGGCATGTTGCTAAATACAGGAAATACATAGGAGAAAACACATTAGAAGTATCAAGAGACTGGGGCTGAGGTCCACATTCCAGTAGACTTTAGATACTTTTTAGACAGATTTTATTTGTCATTTTGTTTACACAAGTGTAAAACAAAAAGAAATTTTGTTTTAAAAAAGCTCACTGGATAATTTCCTCTTTTAATATTGCAGCCTTGAAAAATAGTAAAAATTACTGTAAATTTACAGTTCTATTTTTTTTTTCATTAGAATAACTACCTTAAATATATAATTCAGTTCAATTAATTTCATCTATATAGTGCCAATTCACAACACATGTCATCTCAAGGCACCTTACAGGTGCTGGTCATAAAATTAGAATATCATGAAAAAGTAGATTGATTTCAGTAATTCCATTTAAAAAGTGAAACTTGTATATTATATTCATACATTACATACAAACTCATATATTTCAGATGTTTATTTTGTTTAATTTTGATGATTACAAATGACAACAAATGAAAATCTCAAATTCATCATATCAGAAAATTAGAATATTGTGAAAAGGTTCAAAATTGATGGCCCCTGGTGCCACACTCTAATCAGCTAATTAACTCAAACCACCTGCAAAAGCCTTTAAATGGTCTTTCAGTCTAGTTCTATAGGCTACACAATCATGGGGAAGACTGCTGACTTGACAGTTGTCCAAACGATGACCATCGACACCTTGCACAAGGAGGGCAAGACACAAAAGGTCATCGCTAAAGAGGCTGGCTGTTCACAGAGCTCAGTGTCCAAGCACATTAATAGAGAGGCGAAGGGAAGGAAAAGATGTGGTCGAAAAAAGTGTACAAGCAAGAGAGATAACCGCACCCTGGAGAGGATTGTGAAACAAAACCCCTTCAAAAATGTGGGGGAGATTCACAAAGAGTGGACTGCAGCTGGAGTGAGTGCTTCAAGAACCACCACACACAGACGTATGAAAGACATGGGTTTCTGCTGTCGCATTCCTTGTGTCAAGCCACTCTTGAACCACAGACAGCGTCAGAAGCGTCTAAAGAGAAACAGGACTGGACTGCTGGTGAGTGGTCCAAAGTCATGTTCTCTGATGAAAGTAAATTTTGCATTTCCTTTGGAAATCAAGGTCCCAGAGTCTGGAGGAAAAGAAGAGAGGCACTTCATCCACGTTGCTTGAAGTCCAGTGTAAAGTTTCCACAGTCAGTGATGGTTTGGGGTGCCATGTCATCTGCTGGTGTTGGTCCATTGTGTTTTCTGAGGTCCAGGGTCAACGCAGCCACATACCAGGAAGTTTTAGAGCACTTCATGCTTCCTGCAGCTGACCAACTTTTTGGAGATGCAGATTTCATTTTCCAACAGGACTTGGCACCTGCACACAGTGCCAAAGCTACCAGTACCTGGTTGAAGGACCATGGTATCCCTGTTCTTAATTGGCCAGCAAACTCTCCTGACCTTAACCCCATAGAAAATCTATGGGGTATTGTGAAGAAGAAGATGCAATACACCAGACCCAACAATTCAGAAGAGCTAAAAGCCACTATTAGAGCAACCTGGGCTATCATAACACCTGAGCAGTGCCACAGACTGATCGACTCCATGCCACGCCGCATTGCTGCAGTAATACAGGCCAAAGGAGGCCCAACTAAATACTGAGTGCTGTACATGCTCATACTTTTCATGTTCATACTTTTCAGTTGGCCAACATTTCTATAAATCCTTTGTTTTTATTGGTCTTCAGTAATATTCTAATTTTCTGATATGATGAATTTGAGATTTTCATTTGTTGTCATTTGTAATCATCAAAATTAAACAAAATAAACATCTGAAATATATGAGTTTGTATGTAATGTATGAATATAATATACAAGTTTCACTTTTTAAATGGAATTACTGAAATCAATCTACTTTTTCATGATATTCTAATTTTATGACCAGCACCTGTACAGAGAAAATTCAACCTGATCATGCAGTGAGATTGGTTCAAAGTTTTGTATTTAAAGAAAACCAGCCGATTGCATCGACTGCATAACTGCATAACCTGAAAGCAAACCCGCAAACCAGTCATGCTTGTAGCAACAATGGAGAGGAAAACCTCCTTTAAACAGGAAGAAACCTCCAGCAGAATCAGGCTCAGTGTGGTACAGTTGAATGGTTTGATCTATAAGCTGGTACAGTATGGCCCTTCCAAAGTCAAGACATGAGACCGGGAATCAGCCACAAGACTTAAGAGGAAAGTCTTAAAGATGTTGTCTTTCCAATCTGACTGATCTTGAATAATTTTCCAACATGAATTGCCTTCACGTGCCAAGATGTTGAGAATAATCAAGGACTGAATTCTTGAAAAATTGACTGTCGCCCATTCGATACAACCCTATGAAATAATAATTTACAGTTGGAAATGACCGGAAATATTTCTGGGGACAATTTTAATCTGACCTTTTAACCAAGTATATATGTTGTTTAAAGAAAAAAAAGTTTGTCTGATCTGACTTTTCCACAGAATTTTCCGGATGGGACATCCTTGTCTACTAGAGGAAGCTTAAGATTTTTGCAGTTAAAACTTCATTAACACTTTGTTGGGTGCCTCTTTGAGACAGTAACAAAGAAAAAAAACTACTGCGTGATTTCTGAGGTGAATGTATTTCTGCACCACTTGCTTGAATACCTCTAACAAAGGCACATGGCAAAAGCAAAAATGGGGGAAAAAAGGGAAGTGATTGGAGCTAACAACCCGCATCACTAGGTGCTGAGATTTGAAACATATGTCATATTGTTGCACATCAGTGATAAAAACTAATAACAGTATTCCCAGACTGCTCTGTATGAGTGAGAGGCAGACACAAAGCCCTGGCAGAAAAAAGCTCCCCTGCCGCCACTTGTCCCACAATGTCAGATACATCAGCAATGCTAATGCCCGTGCAGCATCCTGAACCACTGAAAAGACAACCATTTAGGCTTTAAAAGACACACATAAAGAAAAAAGGAATGGAGGAGAGGAAAAGATAAGGAAAATGATAGAAAACATGAAAGGGGAAGAGGGGGAAAGAATGAGGACTGGCTATGGCTTGCTGGGGGGGTGGGGGGGCAAAAGAGGAAGTTAATTACATATTCTGAACCTGGCCGATGCAGTCCTGGGGGATCTGCCTCCGCACCTCAGGATCTGTAAATAATTGACAGATAATATTAATTGGCATTGGATTAGTGAGCAAGCTCAGTATCACACATTAATATTTGATCAGAGGATGATAGGGACCCTGGCAGGGGATCCGAAGGGGCAGCTGAGGCTGTTTTGTTGATTAGGCCAGAGAAGGGAGGAGAAGGTGGCAAGTTGTATAGAGGTAGCAGCAGTAGCAGCAACAACAGCAGCTCAACATACATAAACAGACACACACAGATGGCTTGGTTTGATGCTCCCGTTAGCTCCAGGCAGCAGAACCTCCTACTGGTGGCAAACTGCCTGCTTCTTGCTTCCGCTGAAAGAATTTTAAAGAAGAAATCAGGAATGACCAGTTATTTTGGTAGCTCTTCTTTTTACTTGAAACTATGTATGTTGCCTCTCAAACACGATGTTATCTACCAAGATGTTAGGTTACTTTTGTTCAAGTAGAATTGGAAGCCAGCTTTGTTTTGTTCGAGCTTTGATGTTTCATGATCGTAATGCTGATTCAGAGTTGTGGCATTGTGAGCAGGAAAAACATTGATATGGGCTGAGATTTTGGTGATATGGTTTATCTTATGTATTTTATGATTAAATATGGTTTTTATATATATCTAGTGCCATTGACAAGTACAGCCTCATTCACTTATACAGTTTTATGTTTGAAGAGATTATAAGAAGGCTCTTCTCTTTACCAGGTTCTAACATTGTTTATAACTAAATTCAACTTTTTAAAGAGCACAGCAAGTTCAACACTTCCATTATTTGCTAAAAAAGAAACTGCCAAAGCAGGTAAGCTGTATGTGGAACAGTTGAATACATTGTCTATGTTGAAATGAGCAAAAATATTTTCCTCTTTTTACCTTATTTTTTGATTGCATCCATTTCCCAGTTCCTGATCAGTTTTAAAAGTTTTATACATCCTGGAAAAGCATTATATACCGGAGATCGGAGTTGAAGGGATCGCCAAAAGCTGAGGTTATATGTCTGCAAATTAAGCCCAAATCATTATTCTTCCACTCCTGCTGGCCCACTTTGAGATGTTTGTGCAGATAAACTGTGCCCAGCAGTTTATTATAGCTAAAGACTTTTAGCTTGGTCTCATCTGATGTAAGGTCATGGTCTGAAAGATTAAATTTGATTCACCTTTGCTACCCCAATTCAAACTGTCATCTTCTTTATAGAGAGAAGGGGTTTTCTCCTACAAATGCCTCAAAGCAAGCTGTAGTTGATCTATTACAAGATGTTCTCAGATGAACTTCAATATTTTAATTAATTGACAGGTGAGACCTGTAGAGTCTAATTTGAAACTAACTTTGCCACTTTTTCTTAATATCACTTGAAATAAACTGTGGGCCAATTTACTGGGCCAAAACTCCTGTTTTGTGTTCAAACGGTTTTGAAAAAATACTTGCATGTTTCGATTAGCAAATCTTTTCTGCTTCTTTTCCCCTAAATCCGGTGGATGCAGCAGGTATATACTTAGTATTGAACACACATGCATATGACAATGTAGAATCCGTTTTAGTAACAATTTAAGAACATGTCAAAGATAATTATTTTTTTGTTTTGCTCTGACATGTAAGACTCTACAGAAGACCACCCTTTAATCTAAACTACTCATAAATTTAAGCAAATCAAAAGTTGTACTTGACACCTGATATTAAAACACACTGTGTGTACCGTTTTCTTCTTATTATTCTGTCCATGTTTGCTATAAGTTCATAATTTGTAGTATATTGTCTCTTTGATGATCCAAAACACAGTACATACATGTTATAAGACCTGTTTTTCTACTAGCTTTAAGTATTTCCTGCTTACTAATAATAGTTCAAACATATTGAATACACACACAAACACTTTCCATTGACTTCCATTCATTTCTCATTTATTTCTATTTCCTAACATTGACCCATACCTTTGCTTAAATGCAAACCCATTCCAATAGGAGAACCTTTGCTCAAGGGAACCAATGGTTGGTCCCTACAAGTACATATAGGTCTCCAAAATGTAGCAAATTCCTGGGAAATCATTCCAACGAGGTTACAGAAAATGGCCACACAAATTTCAATTAACTTCCATTCATGTTGCATTTGTTTCTATGATCCTGACCCTTACTATACCCATAACCATTACGAACACATTTCTAATGCTAAACCTAACCCTGAATTTACACCTTAGTCTTAAACCGAACCCTCATCCCCAGGAGATAACTTCTCCTCATTGTGAACAGTAATTTGTCCCTACAAGGACCTCTAAGTGCCCAAAATGTAGTAAAATTTTCCCAACATAACAAAAACATATATTATTTTATCCTTTACATTGATGCTGATAGTAAAAATTTGCGTGTAAATGTATATAGTGAACCTTCGCTATAATGCAGTTCACCTTTTACGGCTTTACGGTTTTGCCTAGTTTTTTAGTGCAGTTTTTTAAATCCTTTTTTACTGTGCGTGAAAGCACATTGTGTTCCCCGTCCCAATTGGCTAAGGGACAGGACACCAGAGTCAATCAATGTCCTCTGTGCTTCGACTCTGAACAGCATTGTACAGAATACGTTCTGGTTGCGTTAAGTTAGGTTATGTTTGCAAATCTTCTCCACAGCAAAGCCCACAATGTTAATTGTGCGGACATGCCCAAAAGGCAGAGGATAAAGAAAAAGTGAAACTTCTGAAAATGCAGAAGGAAGGTAGAAGTTATGCTGCTTTAGGCTTTGTTCCATAAAGAAGGAGGCCCCACCCACCAAAGGACCTTGATTAAGACATAACAAAACAAATAAAAAAGAAATTAAAAAATTGAAATATTTTGAAATACGTTAATATATTTTTTTAGATGTGCGAGATAAATATTTAATCTTTAATGACTAGTAGAGCTGTTTCGTTCATCGTTGGATTGGTGACGTATTTTATCCTCGGAGCGCAAAAATCTTTGGCCATAGACTCTCAAAAGTTGTACATGGTCGGCAGGTCCTCTGCAATGCAAAAAGATGGGAGAGCGTCACAGTCGTAGTGTGGCTGATAGGTTGAGTCTCGGAAGTTGCAGACTTTTGGAGAGGGAGAGAGAGAGAGAGAGAGAGAGAGAGAGAGAGAGAGACAGAGAGAGATGGTGCAAGGAAAATGAAATGAAGCAAAGTCCCTTAAGGTAAACTTACCAAGAGAAGCAGGAGGTGAAAGGGTTTGGACCTGATCAGCCGAACATAAAAATGAATCAGCTGTCCAAAGACAAATGTACATGGTACACACTGTCTTTTTCCAGGACCTGGTCTAGACCTGTACATGAAATTATATATACTGTATTTATATTCATATAGATACACTGGAGTGATAACTTGGTATATTTGAGATTGTTTTTTGCTATATTAGTTATAGCCACCCCTGGGGAAAAGTCCACAAGCCTCCACTGCTCTTAAGTTAATAATTTTACTGGAAAAGTTTTAAATACTTGCAAAAACACATTTTAATTCACTTACAGCATATTGGTTGAGCAATTCCAGCCTCTATCTAAGTTAATGAGAAAATCTGAGCTAGTGGTAGTTAAGTGGGCCTAACATTGATTCTACTGAAGTCTCCTGAAAGCTAATTTTATATATATATATATAAATATATATATATATATATTTATTTATATTGATATAAGGCTATAATAACTCACCTTTTATGCTGTAAATTAATTGTATCGTGTTTCAAGTTAGTTTATGCCTATTTAAGTTATTGACTATTAACTATAGGACTAGTGACTATTGGGGAAAAAACTTTATAGGGCACTCAGTAAGATTATTGAAAAAGCACTGTTTCAACAGTTAAACACTTTCTTAGATATGACCAGCCGTTTTGACGTGTTCCAGTCAGGTTTCCGTGCTCACCACAGTACAGAGACCGCCCTTATCAAGGTGTTTATTAACATCCATATAAATACAGACTGCGGAAGAACCACAGTGCTGGTACTATTGGACCTCAGTGCAGCATTCGATACTGTCGATCACTCCATCCTGTTAGAGCGCCTGGAAAACTGGGTCGGCCTCTCTGGTACAGCTCTCAACTGGTTTAAATCATACCTAAAGGACAGGGACTTTTTTGTGTCAGTAGCCAACTTTACATCAGAGATGACAAAAATCACATGTGGGGTTCCCCAAGGGTCCATTCTGGGTCCCCTCCTATTCAATATCTACATGCTCCTTCTTGCTCAGTTAATAAAAAACAACAACATCAGCTACCATAACAATGCAGACGACACACAGCTTTACATCACCATGTCACCAGGTGACTATGAACAAATTCAAGCACTGAGGAAATGCTTAGAAGAAATCAATGCCTGGAAGTGCCATAATTTTCTTCAACTGAATAAAAACAAAACTGAAGTAATAATCTTTGGACCAATAGAGGAGAGATTTAAAGTTAGCACACAGCTTCAGTCGCTTCAGCTAGTAACCACTGATCAGGCCCGAAGTCTAGGTGTAGTACTGGATTCAGACTTGAACCTCCAAAAGCATTTAAAGACAATTACAAGGTCGCCTTTCTATCACCTGTAGAACATTTCCAGGATTAAAGGACTAATGTCTCAGCATGATCTGGAAAAACTAATCCCAGGGTTTATTTTTAGTCGAATTGATTACTGCAACGGTGCTTTCACAGGTCTGCCTAAAAAGTGGATCAGACAGCTGCAGCTGATCCAGAACGCTGCTGCCCGTGTCCTCACTAAGACTAAGACAGTAGAGCACATCACCCCAGTTCTAAAGTCCTTACACTGGCTACCTGTATCTCAGAGAATAGACTTTAAAATACTTCTGTTAATCTATAAATCTCTGAACTGCTTAGCACCTAAATATATCACAGATTTGCTATCAGTGTATCAACCCTCCAGACCACTCAGGTCTTTTGGCTCCAGCCTGCTCTGCATACCTAAAACCAGAACTAAACATGGAGAAGCAGCATTTAGTTCCTATGCTCCACTCAGCATTTAGTTCCTATGCTCCACTTAGCTGGAACAAACTTCCAGAAAACTGTAAAAGTGCGGAAAGCCTGCGTTCCTTTAAATCAAGACTAAAAACACATTTGTTTAGGATTGCCTTCGACTATTCTAGTTAAACAGTTCAATAAAAATATGTTTTCTTTAATCCAACTGTTTTTAATATTCTTTTTTTGTTTCTGCATTTTTTATATTATGTATTTTTTATTTTTTCCTACTTGCTTTGATTCTGTTTTATCTTCCTGTATTTTAATCATGTAAAGCACTTTGCATTGTCTTTGTACTGAATTGTGCTATACAAATAAATTTGCCTTGCCTTGCCTCAGTGAAATACTTTGAAAATCTAAATTTTAAGCCATTGCAGGACAAAACTTTATTACCTTTGTAACATTCCAAAAATATGGATATTTTGATGGCAAAAATTTATGTCAATGTAATAAAAAGAAACGCCAACTTGCCCGAATATGTTAAGAAAAAAATAAAAATAAATAAAAAATCATGAAAAACTCAGAGTGAAAGAAACACATTTTATTTGCTACAACATAACCTTAGAGGAATAAATGCTGATACTAGCACCTACATTTGTTTAGTTCATAAACCTAAATATAAATGTTAAATAGGCTTATTAACTTTTGAACATTACTTTTGAACTTTTCAATTAACTAACTTTTTCCCTTTTTTCATTGACTTGTTACCTTTTTTCAAATTAATTTACAGTAGGTTATATATTATTCAAGGGCTCATCTAAATGATCAAATGCCAAAATAAGATGTACAGCCATGTAGCAGTATCTTTGCTGAATGGCTGGATATAGATCTTGTGCTTCTAGACCTCATTGAGGGACGGGGGGCAATCGATTTGTAACGGACGGACAGACAGTAGATAGATAGATAGATAGATAGATAGATAGATAGATAGATAGATAGATAGATAGATAGATAGATAGATAGATAGATAGATAGATAGATAGATAGATAGATAGATAGATAGATAGACAGATAGATAGATAAACTACTGTTAGACAAAAAAAACAAGACAGGTTTACCTACTAATGCAAATCAGCAGAAATACATTCATAATTACACTCATGGAGGCTAATTAAAGTGTTACTGGAAGCATGTAGCTAGAGTGTGACAACATAAAGAAAGACTGAAGGGGGAGGGGAGAATGAGTGCCCCTCTCCAACACCAACACACCCACCCTTTTCCTTCATTCTGAAAAAAAATGCCACTTATTCGATTCTCACCTTATTTTTCTCATCTACCATATGCTGCCATTTGTTTAGTCAAATACTCTTTAGGACATGCAGATCTATGGCTCCAGTGGGTGTCTTGCTGCAACTTGGCCTGCACTCCCTTGACACATTGGCAGTCCATATCCCTCATGGCCATTGTCATTCAGCCAGCTAGAACAGTCTCCTGGGAGCAGAATTTTATTGCTTTTTCACGTCATTTGTCTGGCCATTACTGCGAGTTTCTCCGAGACCAGGAGAATAATCACAAAATTTCAATTGAAAGACAGCGATCCTTACAGTGGACTGGACCTTTATGGTTTGGAGATTTTTTTGTTAAAGTCAAAAATTGGTAAAATCAGTTCTGGATGTGCCAAAATGACTCACATTAGCTGAATATTTGGATTAAGAAAAAAAATGCTGCCATCCATAGCTACCTAATTTTTCTGTATTTGTTATTTTCAGGGACTTAAGTATCCTCCGTAATATAAATGTAGATACCACTAAAGATAAAAGTTATGTTTTTACTCCCCATGATATTTAAAAATTAATAAGCCCTAATACAGAGCTTCACTTCCTCTGCCTATTTAGATTGTATTAAACCACACGTGGCTCAATAGATAAACTGCATCAAACTCTAATGCAGTTCTTTTCAATCTTCTGTGATGGTGCCAAATGATAGACACTTATTCCACCTTTTTGTTTTTAACGCTTTATATTATTACTATTGGTGCCTATGCCTGCTTGTTATTTCAATCTGAAAAACTCACACAAAGAGAAAAGACAATTAGGAAAAATTTATTGCTACAATTACTTTGTCTTTGGGGCTCAGACTTCGGCAGGAAAAATAGCACTTAATTTTGATAGATATGCATGAACAGAGCAAAGAATAGGCTGTTTCGCCTCAGGCCTAAAATGGTGGTGGAGTGGAGATAGATGAAGCTGGTCAGTCTGTAGACTGCTGGTTAGCATAGCGGTATGCTGAGCTTTATGGGGAGATTCAGTGGTTTGCATGAGCTGATACTAGAACTTCACCCAGGGACCTGGAAGATGAAAGTCCAGTTGGATAACACAGGTTGAGAGAACCTGTCCTTGCTTGATGAGCAAACATTAAGCGACAGTGGAGAGGAAAAACTACCTGTTGGGAAGAAACCTCTGACAAAACCAGGCTCAACATCGCGGTCTTCTGCCGGACTAATTGAGATGAGAAAGGGAACACAGTAGAATCTGGGGGAAATGATACTCTGATGGAGCTTAAAGCCGGGCGTACGCTCTGCGATTTTCGGGGCAATTTTTCAGTCGTGCGAGAATTTTCGGATCGGGCCGACTTTCAGCCTGATCGTGCGTCGTGAGTCATGTAGTGTACAGGGGCTTACGAGCGGCGGTCAGCCTCTCACGACCACCTCCTGATCAGGAATCATGAGGTCGAAAGAATATCAAACATGTTTGATTTTCTCCCGACCGTCGTGGGCAAATCGCTCAGGGCGCATGCGCTAAGAAAGATTCTTCTTTTTATTCTTCCTCTCAGATGTAAACACAGCAGCATGGCAGGGATGCAATGAGAGAAATGCAGTTCTGTCTGTAAAGTTGACAGACCGTAGTAGCCACGTTTGCTCAGCCATGTCTTTTTTCCAAATACGTCATCGCCTTTTCTTTTTAGGACTTTCAGCACAAAATTGCATAAATTGACAAGGCAGCGTGGTTCACTATGGTGAGCTTAATATCCCCCTTCTATTTGTTTGGCTTCAGGATAGACGAGTCAGAGCAGCTCCATCTCGCTGCGGAGCTGAGTCCGACCTGGTTTTTAGTTGTACAATGTGAGCAGGTAGATCGCATGAACTGTGAGCTCACACTGTACGACTAAACCCTGTGGTTAATCGTAGTTTGAGGAGCAGCTGCGTGCAACGATAGAAAAAAGTCACAGAGTGTACACCCGGCTTTAGCTACGATGGTGGAGGAGAAGCTGGAGGTGGGTTGATACGGTGTCTCCTGAATGAAGTCACACAGCGCATCCGCCGCCTGCCCACAGGAGCAGACAAGAGCGGATTGGAGGCCTTTTGAGATGAACTTTGAATGCCGATTGGCTTTCGTGGAGGTGTGGTTCAAAAGAGTGACAAAATGTAATACTTCTAACTATTATAAGATCTGATTTTCCATATTTTGTAAACACTGATGTTGATCGGTGTCAGAGATTTTGACTGTTCTGAGTAAAACATCAACATTTTTAATCTCTAAATAACTTAACTGTAAATCATCAGAAACTATTTTCGTTGCACTTTTTCCAGATGGCTTGAATAATTTAGCTTTAACTCTATAGGGCTCATCATGTTTCTGTTAGTGTGCAAATCTTCACAAAAAGATATCTTGGAATAAGATGTTATTTAACTAACAAAATTGTAGCTTATTTTCAAAGCTGCATCACTAATTTGTCAAAAAGATTGTTTTTCTTCCAAACTTTGACCTGTTTGATGTACTGCACTGCGATTTGCTCCAGTAGCATTGTCACCGTGAAGGCAATAGTTTACTGTTACACTCTGTAGGCAAATCCAGCCTCTTGCAAACACATCCATAGTGCTTTAAATGTTCAATATTTACACTCACTATTACCACAACCTTCAATCCATTTTCATTATTAGTATTACCAGATAAGTGTACAAGAAATATGCAAAATTGTAAGGTGATGTGAATTAAAAAAAAAAGTATTAAAATCTGAAAACTTTTATTTTTTAACATCTTGTATTATGCCCTGCTTCTAAGCCATTTCATTAAAGTTGTTGCTGCATTTTTAGTTTTCATTTCTTTATATAAAGAGATCTTCAAATAAGTATCAACACTATTGCAGTCTTTAATGTATGTGATTTCATCCAAGCCCTGAAATATAATGCTTGCCCAAAATATGGTAATTTAATATAGATGGGTCTGTAAGTTTCCAACAGGTATTTTTGCCTCTGGGCATATATATATATATATATATATATATATATATATATATATATATATATATATATATATTTTTTTTTTTTTTTTTTTTTTTTCCCAGTGTTTTTTATTAAACTGAATTAAACTGACCAAAGCTATAAGAGCTTGAATGAGCTGTTATTGTGATGTGCACTAGGCAGGTAAGGGAAATGGCATTGATTTAAAATTTAATGACAAAGACTATTAATTATTCTCATCTCACTCTAGTTTGAGTCAAAATGGGTTAAATATATATACATGTCTTTTAGCATTTTCAATTTCCATTTAAATAATTCCTGTTTCCTTTTAAACACAGTTGTACCATATCGTACAAATAGTTATGACCTATGTACCATGTATGTTAGGTCACAAAAAAGTTCTGAACATATTTATCCTGGTCTTACTCTTTCGCTCCTTTCATGAACCTGGTATTTTTACAGGCCTGTGTATACCCTAGTGTTACCATCATATAGGATGAATAAAAAAATCTCCAAAGTTTGGCATCTAAGATCATCTTCATCTTTCATGATCTTGGCGCTGATGACTGGCTTAATTGCTCATTTTATTCACCTGTCTAATTCTGCCCGGTTTCTCATTAATGCTCACCTGATCCACCTTGTCCTACCTTTATTTAAGGTGCTTGGTCCATGCCATCAGTACCAGATTATTCTCGACCCTTTGGTGTGACAGTTTTTCTAGCTTTCCTTATAGTGTTCTGATTGCCTCATTCTGACCCAGGCTGGTATCAACCTCGCTCTTTGGGCACAGACTAAATTCTAAAGGTTATTGACTCGCACGTTCAGATCATCTTCCGTCTGGTTTTCCTGGTCACTAATAAACAGAGTGTACACAAAATGAAATTTCACTTTGTATACAGTATGTGTATACAAAGTGACAATAAAATTTGTCTAAGTCAAATTTACAACAATAATAGGACCTGTAACAAGAGATGCTAAGCCTTAAGAGCCTGCGGTTTGACCTCAATAATGACAGACATCAGAGATTTGAGTTACTATAAACACTTTTTCTTTAAACAAGGATAGCAACTTTACATACAGAATAACATTTGAATTTAAACAGCATAAATGCATATATAAAAAAATAAATACAAAATGGAAATAATAGAGCCGGTAAGAGTTCTCTAGGAGAAAAGATAAATAACAGTTCTCAACCCACTTTTTCGTTGGGGCCCTCTCTACTTGATTCTTTGTATTGGTACCAGAACCAATGCCAATAATCAGTGTTCAACAGTCCTACCTCACACACTGTGAGGGAAGGGAGATGAGACTGCATCAAATCCAAGCTCACAGTTCACTTGGCTCGCCACCCAGCTCACACTGGGAATCTGCGTGCAGGGCAATAATGTCAGCTGCAGATTCAACTCTACCCAAATCATTTGATTCTGCAATGGGTGTAACTCAAAATCCACCCATATCAAGTCTGGGTAGCAAAAAAAAACTCCTGACCGTTGAAAGATTTCTCTAAACCACGAAACCTGTTCGTGACCGTTCTCTGCTGATTACGCTACTCCTATGAATGATTATAAGTTTACAATCTTGCATGCAAAAATACAGCCATTTAGCGGTTTCACTGACGTTTCACTGGGTTTCACTGAGGAAGTAGTTAACAGGATGTAGGCATGGTCAACTAATGCTTTAGCTCACTGATTGGCCAGTTCCTCAGAGAAAAGAATGTAGTTCAGCAGTTCTTTAGAGGGGAAATAATTAATTTTTCATCTAAATCTAAATCTTTTACAACTTTTCAAGCTAAACATGTTTAATAATTGTTGTTGTTTTTTAACACTTTTAATCTATAATACAATACATTTATACAAATATTTACCTGAACTTCAGTTAGTTTTAATGAAAGATTACTTCAAACTTTAATTTTAAGGTCTCGTTACGATGGGCTTTTGAATAACTGTTTCTCCATCTCCCTCTCTATCCAACTATCATCCAAGTGAAAGGAAAAAAAAAACCACTAACCCCTGATTCAGAAGGAGCAATTTACCATATTTTTTTTTCTATTTGCTGATCTCTGGGGTAGTTTTCCTTTGCTTACATTTTCTCAGATATGGAAGATGTTAACACCCATTGGTCTTCTGCTAGGTGCTTGTCCTTTAGCTGTCTTATTGATTACTTGTTCTGAGAGCAATTCAATAAAGGTAAATTAGTTCACTTCAAATTATGTGCATGTCAAAATAAATAAACTAAAGGACAAGGGGATCATAACTGAAAAGAAAGAAAATTAAACAGAATTAACATATACATTACTGACCCACTGTGTTGAAATGTGGGTGTGTCACTGGCAAAGCAAATAGGCAATGAAAGAATTTTTACAAACCCTAGAAATAATGTCTCATAATTATCTGCAGGACAGAAAAAGAGAGAGTTTGTGTAAAGATACTCTGTTTCAAGGAGAGTTCCTGTGGACTTATGCATGGACCTCATAATCCTATTCCTCAATTTCATGGAGTTTTAGGTATATCAGCTTATCTCAAGCTTCTATAACCCCTCACATTCTTCACTTGGTGAGATAGATTCAAGAGGCAGAAATATTCATTTGCGTATCTACCCCACTGCCAACAGGGATAGGCACCCTGTCCATTATTGTATTGTTTTCAACCATTATGTTTCTCACTGAGCCTTTTGGCCCATGTTCCAACCAGGAAATGAAATTTCCTAAAGCATACATACTGTGAAAATCTGTCATTAGTGATACCGTTTTTAAAGACTGAACAGAAACCTAGGCTAACATGTCAGATAGCAACTAAAACATGCTACTACTCTTGTGTAAACTTTATTTAAATAATATTTTAAACACTGATATAAAGTTGATGTTTTATGTGTTTTCTAAGTTTGCTAACGGGTGCAAAAACACTGTAAATATATTCTTCAAATACAAAAAGGAGGGTACTGCAAACAAAATCATGGTAGCAAAAAAATAGAAACTATGCTTAAAAAAACAAAAAATTGCAGTAGCTTACAAATACAAAAAAATCACATGCAAAGGAATGCTGCATTGTAGAAAATAAAAAGAAGCAAAGTGCAAATGGGCTGCAAATACATAGATGTGCTGATACCTTAAATGATACCACAAATGACCCTACCACAAATATCAAATGATAAAGAAAAAACCTGCATGTAGCAAAAACAAATGCAAGCCGATTTACAAGTAAAGTTGTAAATCAGTTCTACATAAAATAAATATTTTTGTTCCACTCACCTGTTTCTTGTCTGCATCCCCTGGGGTTAATACATAAAGTTTCCCTAAACTGTTTTAAGAGTTCCAAACTCTGTTTTCTTATTTCTTTAGAAAACATCAAATAACTTCAGAACTCAATTCATATCCATTATATTCATTTATATTTAATGTTATTGATTTTTCCAAAAATGAATCATAGTGATAATATTATATCTAGCTGTTAATTACATTATGTATTTGTTTAAATATATTTCGAATATTATAAATAAATACATATAAAATATTAATACATAAAATAAATAAGTTTAAAAGCTATTTAAATTTAATTATTCAAGATCATTTGGTTCTCAAACTTAAAATCCCTAAGGAACTGTTATATCATCAATATACATGCATCATTTTATTGGTAATGGTTTTCAACTACTTTAATTTGTCTCTCTCTATTCTATGTGTAAATAGTTAATTAGTTGATCTTTTTTTAGAGCTCAGTCTGTGTCCAGAAGAAGGAATGGAATCCAGTTGAACTCCAGAGAGTTCCAGAAGCCGAAGCCTAGAAGGCTGTTGAACTGGCTGACGAGCAGATCCAAGCGGATGAACATAGACAGGAGTTTCCTGAAGGCGAAGCGGTAAACAGGTAAACAGGAGTCCATGCAACAAGATCAGAGATTCAAAGAGGTACCAAACTCAATATCAGGAGAGGGATCCAGGTTCCATCCAAAGGCAGAAACCTGCAGGAAAACCTAAAAAAAAAATGTGTTGTTATGAGGCACAGATTAAACTTTTCGGGGTGAAAGCCAAGTAATACATTTAGAGGAATCAAGGCTTTGCTTATCACAGGCCAATGCCACCCCTACTGTGAATCATAGTGGTGCCAGGATAATAATATAAAAAAATTTTCATGCACGTAATTAGTCATAAGAGATCAGACTTGCTCAAGGTCAGTTTGACTATTGACTAAACAACAACCAAAAACACACAGCTAAGTTTGATCTGTTTGTTCCAAATGCCTTGAGAGGGAAGGTCCTTGAGTCATTTGTCATTGTTCTCATCTGTTCTGTCATCCTGTAATTACTAAGACTATTCACATTGTTCATTTGCAGCTTTGGTGGCCTTCTCAGTCTGCTTATGTGCTGGAGTTCATGGCAGTCTGCTCACAATGTAACCAATCCAAAGCATCCAAAAGACCACCTTTTGGTTTCCTCCGGGCATTACCCATCCCGTCCCATCCTTGGTCCCACATTGCCATGGACTTTGTTACTTGGTTTTCTTGTTCTGACGGTAACACTGTCATCCTTACAATCATAGACAGGTTCTCTAAGATGATGCATTTGGTCCCTCTGCCCAAACTCCCCTCAGCTAAGGAAATGGGGGAGGTCCTCACCCCTGAGGTTTTTCGGCTCCATGGTCTCCCCACTGACATTGTTTCTGACAGGGGTCCCTAGTTTGTCTCTCTGTTCTGGAGGGAGTTCGGTTCATTGTTAGGGTTCTCTGTCAGTCTCTCATCCGGTTTTCACCAACCAAACAGATGGTCAGACAGAGAGGGCCAACCAGGAGATCGAGACAAAGATCTGCATCCTCTCTGAGGCTGATCCTACTAAGTGGGCCAGCCAACTCCCTTGGGTCGAGCATGCCATAAACTCTGCTAACTCTAGCACCACTGGACTCTCTCCATTCTATGTCGTTTTTTGGTTTTCAGCCCCCAGTGTTCCCCATACAGGAGAAGGAGTCTAAGGTTCCTTCTGCCCACCTTTCTGCCCTTAGGTGCCAGCGGGCTTGGAGAAGGGCCAGGAGAGCCATTTCTTAGGCCCTGCTTGGTCAAGCTAGGGCTGCCAACTGCCAGAGGGATCTGGCGCCCACTTATAGGGTGGGCCAGATAGTTTGGCTCTCAACTAAGGATCTGCTACTTAAGATCGACAGCAAGAAACTGGCTCGCCGCTTTATTGGGCCGTTTGCTATTGTTAACATGGTGAACCCGATGGCTGTCCACCTCCAGCTCCTTCGTACCTTAAGAATTCACCCCACTTTCCATGTGTCCCGGGTCAAACCTGTAAGGACCTCCGGTTTTGTGCCCACCCCTGGGTCACCTCCACCTGCCCGGTTAATTGATGGAGACCCGGTCTACACGGTCCGCCATCTTCTCAGATCTAGGGGGAGAAGCCGGGGGCTTCAGTATTTAGTAGACTGGGAGGGGTAGGAACCTGAGGAGAGGTCCTGGGTTCCGGCCCGGTTCATCCTGGATAAGGACCTCAGTAGTGCTTTCCACAGGGATCACCCACATCAGCCCGTCTGGAATCCGCCCTTGAGGGGTGTGGGGGTTCTCTCATGATCCTGACACTGGTGGCTGGCCTGATTGCTCATTCCACTCACCTGTTTAACTCTGCCCGGTTTCTCATTACTGCTTATCGATCCACCTGTTTTCAGCTCCTATATATGCTGTGTCTTTTCCAGCTACCAGTGCCAGAATATCAAAGCTGTTTTGTGTGAGTAACTCTAGCGTTATGTTGTTCTGATATCTGATTGTGACCTATTTCTGTCCTGTGGATCTCGAGTTTTGCTTTGCCCTTGTCTGCTCTGTTCTGGACTGATTCCTGGATTCAACTTGCTCATCAAACTTGTACTGTTCTTCTGACATCGGCTTGGATTCCCCTTCTGTACCTCATCGGCTCTCTAATCTTCTGGTCTGTGAAATTGGTTCTGCTACGACTTCGGCTTTGGACATTCCCTTCAGGACTCTGTGCCCCTTGGCCTCGGCTGGCTTCAGCTCCACTAAGAAACAGGTCAGTGACTATTTACTCTTAATTGTTATCAGCCCTCATTAGTCACTGACCTGAGTTTATATTCCCACATAGAATCCGGTTTATCCGCCCCAGCTGACGTACAGCCATAGGCTGAGAGTTTCAAATAAAGACTTGTTTTGAACTATCCAGATCTGTCTGTTTTTGAATATTGGGTCCAAGCTTTTGAGCCCATTGCAGAATTGTAGAAAAATGTTCCTTTAATAAGGTAGTGCATTAAAGAATCTGTCCTTAACATTTGATCCTGGATCCTGTTTACTTTTACTCTTTGTACGTTCTTTTGCGACAGGAAAGTTGATAATTGTTTATTGGTTATAGTATGGCGTTACATACAGAACAATGCAATTAGAAAGAAGTCCTATATGTTCTCGTGACCTGATGATGGCCATACAATTGTGCCACTTCCAGATTGGATCACAGACCCCTTTATACCATTTAAGTATAATACAATCCAAACTTTGCAAGTTATCAAGATCTATGGTTTTAACCAGTTGTAGTTAAGTACATTTACTCGCTTACAGTCAATTTACGCCTCAGTTCCATTGTAAGAGAAAGTGGCCAATATTCACTCTGTCCAGCAGTTCCAGCTGATTTCAGCAATTACAGTCAACCAGAATTGTTCCACTGGGTACACTGGGCACGTTTCTGGAGTGTCCCAGACGTGCCAGCCGCTTCTCTAAAAGAGACTGCTGGTCGGTTGGTCTATTTTTGCCAAATTTTACTCCAATTCCATGACAATCTAAAGCACACTGGATTGTTGAGGCAGAAAGTCAGAAGATAAAAAGCAAAGTGAATCCGGTCCACATTACAGTACAAGTAAAAGATTATGTGCAGGATCACATTTTCTGGATTTCTGTTTAATAAAAAAGTTCTGTTCTTAAAGTTAATTAACAGCCATTATAAACATGTGCGCTGATTTTTTCAAAAGATAACTAAAAACCTACATACTGCAGTATAGTATTTACTTTTACTCAGAGATGGGAAGTAACGAAGTACAAATACTTCAATACTGTACTCAAGTAGATTTTTCTGATATTTTTACTTTACTTTTCTACTTATTTTTATGGCGACTTTGTACTTCTACTCCTTACATTTTTACACAAATATCTGTACTTTCTACTCCTTACATTTTTAAAAATTGGCTCGTTACTTTAGTTTTGAATCATTTCAATGGAGTTACCGTTATTATTTTTCACGTCATCAATACCAAATTCAATCTAATTGGATGGGAATCTACGTTGCATTTGACGCACCACTACAAGATGAATCGACAGATTCGGCGGTATTCATTCGCGGCAAATCATTGCAGCTTGGTGGCGGTGGCGTTAGCATAGTAGTATGGACGATGAGATGATTGAAAATGAACACAATGGAGATCTAGTCTTATTGGCAGACATCCATTTAAAATGTGGATCAGGCAACGGCATGAAAAAAGTGGTTTCTACTTTTACTTTTATACTTTAAGTAAATTTACAAGCCTGTACTTTGTTACTTTTACTTGAGTAAAGAAGTTTAATCAGTACTTCCACTTTTACCAGAGTATTTTTTTAACACAAGTATCTGTACTTTTACTCAAGTACGGAAAGTGAGTACTTTTGCCATCTCTGCTTTTACTTAAGCAATATCTTGACAAAATATCTCTAATCTTATGTGAGTGAAATGTTTTGCTACTCCATTGACAAAGGTTAACCTTACTTACTAATGTACAAGCTTGTTTAAAAAAAAAATCTGCTCTAGATAATGACACACGTTTAATGCCAATGACAACATCAGAATTATTTTTTGTGTACCAGCTTACTTTATTTCTGATGAACCCTCAGTGACATTTGGGGGTCAAGCTAATATACAGTTAGAATTAAATATTGTCACTGGGGGTACTGATTTCATAAGTTTTATGCTAAAAAGATGATTTGGTTGAAAATGTGTTTCTTCTGCGAATATTTCTTATTTTTCAAAAACATTATTTGGAATTTTTGGGTACTCTGCTCACCTTTGGTTGTAACAAAGTAAACCCATTCTTCTGACTTATGACACTAAAAGTGAGTTCATGAACACACAGCTAGCTTGTCTTGTGCACATTCTAAGTAGTTTAAATCCAATTTTCTCTTCCTTCCTATCCTCTATTGGAAACTCAGAAAATCATATTGTCAATGAAAACAAGCTAAAACTAGAGGAAATTATTTTTAATTTTTATATTTATCAGAACAATCCAACACAAATGGCATCTAAAATAACTCTTATTCCAGTTGGTTTGCATTTAGTATGCACATATCTATTAACAACCTGGTCAGTTTTTTAAATAACTATGGAGTATGTTGCAATACCAAATGTTTTACTCTTCTATTCACTAATCTTACCAATTCCTGCAAGAAACCATTACATTGAAAACTTTAAAGCATTTAATCTACACTGAATAGTCAATGGTTAAGTGCCTAAGGGCCCCAGACCTCTAAGACTCCTGAATTAAAACCTGCAGGTCGACTGTATTTTGTGTTAAATGTGTCAAATTAAGAAATAAATCTTTGATGTAAGATTTATCAATGTAACATGGGGCAAGCAGTTAGGACTGAATGACAGGGAAGGTTCTTGCCTTAGGCAAAGAGAACAGGAGGGTATCCTCTGTCAAATAAAGTTAGGTGAAGAAGCTGTCACAGACAAGAAGACAACTTCCTGTCTGTCTTCATATGGAGAGAAAGGATTGAGGCTGAAGGTTTAAGCTCTAAGAACCAAAGGGGAGTACGCTACACCAACCCAGTCACAGCCTTTGATCCCCAGGAAGACCTGAGCCACTGTCTGGCCTCTGAAAAAGAACACGGCAGGCCCGAGGGAACCAATCTATGATTTTCTCAGACTTACACCTTGTTCACTTGTAGTGAATTTACTTGTGAACTTACCAAACACAGATGGCAATACTCTTTTTGCTCCTTTCAGAAAATTAAGTGATCATGAACCAGTTGCAATGTTGCTGGTTGCTATGTTAAAGCTTCATATGATGTGAATATAACATCCCATAAATTATGTGAATATTTTAAAAGTATATATAAATGCAATTAATCAATTAATTAAGCTGAATATTCATATACACTGTACTTTTAACAAGTAAACGAGCTTGATATATCAAAGAGAGAATCCAGTCTAGACTCTACAAGAGGACTGAGATGTATGTTATGACAAATTAAAAGATTTGCAGTACTCTCATTGACAATTGTCAATCTTTTTCCAAAAGATGAGTGTTTGCTTGATGTAGTGGGGAGCTCATGTTAAATCTCATTAGACAGAGCAATACCCAGAGCAAATTAAACCATTAGCCTCCGACATGTTTAAAAGAACACTTTAAGATCACTTCCTATTAAGGCTTGCCAGTAAACAGGTCTTTGAAATCGAGCCCTCAACTCAGAGTATAGCAGTGTTGCCGACATCTGCCATACCCAGCCAAGCCCACAGTAAACTGATGGGAATAGTTTCTGTGCTGCACATCACACAACATAACACTCCACATGCTGGTACATGGGGAGGGGGAACAAACCCTGGGGATTTATGGCCTTGTATAGTACAGAGCATAAAAGCAAGACTTTGTAGTTTGATACTGATGTCTGCTCTGCTCATGTAGTGAGTTAAAAGATATGAATATGTTGCATCTGTATTCATCTGATAACAGTGGGTGGCCCCACTCATGGTGAAATACATTTTTGTTGAATAGTAGAATCTCTATTTAAACAGCCAAACCTGTGAAAATCTGTTTGAGTTTAGCATCTTTCTCTGTAATATAGTAGCTTAGTCACTAAATGGTGAATCTTTAATGTCTTATTTCTTCTTTTAAAGATTTTCTTTTCACACAGAAATGCCAACAATACGTTTGCTCTTTCTTTTTACACAAGGAATCTGTTTGTGTAAATTACTACCATATGCTGAACTGAGTTTAATTCACGGCGGAAGTGGGGGACACGCCTCCCCCAGTTTACAGGAGGAAGCCTAGGTAAGCAAAACACTTAACCACAGTGTAAACTGACCATTTTTTACATTCAGGACAATTTCAAATATCTACATAGCAACACATTCTAGTTAAGGTTTGCCCTAGTGCTTAAGTTTTAGGGTATTGTTTATATAATTCTTAAAAGTAAGCACTGCTATGAAATGTTTAAATGTCATACAGCTTTAGCAGAAATGAAGAGCATGGATCATGAAAGTACATTCAAATTATATTAAATAGTAATTCAAAGCCGGGGTCAGTGATTAGTTCAGAATGTGGGTTAATTTTATATTAATTTTACTATGTGGATATTACTCATTGGGCTTGGAGAAAAAACTGGCCAAATCCTGTCCAATTTCCGCAGGATGTCAGTTTACATTTGTTAACCTACTCAATTTATTAAATATACTTAATTTATTTGGAGCTTGTAATGGTAGAAATGACTGACTACCTCATATCAGGCAGAAATGTCTAATAGAACTAGTTTTTGTATAGCCTGCTGTAATTTGCTCCTACTTTAGATGATGCTAACAAAACACAAAAGCACAGTACAAGTAATTCTTTCTACTGAAATAGAATAAAAATGAGTCACAATTGCAGTAAAAATTGCATATGTACCTCAGAAAGATAAAGAAAGCCAATAAAGCATTTTATTTTTATTCCACTGCAGCATATCTCATATGCAATGGGTAGTGTTGGCCTATTGCGTTAGAGTGGTGAGCTTGTGCTCTGAGAAGGTTGTAAGTACCCAGTTTGATCCCCACAGCCTCCACTCTGGGTTCCTGAGCAAGGCCCATAACCACACACTGCTCCCCGGGCGCCCCGCACTAACCAAGGAGATGGGTCAAACTGCAGGGATAAATTTCTCCAATGTGAGATCATTAAAATTCAATCATTATTATCAGTGTTCCTGAAGAATGAAACAGAATGAAAATGCAGTTTTTATCCAATAAGGTTGGATTTCAAAGCTTCTCATCCTTTAGAAATTAAATCATTAAATATCTTCACTCATGTTATCTCTGTCCATTATTTAAAAAAATCATCATCTTTAAATACTTAAGTTTTATACTACTCTTTCATACTACAATATTTGCAATTCTGTAGTTTAAAAACAAAAACTGCATAAATGGTGAATGTCATGTAACTATATAGCGTTTTCTTTTTGTTTTTTTTTAAGTCAGAGTGCTTGACCAAAGTGCTTTACACTCCATACAGTCATTCAGCCATTCACACAAACATTCACACACTGATGGTGTCAATTGTAGCCACAGCCGCCCTGGGGCACACTGACAGAAGCAGATATACAGTAGGTTGTAGCGAAGGATATAAACCGTAAATTAAAGTGTAAAATGTGATTAACTCTTTAAACAATAATATGCAAAGACAAAAAAATTATTTCTTCTCTTTATTTGCTGCCATATTTGATTTTGACTGAAAAATGTATCATTCAGTGTGGAACATCAGTTGTTACACACCAGAGGATGTGTAACACCTCTTACACATCATTGTTGCATAAACAAAAACAAGCTGTTAGCATAACAGAAATAACTAAAGCTTGCTGAAAAGATTTAAATGCAGTAAAGTTTAACTTATAGATATTTGTGAAGTCTTTCCTCAGGTTAATAATAGTAAACTGACTTCATTCAATAAATACAAAGATACATAAAGGAATGTAGGTGCTGGTTCAATTTCTAAGTATTTGTTAACTACTTAGCTATAAAGAATTTTCAGTAAAGATCCTTAACAGTTTTTCTTCCATGACATTAATAATAAATAGTATCAGAATTTGATTAAACAATTTTTCATAGAAACACGCCTGTTTCTATCAAAAACAAATGTATCATCTGCCTCTCGCTGAGGCACCTGAAACATATCCGCTCTTTTTTTTTTCTTTTTTTTTTACAGACATGTTCAGGTTTCTTCCTTATGTCATATTTCCTCCAACAATGTTTGAAAGTTTACTAAGTCCGTAGAGAGCAGAGTTAATTCTTCAGTGTATCACTTGTGCTCTCCTGGGCCTTGTGTGGTTTGGATTTGAGCGTCAGTGGTTGGGCTCAAGGGAGAAGCTGGTCTGCCATGGTCAAAGCCAGTTCCATGTGTTGAGAGCAGTTTTAATAGGGTGCTGGGGAGAAATAACACTGCTGAGAGGAGCAACCATAGGCTCTCTGCAGGAGGAGTGAGAGGCAGTTGTGCCAGCCGCTGGTCAAAATCACACACATTCACATTCCAGTCTGACTGGATATTGCCCCAAAGTCCCCCTGAGGAGATTAACCACAGCTGAGTATTAACTCCTTCAGCTCTGTTCCTCTACCTTCAACTCACCACAGAGCACTTTTCTAACACCTCCATTGAATCTCCCTTTGTTCACTTCACTCTATGTTTTGTTAAAAATTGCATTTTCTGTCTATTGTTGTTTATATGACCACACATAATCTCTATCATAACTTTTCTATAGAGCCTTCATATAAGAAAATTAAAGAAATTGTTTTAACTGAATTTATTTTTTGTAAAAGCAGGCATAAATCATATTTGAGAATTAAATTCCCCTTTAAACTTTGTTTTGTAATACTTTATTGTTGAAAAGAAATTACAACTTCACAAACATTACTAAGCAAATCACAGCTTTTCATATAGCATTGTTAATGGTGTGGAGGAAGAAATATGAGTTACAGTTATACCAATATGATGGCTGCCAGATTTGGATATAAAATGATACGTTTCCATAAAGAGATACAAAAAGACATACCACTTTTCTTTTTAACAAACTGTGAGATCTTTTCTTACTGTCATTGTTTTTTATGTTTATTGTGTTGATCAAATTTCTATCAGAGCCCAAAGGAGGATGTAATGGTTTTGTCAACCTCTGATTCATAGTATTTGTTCTAGAGCTTCGATTATTTTGCAAATCGATTAATCTGTTGATTATTTGTTTCGATTAATCGATTAATAATCAGCTAGCAAAAGATTCCTTAAAGAAAACTTTTCCACTTCAGGAGTTTTGGATAGAGCATATTGACAGATGAAAAAGATTTTTTTATCTTAAATGCAAAATCTATACATACATTTTTTTTTTTTTTTTTTTGGTATAATTGCTGCTCTAGGTGGGTGGCTCGGTCAGCTAAAGGCATGTTTTAAAGTCTCTATACTGCACTTAACGATTAATCGATTACTAAATTAGTTGACATTATTTCAGTAATCGATTAATCACGAATTATCTATTCACACAAATATATTAAAGTATTGACATCGTGAGGATAACCACTCAGGTCAGTTTGTGTATCCCAGATATTAGTGTGTTTTTTTTTCTTTTTTTAGAACTTATACTTTTATTATTTTTTGACAGAGCAATAATACAGCTTGAAAGAAATTCGCACTTTGTTCCAAATGTCAAGTGTGGTTTTAGTCCACTTTGGCGATATAGGTGTGTTCTAATACAAAATGTGCTGGGAGGTTTAGGAGGACTCCCAAAAGGCAGCCTATCTGTAGGTATTCAGCATGCATGGATCCATCTATAATCTGATTTATTATTTAGACTAAAATCAAAGCAAAACAAAAACACATATTTCTTTATTGCAAATGACTCTTTTCAAAGATATATATATATATATATATATATATATATATATATATATATATATATATATATATATATATATATATATATATATATATATTTACCAGCTCAGATAAAATAAAAATGTATGTGAATTATTAGTGTGTGTGTTTGTGAGGGCAATAATCATTTGTTCATTTCTATGTTGTATTTATGTTTTATTGCTGTAGATTCTTCCAGAATGTGCTATGAAGTTTATCATTATCATTGTGATTACTTAAAAAGGCCACTGTCAGCCATAGTTGTGAAGTTAATGCAGAGGGACAGGATAATGCCAGTCATAGGAGTAAAGGCTGGTTTATATTCTCAAACCAGGTCGTCTTTGTGTGTGTGTGTCACAGTTAATGCAGATATACCCCCGCCCCTTCCACAGACACTCTTGTGCACCTCTCCAAAATTATAGGTGACCACACAGTGCCCGCAGACAGGAGCCCTCTTATTGATTAAATCTACATCTGCTCTACACTATGCATATTTCCTGTTTGGTACCTTACCGGCTTGTTTTGTTTGTATGATCGCCATTGTAGAAAACGACTCGTGATGATGGACCAGCTGGAAGAGCGAACTGCACGAGAAGGCTGGGACCGTTTTTCTCTTTTCGCCCTCATGTCCCTCTGTTGTCGTAAAAACTCGCCCCTTATGTTTTTCCACTTCCTCACCACCTCGGCTGTATCTAGACCCACAGCTAGTTCGTAATTGTACCTGAGCCTGCTCTTTTCCTGTTTAGCTAGGCATGCAGGGGGAGCTTGGGTCCTGGGTCTTCTCCACTGAGCCCTTGGCTTGGCATGAGGGGAGAGTCAGTTTTAATTCCCATGATCCTGCAGAACTTTAAACTGGCTCCATCCAGGAGCCAGTTTAAAGTTCTGCAGTTCTCCTGGTACCGTGTCTTGTCTCTGTTCTTCTCAACCACTGGGCCGGCCTGTCTCTGTCTGTCTGAGCTTGCCGCTGGACTCATTCTACTCTGAACCTGCCTGAATGATCAATCATCCTGCCTGCTCACTGGGGTTGCTGCATCAGGGACACTCTGGATGGATTAGCGCTGCATCTTGCTGGCAGTCCATCGGCTGAATCCTGCCTCACCCAAGACGATGGACTGAGCTGATTAACAAGGTAAGTGATTTGCACGGATAATCATTCTCAGTCGAATTATCATGGTCACTTACCAGTGTTTCTCTCACAACCAGATTGCCACTGATGGGCGATGCTCCGCCTTCTCATCGAAGATTTTTTTTTTAGAATTGATTAATTGAATTGATAACTTTAAAATTTAGGTCAACAACGACTTGTGATGTGGTTATTACATTGGGTATGGAAAGTATTTAGACCCCTTTAAATTTTCACTATTTCTTTCATGGCAGACATTTGCTAAAATAAAAAAGTGCATTTTATTTCTCATTAACACTCAGCAGCCCATCTTGACAGAAAAAAACTGAACTTTAGAAATCTTTTCATATTTATTAAAAAAGTAAAACTGAAATATTAAATGGTCATAAGTAGGTTATTCGACCCTTTGCTATCACACTTATATTTAGCTCACATGCATTTCTTCTGATCCTCCTTGAGATGTTTCTGTCTTTGTGAAATGTTTCTGAGACGTCTCCTTCATTGGAGTCCAGCTGTGTTTAATTAAACTGATTGGACTTGATTAGAAAAAGCCCACACCTGTCTATATCAGACCTTACAGCTCACACTGCGTGTCAGAATAAGTGACACTCGTAAGGTTGAAGGAACTGCCCAAGGAGCTCAGAGACAGAATTGTGGTAAGGCATAGCTCTGGCCAAGGTTACAAATGAATTTCTGCAGCACTCAAGGATCCTAAGTGGCCTGCATAATCCTTAAATTGAAAAGGTTTGGGATGACCAGAACTCTTCCTGGACCTGGCCATCCAGCCAAACTGAGCAATGGTGGGAGAAGAGCCTTGGTGACAGAGGTAAAGAAGAGCCCAATGATCACTCTGACTGAGCTCGAGAAGCAGTAGGAAGATAGGAAAAAGTGAACTTTCCCTGCAAACTTCCACCAGTCAAGACTTTAAGGCAGAGTGGCCCTACGGAAGGCTCTCCTCAGTGCAAGACATATGAAAGCCTGCACAGAATTTGCCAAAAAACACACAAGGGACTCCCAAACTATGAGAAACAAAATTCTGTGGTCTGATGAGACCAAATTTGAACTTTTTGGTGTTAATTCTCAGTGGTATGTGAGGAGAAAAACAGGCACTGCTCATCACCTGCCCAGTACGATCCCAACAGTATAACATAGTGGCGGCAGTAATATGCTAAGAGTTTTTTTTTTCAGCTGCAGAGAATGGACGGCTGGTTGTGACTGCAGGAAAGATGATTGCAGAGAGAATGAATGTACAGAGAAATCCTGGAAGAAAACCTCTTCCAGAGTACTCAAGACCTCAGACTGGGCAGAAGGTTCACCCTCCAACAAGACATATGACCCTAAGAACACAGCTAAAATAACAAAGGAGTGGCTTGATAACAACTCTGTGACCTTTCTTGATGGCCAAGCCAGAGCCGTGGCCTAAACCCAATTGAGCATCTCTGGTGAGACTTGAAAATGACTATCCGCCAACGCTTACCATCCAACCTGAAGGAAATGGAAAGGATCTGCAAGGAAGAGTGGCAGAGGATCCCCAAATCCAGGTGTGAAAAACTTGTTAGATTAGATTAGATTAGATTAGATGAGCTTTATTGATCTCACGGCGGAGAAATTCACTCGTCACATATTGGCATAGTAATTAAATAAGGTGTAAACAAGGAGGAAAAAGGTGCATTAAGAATAAACAATATATATACAGTACATCCAGGTATATACAGTATATCAAGATAAATAAGGATTAAGGTGCAAGTGTACATATATCGCACACAATGAAAAACAAAATAAAAATAAGAAATAAAAAATAAAAGAATACAAGGTTGTTGCATCATTCCTAAGAAGACTAATGGCTGTACTAGCTCAAAAGGGTGATTGTACTCAATACTGAGCAAAGGGTCTGAATGCTTATGATTATGTGGTATTTCAGTTTTTCTTTTTTAATAAATTTGTAATAAATTAATAATTTTTTTTTCTGGTCAAGATTGGGTGCTCAGTGTACATTAATGAGACCGACTGTATGTATTACTAAGGAAGATTAGAGCATATCATGGAAACTTTTTCATTCTTAGCTTGTTAAGACAGTTAAGAAAACAAGGACCTGAGGATATTTTGCCTACAAGGCAACATTTGTTGGTGAATTATTGATTACAAACAACATGAAAGTATAACATTCATTGAAAAAATCAAGAGACAGTTAGAGTTGTGAATAAAATTTAACAGTGAAAGTGACAGTGTAAGACCAAATTCCCTGGAATATGTTCCACTGTAGGGACCAGTGACTGGTCCACAAGGGCAAGGTTCCCTTTTTGAGTACCAATCCAAATTCAATTCAGAAACAGTTTATTACCCCCAAAGGGAAATTAAATGTTGCAGTAACTAATAGGCTTTCGTTTTAACCAGTTGTTGTAGGTGTTAATAGCTGTAGGCAGGAAGAATATTCTCTATCGGTCTGTCAGACACTTATTTTAAGAATCCTGAATGAAGACACTTGGTTGTTTCTTAACAATCTGATAAGGAGGATGCTTAACTGTTGTCCATAAGTTTCATCCACTTCATGTAGAATTTTTCTTTGTGAAATATTTGAGGGTTAGCTTTAGGACTAAGTTGTTAATTGAGTTTAGGTTAAGTTTGGGCTGATCTCTAGGCTGAGCTACGTCCCAGGACAAACAGACCAGTACGGCGGAGCCAAAACCTCTCTCATCAAAAAAGAGAATTTATATATTTACAGATGTAATTAATGTAAATATTTATTTATTTTCAAAAGGATCAAAGTTCAATTCAGCCTAATTAAAACCCAGCTCCATCTAACCATATGAATTTCTAACAATTTAGTCTTAGAATTTCTAACAATTTAACACTTCAATATGCTTCAGTCTTGTCAAGATTTATTAAATAATCTAAAGCAATATTAACCATGGGGTAGTATAAAAAGTCAAAACAAAGCAGAGCCTTGTTTTTTTACTAGTCTTATTTCCTGTCTAAAATTTTCACATAGGTACCAAGCAGCTCCCCTCTTCCCCCCAGCAACTTCAAAACACTCCCATTAAACATACATGCTCTGCCGTCCACCAGGCTCGAACCCTGTCTGTCTTAGAATTAACAACTTCCTTCAAGTGGCAATAAAAAACACAGACACCCCATGAGCGCAGCGAGCACTGGATGCTTCACTGACCCTGCCTCACATCTAAGCGCGCTAAAAGTTAGGCGTCCTTGAGATTCAACTTTCAAGCATCAAACGCATAGAAAAGTCATGCTAATTGATGGTGCATCTGATTAAAATGAGTGGCTAATGAGAATCGAGCCAGGAAGAATGCAAGAGAGTTGGTGTTCAAGCTCAACTTTTAACCTTTCTGTTAGAGGGCGGACCACTTTGATGTTCCTTGGTCTTTTCATCAGGCTCAGTTTTTGTTAATGAAAAAGGCATTTTTTCCAGTACAAAGCAAAGCTTACACATAAAATAACTCTCCTCTTCAGGAACAAATTGCCACCAGGAAATGTTTCTCTTCTATGAACTAAGCAAAAAGGGCAGAAAAGATAAAGCTCCTAAATAGAATGGGGGTTGGGGGTAGGCTGTCAATCCACCGAGTAGATTGGGAGATTTAGATCTGCAGCCGCTCTTCCTAGAGTCTTACACCCAGAGCAACTTTACTGTGATCACACCCTCTGCAGACTTAGAGGCTCTCGCCTAGTTAGAGGGACAGGGAGCAAAAATTAGCGATGCCTGGTAGGGGTTGTACATGTGAGTGTGTGTATATGCGTGTGTCACAGTGGGTGCGAAGGGGAGTGCAGGCGGTAGTTGGAGGGAAATAAAGGTCGAAATCCTTGACTGTGAAAACTGTCATAGCAGGGGACATGTGCAGAGCCTGTTTGCTTAATAACCTGGGTCTTGTAAAAAATATGAATGCGGCGTCCTCTGGAGCATATAATTTAACACCCCTATGCCAGGGGAGATGAGTGAGAATTGAAGCGAATACACCTTGACAAAGGCTATTCTCTTGGTATCACACCAGAAGAGCTATACCATGCAGGGTGCTGCTGCTAGGGTTAAGAGTGCCAAAGCAACCAATGAGCAATAATCAAAGCAGCAAAAAAGTCAGATTTAGGCAATTTATACACATTTTACACTCATTCTTAACCAAGTAAAACATGATAAAGAAAATTAGATACCTATATCAGAGGATGGATTAAAATAAAAATACAATGGTCTTAAGTGTAAAAACATAGGAACAGTAAACCTAAGCCTAAATTGATTGATTTGAAATAAAAACCACAAGCATATTTTTAATCAAAATTGTATTTATAATACATTAAACAAATTTTATAGGATTCTTTTGCAAGAATGCATGATAAATATTAGTGTTCTGTTTGATATTTTTGCATCCTACTGTATATTAGTTTGAAAAGAGACATCATTGGTAGAATGAGGAAACAATCAGTTGTCCAGTGTTAAACTGTGTTAAACCATATTGTCCAGTCCTATAATGTGACTCAAGGAGGTGTTTTTTTCTGATTCTTCTCACCAGTCTGTGATGTTCTTACCCTATTTTCACAGGGCTAATAGCTAAACCTAATTTTTAAGTCAAGCGTCAATAAATCTCATAAAGCATCACTGTGCCGTTTCCATTTTTTGAATGTAAAAAAAAGGTTCAAGGTTACTTTATTTATGCCCATAAGTAGATTTGTCTTGCCGGGGTTTAAAAAACATATATGCCACATACACTGTTAAAAAAGGAGAGGTTATGATGATATGTGACGCAAGTTTTTTGGAAAGGTAAGAGTATGGCGACATGATTTAAGTTCACCAGCTGACTGATACAAGATCTATAATAAGAGAGATCTCCATGCTGCAGCAATACAGTCTTGGCCTCACATGCATTATCAGCAGCTATCTATTGTAGTTCATGTGTGTCGGGTTGTTTTCCTAAAATTTCTCTGCCAGTGTTTCTAGAAAATCCTACAGTTTAGTTACTAAAGGGTTGATTTTACTTCGCAGCAGTGCGTCACAGTGAGCTTGTCGCAGATGTTTTTGATTTATGCCCTATATTGAAGCATGGACTGCGCTATGTTATTCCACGCCACAACGCAAGAGGGACAATAACAAACTAGCTGTGGGTCTACATATGGCCGAAATGGTGAGGAAGTGGGGGCAAATTTGTGCGACAACGGAGGGACATAAAGGGGAAAAAGTGTGGGGATCCAGGTGGAAAAAGTGTCCCAGCATTCTCATGCACATCGGTCCTCTAGCTGGTCCAACTTCACGAGTTGTTTTCCGCAGTGGCCGTCATACAAACAAAACAAGCCGGTAAGGTACCAAACTGGAAATACGCATAGTGTAGAGCAGATGTAGAGTTGACCAATCAGATGCCTCCAGTCTGTGGTACTGTCTGCGGTCAACTACAATTCTGGAGAGGCGCAGCAGAGTGTCTGAGGAAGGGGCGGTGGCACATGTTCATTCACTGCAAGTATAAATCAGCCTTTAGAGGTACATATGGGGACATTCAACGTTTCCCCATATAGTAAATTTCACTTTGGGTAAGGGTTACATTTAGCCCTTAGGTATGAATTCAGTTTAGATTAGGTTTAGGGCTGGTTACAGTATGTGTAGATAATGGTTAGGTCTGGATTAGGCCATATGAAGTGTGTGTAAGTCATTTAAATGTCCCCATAAAGCATGGAACCACCGCTGTATGTGTGTGGATGGAGGAGGGGACTGTAAACTGTAAGCACTTTGTTTTGGTTCAGCTGTTTTAGGTTTTCAGCTTATAGATTTATTTATTTTATTTATTCATTTATTTTTTTGGTTTCCCAGGAGATCTTGGCTCTGGTTTAAATGTTATTCTTTTTATCTCCTGGCCCTAGTGTGTCCTGGGGTCTTACTTATGAACTGGTTTGTCCCTGTGTTCAGTCATCTTATTTTATATTTCCGCAGCTTCCTCAAATCCTACTCAAATTTTGTATTTACTTCAAACTACTTTTACTCTTTGTTGAATCCTCTATCACCTTGATATAATCTTTGCCATACCCATTTATATATATCTTCTGCAGTTTTGTTTTGTATTGTATTGTCTTCAAGATACTCTTGATTATAGTCTATCATTGTTTTTCATTAAATAATATTTCCTAAATAGGTTTCTACACTAGAACTGTAAGTATCTTTAACTCAAAAATAAAATATTTTGCTTAGTATTTTATGTAAGCCACAAACACACATACCTATTTTAACTCTGAGATGGAAATTGAGACTTTTCTTTTTCTTATTCAGTATGTTTATTATTAATGCAACACAAGGGGAAGTCCCCTGTCAACACATGTTCATCCAGGAGGGGCAAGTCCTGCAAAGTCAATCACCTCTTTTTTTTCTTTCACATTTTTTCTCCTTAAAGATTTTTAACCAAGGAGTCTGAAAGATTTGAATGAATTTTCCCAGTAAAGTGCCTTGAGATTACATGTATTGTGAGTTTGCTCTTGCTATATAAACTGCTGAGTTGCAAGGGCACTTTACAACTGCATCATATGTAAAGCCTAGCATACACTGTGTGTTTTTTGGTAAACTTTTAGATGATTTTCCAGTTATGCAACAACTTTGGGAATTGGGCATGCCAAATTGTGGGTCGTGTGTCGTGTACTATGTAAGGGGGTAATTGCACCTAACAAAGAGCTACCAATCAGAGCTCCCAAAAAAATCAAACCTGTTTCATATTTTGGTCGTGGCTTGTGAATGAATTGCACCTTGACCTGATGATACGACCAGACAGAGCTCCTTCCTTTGACATTTTCAAATTACGCTTGTGCAAACTTAAACCTGAATTTTCTTCTTCCTCTTCTATTACTAGCTACCTCAGTTTATTGTGTTGCATATCAGGATTGTTCAAGACCATGACCTGACTTTGAGGATGTACAGTGTGAGTAGTTAGATCACATCCAAGTGTCGGTTCATAGAGTGTGAGGGATATATCGTAAGCTTTGACCTTTTGAACTCCGATTGATTCGTTGGGGCTGCGATCAAAGATTTTAAATGTGGCCCAGTGTATACCTGCCATTTTATATCAAACGATAGGCCATTCCCCAGTTTTTTGCTTTGATGATATTTTTGTGGTCACCCATGAAAAAAAAAATACAACTAATGATTAAAGAGAATGAAACTGAATATTAGAAATAAGATAATTGTATAAAAAAAATAATATAGTAGTGTACAAAAATAAAAATCAGATTTTTTTTTTTTTTTTAAGAAAAGCTGGGCTGAAAACTTAGCTAAGGTTTAAATTGCACAGTCAAAGTAACTGGGGATTTCAGCACATTCACAGTTTTCTTGTTTTTTTGTTCAAGATTAGTGGAACAAAATAACTAAATGCTGTGTCTACGTGTTTGGTTCTGGTTCTAGGTATGCATTGTAGATTTGATCCAGAAGACCTGAGGAGTCTGCCGGGATATTACACAAACAACAGGTCTGTAATGTGCTTAGGAGCTAAGACATTCAGTGATTTTTTGACAAACAGAACTATTTTGAAGTCTTTACTAGAGTAGCAGTTTAAGGACTGCTTCACTGGGGGAAGATGGAGTGGGAGATCGATAGGCGGATTGTTGTGGTGAAGAGAGCGCTGAGCCAGAAAGCAAAGCTCTTGATTTACTGGTCGATCTACGTTCCTACCCTCATCTATGGTCATGAGCTTTGGGTCATGGCCGAAAGAACGAGATCCCAGATACAAGCGACTGAAATGAGTTTTCTCCGTAGTGGGTCTGGGTTCTCTCTTAGAGATAGGGTGAGGAGCTCAGTCGATCCATGGAGGACTTAGAGTAGAGCTGCTGCTCCTCTACATCGAGAGGAGCCAGTTGCGGTGGCTCGGGAATCTGATTAGGATGCTTCCTGGAAATCTCCCTGGTGAGGTGTTCCAGGCATTTCCCACCGGGAGGAGGCCCAGGGGGAGACTCAGGACATGATGGTGGGACTATGGAGCTGGCCCAAGTGGCTGGGGAGAGGGACGTCTGGGCCTCCCTACTGAAGCTGCTACCCCCGCGACCCGACCGGGGATAAGCGGAGGATGGATGGATGGATGGATGGATGGATGGATGGATGGATGGATGGATGGATGGATGGATGGATGGATGGATGGATGGATGGATGGATGGAATGTCTTTAGTGGATTGTTTTCTTGTGATTGTTTAATATCCAGGACCCTGTTTTAGAATGCAAGATAATTGAAAATTCATAATTAGTTCTGAGATAAATATTGGCGCATCCCACAGCAGTCATAACTATCAAAGCCAAGTGACCTCGATCTGTCTATGATTTGCATGATTTAAAATTCACATTACACTTCCTATAACACCTTGATCCAATCAACTGGTTTTCCTTAGACAGAAAACTTTGAATCAATTTCACTGTGTGATCTGGTGAACTGTAAAGTGCCTTGAGATGATTTGTGCTGTGAATTGGTGTTATATAAATAAACTGAATTGAATTATAATTATATTTATTCAGTCTACACTGAGTGCTAGACTTGCCTCAGGTTATTTTAAAAAATCCTAAATTAAATACAATGGTCCTTTTCATTTCATTAACTGATTGTTTGTGTCTATAGTTGAAAAAACTGTTGCTATTTTTCTACAGATGCAAGGATCCAACAATGGAAGCACCTCACCCACATTTCACTGCTGCTCCTGAAGCTGGATTTATTTTGCAGATACAGATTTTTCTTTTTTGACTGCAAATGTTTCCATGCCCTTTTGCAAGTTTATCATATCAAACTTTTTAACAGGGAGGTGTAGAGACAGAAAACATTTCAGTTAACTTTTTACTCATCATTTATTGCATTTGCTGAATGTGTCATCCAAATTTTGTGTGATCAATTGTTAAAGGTTAAAAATAAATGTAAATGTATTTCATCTTGATTTTCTGCAATGTCCTTCTTGCCTGCTGGGATGCACTTAAACACATATTCAATGCACACACACACATCCACACAGCTCAAGGTTTTTATGTTAAATAAGTACAGTGTTTAGATTGCAAATTTAAAACGTTCTGTCACATTACACTCATAATTGCCATTGCTTTACTCCAGTATAAAGGTATCACATTTTTAGTAAGTGTTAAGTATGTTTTGATAATTTCTATATGTCATCATTAATATTTCATGTTCCCCTGGATAGAAATATTCACTTTAAGGCATGTTATTTCTTCCTGTTTTTTGGGGGATTTGGACAATTTTCAACCTTATCTTGCATGCTGTGTTGTGTAGTATGCATGGGGTAATGATGGTGGATTAGGCTCTTAAAACCACCTACTAATCAAGAATCGTATGGTCAGATGAAGATAAAAATGTTTGAAATTTAGTCAACCCCTCGTGAGTTAACGGAATATGCTGCTGTTGAAGAAGAGTTACGAGCCCATTTACCTCAACCGCTCGAATTCTTCTTCTCTGACTTTACCTGCAGATAAAATAGTCCAGCCAATGCCATCTCTTGACTGGGCTGATGTGTGGTTTTTGGACGTTCAGTGTGACCGGTCAGATTGCATCAGAGCATCAGGTTGTACAGTTTATGGACAGATATCATGAGTTGTGGACCTTTAAATATTGCCGTTTTCTCGTACAGTCTAGGCTGCAGCTTAGTTAAACAACTGAAAACATCCTACAGTGCATGCCCACCTTAAATACCATAGAATTAGTTAAGCCCACTTTCTGAATCAGGGCCCTATTGGTGAATTATGATTTGTCAAGTTTAGGAAATCAGCTTTTGAAAGAAAAAATTAGATACTGAAAAACTAATAGTTATTAACAACAATATTTTATGATACTGTTATTCTAGACACTGTTTATTAATGGAGTAAATATCTTGCAACTGGATGCATGGTTTCGTTCTTATAGAAACCAAAACATTTAGGTTCCCATCCTATTTACTCTCCTCTCTCTTTAATTCAAAGTAGAGTTTTACTTTATAAAAAAGTGTGATTACTGCAAAAATGCAGCTGATGCAGTGCTATAAAGTAATAATCCTAGAATCCATAGGTGCAAGTTCTGACTGGCTTAGACTCATATAGAGAATTCAGTTCAGTCACAAGGTTTAGAAGGACTGTGGCTTGTTGGTAAGAACTGGAAACAAGAGTGCTGCGTTTTCTTTGTCTTCTTTTTGTTGTTGCTCAAGCGGTGCTGACTCCATCCAGCATCTGTGAGGTGGATTAACCCGACAAGACGGAGGTAGCATAATGTCCTGAGGGGGCTTTACAGTAAGGTTTACAACCAGCTCTTCTCATTTCATGTCCTGCCTCACTCAAAAGCAGCTAACCCTCACTTTACAGAGAAACTATGTACTCACAGGGAGTTAATCAGAGTCAGTGCAAGACTGATCATTTGCATCTGAATTATCCATGCCTGTGTACCAGGACTCTTTATGTCATTCACTCCACGCAGCCTCAGGCCTGTGTCCTTTGAAATATCACACTAGCATAGGTGTTTGTTTGTTTTGTTTTTGTGGCAGAATATCTTACTGCTTATGTTAAAAAAAACACTACATTGAGGCATCATCCAAATTATTAAGATTTTTTTGCCTTTATATTTATTTTTCTCTAACAGGGGATAAATTTAATCTGCATGTCTTTAATCTGTTGTCATTTTCATGTAACGTTTGCTTTATAGAAGACTAAAAATGAAAGAACTAGTTAAGAACTTTTTCTTTCTGTTAGACAGAAAAATCAAGAATCATCCTATTCTTCTCCAAAACAGAACATTCTATGATTTTATTGGAGTAATTTGGAAAGAGTAACTGAAAGTGGGGAGAGGGGAGGTTACTTGAGAGACTAAATCTGATGTGGAAATGTAGACTTATCAGGATTTACCCATTTGAGAAAAGGTCTTTTTCACTTTTTTGTTGGTTTATCCCACCCCCTCCTCCCTACTAAAAGCTTTTGACATCTTCATCTTGTTCACAGTGGGCAGGCTTTGTTTGCTCTGCTTGAAAAAGCGGATGAGGCTCAGCCCTCCCCTCTCCATGGCACAAGTGTAGGACTTTGCCATGGCAAAAGGGGGGATTTCTCTTTCCTCTAGCCCCCTCTTTTTCCCCATAACTACAATATGGTCATTGTCTGCTGGTGAATAATGTGGCCACTCGGGCAGCATGGACTGCTCCTCGGGCTTTGACTGTGAACCAGGTCTTTTCTTCAGTGTGAAAGGACTCTAATCCATGTAAATATAAGACTGGGAGTACAGCTTGGTCACAGTAGGGAGAGTGAGAGGGAGGAATGGAGGGGAGGGTCAGCAATTTAACCTTTGACCCAACAAATAAGAGGCATGTAAGTTTTAGAATTGCTTTCTAAAGAGGGGCTCCAGTGGCAGAATGAGTGTCTTTTGTAATCCCCACAGTCTGGGCCTGATTGACAGGAGCAGGGATGAGAGAATGGTGGCACATAAAAACAGCAGAGAAAAACTGCTGCCTCCATTTAATGGAACAGGCAAATGATAAAGAATTCTACTCATTGATTAATCTTCATTTAGGATGCAAAAGTTGTCTGATTTTAAAGGAATTACAGGAATTACAAGTGGCACTTTAAAATAAGTTTTGCAGCAATGGTAATGTTTTGTTCTTCTCTTTGACCAGCAATTTTAGCCTTCTAAGAAATTATTTCAGTTGCACCTTTGTGTGAAAACACATTTAAAAATGGATGAACATTCTCTCTTTCTTGTTCTTACTTTGTGAAGACATTCACCTATTAGAATGGCTGGCAATGAGACTTTACTCAAATTCATTCCAATGATGTTCTTTCAGATTAAGATCAGGGTTTTGTAAAAAAAAAAAAAAAAAAAAACTTTAATTCCCAAACTGCTAATTTTTGTCTTTAAGGACATTACTTACTGTGCACTCTTTCCCAACTATGTTGGAAAAGAGGGATTGTCCCTAAACTTTTTTTTACTAAGTTAATATCATGAACTTTCCTATATGCTTGAAGGGTTAAGAGTTCCTTTCATTGCAACTACTTGGCTAAATCCTTAAAGTTGCCCAGTCATTTTACATGTCATGTGATATAACAACAAATTTCAAATAAATTCAGATTAAATCATCACATTGTATTAGTTTATTATGTTTTATTTCAGGGTTTTGCATTTTTTTGTTACACTTCTTAGTAACTAAAATTCTTTCTTGTATATTTACCATATTCTATATAACTTATGAAAATGACCCAGCAGGTAAAAAGAGAACCAATAGAGATGAGCGAGTCAGCAAATCCCAGCAGGCGGGTAAAGAAAGAATATTAAAAAAATCTCGTGTAAAATAGCATAAAAAATATGTAATGCTAAGAAGGACACAAGTAGTGATTGGAATACAGTATGAACATAGATATTCACTGAAACATTTAGATTTTGCTGCCAATTTGTTGGGTGCATAAGATACTCCCTGGAGGGACGTGCTTAGGTGGCGCATTGGTTAGCAACACACAACCCATGTATGGAAACCTTAGTCCTCCACGCGGGTGACCCGGATTCGAATCCGGCCTGTGGTCCTTTCCCACATGTCTCTCCCCCTCTCTCATACCCCCTTTGCTGTCAGCCTACTGTCAATAAAACGGGTCACTAGTGCTGTAAAAAAGTTACTCCCTGGAGATGGAGCAAAATGCTGTTTATGTTGATGCACATGTCTGTTGTATACTTGACTTGCAAGTTCTGTTTTTTATATTTTTCCTGGCAACTAAATTTGACCACTGGATTTCCAAAGAGAGAATTATATTTAAATTCAACTCAATTTAATTCAGTTTATATATATAATGCAAATTTACAACACATCATATCAAGTAAAAGGGAGCCTAGGCGGAAGTTCAACTGAAGAAACTCATTGCTTCACACAACCAGTCAGCTTTAAACCACACCTCCACGAAAGCCAATTGGCATCCAAAGTTCATCTTAAAAGGCCTCTGATACGCACCTGTCTGCTCCTGTGCGCGGGCAGTGATGCGCTGTGACTTCCGTCAGATGACACAGTTTCAACCCATCTCCATCCCCTCCTTCACCATCGTAGCTAAAGCTTCATCAGAGTGTCATTCCTGCCGGACTCTTACTGCGTTCCCGCTCTCATTCTAACCGGTCCGGCAGAAGACCGCCATGTTGAGCCTGGTTCTGCCAGAGGTTTCTTCTCAACGGGGAGTTTTTTCCTCTCCACTGTTGCTCCATGCTTGCTCATCTTGGACAGGTTCTGTCAACCTGTGTTATCCAACTAGACTTGTGAAGTGAACCCTGAGTGAAGCTCTAGTATCAGCTCATGCTATCCACTGGATCTCCCCATAAAGCTCACCATATAGTCTCGCTAACCAGCAGTCTACAGACTGATCAACTTCATCTATCTCCACTCCACCTTCAGTTTAAGCCTGGGTGGAGACAGCCCTATTTTTTCCTCCTGTTCATGCATATCTATCAGAATTAAACACTATGTTTCCTGCCTAGGTCTGAGCACCAAAGACAAAGTAATTGTATCAATAAATTTCTCCAATTTTTTTTTTCTCTTCAAATGAGTTTTTCCCAGATTGAACTATAGAGAGAGAGTCTAACCAGATCATACAGTCACAGCTTTCTATCTAAGGAAAACCATCTGATTGTATTGATTCATCGACTTGACAGTAATCCAACACAGCAAGCATGCACACACTGCCAGTGGAGAGGAGAAACTGTATTTGCTAATGTAATTCATGTATTCAGCTGCTAAGTCATTGAAAACCCATTCATCCATTTTCTCCTGTTTATTCCATCAGGGTGGCATTGGGGACACAAACTACTGTATCTCCAACTGTCTATGGGTGTAAGGCTGGACAGGATGCAACACAAAGACATACAACCATGCACACACTCACACCTAAGGACAATTTAGAGAAGCCAACTAACCCAACATTCATGTTTTTGGACGTGGGAGGAAGCCGGAGTACCCTGAAAGACCCCACATACTGTATGTATGGGGAGAAAATGCGAACTCCATGCAAAAACACCTCGGGCAGGGAATCAAACAAAGAACCCTCTTGCTGCAATGCAACAGCAAGCAACATGCAGCTCGTCATTGAAAACCCAAACCACTGAAAGTCTATAGTCTGTTCTTAAACTACTCTGATGACCAAGATTGGAAGTCTTTACTTTCTCACTGTCTAAAGTTGGCGACCTTTGCTTACAATGCTTCTCAGCATCCATTGACACTTAGAAATATTTCCCTAGTTTAGGATTCTATTAAGTTTTGACCATTTTTTATATAATTAGGGAAGAATTTCATGAGATAAACAATCCTACAGGTATCATGGTGCCGCAATGGAAATTATTGAACTCTTAAGAGTGTAGAAGTTTCTGTAGAGGAAATCTTCATGTCTTGGTGAGAATCAAAATTCTATACACCTTCAGCCATTTTATTATTATTATTATCTGTGACCTTTGATTTTAGCTTAAGCTGGCAATAAACTCTTTTTTAACAAGAAAACAAATGAACAAATTCACCAAACACAGCCCCAACAGCAAAAGAAGAAGACTCAAACAGGGTGTGGCATCTGTCTCCCCAAATCTGTTATTGCAAAATGCTATGGTCCCATCTCCTCATATGTGATTGGTCACCATGCTGCCAGTCAAAATAAAGGCTCAATCCAAAAACCCCAAAACAGTTAAGACTCTTAAGCCACTGTAGAAGTGTGTCTGCAGTTGCAATAATAAGTGTTATCCAAATAGTACTTGCAGTAAGAAAGGAGCTAGGGCCAGGGAGAACCAACCAATCAAAGGTTCCTGCTCCCAATCAATGGGAGGTTCTTCGGATTCATTAAAAAGCTCTCAGAGCCGATGAATTAGTGACACATCATTAATGTAGTAGGTTATGATATGCTCCTAATTTCAAAGAATGTCTGTATCTATGAATTATTAGCTTGGACTTTTAAGTAGTCAGCATTAATAGCTATTCTATTCAAAGATTATTTTTTTGCAATGATGCCTGATTATAGGCAATAATATTTCTGACAAAAATATATCAACACTACCTCTTTGCCTAGGGATTTTTTATGCACAAAACTAAGACAAAAATCTGAGTAAATCATGAAATAAAACAACATGATTGACTGTAAGGAGAGCGGAGACCGAGGACATTCTAAGTTTACTGAACAATACGTCCCAACCAGGTTAGCTATGGGGACAATGATACTACGGTGACTGAAACAAAGGTTTAGGAAACTCTCTTTGTGAAAGGGACAACTCAGAGTTTCCCTGATTTCAGGTTTAGAAAAGTTTGAGTTTTCAGTAAACCTGTTTTGTGAAACGGACTCCAGAACTACTGTGTGTATACCAACAACTAAAATAAAAAGTTATATTACTGATAAAATTCACTAAAGTAGCAGGTTATCATAATTAAAGCAAACAAGAAAAATAAACTTTGCTCTAAAATACTAACTAGCACTGAATTTATTTCTATTTCAGTTTTCAAATATCAAAAGGCCTGTATTTAAACATTTATCCAAGGATCTCAAGTTGTTATTCTATCCAAAACCTTTTGCCAACCCTGCATAACGCACCTGTACCTGACACTGTTCCTTCGCCGGTTTCTCCCTCACTTTCAATGTCCTTGTTCTCCTCTTCCTCCTCATATCACTGGCACTACCCTGTCCCCATTCAACAACTACACAACTACACTTGCAAGAGAAACATCGATAAAGGTTTTAGTTTTGCCAGAAATCAGAAACATTGTTAGATCACAAATAAAGTATAGAAAATGATATATAATAAGGACTTAATTCCCAAACACACAGTTAATTAGTCATTCACTGTACTTTAATTTTCCTCGAGCTAGTAAAAGCAGTTATATATTAATGTTGTAACAGAGTAGAAAAACTGGATACAGCCTACAGTATATATATTTAGATATGATCTTTTTCGCATCAGAAACAGATAGTCCTACATCATGGTAGTGTTTGTAGCACACTTGCCTTGGCTTTAAGTTCTTTCATAGTCTGCATGTTTTCCTTTGCAAATGTGGGTTCTTCCCTGGTACTTTTATTTCCTCCCACAGTAAAAAAATCTGACTGTAAGGTTAACTGGTGTCTTTAAATTGTCCATAGCTATATGTGTAAGGCTGTGTGTCTTAGTGTGTCCCTGTGATGGACTGATGACCTATCCAGGGAGAAAGGAGAAAGATGGATAGATGGATGGACTTTGAACTCTCAACACATAAGACAAATCATAAGACATGTTTTGCCATAAAAAATGTGTGCCTTTTTCATTTTAATTTCATTTAAAAAAGGATTTATGTAGGATGTGATGCTTCTGATAAGCTACCATCTACCGTGTGCCGTAAACATATCCAAAAGCACAAAGATACTATACGCCAAGTCTGGGATGGGATGAGTGGGAAATGTATTGAGTATTTACTAACTTTCTGATACTTTGTAGCTCAGTCTGTATCATCACTGATCACTGACTTTGCCAACTCTGCCAAGGAAAAGTTCTGTTACATTTAATATTTTTGATTGCATCCTGAACAGACTTTTTATTCTGTTCCACTAATTATCTGCATCAATTTCTATTTTCTTCTTTTTCCACTTTCCATCATGTTTGATAATTTAACTTGTTTATCTTTGTTTGTTTCTTTATTTGGTTGTTTTTTGTTTTTTTGTCCATTTTTATTCTTTCTTTCTTTCTTTCTTTCTTTCTTTCTTTCTTTCTTTCTTTCTTCAAATTGTGGGGAAGTGCACAATAAGTGACTTAAGTGCCGCATGCTGCTACAACTGACGTACAATACTGTAAAGAAGTATTTGCTGTCTTAAAGATATATTTTTTGTGCATATCTGTTTGCTCATTTATTATCAATACCAGAATACTTTTCTACTGATAAAAATAAAATTACTCTATTGTTATTTTTTAATATGTAAGTGAAAAAATGCATTCTGCTCATGATATTCCACTTCGCAGGTAGGTAGTCAACTGGCTGCGAAGAACTGTCATGGTTTTGTCCAAGTTTTATTTTGAGTTTTTATTGGTCCTATTTTTCAGTCTTGTGTTGTAGGTATTTTTGATTCTATTTGAGTTCCTCGATATTTCTTGTTTGCCCTCTTGTGTCAGTCTTCTTTTCCCTAGCTCCCTTCTTGCCTCTGTTCACACCTGCTCCCAATCTGCTTATTAGTCTAGTGTTTTTTTCTCTCTCCCATTTATTCTCCTCCTGCTCAGTCACTCTTTGCTGGTTTGTCGTCATCACTTTGTTCCCTTCTTGTTGTGAGTATTCTTGGTTTTCAGCATTTTTGTAGATTTATGTTTTCGGATTTTTGCTTCTTACCCTTAACCTTTTTATTATTAAACATTCAAGTAACCACCTCAAGCTTTTGTCTGCATTTGGGTCCTGTCAAACCTCCGCCCCCTCTGTGACAACCACACTGATGGGTGTTCTTAAAAATACATTTTCCCTTATAAGCAAACCCGGCAGCTTTATAGCTGCATCCATGTTAGCATGTCACATTCTGTGTGTTAACAGTAGGCCAACACGCAAGACCTTTGTTCTCTCCCCAGATATAGATCCGCCCTAAGTCATAGCTATAGTTCCAGCTCCTAAACCAACTTTGAGAATAGATTATTGACAATATTTTTTTTATTGCCCAATAAGAGTCTAGCGTTATTGTGCCGCATTAACGCCAATAACTGCCCACCACTAATCATTTTTTATATATTTTTTTGACAAACAATGTGAGAAGTAGCATTTCCCTCATCTCGTCATTTGGATTTACAATATAAGAAACAATACACTCAAATTGCTGTCAGTGTAAATATTACACTGAATAACTATGCAGAATACATGGAGCAGAGCCAAGTACCAGGTCATTCTACTGACTGAAATAAAAAGAATGAAAATCTAAGCACCAATCATTTGTTTCAACTTTAGATTATTTGTCAATAAGAGAATTTCACAAATGTACATAAGGATCATATTGGGCAGCTCATAAGCCCACTGTCCTGCATTAAACTATACTGCTAGAGTTGGTGTGTTAATTAGGATAATATATATCTACATATATATATATCTATATAGATATATCTATATAGATATATATATATATATATATATATATATATATATATATATATATATATATATATATATATATATATATATATATAGAGAGAGAGAGAGAGAGTCTGAACCATATATATATATATATATATATATATATATATATATATATATATATATATATATATATATATATATATATATATATATGGTTCAGACTCAGGATAATAAAAAGAAAAACTAAATACATGTACTTTTGAATTAGAACCAACAAAGCCAAATGCAGATTGTGAGTTCAGCAGAAAACTTCCCAGGGGCAGCTCAACATATAATGACACAGGCCATTTAAAAATGCTTCTTCAGTGCTTCTGCAACTTGGTCTAATGAACCAAATTAGCTGTCAACATGACAAGTTTAAGCAAACGACTACTTCCTGACTTCAAAATAAGATGTTTCGCATCAATTGAAAAGGACTCAAATTTACACGATAGCCTAATACACTCTATCCGATAAGAATCACCTGTGGACAATAAATGGACAACCCTGCTGAAAAATATTGGGCTATTTCAAATATGCAACCCATAAGGTTTTCTTTCACTCCTAATAATTAATACAGCAGACCAAAGTTGCCTTAATACCTGAGTAAAAGTCTTTATTCCATCAAGCTGATAGAGAGAATCTTATCCTCTCTTCCATGGACTATGTATCTTTACCTGGTGTCTACATCCTGGACCCTGATTCCTGTGAGGTAAGATTTAAACATGCTTTTGCCTGTACTGAGTTGTCTGTAATGGTTCTGTCATATCTTATGTGAAGACTGTCTCCTCCCATCCTGAAGAAGTCTGTTGATTAGATTAATATGTGAGGCTCAGGTGTGCTGTCTGAACAGCTCTGTTTGTACACATGTAACTTCTCCAGGGCATCCCAACTCAGTGTTTACGTGGCAGCATTTAGATGAATGTAGCACACAAAATGGTGAGGTGACCCCCCATACAGACACACGTGCACACCAACACACACTCTCCATGTGTTTTTACTCTCCCCTGCTTTGTTCCTTTTCTTAATTAAAGCCGAGTTCTCCTAAGAGACCGTGTAACCCGCTCCCCACCTCCACACAGCAGCATCACATTAGAGCCATGCTCTACCTTTATGGAGAATACAATTAAACGCTGCAAAAGATCAAAAAGATGCCAGGAGCCTGACGAGGAAGATGTTTTTCTGAGAAATGCAGATTTGTGTTATTGATGAGCGTCCAGCATGGAAATCATTATGGGACAAGGAGTAATCAGAGAAGCTGCATCAGCATTCTGTTTGTTGACAGCAAGGCAGGCTCACCGACACACAAACATATCCCCCCCCCCCCCCCCCCCACACACACACACACGCAATGAGTATTAACTGTCAACAAAAAACTTAGATTAAACATCAAATACTGTTTTCTGCCATAGTATTATTGCATTGACAATTCTAACTCCTACTGTATTAAAAGATTATCAAAAAATGCTGAAAATGTGTTTGATTGTATTGAGCAGAGCCTAAATCAAGCTGTTGATACAGATTACAGTTAAGGATGAGATAGCTACTGTGTCGCTGTCTATATGTTCCCTTATTTTGAGAAACCTGTCTATTTTTGATGTGTTGATGGGATAGAAAAAAAACAAGATGGAAGCATAAGGATGCACTTGGAAGAAAGAGACGTGTAATAAAGTTGTTTTCTATTGATGATTATAGTCAAATTTTGCCCTACTGATATTACATGGATTTGGTTTACACTGTTTTTTTTTAACCAGGAGGCAACTTCTAAATCTAACACTTTTCTCTACATTGTTTAACATTAAATTATGCAGCTCGATTTCTGTTTCCCTTAAATTTTTATGAATGAAGGAAAAGTTATAAGCTTGCTGAATCCAATCATCATAGTTAGATAAAACGACAAATATATTGATTATATATGTTCTGGAGCCTGATCAGACTATTCCAATATCTTTTTTCTTTTTTGTGGTGTGGCCATTGTGTTGTTCATACAATTTTGGGACTCTTATTGCCTCCAGCGTTATTTCAGACATTTGAACATTTCAATAGATATTTAATTTGATATATCCATCTTGGATAGCAACACGACATGTTACTGCCATCTAAAATTTGAGCATTTGTACGGGGTTCTTTTTTCTGATTTTACTGCTGTTGTTACGATTCATTTTGCAGCTGTAGCCCACATGTTCCCAGATTAGTTCCTTTAGATAAGTCCCTCAAAATAAGGGACCTCTTGTCTTTGCAATATTTTGTCTTTATTTCATACAGGATACAGGACACTGTTGCCAATTTAATTTAAAATATTCACATATTTAGACTCCTGACAGATTTAAATTCTTTTCATGGGGTTCGTGTAGGAAATTAGGCAGGTGTATTAATAATTTTGGGCTTAATTGCAATATAGATGTTAAGTCAGGAAGACTTGAATGTTAAAGTTAAATTAAAGTCTGTTGAAACAGAGCAAAAAGCACAATAATTCAATATTAATCAGAAAATACTGAAAAAAACTATTGAGAGTTTACACATTAATACTACTCTAGTAAATTGTTATTAATATGTTAAGGATTTACAGTTTTTTTTTTTTTTTTTTTTAGCATAGTAAACATTAAGAATTTTATTTTAGAATGTTGTATTTAAGAACTTAGTTTTAGGATGTTGGAGGCCCTATTCATCTTTCACAGATCAGCCAATGCACAAAGTCAAACTTGGCAGCAAGCTGAGCTTGAACTTGAGGCAGATGTAGGCAGTGAATGGCAAATCTTAGCAGTAGCATAGAGAAGGTATACACACTATTTTATGAGACAAATTCAAAAAGTTTATAACTTTTTTCTCTTGTCATTTAATTACTAAAAAAAACGTATTTGCTTATCTTCCCTCATAACTAAATCAAAAGGTGTAAAATGAGGAGTTTGTTTTTATTGAAGTTAGCAAATATGGTAAACTGGTTGGATTTTTTCCCCTTTTATTTTATAGTCTTTTTTTATCATTGCTATATGATTAACATGTGTTTTAGTTAAAATTTATGTGGAATAAATAATTTGGTGGAGGCTTCTGGTTTGCAAGTTAGTATATTACTTCTAAATGTGGCTTAGTTTGCTCATCTTATTCTCTCTGTAGCTTAATCTGTTTGTCTAGGAGTTTATTTAAGTTAGTTAATATAAACTTATATTGCCAGGGTTAATTGGGAGGCCTTTATTCAGCACTGCATTGAGTGCTTGCAGCCTGACAGATCGGGCATTTATAGCGGTGCAGTGTGCTGACTACCCGTCTTTTTACTCTCCATTTGGCATCAGCTCTGAAGATGTGGCCCTGCTTTCCCCAGGTTAACAAAGGCAAAGTATTCAGTGGAGTGTGTCTTTGCGTGTGTGTGTGTGTGTGTGTGTGGGGGGGGGGTATGTGTGTGTGTACAACATTAATGTGGCCCTTTTTAAATAAGCGCATCATGTCGCGTTCTACCACTGTTATTAGTGATTTGCGCTATTCTGGCTCAGGTTAGTGAGATAATTACAGAAAGGCTGACGAGTCATTCTGAGGGAAAAATTGCAGATTTTTACAAATGAACCCATACAAACACTTTTTTATTCTATTTTTTTTTTTAATCTAAGCCTAAAATCATCTTTCTTCCACGCCTGCAGACATGCCCACTGCCGCTATGTTTATGTATAAAGCCAGCCTTATAGCGAGTTGAAAACGCAGATGATAAATATGCATGTATTCAATTAAGGGTATTAGGGGAGGTGATTTGCATGAGGATTTAGGGGCTTAACATAATATTTGTGCTATAAAACTTCACAATAGCCTAAACGGTGGCTGTTATGCACACGAGGGTGGCGGGAAGCAAATGGGGTGGGGGTGCAGGTAGAGTTTCTCTTAATTGTTGTCTTTTTTTGTAAAGGAACATGGAGAACAAATAGTATAATTCAGCGCCTCACTGTGATGCCAGGCTGAACAGGTCAGCAGGTTGAGCAGCAGATTGAACAGCTGTATGGATTTCAGTCTCTTCATCTACTGCTTCATCTCGTTCTCTAAACACCAGCAGCCGCGCAGCAGAGATGTGATAACGTGTCATTCTCTCCAACCGTCTTTGGAGCAGGATCAAACCTCAAACACGTCCTCTGATGACAAAGTCCACCTCAGCTCACCCCTCCTCCCTCGGGCTCACGCCCATACCCCACCCCCCAAGTCCAAAATATCCAATTAAGAGCAGAGAGCTAATTACAGCGAGTGGATCCGGGATCAGTTGAGCGCTGTCTCTCATGCAGCCCCAGCTGCTGTTACCAAGACTCTCCGCTCCATCTGGGGCTGCAGGGACAAACCAGTCGGGCTCCTGGGCCACAAATGATCTTCAGTCACTGGCTGACTGGGAAATTTCCGCACATCTGAGTAAAATACACATACACGCACATGAAATAATAACATAGAAAAGAAATGGGCAGAGAAAAAAACGAATACAACGGGATGATGTGTGAATTATTTTTTTTTACATATATTAGTATAAAAAGCCAATTCTAGGCTGGGCTTTTTAGAATTACCCTAACTAATATTAAGGTTTGTTTTTTTTTTCATAATTTTCCTATTTCGTTTATTTTAAAATAATATTTTACATTTCCAAGAAAAAATTGTAAATAAAGGTGAGCATTGAGGAAGAAAAGCAGCATTTAAAATTTATCCAAATGGGAAGTGACGTAAAATCCGAGAAAGAAAGTAAAGATTGGAGAGAAAATGACCATTGCCAAGAGAAAAATAGAAAAGGTTTTTTAAAAATATGTTGTTTTTTAATTAAATGTGTGACCACTGTTCATACTCTAAATGCAAGGCAAATTTTCCCAAATCATAGAACCAATGGCTCCATTTATTGATTATACCTACGTGTGTTATTCAGGCTACATATTCCACAAATAAATTTTAATCTTGAATGAAACTCCACATCTACATTTTGAAGATGGAAAACTTGAATAAAATAGGACAGACGACGCGAATACATCGAAAGTATAAAGATAAAAGTTTGTTCTTAGGAATCTGCTAAAAGTTTTGTCTTAAAAATCCGCGATCATCTGGTTGTTCTTTCTTCACATGTTTCGTAATTAAAATGTTTTCCAAAACTGAAAAGCAAATGAGGAACGACATCAAGATTATTATGGGCCTTTGAGATGGAGGACAAGTTGCGCACAGGGCGCTTTGAGGCTGTGGAGGAGAGGCGCTGGGAAGAGGAAAGGTCCCAGCAGACTGTTTCAGTGCGCGCGAGCGCATACCCACCACCACCCACACACAAACACAACCTCCCCTTCTTTTTCTGAGGCGGACTATTCGAATCGCAGCTGCGGACACTGAGCACCGCTGCAGCCGATGCTGCTGCCAAACGCTCACTCAGACCTGCTTCCTTCTATCTGAAAATACACAACTGAACTGTTCCGAGAAGGTAGTGGAACCAATGAACACAAACGCTGCGTCATGACGCAAGATGGCCCGTAGATAAGGAGCGGAGGGTCCAACCGGGACCTTAAACGGAGGACCGGAGTTGTGGGTTCAGCGGACAGTCAGTGAGCGTGAAGCCAACTCCTCCTCCCCATCCTGTTTCTCCTCCTCCGCTGCCGTTACGCACAACGCATCTTCAGGCATAAGCCCACAAGAACTAAACAGGCTGCTGTGCAACGGAAAGTGCTGCCCAAAGACATCATACGGGACAATAACGCAAAGGCCGCGTCTTTTTAACTATTATTTTTTTTCAGTTTAACTTACACTACAGGAGGAGAATAATTCATCTCAAACTTTTTTATTGTTATAATTTTTTTTTTCTTCTTGCGATATAGTTGCAGAGAACAATCTGCTAGTACCCTTTCACAGAGCCGACATCCTATAAAATTTCTCTCATCAAGGAGCAGGCTGTGAGCCCTGCAACTGGACGTTCAATAGTTGGTATGTTAACTGACGGATATGATTCACCAATGGATAAGATCATCTAGAAAAGGAAAATTGTGAAAGCAAAAAAAAAAGCAACAAAAAAACAAAAACAGAAAAAAAAACACCCTTCTACTGAGAGAAATTTTGTGATAAAAAATGAATTAGAGCTTATTAATAATGAGAACTGCAGAGATTCGGATGATGGTTACCATTGGCAGATGAGACGTAGTGAGGAGAACACGTATTCATTTTTTTCTTCATTCATTTTTTTTTTTTTTTTTCCTGAACTGGATTTTTAACTTGTCATCGGCAGCGAGGAAAAGCCCGAAAACTGAGCGTCGCCTCTGCGTTCCGGCGCAGGCTCTGTGCCTCTGATGGACATCTTGGCTTGCAGATCCGAAGAGAACAGTTACAACATCCTCCCTTCTGCAGCAACGATGCTTTTCCATGGCCTCCCCGGAGGCGATGTCCACGGTGTGGTGGAAGAAATGGAGCGAAGAGGAAAGGGCGAGTCGGCGGCCATCAGCTCGGCCATCGACATGGGAGAATCCGAAACGGTAAGAGACTTCTTTTCTTCTTTCTTTGGCCTTCTCTGTCTACGATGTAAACAGCATGGCCGCTTGTAAACATGTGATAGCTCTATACCGCTTACTACTTTTTAATTATATTAACTTTAAAGAAAAAAGTAATCAACAAGCGAGGAGAAATTTAATTTCCATCAAATTCCCTTGTATTAAACCGCAGTAGTGAAATCCTGTAGTCATTTTTAAGTTGGCGCATAAAGTCAAAAGAAATCAGGCAAGATATAAAAGAAAAAAATAGTATCACCTTTTTTAAAACCTTTATTTTAGTGTGATTTTGAAATTGTTCACTGCAGCATTTGATGCAAAAACATATCACAGAATGGATGAAAATGTGATCATTTAAATATGCACTTAATATAAATAAAACATGAATATATTTTTCAAACAAAACAATCAAACAAATAAAAATCGCAGTTTTATCTGTTGTGCTTATTCAGTATTTGATTATTATTTTTTTTAAGGTGGAAAAACTTTTCCATTATCTTGCTGCGCATTAAATAATTATGGAGATTTGGAAAAGAAGCATGTGTTCCTAGACGTGTGTAATATCTCAGAGGCATCCATGCAAAATAAGGTCAAAATCCCAAAGCTTCTAATAAACCAGCGGACATGTATTTTTAAGAAGAAAGTGTTTTTGTACATTTCTAAATAGAACCAGAGACATATGAGTGAATGCACACAAAAGGAAATTGGAGATATGCAATTCTGCAAATGTATAAAGGTATGTTTATTATTAAGAATAACTCAAAAACAATTATTTATGTGTTATTAATAATTTCACATTAACGCGCCCCCTCCAGTGAGGTTTACGTCTTCGGGAACAGTTAGTTGCTGTTAAATGTGTAATTGTCTGGATATCTAGAAACAGACAAAATCCTCACTCCTTGTTAAACATTTTGGATACGTTTTATTCCAAATATTTCAGCTGTTGTAAATATTTAAACTTGCTATTATTTATGTATTTTTCCTCTATATGGTTGCCTTCGCAGGCCATGCCCTGCGTGACCAGCGAACGCGTGGCTCTGTGCGCGGGCTGCGGCAGAAAGATTGCGGACCGTTACTACCTTCTGGCCGTGGACAAGCAGTGGCACATGCGCTGCCTCAAATGCTGTGAATGCAAGCTCAACCTGGAGTCCGAACTCACCTGCTTCAGCAAGGACGGCAGCATATACTGCAAAGAAGACTACTATAGGTAGGAGGGGAGAGATGGGGGGTTGATAATAAATAAAGTTCGTTGAGTATACGAAGAAGAAAGCTTCTACAAAGCTGCATGTGCCTATTTTTTTTTTCAAGTTAATTGTAATCAATTTAGTGCCTAAATGGCGCATAATCTTGCTGCAGAGTGGAATATTTTAATGCATGAGTTTTTGTACACTTATACAAACTCCTCTAATTGCTCCCATTAAAGCTTTACATATTCATTAAATTGATAAGGGAAACATCTGCCAACTGTTTTCTGTAAAGCACTTTGCATTGATTTGTGTATAAACCTACAAATCATGTTGATATTTTACTTTACTCACCTTTGTTTCTATAGAGCCGAATTTGGAGTTTAATGTTAGTTCAGATCTTTCTAATAACAAAGCTTCAGATTAGCTCAACCCACTCCTTCATAACGCGATATAAGAAAAGTCAGTAGAAGATGTGATGCCAACTGCAGAAAAAGATGGTTGCAATGAGTTAAGTCCGTCATCTTGTGAAATAATTATTTTTGCGTCTGTCTTAAGCGATAAGTGATCATATTACGAAATACTAGCAATGAAATAAACAACTTCGAAGTATTCAATGCTTTGTTAAAGAGAACAGGCAGCTTGGGTGACAAAAATCTTTTGAACATTTTATAAAGGTCTTTTTAAAATTAACGCTTATTTTAAATCCCTTCTTAAATTTACTTAGTCTCAGAAATTAATCCTATCAAAAAAGATCAGGTTAGGATTTCATTTTAAAAGAACAATCAAACGTCAAAAGGATCCGTGGTTTTATTAATGAGAGGATCAACTCAATTTGGAAAGTGAGAGAATAATGAAGGAATGTGGATTTAAATAAAGTTATATGTAATTTAACTTGGTTCTAACTTTGAAGAAGTAGTTGTTTCCGCGGCGATTTCCTCCTGACATGGAATGGGGGTTCTGCCGCTAATGGACTCTGTTTTGTCCGCAGAAGATTTTCAGTGCAGAGGTGCGCGCGCTGCCACCTGGGCATTTCGGCCTCGGAGATGGTGATGCGCGCGAGAGACCTGGTCTATCACCTGAACTGCTTCACCTGCACCACCTGCAGCAAGATGCTGACCACCGGGGACCACTTCGGCATGAAGGACAGCCTGGTGTACTGCCGCCTGCACTTTGAGACTCTGATACAAGGAGAATACCAGACTCACTTTAACCACGCGGACATTGTAGCGCACAAGGGCCTTGGGCCGGCCAATGCGCTGGGACTATCCTACTTTAACGGAGTGGGCACTGTGCAAAAAGGCAGGCCCAGAAAGAGGAAGAGTCCGGGGCCTGGGGCCGAGCTAGCTGCTTACAATGCGGGTAAGAAACCATTCTGCACAATCTTTGTGCGGCAATGCAAGAGAGAATGGACTGTTTTGCTACTTCAGAAATATGAAAATACAAATACGATTTTTTATTTTTATTTTTTTAACGAAATTACTTACTTCTTACCAAAGTTTAGATTTTAGAGATCGATCAAGGTTAAAAACTTGAGTCCTGACATAGGAAAACAAGAAAACGTCAATAATAATAATAATAATAATAATAGTCTGGTAGAAATCTATAGTAATTATATCGTTTTTTAACTACAAAAATGTTTTCTGGATTTTTTTTTCTCCAAAGGGATTATCATTGTTTCAAAGCCACTTATACAGAAATATAAACATGGTTTCTCAACAAATTCGTAAAATCTCAAAGTTTATTTAGAAATAGCAAAAGATCCTTCTACTTTGGATAACTTCCATGTGCAATGATTATATGAGAGTTTCAAAGAATGCATTAAAAGTCATGTGCATGTCTAACCCATCACTCTGCATTTAGAAGTTGCAAAATGATACAATTTTACTATGAAAAATAGAAAAAAAAAAGAAAATTAAAAGAAAAAAAGGATTTAACAATATTCTTGGAGAAAAAAACATATTTATTCAATTTTTTCTTTAAAAAAAATAGAATAAATGCCCATTTTGCAACTGAAGTTCAGCTTCATCCACTTAAGTTGTGTATTTTTGATTTTCTTATAGTTTACATTTGTGATACAAATACACGTCATTTGATTGTGGATTTTCATGAAATTTATTCCTTTTTTTTTCTTCTTCCTGCTGTTGCAAATGCCCTTTTTCACTTGTCAGGCTCTTTCCAAATCTACACAACCAAACAATCTCCCTTCTTCTAAACCCTTCCTAAGCACAAACACACGCACAAAACACATCCACTTCTGGAGCCTCTTTGCATTGGGACAAGGCCAGAATTGGAGTGTAGCTGCCAGATCGATGAGATTTGATGGGTTATTCGCTGGAAGAGGGAGCAGACAGCATGGTAACCTCCTAACAGCATTTTTTTCTGGTTTTCCTTTTTGGCTTTGTAGGCTTACTGCTATAACTTCAGAAAATTAGTAAAATTTATGTGAAGATCTGAAGCTACATAAGACAAAGTTAGAATATTAATGAGGTGGGTTTATTGTTATAATTTGGCTCTTTTCATCCATTTTTTTGGAAAGTTGCAGCTTAAGTTGAAAAGCTGCTTCAATTGCTCAGACTTTTCTCCTGCTTCATAAGCAGTTTCTGGCTTTATTGCAAATCTTTGTCTTCTGGTAATCAAACATTTCTCTAGTCTTAAACAACAAATCAAACTTGTTTTAGTTTGGAACAAACTTGTTCTAAGAGGGTGGTGACTGAAGAGCAATGAGAGAGAAGAAGAAGTGCGCCCTCTACTGTTTCCAGTCAAAAACAACAGCCAAGCTTAACCTGATTAACCCTGATATGGGGTAACCCCCTGAGCAGGCCCCATCAGGAAACTTTGTCTCCACAGTTTGTTGAAGTTAGAGGGAAACCAGCATTAGGATTACAGTTTTTCCTTTTCTTTGGTTCTGTTTTGTTTGTTAAAGCGCCTAAGCATATGCTTTGGCCAGAAAACAACATTTGTTCTGCCTGGTGCGTATGGGCTAATTAAGTAAAGTGTTATTCTGGTGCTTTTCGCTCACTTCATATTCATCATTTACAACATTCCGATACTGAACTGTTATACATGCGGCAACACCTTAAATATTGCCAAGAAATTTGCAGGCTGGGATGAATTTACTGTATGTGTGCTGTTGTCTCAATGGTTTCTGTGTGTTTAGGAGCACACACATGCTTGGCTAAGCTACTTTTTCACATCTTCCCTGGATGGGAAGCCAGAGATAGGAGGCAAACATCAGTGTGGCAAGAAGGGGATTTGAACTTAAGCTGGAAGGGGCACTTGTTGGATCAAACTTACACTTGAAGTGGATGGTGTGAATAATAAAAGCACATTTTTTTTTATTATTTCTTCTTGTAGTGGCACCATTTACACATACACACCCGTGCACGCAACCCAACACTCACACAAAAACACAAATATATATATATATATAATATTTAATATTTACTATAAAATGTTAATTACATTAAGGTGTTTGATATAGTTAGGGTTAGTCAGTGGCCAGAAAAAGATCCCCAAAGCGATTATGATGTTGTTCTACTGTCTCAACCTGCCCTCTTTCCTTCCTACCCACAGCTTTAAGCTGCAACGAGAACGACGCTGAGTCTATAGACCGCGACTCTCAATACAGCTCCAGTCAGAAGACCAAGCGGATGCGAACATCCTTTAAGCACCATCAGCTGCGGACCATGAAGTCCTACTTTGCTATTAACCACAATCCAGATGCCAAGGACCTAAAGCAGCTTGCCCAGAAGACAGGCCTCACCAAGCGGGTTTTACAGGTAAACTTTTTAGCCTCTGACATGTAGGGTCCTCCCTAGTGTTAAAAAACAGAAAAAGGAGTTGTCCCAGCAAGTTAGGTTAGAAATGATTCACACTCATACGGGACGATTCTTTAAACATATGTTTTTTTACGCAATATTGTAAAATGATGGGGTAACTCACCCACAAATCCCCCCCCCCAACAAAACATATACTATCAATAATTTTCTTTACTTGAATAAATATTGAAAATACAGCATTTTCTTCTACAAAATGTAAAATAATTAAGAGGTGGAAGAAAAATAAATGTCTAAATTAAGAGGTGTAATGATACCTAAATGTGGTTAAAGCAAATACTGGTTATTATTCTATAACATACCTGACTTTTAGTTGTACCCAAATTCTGATGGAATAAATGAGATAAACATTATAGTATAATATTATATTTTTCTGGTGTAATTGTCCCACCTTAGTGATGTTTGATGACAAGAAAAAGTAGTTCCGTTTTATTGTTTTTGTTTCTTGTTTTTCCAATGAGCAGTCTCATAGAGAAAAATTAATAATACTCTTTTAAATGATCAGTATGAAAAAAAATCTTTCAAAAAGGGGGCATAAATATCAATGGAATCTATCCAGAGCTCATTTTCATACTGCTGAAAGGTGGAACAAGTTGGAAAAATTACACATTATTTCTTGAGCACTCTTAGGTTTATATAAAATGTGTGACTTAACCTTAATCATTTGAAACATTGACCAATATAGCTCAATAAAGTTTCAAAATAAACATGGCTGCAGACTTAGGGTTAGAAGAGTATCACTTTACAGCTCAGCTGCAGCTGCCCATAAGTGTTTAATACAAACTGTTTTCTGTCTCCATAGCAAAACAACCTCTTTCCAAAAGCTCAATAAATAAATAAGTTCTAAATAAATAAGTATTGCTGTGTATCACATTTCTAAAATTTTCTGAAGAAAATAATAATAAATAAATAAAAGAAATAATAAATCAAGCTTCAATCAAGTATTGTAATTTTTATCTGAAAATTAAATCATAGGAAAAAAAAATCAACAATTTTATTAAATAGGATGAACAAATGGAAGTATTCTCTTTAACAAAACCTCACAAACACTTATTCACCCATTGCTGCAACTCAGTTTGTAATAAAGGATCTGATGTTGACTGAAAGAGGAAGAAGAAAACAATCTTTATTATATGGAATAACATGACAGCAGGGTGTTTCATTTCCAAACTAATTTAATGTTATCTAACTAGCTGTTGATAAAACAAAAAAGGGAAAATGAGAAAAGTTATGCCCTACCGCCTTAATTAGAGCTTATAGGCCTCAAAGTTGTTATTTTGGTTCGATGTGTTTTCCTTTTATTCTGGCTGAAGAGTCTTTTCTGCTATTTGTTTCCCATGGCTCAGTCATGATTCTGTCATTAACATACTTCAACACTTGGCTCAGCACTTAACAATGTCCCACTCACTCATACACACTACAGTACCTTTTTTATTACGATTATTGTTGCTAATTTTTAGAAAGGAAAATCAATGGATACTGGATGCTGGTTTCAATGCTGAGCTGGTGGCCAGTCTTGTTTCTTGGAGAGCTAAAAAAAAAAACAGCATTGCAAACATGAGAATAAAAAGGACGAAGTCATAGCTGCTCTTATGCCACACAGATGGGTCAATTAGAATTTTCTGACATAATCAATTAATAAAGGAAGCAATGGGCTCTGGAATTTTATGTACAAGTTTAAAATGAGGAAGTGGTGGCCTAGTGATTCAGGTATTGAGCTTGGAATCCTGAGGTTCTGAGTTCGAGTCCTGCTCACCCAGCCTCCAATCTGGGTCCCTGAGCAAAAGGACCTTAACTCCACACTGTTCCCATGGCGCCGCACAATGGCAGCTGCTCCCCAAGGGGATGGGTTAAATGCAGAGAGTTAAGTTTGTTGCTCTGAACTTGTGACGGTGTGACAACAATAAAAAAAAAAAAACTGGAAAGATACTGTAAAATAAGCGTCTCATTTTTCTGCGGATCCATTGAAGCTTAAAGACTTTTTATAATGTTTGCACAGGAAAAAAGAGCACAACATCTTTGTGTTATTTAAGTATGCCTCCTATCCCAGACCCCAGTTAGAACATCAGCAAAAAGGCTCTACAAGACAGATAGATACGCACATTGTTGGATGCAAACAGGAAGGGGAAACTTCTTCTGCTGGAGATCATACATACATGCATGCTTTCAATGCTTTTTTGTTAAAAAAGCAGCATTATTTTATAAACGTATTTATAAAGGAAGTGTCCTGAGAGGCGCACAGTGGTTTATAAATAACTGAAATGAAATGATTTCGATGTGTAGAATCAGTCATGTAAAAATGTCCTTACCTGTTCAGCATGTTTGTTGAAGTAATGCAAACCTCTTGATTTGGGTTTTTATTTTATTTCATTTTTTTGCAAGATGTGTGCAGTATCTGAGGAACATTAGTCCAACATCAGCACATGAATCTCATGATAGGTTTGCAGTTTAGGCCATTATTTTTCTTCTTTCTTTTCGATTTTGCTCTCTGTATCCCATATCAGTGAAAGTTATTTTTGCAGTGAAATGCTTTGCCATGTTTGTCCTATTCCTGCTCTTTCAGTTTTCCTTTAGAGGTTAAAAAGCTTTCTGATGGAAGCAAAGCTATGAGCCAGAAAACTAAGGTGGCGAGCTAAAAGAAATAACAAAGGAAGGAGTAGAGCAGGGCCTGGTCATTATTTTCTGCATGTTTTCATGTCTTTGCTAAAATCAGTCAAGTAAGGTTCTCAGTAAAGAGATTGTGCCGGAGTTGCAGGCTGTGGTATCTACCAGGGAGCTTTCTAAATCCCTTCAATCCATTTTCTGTACCTGCCTAATCCTGTTCAGAGTGAAGAGGTTGGAGTAGGAATCGATAGGGGCTGGTGGCCATATCGGCAGTTGAGCTGTAAGAGGCAGCATACACTCTGCACAGAATTGTAGATCATCCCAGAGACAGACATCTCTGCATACACACACCAACACACGTTACTTCCCGCCTTCCTTACAGGGACTTTGAACTCACTTAAATGAATTTCACATATGTTAGTACAGCCCAACACAGACTCTAACCCTAACCATTACCAACATATACCTACCCTCAACTAAACCCAGTTCTATTCAATTTTTAGTCCTAAAACCAACCCCAACACAAGATGACAACTGGTCCCCATAGGTACCTTTCAGTCCCCACAAAGTAGCATAATTCCTGGGAAATTGGTCTTACACTATCCCAACAAGGTAACAAATACATGGCCTTTGGAGCAGTTGAAAGCGGCCAATCACGTTGACCGGTTTGTTTTGGGAAACATTTGCGGAACAAAAAAAAAATAAATAAATAAATATTTATTTAATCTGTACAGATATCCTTTTTTTTTTTTTTAGGTCTGACATCATATTCAAACATTTTATCTTTTTAATTTTATAACCAGGCTTTTAGTTTAACCAGATGATGGAGACTTTTCTGTTTCACATATCTGTGTGCCTAACAGGTGTGTCTCTACGTAGAGACTGTCCCTCAGTTGAAAGCAATGCATAATCATCTATCATGTTTTTTTGTAGCTTAAGGAAAATCGCTTTTAAAATGGGAAAAGTTCTGATGCAAGCTCTGAGCCTTAAGGCTTTTCACATCTCTGCTTTATTTTCTCCAAACGGTGCCTATCAGGGTGACCAATTGTAGAACCAAAAAAGTCTGATGTTACTTTTTCTTCTGTCTTGTGTCTGGAGAGGCTGTTTTCAGTTTCTTTTATCTCTAAGCAAATGATTCGTTGCTATGAACCTTACAGTCAGATTCCAGAAGGCCGTTCCCAACCTTTCAAGTGGACATCTTTAATAGTAGCCCAAAGAGACCTAATAAATCCCCAGTTAATCCAAAGCAATCCTCAACAGAGCTGCATAGAGCAGATATTTTATAAAATTCTGAGGTTAAAAGCCTTTAACTGGTCATGCCTTTTTTTGTGTTTTTTTTTTCAAGGCAGGACAGGTGGGATTGTGTCATAGCTTAATTTTTTTGTATGATTCTTTGTATTTTCCTTTCTGGCATTTTTTACAGTGCAAGGTCCCATTTTTCCAATTTAAACGACACCAGGGCCCCATTGCTCCTTCTGGAATCCAAATTTAAATTTATGTACTGCTAAGGGTGAGGCCTTAGAAATGAATGGAAGAAAATTCAAAGACCTTCTGGGTGTAGGAAGGTTGAATTGTATGGAATAATAAAAACATTAAAATTAAAATGAAAATAATAGTTAGTTGTTTGTGAGATGTAATACTTAATACAATGTAACCCAGGGATATGATGTTAAAATGTAACATCAATTATATAGATTTCCTTTCAGCACCATTTTGTCTATTAAGAAACATGTCTGGTTACTCTGCGACACTGGAATTCCCCTTATAGTATTGTTTTCCTCTGTTTTAAAAAAAACTGTTCCAATACAAAAATATCACATATTTTTTTGATTGATTAGTTAATTATCCTTCATTTTCTGTTTTATGTAGCTATATTATTAATCACCCTTATCTATTTAATTTGATAGATAAATATGTTACTATTCTTGATTTACCTTTTTGTAGCATTTTTAGGTGAAAATTAATTCCAAAACCCTTTGAGTTTATCAGGTTTAGTATCTGTTGTCAGCAACTCACTGCTGCCTGGTATTAGTACATGTGTCAGCACTTTTCAACCAGCGGTTAAAGACTGCAACATCCCCCCATTCCTAACCTCTGGATTCTTTGCTCTCTCTACCAACAATCGAAGGACTTAAAAATGTTTAAGACCACTGATCTAGATGACAATTATTGACATCCTTGTCGAAAGTAAAGTTGAAGTAATCTTTGAATTAAATTTTTCCAACTCCTAGTAATATGAATGCTTTGTGTCCACCAAGAGTCCAGACTTTTCTAACAAAAAATCTGTGGATAAAATTAAGTATTAGAATGATGATTAGGAGCTTCTAACACCAAAGGCCTGGGACTCATTTCAAAAATATTAATAAACCAAATACCGTCGGAAAACTTGGAAACACCTACAATAGTTAGAAGAACAGTTTAATGTAATCCAATTATAGTTCTCAATTGATCATTGAGGTCAGAATTAATCAATACTATAAAATCTTAAATGGTTTAATTAGTTTTTGAGAAAAATGCTGTCTCTGATACAAAAGGATTTATCTTATTCTGAACAATGATATGTCCAATCAAACAAGATTTTAGCAATACTTTTGGAAAACCACAATTGCCCCTTTTTATGTTTTTTTTTTTTTCCCATGTAGAGGTAAGGTATAAGTCGTGTTCATATTTTAGCACAGCGTTGATCAGTTCACATGTTTTTTACAGTTCTCTAATTCAAAAGTGACCTGATTAAAAATATCTGCATGTATCATAACATTCTTTGTTCATGCAGATTCATTAAAAACAAATAGCTTTTTAGTGTAGTCCTGATAGGAAGGTACCAATAAAGGAAATGTATTGTCACGAAGCATAGAACCATTTATATTTTGTCTGTCAGTATGATGAGGCTTTTTCAAAGGTTGATTGCCTTTTGTCATCTAAAATGTTAATAGTTTATTGATGACCGTGTGAACACTAGAACACAAGTCAGAAATGATTTACTTTATTATAAAATATAGACAAAGTATGTCAAATTAAACATTAAGCTTCATACTGAGGCCTATAATATTCCAGATATTTTACTAAATAATTCTGTATTTGCTTTACTAAATATTAAGAGCCTATTCACCTCCTACTTAAAAGATCATTCCAGTTGCTATGAATATATAATAATGAAAGCATCACATATTTAGTTGTTAATGAAATGCATCTGATATTTCCATACTGATATTATTTTTAGCTGAAACATTTAATTTGTGAAAGCTAAATAATTCAGGAATGTTTGATAGGTGTTAGAGAGGTGCCTAAGCGGAGGTTGTTTAGAGCCTATGCCTCTTTTGGTAAAACTTTGAGTCAGGTCATGACAGGTAGGCCTGCTTTAAGATTTACTTTTTCCTTCCTTTCTTTCTGAAGGTCTGGTTCCAAAATGCTCGGGCCAAGTTCAGGAGGAACCTGTTGCGGCAGGAGAGCACTGGAGTGGACAAGGCATCAGACGGCTCCACGTTACAAGGGGGGACGCCCTCAGGTCCGGCATCTGAAATCTCCAATGCCTCCATGAGCCCATCTAGTACCCCCACCACACTTACAGACTTGACCAACCCCACCATGCCTACTGTCACTTCTGTACTCACATCGGTGCCGGGTGGTATGGATGTACATGAGTGCCGGAGTCCATCACAGACAACGCTGACCAGCCTCTTCTGATGGTCAGAGCACTAGCCCCTAACACCATCCTCACCTCTCCCTTACACACAGACTGTTACTACAATCTACACTCTTTCTTGATCTCAAACGGAGCACTGTTAACACCTTAGAACTTTAAAATAAGTAGAAACATGAAGGAAACAAAAACACTTTATTAGAAACTGTCTGCTTAGTGAGGCAGCTGAGCCCCACGGATGGAATGGTTGTTGTTATTTTGATGTTGTCTTGTTGAGTACTGAGAAGAACTGATTAAAATTGTTACTTATTCACAGGGAAAGATTGCTGATGAAAAAGTAATTTTTTTTTATTTTGGGGGAAGTTTGTTTTTTTTCAAAACAGTATTTATGTTGTTGTAAAAGAGTCACTGTTAGGACTGTAAATTCTTTTTTTCATTTGTGGGAAATCTGAGATTAAAATTCAGTTTCAAATATCTGATGACTACCATGTGCCTCTAACTCCCATCTGCTTAGTGGTAATCGTTTGAAGTTGATTTACTACGATTTATTCAGTAGAAACACTGGACAAGTTGCATGAACTACAGTATCTGCTACTCATTTTCAATTTGTGCATCTTTGTGAGCTCCCTGTATTTAACATTTCTTAACATCAATCTATAAATACTGCTTTAATTTGAAGAGAAATAAGATGGAAAATGGGTTTAAAATTATAAATTTACTTTATATTTAGGAAGTAATGTTCCAGCTTCATCTTTCTATGCATCTGTCCTGCTGCTGTGGCAAAGTTTGTTCCCAAATTAATCAAGCTTTTAATACAATTAATATTAGAAAAAAACATTTTTAAAAAGGTATTTATTTTAAGATCGTTGTAAACTACTGTAAGCTCTGGGTTTCTAATGGCCATTATTCTTCTAGCAGGTAAAATTACCCAAAAATGGCTTCATGACAGACAGCCGATACATTGCTGTGGAAATTGTTATTTTGAAAATAGTAACCTGTTTATGGCGCATATATTCAACCTATCTGTTGGAGGATCTTGAGTCAGCACTTGAAAATGTGATATTATGACAGTTACAGGCATGTGCGATTGTTAAGGTGTGATTATCTAAGTTCAGCATTTCCCCTATCATTATCCAAAGGGGGTTGATCTGCCCCACAAAAGATGCTGTCTGCCCCAGTGCCAGAAAATTACAATATGTAGGAAATGTATGGGTTCATGGTTAAAGTTTTATACATTCATTAACCTCTCTAACTAATGCCAGATCACATTATATTCTGTTTCTGTCCCTACACTCATCTAATTTCAGTGTTGTTTCCTGAAGCACTAAATGTGAGCATCGACTAAAACACCCATGCTTCATACCCATGCACCAAGTAGTCAAGGAGTAGAAACTTTGAAGACAGGGTTGGAATGGCCTTATGGAGGTTTGAAAGGATTCCCAAAATGCGGATGTTTCAAGCCGAACCCACCGATGGTCTAAGTATTTGTTCTACCTATCTAATGCAGCTGATAAGTATCTGTGCTGATAAGTATCCACCCAATGGCTATAGTCAGCTTGGTGCAACATCAGACACTTTTCATATCAAGAGAAAATATGTGCAGCCCCCTCCAGTACGTAAGATGAAGGAAAGGACACAGCAATTGCCCAAATTAGCAAACAAGCTAAACGAAAAAGAGATTAGAGGAGCTGAGAAGATCAATTAGAAACAACTGCAATTTCTCTTCTTTTTTATCTTTGGCAACACCCTGGCAACCCTTGTCACAGACAACTCTTCCCAGTAGCAGTGCATAAACACAAACGTAGGCTCGCCCTTCTCCTGTAGGAGCTTAGTTGATCATCAAAACAGCCAGCAGTTGCCAAGAGTTTAAAACTGCTGTAACATCCAAGGTGCTGAAGGAGATCCTTTGTTATCAATTTTAGAAAAACATGCTAAAGAGTTGTCTTGAGGTAAGTCCAAAGATTTTTAAGAGCCCTTATGCCAGCCATGAATACATTGTTGGCTGGAAGGCTGATTAGCTCTACAAATCTGGCATAGCGTGTTACAGAGCGATGCTCTGATGTTTGTGAGAAATCTAAAAAGATTAGTAACAGCAACAGGGATATATTGAACATTCTGCACTCCAAAAGCTACTATTATCTGAGAAACTATTGCCAATGTGCCACCAGGTCCATTATGGCTTTATTCCCCTGTAGGTACAAAATGACGTTTGCCCACCCCCAATACACACCCACACAATGAGTCCCATGCCCTGTTCAGCAATTAAAGAAGAAGCTAGTGCTATTGAATAAACAACTAACACCAGGTAAAAAAGCAGTATTTGTTTTTTTCTATTATATCTTTATGCATCATATTTTAAAGTTATCAGTCTTAATTCAATTTCACAACGAACTAATAACCCAATGACCAAAAATGCTTTTTGTGGACATACATGCCATCCTTCTGGGCAACATTTTCTTGATAGATTAAGGCAAATAAAGCTAAATAAATTCTGTCGACAAATGTTATGTTTCTGGCAACAGTGCTACCTTTTTTCTTTTTGTTTGTTTTTTTGTTTTTTTACCTTCAGCTCTGGTCCTGTCACCCTAATTACTCATTCACTCCACCTGTGCAGTTCCTCCTCCTCTCTTTAGCATTTATATTTTCTACCTGTTGTCCCTGTGTAACCAGTCCGCTAACCAGTCGCTGTTGCCAGATTATTCAAAAGCCTCACAGTGAGTAGACATCTAGCGTCTTTGCCTTCCCTGCCTGCCCTTGCAAAATACTCTGAGCTTTCTAATTTCTCGTCAACAACCTGTTTTTTTCCCCTTGACTTTTGATCCTTTCCTTCGGACACCTGATTGTAAAATTTTGGCGCAAACCCTGTTTCTGCTCCACAACTAGTGAGTTCTGTTTTCCTCCTGGAATTCCAAGATGGAGAATCTGCCTCAAAGTCAGTTCCTGATTGTTATTCTATCTGGATATGTTCTTGTGAGCAGCGCATTCTTCCTCAACGTTGTAAAAGTCAGCGGTGTTGTCACCACTGAACCAAGCATAATTAAGAGCCCTCTTTTGAAACCACAGATCAGTGTCATCGTTAACACACAGATTCTGTTTTTATTTCTGTTTGCTCAATTCCCATTGAAATCCAACCCATCACCTAACCTGATCTCTCTTCCTCAGAAATTCCTGTTCGCGTTGCTGATTGGATTCCTTTTCACTTCGAATATATTAACACATTTGTTAAATGTTATAGATTGTGTCTGGTTGACTTTTGGGTGTTAGGTACATTACATGAATATACACAAGTTACAAGTAAGTGTTTTGATTGTTGGCATACGTTAAGAGTAAGTTACTCATATGTCCTGGTGTCTACCTTATCCAAAATCTATCAGTAACCTTTGCATAACTTATGCGTAACTTATCTAGAACTTATCTCCAACGTACAGTACAGACCAAAAGTTTGGACACACCTTCTCATTCAAAGAGTTTTCTTTATTTTCATGACTATGACAATTGAAGATTGACACTGAGGGCATCAAAACAATGAATCAACACATTATTATATATTTAACAAAAAAGTGTGAAACAACAGAAAATATTTCTTATATTCCAGGTTCTTCAAAGTAGTCACATTTTGCTTTGATTACTGCTTCACACACTCTTGGCATTCTCTTGATGAGCTTCAAGACGTAGTCCCCTGAAATGGTCTTCCAACAGTCTTGAAGGAGTTCCCTTTTGTCTTCACTTTGCGGTCCAGCTCACTCCAAACCATCGCAATTGGGTTCAGGTCTGGTGATTGTGAGGCCAGGTCATCTGCTGCAGCACTCCCTTACACAACCTGGAGGTGTGTTTGGGGTCATTATCCTGTTGTAAAATAAATGATTGTCCAACTAAACGCTAACCGGATGGAACAGCATGCTGCTGCAAGACGCTATGGTAGCCATTCCGGATTCAGTATGCCCTCAATTTTGAATATATCCCTCACACCAGGCGCGTAACCAGGCATGTAGAGTCCATCCATTCATGTGTTCTGCGGTGCACAAAGACAGTATTTGGAACCAAATTTGGACTCATCAGACCAAAGCACAGAATTCCACTGATCTAATGTCCATTCCTTGTTCTATAGCCCAAGCAAGTCTCTTTTGCTTTTTTGCCTGTCTTTAGCAGTGGTTTCCTAGCAGCTATTTTACCATGAGGGCCTGATTCACACACTCTCCTATTAACTGATGTTCTAGAGATGTGTCTGCTGCTAGAACTCTGTGTGGCATTGATCTGATCTTTAATCTGAGCTGCTGTTAACCTGCGATTTCTGAGTTTGGTGACTCAGATGAACTTATGCTCCGCAGCAGACGTGACTCTTGGTCTTTCTTTCCTGGGGCAGTCCTCATGTTAGCCATTTTCTTTGTAGCGCTTGGTGGTTTCTCGACTGCACTTGGGTACACTCAGTTTTATCAATTTTTCAGACTAACTGACCTTCATTTCTTAAAGTAATGATGACCACTAGTTTTTCTTTACTTAGCTGCTTTTGTCTTGCCATAATACAAGTTCTAACAGTTTATTCAATAGGACTATCAGCTCTGTATCCACCTGCAGAACAGAACTGATGGTCCCAACCGCATTTATAAGGCAAGAAATCCCAGTTATAAAACCTGACAGGGGACACCTGTGAAGTGAAAACCATTTCAGGTGGCTACCTCTTGAAGCTCATCAAGAGAATCCCAAGGGTGTGCGAAGCATTAATCAAAGCAATAGGTGGCTACTTTGAAGAAGCTAGAATATAAGACATATTTTCATTTGTTTCAAACTTTTTTGTTAAGTATACAATTTAACATGTGTTATTTTTAACATGTGCCTTCAGTGTAAATTTTAAATTTTCATAGTCATGAAAATAAACTCTTTGAATGAGAAGGTGCATCCAAACTTTTGGTCTGCCCTGTATATCAACGTATTTGACGTGTTCCACACGACTGCTGAACGTGTTTCAAACGTAAGCTACCACCTAATGGCGAATTAGCAGCGTTTTGCTATAAAAAGGGTGTTGACAAGAGGAAACATCCGTATCATAAGGTGAGCGATAAGGTGAGTGTGGTGGATCCTGCCTGTGTTCATGCCCACGACCAACAAACTTCCTAGGAGACATGACTCTGAAACTGCTGCAACTGCAAAGCTTCTTTCTTTCTTTGTTTTTGTTTTTACTTTTTATTTATTCTTTTTTTTGGCGGGGGTGAACAGCAATCAAATAAATCTTTTCATGCAGGCCAGGCGCATTGTTGCCCCCCTCAGGTCTGGCTTGTGCATCATTTCATGGGCATTACATTGCAGTGTGCTATGCAGTTAGAGTGTCGATGCACATATGCTTTGGACTCGTTATGGATAAGTTATGTGTATGCCCAAAACTGAAAAAATACATAGAAAGTTTAGCGTATGCGGCTAAATCGGCAAGGTGTGACAGGGTCCTAAGGAAAACCAGCTGATTGCATTGACCCATTGAAAGCAGTCCCTAACAGCAAGCATGCTTGTAGCATGAGTGCAAAAAAAAAAATCCCTTTTAATGCCCCAACCTAAACATAATTCAAACCTCGGTCCAAAACATGACCCCCGACCCGAAAACAGCATTTCCCCTCATAGGGTTAAGGCATCAGGCCCCATAAGTAGCAGTCCGCACAACTTCCTTTTTTACAAGATAAAGGGGCCCAAAAGTATCAAATGCAATAACAAAGCAATACACAGTCTTCCTTGTGGGGACTTTACATTGACTTTCAATAATATTTCATCTATTTCTATGGTTTAACATGGGACCTTACCATTACCGATACATATTTAACTCTAAACGTCAACTAAGCTAAATTTACAATTTAGTCCTACACCTAGACCCCAGTAAGTCCTCACAAAAATTATGCCACAAAAACCTGCTTAAGCGTATTTGTTAAAAAAAAAAAACTGGTAGAAAATCCTGAGCAGCATTAAGAATACATGACGATATTCAGAAATAAGTTCCCTAAAAGCTGTTTCCTTTTTTATGTATTTTGTTAGAATGCACAGTATAAAATGTCATGTATGTTTTTTTATTTTATTTTTTTATAGACTTAAATAGAATTTCACAGTTACTTCATTTCAAAGCTGTGAATAATAAAATGGTTTTACATAATATTTATGTTTTTATGTTAAGGTTAAAAAACGAACAGGGTTTATGTTCCTTTGTCAGGGACTGTATACATCTTGGAATCCTGACATGCAGTAGGTAGCCTTAGGGCTTTGAAATAGAAAGGTTAAGACCTCAAGAATTATATTAGAAGACCCCACAATTCCCACTGCACTAAAGCGTTCTGTGTGAAGGCAGAGATTAACTCAAGGCCCTCAGCATTTCCAACTATTGAAATTACTATAAAAATAGCAGAAAAACGCTTTAGCAATAGGGAGGTACATACGTATTTATTTGCCTTTGGAGAGTATAGTTTGTTTTAAATCATACATACATTTGAAGAACTGCTTTTATGTTACCATTTTCAACACAAAATGCAAATACAGAATTTGATTACGGTCATTCGTGGAGCATCATAGGGCATGCATAGAATGGCAGACTCAATATAAGGGTATAACGAAGATCAATGGGAGTTACCTCGGTGAATAACACGTCTCTCTTATCCTGTTGTTCGGAATACAACTTTTCAGTTTTACCTTCTTATATTCTAACTATAAAATAAAGAGGAGTAGACTGTTTTCATGTGTGATGGCTTGTCTGCAATTCCAGTGGTTAAAAAAACCATACAGCCCCACCGTTGCTCCTTTATTCTCATTCTCATTTTTATTTTATTTTATTCTAATTTTTTCCTAAACCGCAGAACTTCCTGGCAATGCTACGGAAGCCTAAACACTGTGTTGAAATCAAATCTTACTTATTACAAACAAATAAAAACAGAAATATGTCCTAAACTTAGAACATTGAATTTTACTTATATTGTCTATAAATGAGGCTTACATGGTAAAACAAAGAGTTTGCTTCCAGACAGTTCATTGATGAATAAGTTGTTCAGCAAATTACACTTTAAAACTTGATTAGAACAACACTAGCATACATTCATAGAATAAACAGGAAGGTTTCATGCATAACAGAACTTACTGTGTGCGTATAGAATAAGACTACTATTTTTGCATGTTTTTTTTTATTATTTTATATAGGTCAACTGCTTTCCCCACTTAGAGTACTAAAAAACATTATTTTGAAAAACTTCAACACTCATTTTAAATGAGCATCTGTGCCAAAACTGCAAGTGATTAGGGCTGGCAGCCTTCCTGAAAGCATAACTGGAAAGAAAGCGGAGAGAAGAAAAAAAAAAAAAATTTTTATGAGCAAATTTACTCACTCTGCTGGAGCCCACTGCGCTCAGGTTTCCCATGACTGAAGCAGCAGGGACCTGAGCTTATCATAAAGCCATAAACGATTTTGACTTTAAAAAGTACAAGTTTATTCTTTGCTGAAACACAAAGTAAAGAGCTACTTTAAGAGACATTTGTCTTTACTTTATGTGAGCAAAACTTAAATAGTGAGGCAAGGTTTGCCTGCCACGGTTAATTAGAAATGGGTGAACAGAAAAGTGTCCTTTGCAGTGGGTTGACTTGGTAATTATTTTTGCTCTGGTGTGAATATTGGCCACAAAGCACCCTCTCCAAGACAAAATGTGCTTCTATCTTGCCCTGACCACATTCCAGTGTTGGTGAGAATTTTTATGGATCTCCTTCCAGAAAATCTGTATAATTTAACTAATCTCTAAACGTTTTATTGAGCTAAGCTAAAAACTATACCAAGCGATTATTTTCTCAAGTTTGAATAAACCCTTTTTGATAACAGCGAGCGATGTCATGCTTTGATGTAAATAATGTAAAGCAATGTGAAGCATCAGAGGGGAAAAAAACAGCTACTTATAACTTAAACTTAACTGTGTGTAATGGAAATGCGCCAGACACAAATATTCTATAAGATATAAAGTGATCATTATTCACAGCAGCTGGGGATGTTCCAGTGGTTTAAAAATTGCAGGTTTTAAATGTTAAAACTAATAAATAAATGCAAATGCTGTAAGAATTAGTACTTCAACTGTCTTAACCTTTTTTTATATTTCTTTTAAATATCAAACATGGGAGTCCCAACCCAGCGTCTTTGTACATGGAGTTTGCATGCTCTCCCCGTGTATGTGTAGATTTCCTTTAGGTACTCCGACTTCCTCCCACTGTCCAAAAACAAGACTTTTTGGTTAATTTGCTTCTCTGAATTGTCCCTAGGTGTAAGTATGCTTGTTGGTCTCTGTTGTTGTGATTTTATGTTCTTTTCAATTCCCAGCCAGCTGGGAGTTTATATTTCTGATACTTTAAGATGTTTATTGCCCTCCCCTGTAGGGGTGGTAAAATATCTTATTTAATCAGATATTATTTCGGCTGTTATATACTGTTTATGACACACAGCCCTACTAACTGTGTGTTAAAACAATAGATGAAAGAGTGATTCGAGCACTAATCATGGTTAAACCATTCATTCTGCACATACATGGAATAAATACACAACTTCTGTTCAAAGTTTGAGTTTAATGACAAAAATCATTCAGCTCCAAGTCAAACATATTTTAGTTTAATACTCTAAACTAAGACTAGTGAGACTAAACTAAACTAAACTTCTATGTACAAAGAGGAAGGGGAACATTTGAAGTCAAACGTGTGTGGGAGTGTTTGAAACCAAAGTTTATCTGGGAGAGTTAAGGATATCATCAAATTAGCTTTTCACTAATTTAAAGAAGTTGCAATGTTTTCAGACCAATTCACAATGCAAATCCATGAGGTCAAATAGCTAACAGAGAATAGACATCAGGATTCCATTAAATGACTCTTGGTCATACTTGGTAATGGAAATGTAATCAGCATATGAGGAACATGTGAACACTAATGATATATCAGTGTTTAAACCCTTAGTGAAATAAAGCTTGTCCAAGCTGCAGCAACAGCTGAACACATATTCCTGTAGCATAGCGTAGCATGCAGTCCATTCTGTTAGCATTGTCTTTACTCATCAGTAAACACATGTTGTTTGTTCTGTCCCTAATCATGCCACACCTGCAAACCTTTTTGTCCATGTCCATTGGAGGGCTTGAGTTTTATCCAGCCGCAGCTCAGCTGTCAGGGCAGCAACAACAAGGGGTTTCTTTGTCTCACTCTCACAGCAGGGGTCCTCTTTGTCTCAGCGTTTAACACCCAGGCCAGGCTTTCTCATCCAGTCTGACTATAAGTTCTGAAACTCAAGAGAAATGTGTTGCAAAAGGTCTGTTTTGCAGCAATTTGGTTCTGAAAGGTTCAGACATTTCCTTGATGGTTATGGAGATCTGGTTCCCCTGGAATCTTGTGTGCTCTGTGATTTTGTCTGTCCTCGCTGAAAAGCAAGGTGGTTGCAGGGATTCCACAGCTGATTGCACATCATCATGTAAAGATGAAATATGGACACTGGTTCCCAATGTCCAAAAACTGCAACAGACTGACGACCTGTGCAGGGTGTACCCTTCCTCTCCTATTGAATGCTGGCAATAGGCACCAGCCCAACCATGTCCTTGACGGAATACGTGGGAGAAAATGAATGGATTTTTAAAAAGACTTAATAAAAAATGCACACCTGCTAAAACCAAATCGATCAGCATCAGTTTTCAGGTGATCTTGATAAGATTCCAATGCAACACTTTATGCTAAGGGTCACTGGATTGAGGTCAGTTTTTTGCAGCCAGAAACACCTTTTTTCCCCCACTGTGACCCTGTTATTTAAGTGCATCAGTTTACCTATGTTCAATTGAAGACATTTAGATTTAGACAGATGTATTTTGTATACATGTGTGTATACAAAAAGAAATTTTGCTTAAAACAGCTCTAGACAATTTCATTGTTTTGAAGTGCAGCCTTGAAAACTAATGAATGCATAAAAAAAATAATATACACATATGACTGTATATTTACAGTTCTAACATTTTTTTTTCTTTTTTTTAATAAATAAAATAACCGATTTTAAACACCATTCAGCAGTCTAATGGCAATGGGGAAAAAACTGTTATGGAATCTGCTGGACCTGCATCAGATGCTGTGAAGTCTGTTCCCACAGGGCAGCAGAGAGAACAGTCCATGGTGGGGTGTGAGGGGTCATTTATGATATTACGGGCTGGGGACATTCAGTGGTGGGATAAAATGTCAATAATGGAGGGAAGAGGAGCCCCGATGATCTTCTCTGCTGTTCTTACTATTCTTCTTACCTTCTTCCAGTCTAAGGCGCTGCAGCCTCCACACCACACAGTGAGACAGCTGGTCAGAACGCTCTCTATGGTGCCTCTGTAGAAGGTGGTGAGGATGCGTGGGGGCAGGTGGGCTCTCCTCATCCTACGCAAGAGGTACATGCGCTTTTGTGCCCTTTTGATAAGTGAGGTGGTGTTTACATTCTAGGTGATGTTGTCTGTGATGTGCACCCCTAGGAATTTGGTGCTGTTGACAACCTCTACAGCTGAGCTGTTGATGAGCAGTGGAGCGTGGTTAGGCCGGTTCTTCCTGAAGTCCGAGATGACTCCTTCCTCTTCTCCATGTTCAGGATCAGGCTGTCATCTTTGCACCAGCCCACCAGCTGCTCCACATCTCTGTAGTTCTGGTCACTGTCATCATTGAAGAGGCCGACCACCGTGTGGTCGTCTGCAAACTTCATAATGTGATTGGTGGTGAATCTGGGGACGCAGTCATGTGTGAACAGCAGGGCACTCAGGCCGCAGCCCTTAGGGGAGCCTTTGCTTAGGATGATAACATCAGAGGTGTTCTGTTCGACCCAGACTGACTGAGGTCTGTTGGTGAAGAAGTCTAGCAGCCAATTTCGAAGGCTGGTATTGAAGCCCAGCTGTTCCAGTTTGCCCATCAGATGCTCCAGGTGTGCCAGGCTCAGGTGGAGAGCAGCAGAGATGGCGTCCTCAGTGGTGCGGTTCCGTTGGTAGGCGACCTGAAAAGGGTTGAATTTTGGCAGCAGACTGGAGATGATTGTTCTTTTACCAGGCTTTCGAAGCATGATTTGAGTCAGTGCAACAGGTCAGGTAAACATTTAGTGAGGTGACCTGAGGCTTCTTTGGGACCGGAATAATGGTGGCAGACCTGATGCATGCTTGCACTATGGATTTGTCCAGCAAGGTCTTAAAGATGTCTGTGAGGACACCAGCCAGGTGATCTCCTCCCCCTGGTGTGGAACAGCTTTCACTGCTGGAGTGCTGTTTAGTGCCTCTAAAGAGGTTGTTCAGGTTAATTAGGAAGTCATTGTTTGCTGCATCTACCGGGGGGAGGGTGTGTATCAGTATGTGATCATCCAAATGTCTTTCCGCATCCTCCATTTGTGGCAAGGTTTAATTTCTAATCACATTAATTAAACTAGCCTCAAGCCTCTTATGCACAAAGGTTAACCTAGAGGTCTGAATAACTAGCAGTTGGCAAGAACAAAAAAGGTTCTTCAAACTTTGAATTACTGCGGTCCTCCAAAGTTATAATGTGCCTCATGGATGCTTCTTTGATTGATGCTCTGTTTGCCCATGCTATCAAGATAGTGATAGAGATTTTTTTATAACATAACCCAGTTTTGAACTTCTTCATGACCTTCCCCCCTGCCTGCTGTTTTCTTTGGTTGTAATGATGGTGTTTTTTTTGTTTTTTTTTTTTGTTTTTTTTTATATTGTTCTCAGAGGTTCTCAGAGAAGAATTTGAAAGAAAGCACAGATGCACTCGACTCGATTTACTAATGTGATGACCTTTGAAGGCAGTCGTAACAGATGAGTATATTTATTGGTATGTAAATAAAAGGAGCTTAAATAAAAAGGCCTGTGTACTTTTTAGATTGTGTTTTTTAAAGACATAAAAGAGAAAAAACAGGTGTCCTTTTTTTCCGCAAATGATTTTGATTTATCATGATATCATAACTATCACAATAAATATGAGAAATTTTATTGTGAACAGATAAACTGAGGAAATGGTCAATACTTTTCCAAACACTTGTATGGTGTAGCTGCTGGGCCTCCTTTTGGAAAGAGATCTTTACAGGTTGTAGAATAACAATATGTTTTGTACATCAGTTTGAAGTATTGCACATAACAATTGATTTTGGATTATGTTTCAAACATTGTTAAGGAAATCATGAAATCAAACATGTTTTAAACATATATCTTTTAATTTTGAATCAGAATCCCATTTATGATTAATAATTCAAGAACTGGGATAGATAAGGTGGCTGCATGTTGAGGTAGCTCTGCTAGCTTCCGTCTGATATTAATTCCCCATTTTTGGATCAGAATTTCTTTTTTATGATGTTTTTCACCTCTGTTGTTAAATGATTTGAGACTGGGGGGATTTTAACAAACAAAACGTTGGACTTGTTTTATGCAAATGTCTAGGACTCATACAACTCTAAAGTAAGACCTCTCTGGAAATCAGATCACAATCTTGTTTTTCTCTGATCAAAGAATAAGCTGTTGTAAAAGAGACAACCTGCATGTCATGGAGAAGACGTTGAAAAAATTATTGAACGTTTGACTGACTATATTAACTTCTATGTAGAAGACATCCCAAACCGGAACAATGAAATTATTTCCAGATAATAAACCATGGATCACAAGGGATGTGAAGAAACTGCTCAAAAAAAAAAAAAAAAACTTTAAGAGGGGAGACAGGGAATTAATGAGGAGTATACAGAAGATAACTAATGAAAAAATGAGGCATAAAGAATAAACCTGGAAAACAAGCTTCAGCAGAACAATATCAGAGATGTGTGGTCATGGATGATCAAGAGCTCAGGCTTCAAACAGAAGGATGATCAGACAGATGTAAGTCTGGACAGTGCCGATTAACTCAATACATTCTTCAATATTTAGTTCAGGAACAAGCTCAGCATCTTTCTCTCCTGCCCAATTGAAGAGGCAACTGGAGACACTGAATCATAATAAGTCACCAGGTCCCGATGGTGTCAGCAACAGAGTCCTGAAGACCTTGTCAGAGCAGGTTTGTGTTTCTACAGCAAATCGTCAACCTTAGTCTGACCCTGGAGACAGTTCCAGTGAGATGGAATACCTCCTGCCTTGTTCAACTACCAAAGAAGACTCAGCCAACAGTCCTCAATGACTGTAGGCCTGTTGCCCCAACATCCCACATCATGAAGGTCCTAGAGAGACTTCTGTTGATTCACCTCAGCAAACAAACAAACAGCTATCAGGACTCCCTGCAGTTTACGTATCGCTGTGGAGTTGAAGTTGATGATGCCATCATACACCTGCTTCAACAAACCCACTGTCATTTACACAAGACAGGCAGCACTGTGGGGATCTGACTTACTTTGCAACTTTAGAAAACTCGGGTAAAGGCATCAAAGGCTACCTGACAAATAGACCACAGTTTGTTAGAATTAAGGGTTAGCTTTCTAATTAAGTATTCAGCAGCACAGGAGACAATACTCTCATCATTCCTTTTTACTATGTACACATTCGACTTAGAATAGAATTCAACTTTATCGTCACTCCACTGCCAAAAGTACAGAAATTAATTCTCTGCATAACCCATCCCTTGGGGAGCAGTGGGTTGCCATTGTGCCACAGGTCTTGCTCAGGGAGCCAGAGTGGCAGTCTGTGGGAGTGAGGGATCAAACCCACAACCTGAGGATTCAAAGCCCCATACCCTAACCACTAGGCCACCAGTGCAACAAACTAAATTGGAGACCCAACTATGAAGCCATCTACTGGAAGGGACAGAGTGGACTGTACTTCCCAAAAAAGCTTAGGTCCTTCAGCTTAGGTCTCAAGATGCTACAGGATGCTACAAATCATTTGTGGAGAGTGTGATCTCTTCCTCCATCATCTGCTGGGGTAACATTATCAGAGTTAATGACTTAAAAAAAGCTCCACAAGCTAATAAAGAAGGTCAGCTCTGTTCTAGGAACTCCTCTTTAACTTCTGGAGATTGTTTCACAAGTAAGAATAAAGTGAAGAAAACTATCAACAGTGAGCATCCTCTTTAGAAAGTTTTTAAACAACATAGTGTCTTCAGTAAGACGATTCTCTAGATTTGATGCAAAACAGATCCTTCCTGCCTACAGCTATCAACACCTACAACACCTGGTTTAAAAATAACATATAAGTTACTGCAACATTTGATTTCCCTTTGGGATTAATAAAGTATTTTTTTTATTGAAGTGAATATGTTGCAAGTTCACACAAACTCTATAAGAGCATCTTTTCAACAAGTATGGCAGTCAAACCCACACATGCAGAGCACAAGTGTGTAGCAGTCCATTGCCTTAACCTCCCAGCCACCTTGTCTCTTGCTATTTGAAAACCTAACAACACAAATATTGGTTTAGGGATATAAAATAATACTTAGATCATACTATAACTAGGACAATAAAAATTGTTAATATGTTTAAAATCTGTTGAATTCAGATTTACAGGAAATGTTAAAATGTTTTGTCTCGGAAGCTGGGCTCTGGAGTCCCAAAGTGGGTTTGGCAAAAATGCTCAGTGCATCTGTGCTTTACATGGTTACCATGTGTAAAGACCACATAAAAATACCCTCCTATGAAAAAGATCTTTATTATCTTCGGAACAGTGTCCTTTTTTGCATATTGGGAATTAACAAGCAGCCAACAATTAATTTCAATTCAATTCAGTTTATTTATATAGCGCCAAATTCACAACACATGTCATCTCAAGGCACTTTACAGTTCAACCAGATCATACAGTCAAATTGATACAAAGTTTTCTATCTAAGGAAAACCAGTTGATTGCATTGACTCATTGACTCAAATACAATCCCCCACACTACGCATGCTTGTAGCGACAGTGGAGAGGAAAAACTCCCTTTTAACAGGAAGAAACCTCCAGCAGAACCAGGCTCAGTGTGAGCGGCCATCTGCCGAGGCCGACTGGGGTTCAAGGAGACAGAAGCAGAGATACAAAAAGCAGCTGTAAAAGGCGGCCCCGTCCAGGAAACACGCAGCCAGGCAGACGAGCTCCAAGGCAGCTCCCATGCCAGAGGACGAAGAGAGCACATCCACTCAGTCACGGTCAGAGAAACAGGACCACACTGGAAAACAGGCCGATCTCCAACATCTATAAACAAGGGTGTTGATAGAAGCAGCACAGCTGATGTTTCTTTCCAGGATGACGTCACAGCCAAACAGGAACAGACGAGGCAAAGCTACTCTGAGGAAAAGCAGAGAGAGCAGAAGGTTAGAGATTGAACTAACAGATTCTGCAGAATAGGAGAACAGAGAGAGAATGAAGCAGAATGATGAAATGGGGGTCCCTATGTCCTCCAAAAGTCTAAGCCTATAGCAGCATAACTATAGAGATAGCTCAGGATAACCTGAGCCACCCTAACTATAAGCTTTATCAAAAAGGAAAGTTTTAAGCCTAGCCTTAAAAGTAGACAGGGTGTCTGCCTCACGGACTAAAACTGGTAGTTGGTTCCACAGGAGAGGAGCCTGATAACTAAAAGATCTGCCTCCCATTCTACTTTTAGAAATTCTAGGAACCATTAGTAAACCTGCAGATTGAGAGCGAAGTGCTCTGTTAGGAACATAAGGAACAATCAGATCTCTGATATAAGATGGAGCTTGGCCATTTAAGGCTTTATATGTGAGAAGGAGGATTTTAAATTCTATTCTTGATTTAACAGGAAGGCAATGAAGAGAAGCCAGGATAGGCGAGATATGATCTCTCTTTTTAATTTTCATTAGAACTCTGGCTGCAGCATTTTGGATCAGCTGAAGGCTTTTAACTACAGTTTGTGGACTTCCTGATAGTAAAGAATTACAATAGTCCAGCCTTGAAGTAACAAATGCATGGACTAGTTTCTCAGCATCACCCCTGGACAGGATATTTGTAATTTTTGTAATGTTCCTCAGATGAAAGAAGGAAATTCTAGAAACCTCTTTGATATGGGATTTAAATGACAGGTCCTGATCAAAAATAACACCAAGATTTTTTACTTTATTATCTGAAATCAGTTTAATCCCATCCAAATGAAGTGACTGGCTAATCAGTTTCTTTTTCAGAGACTCTGGTCCAAAGACTATAACTTCTGTTTTGTCTGCATTCAGGAGCAGAAAGTTAAGAGTCATCCAGGTTTTTATGTCTTCAAGACATGCCTGTAATCTATGTAATGGGTTAGCTTCATCTGGATTTATAGACAGATATAGCTGGGTATCATCAGCATAACAGTGGAAATTAATCCCATGCTGTCTAATAATTCTACCAATTGGGAGCATGTATAAAGTAAAGAGAATTGGTCCTAGCACTGATCCCTGTGGTACTCCACAGGTAACCTTTGAGCGTGTTGAAGATCTATCATTAACATGAACAAACTGAATTCGATCAGATAGATAAGATTTAAACCAGTCTAGTGCTGTTCCTTTAATTCCAACAAAATATTCAAGTCTTTCTAAAAGAATATTATGGTCAACTGTATCAAATGCAGCACTAAGATCCAACAGGACGAGCACAGATACAAGTCCATTATCTGAGGCCATGAGAATATCATTAGTGACTTTCACCAGAGCTGTTTCAGTGCTATGATGAGCTCTAAAGCCAGACTGAAACTCTTCAAAAAGTTCATTATGGTGGAAGTGATCGCAAACTTGTTTGGCAACTACTTTCTCAAGAATTTTGGATAAGAAAGGAAGATTGGATATAGGTCTATAATTGACCAAGTCATCTGGGTCAAGAGACGGTTTCTTAAGCAGAGGTTTAATTACAGCAACCTTAAAAGCTTTAGGTACATATCCCTGTAACAGAGATAGATTAATCACATCTAAAATGGAGGAGGAGATCAAAGGGAATACCTCCTTAAATAACCTGGTTGGAACTGGATCTAACATACAAGTTGAAGGCTTAGATGAAGACAATAATTTTGCTAATTCAGAGAGTTCAACTGGATCAAAGCAGTCTAAACCCGGTTCAGATTCCATGACTACCTCAGGTACAATCGCGGATAGAGGAGTGCTTATGATCTTATTTTTAATAAGATCAATCTTATTTATAAAGAATCCCATAAAATCATTGCTGCTAAGAGCAGGTGGAATGGACGGTTCAACAGAGCTATGGCTCTGGGTGAGTTTGGCAACTGTATTAAAAAGAAATCTAGGATTATTCTTATTCTCCTCTATTAATGAGGAGAAGTATGCTGCTCTTGCTTTACAAAGAGTCCTCTTATACAGCAGTAAACCATTTTTCCAGACTAGGAAGGACTCTCGCAGGCCTGTGGAGCGATATTTTCTCTCCAGTTTCCTAGCATTTTGATTCAAAGTACGCAGCTCTGCATTAAACCAAGGAGCAAGCTTTCTATTTTTAACGGTTTTCATTTTCAAAGGAGCTGCGTTGTCTAAGGCAATACGCAGAGAACTAGCAACCCCATCAACAAAATCATCAACCTGTGAAGGGGAATAAGCTAAGCTTTTGCACTCTGCAGCACTGCTCAGTGACACAGAGGAGAGAGAAAGTGAAGCAGATTCTTTAAAATTTATAACTGCACTATCTGATAAAGATCTACTAAAATTGAACCTTCTTTTGGGGGAGGAGAACTCTGTTAAAGTAATCCTGAAGGTTATTAGAAAGTGGTCAGAGAGGACAGGGTTGTGAGGAAATGCTGTTATTTCTTCACATTCTATGCCGTATGTCAGCACAAGATCCAAAGTATGAAGATGAGAATGTGTGGGACTATTCACATTTTGAACAAAGCCAATAGTGTCTAAGATAGCATTAAAGGCTGCTCTTAAGCTATCGCCTTCAATGTCAGCATGGATGTTAAAATCTCCCACTATGATGACCCTGTCAGTATTTAATACCAAATCAGAAAGGAACTCTGAAAACTCATCTAAAAATTCAGAGTAAGGACCTGGTGGACGATACAAAGTTACAAAAAGAAGAGGTTTTCTTGCCTTGAAATTTGGATCAGGGAAATTAAGGGTTAAATGTTCAAAAGAGTTGTAGGTATTAATTGTTTTGGGAGTAATCAGTAAGTCAGACTGGAAGATTGTTGCTACTCCTCCTCCTCGCCCAGAACTTCTGGGGATGTGAAAATTTAAATAGCTTGAAGGAGTTGCTTCATTTATGCTCACATAATCCTCTTGCTGCAGCCAGGTTTCTGTAAGGCAAAACAAGTCAATGTGATTATCACAAATCAAGTCATTAACTAGTAGACTTTTAGAGGAAAGCGATCTTATGTTAAACAGACCGCATTTAATTGTTTTAACTTTTTCCCCAATTGGAGTTATTTTGATTTTAATTAGATTATCATGATTTACTCCTTTGGGAATCTTTGCTAATTTATTAGATTTTGGTCGTGGGCAAGACACTGTCTGGATGGAGTAAAGAGTGGGTAACAGTAGAGAAGCTGCAGAGATGTGTGTTAAACTACAACTCTGCTTCCTGGTCTGCACCCTGGGTGGTCAGGGTTTTGGAGGACTAATAAATGTGGCCAGATTCCTAGAAAGAAGAGCTGCACCATCCAAAGTGGGATGGATGCCGTCTCTCCGAATCAGACCAGGCTTTCCCCAAAAGGATTGCCAATTATTAATGTAGCCCACATTGTTTTCAGGACACCACCTAGACAACCAGCGGTTGAATGACGACATGCCCTTAATAGGGCAAGGGTCATCATCTCTGTGTTTCTCTCTGAAAATGCTGTAATATACAAATGGAGCACCCATCCTTTCTCCAGGTCCACCTTTCCCAGTGGGTTTTCAGGTCTCAAGTTAGGTGCCACAATCTGCTGAAGATGCCCAATACGTTTGCCAGATGTACCCAGACTTATATAAAGTGCTCCGATGAAGGCTTTACAAGAAAGAGGCCAGTCTTAACAACTCCTGACAGGCAATATAGAACGACTGGGCCCTATAAAATTTAAGATACAGGAACAGAGCCAAATGTCTGCATAAGATCAGCCCTTCAAATTCAGTTAATATTGTCTTTGAACTTTAAAATGGATTCCAAAGTCTATACACATGAGACATTAATAACAACCAGCCGCATGGCTAACAGGTCACTGCCATATTCTCACATACCATTAACTTGTGCTTGTTCTGTTTTATCATAACTGACTATACAAATTGGCAGCTAAAATAAAGGCAGGAGGATTTTTCTCTCTGTTTCCAATTGATGAACAAAAGGCTGAGACTTGTAAAATGTCAGACAAAGCTGCAGACAGGTACACAATTACAACATCATTGCTCCCTTTGGTGTTTAGCCTCTATTTGTGAAAACCCATATTTTTTTTCGCCAAAACTGCCACATATACTGTAAGAACCAGCAACAAAATAACATCAGGCACATTACTTGTAGGTGTAAATTGCAAGATCACTTAAAAATTTGTTTGATTTAGTTCAAAAAAGGAAATTGTATGCCCCTAAATGATTGCTGCAGGTAAACACATGAAAAACTAATAAGGGAGAGTTTGACTGTGCCTAGAGATATCTAAATTCTGAAGGTCACTTGGTTGCAAATCCTATGTCATTGCAGTAGCCACCAAAAAAACTAACAAGTATGCTGCATCTGTGTAGAGCTGAATGCCATTAGGATGAGTGATGAGATTATCAAAGAAGAAAGAAATGGCCTTCTATTAGGACAAAATGATGTCGAATGATGCATTTCTATGTGTGAGTCTATAAGGCATTGGTGAGGCTGTAATAGAAGGGGTAGTAGCCTAATGAGTTTAGAAATATGCTGTCTTAGTCATAGGGATTTAGGGGCATGCTAAAACAAGAGGAAAGAAATGTTTTAAAGACCAGATCAGATTTTTATGGATATTTGAAATACTGTTGGGAGCTGGAGAAATCCCATCTTTCTCCAGCAGAGTCCGCCGTGGATCCTCTGAGGGAGCCTCCTGCACAGCTGCAGCTCGTCAAAGATCATCAGAGGATCCACTATATAAGCTGTCTTCAGACCTTGCCTCAACGCCGCAGTGTTGTTCCAGTTGGTCAGCGCTAAAGCCTAGATCCTCAGTGTATCTCCATGACTTTGAATCCAGTCTGGATTCTAACTACTGTCTCTGTTTTCCAGGAAACCCGTGCCTCCTCTGTGAGATCTCTGGAAGAGCTAACCTGCCGAGCCGACCCTCTGAGCCAAACCCTGAAGATTCACAGAGAACCCCCAAGCAGCTCAGGACTAGAGCTGGGAAATCTAAGCCAAGGTCTGTTCAAGCTAGACGTGAGACGCTGAAGCAGCAAACTGACTCTGCTGACAAACCCTTCTCCAGAACCAACAGTGACTCTCCCAAGATTAACCTGAAGAACCCTCAAGGTACAATCAGTGAACCAGTGGAAATCAAACCCTGTCAGCAGTCACTAACTGTGCTGTCTCTCACGCAGACTCCGGTGAACCAGTTCCCAGGCCCGAACCAGAATCAGTACATTCTGTGTGTTTTGTGCTTTAATAAACTGTTCAACTTTTCATCCTTGTGTCCGTCAGTGGTGTTCTGCATAACTGGGTCTCCTTCAGTGAACCCATCATGACAAATAAATCTGAAATTATCATAAAACTAAACTATCTTATAATCATAGTAGTTCAGGGGTCCGTTTCACAAAGCGGTTTAACCGAAAACTCTACGTTGTCTAAACCTATAAGCAGGGAAACTTGACTTTTCCAGTTCACAAAGAGAGTTTATTCATCCTCTGTCTCAGTAGTAACATTCTCCCCAGAGCTAACCTAGTCAGCAGCAGGTTTCTTCAGTCAAATCTGAGTTTCCTCTGTCTCCGCTCTCCTTAAAGCCAATCACACTGTTTTATTTCCTGATTTAGTCAGATTTTTGTTTTAGTTTTAAGCATAAAAACACATATATATATATATATATATATATATATATATATATATATATATATATATATATATATATATATATATATATATATATATATATATATACTCACCGGCCACTTTATTAGGTACCCCATGCTAGTAACAGGTTGGACCCCCTTTTGCCTTCAGAACTGCCTCAATTCTTTGTAGCATAGATTCAACAAGGTGCTGGAAGCATTCCTCAGGGAGTTTGGTCCATATTGACATGATGGCATCACCAAGTTGCCGCAGATTTGTCGGCTGCACATCCATGATGCGAATCTCCCGTTCCACCACATCCCAAAGATGCTCTATTGGATTGAGATCTGGTGACTGTGGAGGCCATTTGAGTACAGTGAACTCATTGTCATGTTCAAGAAACCAGTCTGAGATGATTCCAGCTTTATGACATGGCGCATTATCCTGCTGAAAGTAGCCATCAGAAGTTGGGTACATTGTGGTCATAAAGGGATGGACATGGTCAGCAACAATACTCAGGTAGGTTGTGGCGTTGCAACGATGCTCAATTGGTACCAAGGGGCCCAAAGAGTGCCAAGAAAATATTACCCACACCATGACACCACCACCACCAGCCTGAACCGTTGATACAAGGCAGGATGGATCCAAATTCTGACCCTACCATCCGAATGTCGCAGCAGAAATCGAGACTCATCAGACAGGCAACGTTTTTTCCAATCTTCTATTGTCCAATTTCGATGAGCTTGTGCAAATTGTAGCCTCAGTTTCCTGTTCTTAGCTAAAAGGAGTGGCACTCGGTGGGGTCTTCTGCTGCTGTAGCCCATCTGCCTCAAAGTTCGACGTACTGTGCATTCAGAGATGCTCTTCTGCCCACCTTGGTTGTAACTGGTGGTTATTTGAGTCACTGTTGCCCTTCTATCAGCTCGAACCAGTCTGGCCATTCTCCTCTGACCTCTGGCATCAACAAGGCATTTCCGCCCATAGAACTGCCGCTCACTGGATGTTTTTTCTTTTTCGGACCATTCTCTGTAAACCCTAGAGATGGTTGTGCGTGAAAATCCCAGTAGATCAGCAGTTTCTGAAATACTCAGACCAGCCCTTCTGGCACCAGCAATCATGCCACATTCAAAGTCATTCAAATCACCTTTCTTCCCCATACTGATGCTCGGTTTGAACTGCAGGAGATTGTCTTGACTATGTCTACATGCCTAAATGCACTGAGTTGCCGCCATGTGATAGGCTGCTTAGAAATTAAGTGTTAACGAGCAGTTGGACAGGTGTTCCTAATAAAGTGGCCGGTGAGTGTATATATATATATATATATATATATATATATATATATATATATATATATATATATATATATATATATATATATATATATATGATTCACTATATCTGTTACACACATTAGGTTTTTAAAAAAATTGGTAAGAACAGCCCATGGCAAGCCATGTACTAGTTTTACTAAATATGTATTCCTGATATCTGAAAAAAACATTTTTTCTTTGTCTAAATTACCATTTGAAACAAAATTCTCCACATCTAGAACAAAGATTTTAGATGTCTATTAATTAATTTCAGATCTCCATATTCATAATATTACTGGCCAGCATTTTTATTATTTTAATTATGAAAAAATGTTTTTCAGATATCATAAAGACATTTTCAGTCAAGCTGACAAATGTCAGAACGACCACTTAAAATGTGTAAACATTTCTATATATATAAAGCTTAATTCTTACTAGTATCTTTTAGTTTTTTTTAGTTTATAAAACTCAATTTCTGCTACAAAAATGTAATTTAGAAAATGCATTATTACAGTGAAGTCTAGGAATGTGATTTTGATCAAGGAGAATCTTATTTGAGAGATTTTTAATAGCAGAGAGGAGTGCTATTAATAAATGTAATGGCCTGCCATAGACATCTTCATATAAACTGCATTAACTCGAGCAGCAATCTTCTCCTTCACCTCCTTCCATTCCATTTCTGCATTAAAATCTCTACTTCCAGCGGGGTGAAATAGGCACTCCCTCTTGCCTGTTGTCATGGTGACTCATCGAATCGGTGCGCCACTGATAATGGCTTTTGATACTTGTAGCACACTAGCTTAACTCTGCGTGGACCTAGTCAAAATTGATTTAACTAATAGATAGCAGCCATTGCAAAACCGAACACTCAGAGTTTCCAACATTAGGCAAGATCAATTTAGAGTTGCAGATTTGATTTGTTAAACCTGCTTTGTGAAACGGAATCCAGGTCAGACATATCAGTTCAGTTTATCTTATTAAAATTTATTTTATTTACAATTCACAACAAGTCATCTCAAGGCACTTTACAGTTCACCAGATAATACAGCCAAATTGATTCAAAGTTTTCTATCTAAGAAAAACAAGTTGATTGCATCGACTCATTGACTCGAATGCAATCCCTCACACTAAACATGCTTGTAGCGACAGTGGAGAGGAAAAACTCCCTTTTAACAGGAAGAAACCTCCAGCAGAACCAGGCTCGGTGTGAGTGTCCATCTGCCAAGGCCAACCGGGGTTAGAGGAGACAGAAGCAGAGATACAAAAAGCAGCTGGAAAAGGCGACCCCGTCCAGGAAACGCACAGCCAGGCAGACAAGCTTCGAGCCAACTCTCATGTAAGAGGATGAAGAGAGCACATCCAGCCAGTCACAGTCATGGAACACGCTGGAAAAACTGGCCAATCACCAACATCTATAAACAAGGGTGTTGATGGCAGCAGCACAGCTGATATTCCTCTCCAGGATGTTGTCGCAGCCAAACAAGAACAGACGAGGCAAAACAACTATGAGAAAAAGCAGTGAGAGCAGAACACTAGAGATAGAACTAATGTTGTGGAAACTGTTCTCCCAACTGTCATGATGGGTTATCAGAGAGGCCCAAGATGCAGAACACTTTGACACAGAGGGAAAGTTTAACAAGTTTATTGAAACACAATCATGGGAAATATGAGCAGTTGAACTGGTTCTGGTCTGGGACTGGTTCACTGGAGTCTGTGAGAGAGACAGTTCTGTTAGCGAAGGCTTGGTTGAGATTATTCTTGGCTGTGTTCAGGTTTGTACCTTGAGGTGCGTAGAAGAGGCCTTGGGAGCGGAACTGTTGGGTCCGGAGATGGCTTGGTTTGGCAGAGTCCGTAAGCTGTTTCAGCGTCTTACTTCTAGAGACAGTTTGACCTTGGCTTGAGTCTCCAGCTCGATATCCAGAGCTGCTTTGGAAATCCAGAGTGTGAGTCTTCAGGTTAGGCTCGGAGGGCAGGCTCGGCAGATTAAGCTCTTCCAGAGCTTCACAGAGAAAAACAGGTAACCTGGAAGCAGAGATAAAAAGGTTATAATCCAAGCAGGACTCGGAGATAACTTGGTTCTCAGGGGATCAATGGCTTAGTGCTAACCAACTGATTAAGACACTGCGGCGTCGAGGCAAGGTCTGAAGACAGCTTATATAGTTTGGTCCTCCAGATGAGATCATCAGCAGCAGGTGTGCAGACAGCTCAGCAGAGAGGATCCAGGGCGGACTCTGCTGGAGAAAATAGGCATTTCTCCAGCTCCCAACACCAACGACTTAAAATTGAAGCTAAGTCTTATAAAAATTCAAAGTTCTCAAAAAGCTGTAGAAAAAGTCTTCAAACTATGATCAAAAATTAGGCAGAGGCAACTGAGTCCAGGTCCGGAGAATTTTATTTACAGAATACACACGAGCTGTTCACCGGTGAGCAACTGACTTACATGCAGAAAAGGGCCCCCTTTTATTCACTCCCAGGGCTTGGGGCTCTTTCATCTTTGTGGAAGACCCACCTTCAAACCATATTTTATATTTTAAATTGAAGCCTTTCTTTGATCTATCAAAGCTTTTTCTTCACAAGTCATAGTGACATTTCTTGTAGATCATGATGACATTTAGTGCAGTTAAATAAAAAACACAGACTCGGAGATAACTTGGTTCTCAGGGGATCAATGGCTTAGTGCTAACCAACTGATTAAGACACTGCGGCGTCGAGGCAAGGTCTGAAGACAGCTTATATAGTCTGGTCCTCCAGATGAGATCATCAGCAGCAGGTGTGCAGACAGCTCAGCAGAGAGGATCCAGGGCGGACTCTGCTGGAGAAAATAGGCATTTCTCCAGCTCCCAACAGTACCCCCCCCTCAACGACCGCCCCTTGGCGGTGCGGAAGAGGTTGAAGGAAGGGAGCGCTCATACTCCTCGATGAGAGAAGGATCGAGGATTCAATTCAATTCAATTCAGTTTATTTATATAGCGCCATATTCACAACACATGTCATCTCAAGGCACTTTACAGTTCAACCAGATCATACAGTCAAATTGATACAAAGTTTTCTATCTAAGGAAAACCAGTTGATTGCATTGACTCATTGACTCAAATACAATCCCCCACACTAAGCATGCTTGTAGCGACAGTGGAGAGGAAAAACTCCCTTTTAACAGGAAGAAACCTCCAGCAGAACCAGGCTCAGTGTGAGCGGCCATCTGCCGAGGCCGACTGGGGTTCAAGGAGACAGAAACAGAGATACAAAAAGCAGCTGTAAAAGGCGGCCCCGTCCAGGAAACACACAGCCAGGCAGACGAGCTCCAAGGCAGCTCCCATGCCAGAGGACGAAGAGAGCACATCCACTCAGTCACGGCCAGAGAAACAGGACCACACTGGAAAACAGGCCGATCTCCAACATCTATAAACAAGGGTGTTGATGGAAGCAGCACAGCTGATGTTTCTTTCCAGGATGACGTCACAGCCAAACAGGAACAGACGAGGCAAAGCTACTCTGAGGAAAAGCAGAGAGAGCAGAAGGTTAGAGATTGAACTAACAGATTCTGCAGAATAGGAGAACAGAGAGAGAATGAAGCAGAATGATGAAATGGGGGTCCCTATGTCCTCCAAAAGTCTAAGCCTATAGCAGCATAACTATAGAGATAGCTCAGGATAACCTGAGCCACCCTAACTATAAGCTTTATCAAAAAGGAAAGTTTTAAGCCTAGCCTTAAAAGTAGACAGGGTGTCTGCCTCACGGACTAAAACTGGTAGTTGGTTCCACAGGAGAGGAGCCTGATAACTAAAAGATCTGCCTCCCATTCTACTTTTAGAAATTCTAGGAACCACTAGTAAACCTGCAGATTGAGAGCGAAGTGCTCTGTTAGGAACATAGGGAACAATCAGATCTCTGATATAAGATGGTGCTTGGCCATTTAAGGCTTTATATGTGAGAAGGAGGATTTTAAATTCTATTCTTGATTTAACAGGAAGCCAATGAAGAGAAGCCAGGATAGGCGAGATATGATCTCTCTTTTTAATTTTCATCAGAACCCTGGCTGCAGCATTTTGGATCAGCTGAAGGCTTTTAACTACAGTTTGTGGACTTCCTGATAGTAAAGAATTACAATAGTCCAGCCTTGAAGTAACAAATGCATGGACTAGTTTCTCAGCATCACCCCTGGACAGGATATTTCTAATTTTTGCAATGTTCCTCAGATGAAAGAAGGAAATTCTAGAAACCTCTTTGATATGGGATTTAAATGACAGGTCCTGATCAAAAATAACACCAAGATTTTTTACTTTATTATCTGAAATCAGTTTAATCCCATCCAAATGAAGTGACTGGCTAATCAGTTTCTTTTTCAGAGACTCTGGTCCAAAGACTATAACTTCTGTTTTATCTGCATTCAGAAGCAGAAAGTTAAGAGTCATCCAGGTTTTTATGTCTTCAAGACATGCCTGTAATCTATGTAATGGGTTAGCTTCATCTGGATTTATAGACAGATATAGCTGGGTATCATCAGCATAACAGTGGAAATTAATCCCATGCTGTCTAATAATTCTACCAATTGGGAGCATGTATAAAGTAAAGAGAATTGGTCCTAGCACTGATCCCTGTGGTACTCCACAGGTAACCTTTGAGCGTGTTGAAGATCTATCATTAACATGAACAAACTGAATTCGATCAGATAGATAAGATTTAAACCAGTCTAGTGCTGTTCCTTTAATTCCAACAAAATATTCAAGTCTTTCTAAAAGAATATTATGGTCAACTGTATCAAATGCAGCACTAAGATCCAACAGGACGAGCACAGATACAAGTCCATTATCTGAGGCCATGAGAATATCATTAGTGACTTTCACCAGAGCTGTTTCAGTGCTATGATGAGCTCTAAAGCCAGACTGAAACTCTTCAAAAAGTTCATTATGGTGTAAGTGATCGCAAACTTGTTTGGCAACTACTTTCTCAAGAATTTTGGATAAGAAAGGAAGATTGGATATAGGTCTATAATTGACCAAGTCATCTGGGTCAAGAGACGGTTTCTTAAGCAGAGGTTTAATTACAGCAACCTTAAAAGCTTTAGGTACATATCCCTGTAACAGAGATAGATTAATCACATCTAAAATGGAGGAGGAGATCAAAGGGAATACCTCCTTAAATAACCTGGTTGGAACTGGATCTAACATACAAGTTGAAGGCTTAGATGAAGACAATAATTTTGCTAATTCAGAGAGTTCAACTGGATCAAAGCAGTCTAAACCCGGTTCAGATTCCATGACTACCTCAGGATATACGAACCAGGAACCCACTGTCGATCCTCCGGACCGTAGCCCTCCCAGTCGACGAGGTACTGCCAGCCGCGACCTCGCCGACGGGAGTCCACGATCCGGCGGACGGTGAAGGCCGGATGTCCATCAACTTCCAGGGCGGGTGGAGGGGAGTCGGACGGAGGGCAAAGGGGACTGGAAATGACTTTTTTAACCTGGGAAACGTGGAACGTGGGATGAATTCTGAGTGTCGGGGGAAGTTGAAGGCGGATGGCAGAGGGAATGATCTTGTATGGGCCGATGAATTTTGGAGACAATTTGCGGGACATCCCCTTGAGGGGAATGTCTCGGGTGGACAGCCAGACCTCCTGTCCAACAGCGTACTCGGGGGCAGGGCGTCTCTTAGCGTCAGCGAATCTCTTGTTGGTCTCGGAGGAGCGGTTGAGTGTACTGATGGTCTCTCTCCAAATGCGCTGGCAGCGACGGATGTGGTGATTGACTGATTTTACCGATATCTCTCTCTCATCTGCAGGGAATAGAGGTGGTTGATAGCCGAGACTGACCTGGAAGGGGGATTGACCGGTAGATGCAGACTTGAGTGAGTTGTGAGCATATTCTATCCAGGTGAGATACAGGCTCCAATCGGTGGGGTTGTTTGAAGTGAGACATCTAAGGGTGGATTCGAGGTGCTGATTCATCCTCTCAGTTTGACCGTTGGACTGGGGATGATAGCCAGAGGTTAGTGAAACTTTGCAATCTAGAGCGGAACAGAAAGCCTTCCAAACCTGTGAGATGAATTGGGGTCCACGATCTGAGAGGATGTCCTGGGGAATTCCATGGAGACGGAAGACGTGCTTTATCAGCAGTTGAGCGGTTTGGAAGGCCGTAGGGAGCTTTCTGAGAGGGATCAGGTGACAGGACTTGGAAAAACGATCTACAATGGTGAAAATTGTGGACATACCTCGAGACTCAGGGAGACCAGTGACGAAATCAATGGCTATGTGGGACCACGGACGTGTGGGCACAGGGAGAGGTTGCAGCAAACCAGAGGGTGGTTGATGTGAGGACTTGTTCCGTGCACAGGTGGAGCAGGCTGATACGTATTCCTTTACATCTCGATGAAGAGTGGGCCACCAAAAACGTCTTGAGATCAGAGAAACTGTTCGGCTTACCCCCGGATGAGCGGAGAATTTTGCTGAATGCATCCATTGGATGAGACGAGACCTGACAGACGAAGGAACATAGGTTCGATTAGGTGGACCATTACCTGGATCAGGTTCCGTGGCCAGGGCATCGTTGATCAAATCAGAAATTTCCCAGGTGACCATTCCTACAGTACATGAGGCAGGGAGGACAGGTTGAGGTGACTCGGGTTGATCCACAGCGTAGAGACGAGAGAGAGAATCGGGTTTGATGTTCTTTGATCCTGGTCTGTAGGAGATAATGAGGTTAAAGCGTGAGAAGAAGAGAGACCACCTTGACTGTCGAGGTGTAGCTTGTTTGGCGGACTGGATGTAGGCGAGATTTTTATGATCAGTCCACACTAGAACTGGATGCTCCGCTCCTTCGAGCCAGTGTCTCCACTCCTCCAGGGCCAACTTTATAGCCAAAAGTTCTCGGTCACCAACGTCGTAGTTGTGTTCTGCGGGAGAGAGCTTACGTGAGAAGAAGGCACAGGGGTGAATTCGTTGATCTGAGTCGAGTTTTTGGGACAAGACTGCCCCCACACCGGAGTCAGAAGCGTCAACCTCAAGGATGAATTGTTCAGATGGGTCTGGTTGGATCAGCACAGGAGCTCTGGAAAACAAGGTTTTGAGTTTGTCAAATGCAAGTTGTGCCTCGGAGGACCATTGGAAGACTCTCTTGGATGATGTCAGGGCAGTTAATGGGAGGGCGGTTTGGCTGTAATTTCTGATAAACCTCCGGTAGAAATTAGCGAAACCCAAAAATCTTTGTAACTGCGTGCGATTTTCTGGAACAGGCCACTCCAAAACTGCTTTTATCTTTTCTTCGGAAGGCTTAACCTGCCCGCCCTCGAGCACAAACCCCAAAAAGGTAACTGAAGATTGGTGAAACTCACATTTCTCAGCCTTAACAAAAAGTTTGTTCTCTAGTAGTCTCTGAAGAACCAGGCGGACATGTCTCTTATGCTCAGAAAGATCCTTGGAGTAGATTAGAATATCATCTATGTAGACGAACACGAACACATTTAGAAAATCTCTGAGAACATCGTTCACTAGAGCCTGAAAACATGCAGGGGCATTAGTTAATCCAAAAGGCATGACCAAATACTCAAATTGGCCCAAGGGAGTCTTAAATGCCGTCTTCCACTCATCCCCTTCACGTATCCTAAGGAGATGATAGGCATTTCTTAAATCGAGCTTAGTGAAAACGGTAGCTCCTTGAATGGGCTCAAAGGCTGAGGCGAGCAGAGGAAGCGGATATTTATTTTTGGTTGTAATTTGGTTCAGGCCTCTATAATCAATACAGGGTCTTAAGGAGCCATCCTTCTTTCCAACAAAGAAAAATCCTGCGCCCAACGGAGATGAAGATGGGCGTATTATTCCTGCAGCTAGCGAATCGTTAATGTATTTTTCCATCGTCTCTCGTTCAGGTTTGGAAATGTTATAGAGTCTACTGCTGGGTAACGGAGCCCCGGGTAACAGGTCGATGGCACAGTCGTATGGTCTGTGTGGTGGAAGGGACGAAGCACTGACCTTACTGAAAACAGGAGCCAAATCATGGTAATCAGGAGGTACCGAAGAAAGGTCAGGAACGTCCATCTCCCCCCCACCTCTAGGGGACCCCACAGCGGGAGCTGCAGAACGGAGGCATGTCTCGTGACACAATGTGGACCAGGATTCCACATGACGATCAGTCCAATTTATGTGGGGATTATGCTTCTCCAGCCATTCAAAACCCAGCACCAGAGGGGAACATGCGGATGAAAAAACAAAGAAGGTTATGGTCTCTCGATGGTTACCTGAGATTAGAAGTTCAAGGGGTTGAGTTTGGTGGGTGACTTGATGAAGTTTTTTCCCGTCGATCGCTGAGAACCTGAGAGGCTGGGTTAACGGAACTGTAGCAATTTGAAGCTGTTGGACGAGATTAGAATCAATTAAGTTTCGTTCACATCCAGAGTCAATGAAAGCTGAGAACGAGAGGCTCTGGTCGGAAACAAACAGCGTGGCAGGTAGCATAAGGCGAGGAGGTTTTTCAGTTTCTTCGTGGCCTGTCAGACTCCTCAAAACCTCTGACGGGCCCCGGCTAACTTTTGCTGGGCATGAAGCAATGAAGTGACCACTCTCACCGCAATAAATGCAAAGTTTGCCCAGAAATCTCCTCTGTCTTTCCTCTGGAGTCAGCCTAGTGTGTCCAACCTGCATAGGCTCCATTTCAGTCTCTCCAGAATGGGTAGCCTGAACAGGCAAAAGGAAAGGCTGGCTCTTAGGCTTCGGTCTGGATAATTGTTCTGTGGGAGCAGAAGCAATAGACACATTATTTGAGGCGGGGACAGGAGAAAATAACCCCAAATTCCTGTGTTTGCGGCAGTTTCTGGCCCGAATCCGGTTGTCCAGCTTAATGGTTAGCTGAATCAATTCCTCGAGTGTAGCCGGTTCATTGAGGGTAGCCAACTTATCCTTAATATCTTCGTTTAGAGCCTCAAAATAAGCCCCTTTTAAGGCACTCTGATTCCATCCGGAAGCTGCCGCTTTAACCCGGAAGTTTATGGAAAATTCAGCCACTGAAGAATCTCCCTGTTTTAAAAGAAAAAGAGCTCGTGAATCAAGGGTTTGATCGGTGTCTTGGTTGAAAACTTGGGAAAACTCTGAAATAAATTCTGTATAGCGACAATCAAGGCTTTCATCTGAAGCAAATCTGGCTTGAGCCCAGGTTAGAGCTCTTCCTGTTAACTGAGAAAGAATGAAGGTTATTTTCTTGTGGTCCGTGGGAAAACTGCCAGGAGAGTTCAGGAAGATGAGTCGACATTGAAATAAAAATCCCTTGCAATCATTTACGTTACCAGAAAACTTTTCTGGGAGACTTGGGCGGAACTCGGATGACGTCACAACCGGTGACCTCGGAGGAGGAACTGGACCCGGAAATGGTTGGGTTGCTGGAGCGGTGTTAACACTACTCACGTAATTAGCGTAACTTTGAAGCATATGATTATGCGTTTCAACCAAACGGTACAAACCACGGAGGGCCCGAGTCTGTCCTTGTAGTTGGACTTCTTGTCCCTCCAAGCGACGGCAAAGGTGGTCTGCTGGGCCTTGTGTCTGTGTTCTGTCATGATGGGTTATCAGAGAGGCCCAAGATGCAGAACACTTTGACACAGAGGGAAAGTTTAACAAGTTTATTGAAACACAATCATGGGAAATATGAGCAGTTGAACTGGTTCTGGTCTGGGACTGGTTCACTGGAGTCTGTGAGAGAGACAGTTCTGTTAGCGAAGGCTTTGTTGAGATTATTCTTGGCTGTGTTCAGGTTTGTACCTTGAGGTGCGTAGAAGAGGCCTTGGGAGCGGAACTGTTGGGTCCGGAGATGGCTTGGTTTGGCAGAGTCCGTAAGCTGTTTCAGCGTCTTACTTCTAGAGACAGTTTGACCTTGGCTTGAGTCTCCAGCTCGATATCCAGAGCTGCTTTGGAAATCCAGAGTGTGAGTCTTCAGGTTAGGCTCGGAGGGCAGGCTCGGCAGATTAAGCTCTTCCAGAGCTTCACAGAGAAAAACAGGTAACCTGGAGGCAGAGACAAAAAGGTTATAATCCAAGCAGGACTCGGAGATAACTTGGTTCTCAGGGGATCAATGGCTTAGTGCTAACCAACTGATTAAGACACTGCGGCGTCGAGGCAAGGTCTGAAGACAGCTTATATAGTCTGGTCCTCCAGATGAGATCATCAGCAGCAGGTGTGCAGACAGCTCAGCAGAGAGGATCCAGGGCGGACTCTGCTGGAGAAAATAGGCATTTCTCCAGCTCCCAACACCAACGACTTAAAATTGAAGCTAAGTCTTATAAAAATTCAAAGTTCTCAAAAAGCTGAAGAAAAATTCTTCAAACTATGATCAAAAATTAGGCAGAAGCAACTGAGTCCAGGTCCGGAGAATTTTATTTACAGAACACACACGAGCTGTTCACCGGTGAGCAACTGACTTACATGCAGAAAAGGGCCCCCTTTTATTCACTCCCGGGGCTTGGGGCTCTTTCATCTTGGTGGAAGACCCACCTTCAAACCATATTTTATATTTTTAATTGAAGCCTTTCTTTGATCTATCAAAGCTTTTTCTTCACAAGTCATAGTGACATTTCTCGTAGATCATGATGACATTTAGTGCAGTTAAATCAAAAACACATCATAGTCTTAATCATCAATATGTCAAAACAATGTTTTCATCCAGTGTGACTTATGATCATAACCTTACATCAAAAAAGGTCAGCATAAGTTTAAAACTCAAAGTCCCAGTAAAAACCTCACTTTCTGTGTGACCAGCATGCTTTGGAGATGACAACTCAATATATTACAATTAGTTCAGCTTAGCTGTGCAACCCTGAACAACCCATTCTCAATGCGTCTGTCTTACAAACAGGTCTCATTTCTGCACCCTGGTTTTCAAAGGCCTCAAATGGCCTTGGACTCCCTTCAATGCTCCTGTTCTCCCGCTCATTCTCAGTGTGTTCCCACCCTGGTCTTATCTTTCAGACTTCAAGGCTGCGCTCCAAAGCGGCAGCTGCAGAGAGCCTTTACACACACACACACACACTGCTCTCTATCTCTCCACATTTGGTGGCGCACACTCTTTTGGACTCTGTGACCTGTATAACATAAATGTATTTAGTGTAAAACATTTATTCAATATGTAAAACATGTATCCAATATATTCAGATCATTGGTGCAGATTAATTTACTTCATCATTCCCCCCTGTGATCCTGCAAAGGATCACCAAGTGAATCTACAGGTGATTGTCAAAGTGAAATACTATACTATAAATGTGAAGTTTCAAAAATAACTGGTGTTTATATATTTTGCACACCAAACTAAAAGTGAGACTAAAACACACCATATACTTATAGTGAGTGATATAAAATGTGGTGATTACATGATAAAGCGATAAAATTTAAAAAAGGGAGAACGTCTTAAAACAAAGAGGGATCCCCCCTTTGCTCACTAACGAGGTTTTTACCTCTTGCTTACTTTTTTATAGAAGGATTTTCAGTTATTGTTTTCTAAACAGTAGGGTAATCCCAATGCCCAAGCAGCTTCATCTCCTACTAGGCCACTGCATTCCCCCCCGCAAGGTGTCATTACACATCCATAAATAAACCAAGAGCAACACCATCATGCCTGGGCTATGCCAGACAAACACATCATCTATTGGTCAATGGACCATCATTACAACCAACATATGAGTAACCATGTGGCACTCTCCTGCACAGTACTCGTACTGTCACATATGTTATGCATATACACAATTATTCTGTCAGTTATTTTTAGCATATATATTCATAATCATTAATAATCAGCTTTGTCCTTTATATCCAGTATGGTGTTTTGGTTGAGATTAATAATAGTTTGGGCCTCCACGGGGGTAGGGAGCCATGCGCTTTTGATCAGCAGTCAGCTGCTGCAGCTGCCCTTGCAGGGTGATTATGGACTGTCGGGCCTCCTGAAGTTGACGTGTCAGCTCTGCATTTTCTTGGGTCAAATGCTGATTCCCTGCCTTTGCCTTGCATTTGTACATGATGCGGCGAATCATTTCCAAGGGACGACGTGAGTAGATGTGCTTCAGACCCTTCATCAACTTTGAATAAATCTCCGTGCTCATAGAAGTGATTTCAGGCTTAAGGTCATCGTCGGTTTCATACGATTCCAGAGGATGAGCCAAGAACCTTGCAACGTGGTGAGATTCCTCAGGGGTGAGCACCATGCCTGCAACGACAAAGTGTGCTGGTTCTGGCGGAGAGGCAGGCCTCATCTCGTTTAGCTCGGCCAGCACGCCTGAAGTGGATGGCAGCTGAAGCGATCTGATGGGCGGTAGTCAGTCCTCCGGGTTCTCTGGACTGGCAGGGGTGCTGTTTGGGCCGAAGTCGATTCTGAGGGTCCCAGGTGATGGCGGGTTGGTCATTGGCCTCCCTGTAGGCGATGGTGGTTGATCATCTGGCTGCCTTCTGGGTGTCATCATGGGTCTGTTCCACCCGGAGGTGCGACGCCTGGCCCCCCTGCAGGATCTTCTGGCTGCCTGTTAGGAACATTGGAGCCTGCGGCTACTGCTAATTGTGTGCCTATTGACGCTTGTTTGTTGGGTCCCCCGGGCTTGTTACACTCTATCCATGCCTCTATGGTTTGGGGATTATTTGGGGGATAGTGGCCATAATAAGTCTCCTCATTTATCTCCTAAGACTCCGCCATGTTCAATTAATCTGCATTTGGAGACATAGTGTAGCATATTTATATATCATTATGAGGCATATTATTTGCCTAAATCCATAAAACTTCAGCAAGCAAATTACTATATCTAAGTGAGTAAGTATATGAGTCATTGTTATGCATGTTAATATACATATATACAATTTTTGTTATTAAAGAAATGCACGTACCTGGTGGGGGTGGGAGGAGATCATGGTTATGTTCTATATGACTTGGTCTAACTCTATTTCTACAATTGGGAACTGTCCAGTTACACTTACAACAAGCTTTGAGACCAATCCCCGAACAAGGGGTATGACGCAACAAATAACTATCATATATGATTAATATTATTGCTCCTAGAACCATCCCCGCTGCCTTAAGATATTTTCCCCAACCAAGCTTATTAAACCAATCCCAGAATCCCTTCAACTGAGTGTTCTAATTGGACTGCAGCACATGTTTATCTCTCATGCGTTTAATTTCCTGAAGGACTCCTGTGAGGCTGCCATTAACCCCTGTATGCATAGGAATTAAAGTACAACAATCTTCTCCAATATAATCACATATTCCTTGGTCCCCAGCCATACGGGATTCTAGCACAAACCTATTCTGCAGAACCATTAGTGAAGTAGCATGTAATTGATCCTTTACCAGATCTACGCCCTTTATTGTAAAATGTATAAACCTTTGTTGATTATACCATAGGAGATTTACCCATCTACTATAGCGAGCTATATACTGTGCATTAACAATTGATCCGTAGATTGGTACTGCACCTGCCCCTCTTCCGATTTCTATCCAACCACTCCCTATGGCAACCTGGTCTTCAGGTACTCCATGTGGGATCTGATCCCAGGTGATATATACCTCATCTGATGTTTTCCACACATGATTAATGGGAGTACTTCTTTTAGCACGACTGGTTATTTCATTAATGCCTATTGGGTTATTTACTATTAACTTTAGTTGTCCTGTCATCATCACTGGTGCACAGATCCCTTCCCACTGATCAGGTAGTGTGGTCAACATCCGTGTCTCATTGTGACACATCCAAAAAATGTCACCTAAAGGGGCAGATCCCTGCACCAGGCTCTGTATTCGGTATTGAGATACACTTGAAGGTTGTAACTCATAGATGACATGACCCCCATCTGGTACTACTTGTTCACAACGTATGGTAGCATTGAGACTTGTTTTACAAAACTTAACGTGGTGAGTGGAGTTCCCTTCTGCTGTCGGTGGGTACCATGTTCTATTACTACATGTCACCAGTCTATCCGCTGTCCACATTTGACTAGAGGTTCTATTGGTCACCTCTTCTAGTTCTTTCCCTCGGGCTATACAAAACGGAAAAATCAGGTCAGCTGGTTTTTGTACTACTGGTGGGAGGGAGAACGTACTCATTACATTGTTTATTGAGGAGTTCAGTGCTCTGGGACATACTGTCCAATTCTTTGACCATGATCTCATACCTGCAGCCATATGCATGGCACAGTGAGCAAAGCACCTTATCCCTACTTCTTGGCAGTCACCTATTTTACTTCCTGGTAGAATCCGAAGGGCTGGTAACTTTTTAACATTATAACAGGCTATACAATCATCTTTAGGACGTCTATTGGCTTTAAACATTGTCTGGACAGAGTACTGAATCCATTGTTGGAACATATTGGTCTCCCAGTGTGCAGTTTTTAATTTGTCTAGATCTCTTTTCTGTATTCTATTCATTAGCTGTACCACTCTATACGCTCTTTCTACTGTCATTACTTGTTTTGTTAGTGTGTTTTGGCATATGTTTGTTTTGCATCTTACCTCAATGATCACCATCCCATCCCCACGGCAGTCCATGCTTCGTGGAATTCCAAGCCAATGTTTCCCCATTGACTTGCCTAAAATTTCTTCAGACATTACATAATCATATCCTTTGATTTGCACATGCATTAGTGATATATTCTCCCCGTCATTATTACTGATTACCCCTTGGTTAGTAGCTAGTGTTATCATTGCTAAGGCGCATGTTTGTGTTTGACACATTAAAGGTAAGTGTGCATTGTTAGTAGTAATCTTAATAAGATCCCCCCTTGTTAACCCACAAAGGGTTAACACAACAAGAAAACTAGTCAGACACGGAAGAGGACGCATGCGAGAGACGCCCAGACGGCCATGGGGTGGGCGGGACCGATTCGCCCGACGGCCCGGTTGCTGTGGAGGAGGAAGGGGAAAGGTAGGGGAGGAAAGGGGAAGGTGCAGGTGAGGGATGTGAAGGGGACAGGACTCCACCAGCATCTGATGGGTCAGAAGAAAGAAGTTCGTCCAGTGCCTGAATGACGGATGGATCTGGGTCAGACCCAGAAGAACTCTCAGCGGCAGAAGGATCATCATCATTGCCACCAGAGTCAGAAGGCGGAGGGGAAGCATAAGAATGAACTCTGTCATCCTCAGAGTCCCCTGACATTGGAGACCGCCGGGCCGCCAGGCGTGCCGAACCCCTTTGACCAGCTGTTGTGGACGGCGGTGAGAGTCCATCAGTGCCTGATGCCAACGTCTGTGAGCTTGTGGTGGGGTGCTGCAGAGGGAGACTTGTTGCTGCCCTGTTAGCATGCACAGAGCCCGTCGGTCCTGGATCAAGTCCAGGTGGGTCTGGCAGCCGATGCCGGGTGCAGTGGTTTTTGTGGAACCAGAAGGGCTTACCTTTAACTTTCAGGGCAGTGGGAGTGGTAAGTACAACTTTAAAGGGGCCTTCCCTACGAGGCTCGTTCCACTGACGTCTAAAGACTTGTATGAACACACTGTCACCAACTTGAACGTCCCTGACGTCCACTGGAATGTGTGTCTCGTCTTGGCTGTGAGCTGCTTTCACCTGTTGAAATATAAGTCTGTGAATGCGGGTTAAGGATCTGAGGTAATCCCCCAGTTCACACTCGAGCTGTGCCAGGGAAACCTCCTCCTGCTGGGGTCCTCGAACCTGTGGGAGAGGCATTGGTCGACCTGTAAGCATTTCATGAGGGGTAAGATGGGTTATTCGGTTAGTTTGAGAACGCATTGCCATCAGTACAACAGGCAAGGCGTCAACCCATGTTAAACGGTTATTGCTGTCAGCAATAATCTTTGCAAGCTTCGATTTCAGCACACCGTTAGCTCGTTCCACCGATGCCGGTGATTGGGGATGATACACACAACCAAATTTCTGTTTTATGCACAACTGTTTGAACATTTGCTGGATCACCTGTGAAACAAAATGAGGTCCATTATCAGATGATATTGTATCAGGCATGCCAAATCTGGGAAAAACTTCTTTGCACAAAAACCTTGCTGCTGCTTTGTGGTCGTTCCTAGCAGTGGGGCATGCCTCCACCCATCTGCTAAATCTACAAACAACCACCAACATATACCTCTTTCCCTGAACCTGTGTTATCATGTCAACATAATCCATAATTAGATGGCAGAACGGACCATCTGGCATGGGGATATGTGCTAAGGGTTGTGTAAAAATTTTACACACATTATACTTAGGACAATGTGGGCATAAGGCCAGTTCTCTGTCTACCATAGGTGTCATGTAAGGTGACTACCAGACTGCCTGTAACTTTTTAATAACCTGGGCTCTTGAACAATGATCAGGTCCATGCATTATTTTAATCGCGGTTGGTAACAAAGACAAAGGTAGTACAAAATGCCCTCGACAACTTCGCCACAACCCATCATGGGGGCGTGATAGACTTGTCGCCCCCCCTTTGCACCAACAGACGCTTTTCCGCTTCAGATACTCTATTTTGGGCTTCTATTAATGAGGCTAGATTTGCAATAGGTTAACATTCAGCTATATGAACCATTGGTCCTTGCACTGCAGGTCCTGTGGCTTCTTTGGCTGCTTCATCTGCCAAGTTTACCAAGTCTGTACCTTGGTAAAGGTCCCATCGGGGTCCAGTTGGACTATTCGATATCCAGCTTTGTTCCCTGTCTCACTTCTGACGCATGATCCGTCTACGAATAGCGTCAGATCAGATGGGATTGGATGATTGTACAACTCCTCCCCTACCTTCATGAAGGTGTCCGTCTCCTGGAGACAATCATGGGGCTCACCTTCTGTGGGCAATACCATTCTTGTGGCTGGGTTGATTGTGGTACAGTGTTGTATAGTTAAGTCAGGTCCTGAAAGCAGAACTTCATAACCTGTTCGACGAGCTTGGGTTATCACAAAGCGCGGGCTTGTGAGCAGTGCATGTAATTGATGTGATGTATACAAAATAACAGGGTGGCCCATAGTAATAACTGAGGCCTTTTTATATGCGAAGGCTGCTGCTGCCAAGCCCTGGTAGCAGGGAGGCAGACCTTCTTCGACACCATCTAATTTTGTGCTGTAATAAGAAATTGGCTGTTTACCTGTGGGGGTGTCTTGCATCAATACTGCACATGCATACCCTTGTCACTCAGCCACATAGAGATGGAATGGTTTGCCGTAATCTGGATTGGCCAGAGCAGGAGCAGTTTGGAGATGTTGTTTCAGCAGTTGGAATGCACCCTCTGCCTCGTCTGTCCATTGCAATTGAGCCGACTGGTGTCCTTGACCCGCGGCTTTAATCAGGGCTCTTAGTGGAGCCGTTTTGATGGCATAATCACACACCCACGGTCTGCTTTAACCTGCCATGCCAAGGAAAGACAACATGTGACCATCAGTCTGAGGTTTGGGCAATTGAGTCATGGCTTCTAGTTGGGACGGTGCAATACACCTCTTGTCCCCACTGAGTTGCCTTTGGAGATACTCCACTGTTTGTTGGCAGAATTGCAATTTTTGTTTTCTTACTTTGTGTCCTCCTTCTGCCAATGCAGTCAACACTGTAATGGAGTCTCTCTCACACTGCTCTTTAGAAGCAGAACAAATCAAAATGTCATCAACAAACATCAACATTGTATATGGTATGTCAAGGTGATTTAAATCATTCGCCAGTACACGATTGAAAATTGATGGCGAGTGTACAAAACCCTGTGGTAATCGCGTATAAGAATACTGTTGTCCTTTGTACGTAAATGCAAACAAATACTGGGAATCTGGATGGACCGGTACACTGAAAAACGCTGAACACAGATCTATCACAGTAAACCATTTTGTGCCTGGGGGTATATTACTCAGTAGTGTGTGGGGGTCTGGTACTACTGGTATTTCTTCTGCTACAATAGCATTAATTAATCTTAGATCATGGACTAGTCTGTAGTCATTACTGTTGGGTTTTCTGATGGGAAAAATTGGTGTGTTACAGGGACTTACTGTTGGTTTAAGAACTCCTGCTGTTTCTAATCCTGTAATGATAGGCTGTATTCCTTCCACTGCTTCTCATTTAAGTGGGTACTGTCTTTGGAAGGGTAATTTAGCATTTGGTTTGATGGTAAATTTGATGGGATCTGCTGATTTTACTAATCCTACATCTGTTTTACTTTTAGAACATACCTGCTCTGGAACTTGTTCTAATAATGATTCATGTTCTTCAGCCACTGCCATTTGTCTTTTCCAAGGAACTTTAATGTGTTCTGCTATTACTTCATCAGCTTGTGAATATGAGATTTTGAAAAACAGTCCATCTTTTGACATGCTAATGCAGTCCCAGGCTGTGTCAACCCATTCGGTGACTTGTTTGGCTTCCTGAACCATGGGTCCTAGGTCATGTGACTCATACCCGTCTGCAATCAGTAATGTGACATGTGGTGCTGAGTTGGTAACCTGGAACCATTCTGCTACATCTTTATCAGGAAATGTGACAACAGCTGCAGCTCCTTGTGGTCCAACCACTATGTCAGCATATTGGATAGTTGTTTTGTTGTTAATTTCTTCATCCCAGCTTTTCTAGTAGTCTTTGTGTGTTTTGCCTTTGTCATAAAACATGGTACAATGGAGAGGGAGAAAAGGTTCTTTATGTTGTGGTCTCTGACCACAAAAAACATGTTCGTTTAGTCCTTCAGTGACTGCTGCAGAATAAGTTTTTTGTGAAAGCAGAAAAATGTGAATTTCATAAAAAATCTGTCACTTTACTAGGGTTTGTGCTCGAGGGTGGGCAGGTGAAG